>NC_141690.1:277426085-278026085 GCF_964263255.1 Lissotriton vulgaris
ACTCTTGTCTTCATTTTCCTCTCCTCTCTGTTTCTCCTCCCCTCTCCTTTCCCCTCTTCCCTTCATTTCTCCTCTTCTCCCCTATACCCCCCTGTACCACCCACTACCCCTAGGGTGACCAACCGTCCGTAAATTTCACGGACAGTCCGTAATTTCGTCCGTCTGTCCGTTGTCCGTGAAGGATCCTTTAACGGACGCCATTTGTCCGTAATTTTAACCGGGCACAGCTTGCCCCAACCTCCCTTCTTGACTCCGAGGCTGTTCCAAAGCTCAGATACCCAGCAGCACTGTAGAGGCACAGCGGGATGGCCTCACACCTCTGGCCCTTGATGAGCTGTTAAGAGGTGCTCGAAGGTGACAGAGGGAGGGGCTGTGACTTCAGGAGCAGGGGGCATCTATTCAGATGCAAACAGCCCTGAATGCGTCTCTGCAATTTAGAGGTCCCGCCGCCTCACACATTCCCTTCCTGCCAGGGCCCCAAACATCCTAGAACCGGCCCGGATTGCAGCACTGGTTCTCTTCACAGAGCGGGTCTTCAAACATGCAGCCTATAATGTAATAAAGTAAAGAAATGGCACAATCGCACCCACACTGATTAAAAAAGTATAGAGAACAATCAGTTAAATCAGTTCTCTCGGAGTATCTCCTGTAAGTACTGTATATCACAGTGGGGGCTGGCAAAACTAACATTTTGGATAGGGAGCCTGTCTTCTCGTTGTCTTGTCCAGGAGGGGATGAGGAGCCCTACCCCACCCTGGAAGAGACCAAGATGATACTAGAATACTGCATGCCCACCCCTGTGCCCACTCTGGTGGATCCTGTTCCCCCTCCTGTGATCGCTCCTGCCCCCCCAGTGATGGCTCCTGTGCCCCCCATGTGATGGCTCCTGTACCCTCCCCCCCCCCCCCCCCCCCCCCCCCTGTGATGGATCCTGTCCCCCCTGTGGTGGAGCCTGTCTCTGCCCTGGGTGGCTTCTGTCTCACTCCTGGAACGGCCCCTGCAGCGAGGCTGAAGTTCTTGATGGGCCTCTTCTCAAAAAGGCTCAGCTCAAAATTATATGAAAAGGCGGACGAGTGAGTAAGTGAAGGGATGGGTGGATAGCTGGATGAATTAGTGAAAGGGTGAGTGGATGAATGAAAGATTGAATTGAAAGATAATGAGAGAGGATGGATGGATTGATGAGTGACTGGAAGGATGGAAGAGAGAAAAGGTAAATAGCTGGATGTATGGGTGGAAGGGTAGCTGGATGGGTAAAATGGTGGATGGATGAGTGAAAGCGTGGATGATGAGTGAGTTGATGGATGAGTGAAATAATAGATGATTGATGAACTGATAAGTGCAAGGGTGAATGGATGGACAGATGAGCGAAAGGGTGGATGCAAGGACGGATGAGTGAGTGAAAGGCAGGGTAGATGGACAAAAGGATGAATAGATGAGTGAAGGAGTGAAAGGATAAATGGATGAGAGAAAGGATGGATGCGTGATAGGGTCAATGGATGGATTCATGAGTGGAAGAGTAGATGGGTGGGTGGATGGATGGAAGGAAGGATTGCTAAGTGAAAGGGTCGATGGAGAGAAAAAGGGAGGATGGATGGCTGACTGAAAGGATGGATGGTTGGAAGGATGAGTGACTGGGTGGATGGATAGTAAGTGAAAGGATGGCTGGATGGGTGAAAGGGTAAATGGCTGGATGGATGAGTGAATGAATGGATTGATGGGTAGAAGAGAGGATGGATGAGTGTACAGATGGATAGGGTGAAAGGGTGGATGGATGGATGATGGATGAGTGAAAGGATGAATGAAGGGATGGATGAGTGAAAGGATAGATGGACTGATACATGATGAATAGGTTTGCAAATGGTTGAATATGTTTGGATATGGCTGGGCTTACTTATATACTATTGCGCGACCTCTGATGTGTCTTTAAAACGTATCCAATTGTCCTGAATTTTGACCTTTTGTCCTGAATTTTTACAGTCACCGTCCTGAATTTGCACCCATAACAGTTGGTCACCCTAACTACCCCCCACAGACCTGTCCCCTGTAGATGAAGTTGTCAGAGGCCTGGAAGTCACAAAGAGTACCCCCCCCTCCCCCCAGCGGAGGCTGCACATGGAGGCCGCCCCCAGGGGGCGCTTTGTATTCGTCTCGGCGTGAAATAAAACAAGCCCCGGCCCTTACAACTCCTTTTTGTCATCCTGATAAATGTCTCCCTTTCTTCTCGCCCGCTTCTGCTCTTCAGGCCGGGACCTGCCCCCTCCCTCAGTGCCCCCCCCCACCGCCCGCCTGTCGGCATCTGTTGGCTCTCTCTCACACACTTCACCTCGGCAGGGGGGGGGGCGCAGGAAGACTCAGCCAAGATCAGGGGTGAGCCCCCACAGCCGAGCACTTGTCTCTCTCACACTAATGCAACCAAACAGTTTGGGGCTCACACCTCTGGAGCTGAGGGGGGGGGGGGCGGCTGGGGGGGGGGGGGGGGGCTCTGCCTCTGCTGCTGGAGTCATAGAGCTGTTCAGGGGCTGAGGATGGGGTGAGCTGGTCTGCTGCAGGGACTGGAGAGCTGCTACTGGGGATGGGGGGTGAGCTGCTGTGCTGCTCGGGATGGGGAGAGCTGCTGTGCTACTGGGGATGGGGAGAGCTGCTGGGGATGGTGGATAGCTGCTGTGCTGCTGGGGATGGTGGATACCTGCTGTGCTGCTGGGGATGGGGAGAGCTGCTGGGGATGGTGGATAGCTGCTGTGCTGCTGGGGATGGGGAGAGCTGCTGGGGATGGTGGATAGCTGCTGTGCTGCTGGGGATGGTGGATACCTGCTGTGCTGCTGGGGAAGGGGAGAGCTGCTTGGAATGGTGAATAGCTGCTGTGCTTCTGGGGATGGGGAGAGCTGCTGTGCTGCTGGGGATGGGGAGAGCTGCTGGGGATGGTGGATAGCTGCTGTGCTGCTGGGGATGGTGGATACCTGCTGTGCTGCTGGGGATGGGGAGAGCTGCTGGGGATGGTGGATAGCTGCTGTGCTGCTGGGGATGGTGGATACCTGCTGTGCTGCTGGGGAAGGGGAGAGCTGCTTGGAATGGTGAATAGCTGCTGTGCTTCTGGGGATGGGGAGAGCTGCTGTGCTGCTCGGGATGGGGAGAGCTGCTCTGCTGCTCGGGATGGGGGAGAGCTGTCATTCTGTTGGGGATGGGGGAGAGCTGCTGTGCTGCTGGGGATGGGGAAGCACTGCTGTGCTGCTTGGGTTGGTGGAGAGCAGCTCTGCTGCTGGGAGTGGAGGAGAACTGCTGTGCTGCTCGGGATGGGGGAGAGTTTCTGTGCTGCTGGGAAAGTGGAGAGCTGCTGTGCTGCTGGGGAAGGTGGAGAGCTGCTCTGCTGCTGGTGATGGGGGAGAACTGCTGTGCTGCTGGGGATGGGGGAGAACTGTTTGGCTGTTCGGGTTGGTGGAGAGCTGTTCTGCTGCTGGGGATGAAAGAAGCTGTAGTGCTGCTGCGGATAGGGAAGAGCTGCTGTGCTGCTGGGGATGGGGAGAGCTGCTGGGGATGGTGGATAGCTGCTGTGCTGCTGGGGATAGTGGATACCTGCTTTGCTGCTGGGGATGGGGAGAGCTTCTGGGGATGGTGGATAGCTGCTGTGCTGCTGGGGATGGGGAGAGCTGCTGGGGATGGTGGATAGCTGCTGTGCTGCTGGGGATGGTGGATACCTGCTGTGCTGCTGGGGATGGGGAGAGCTGCTGGGGATGGTGGATAGCTGCTGTGCTGCTGGGGATGGTGGATACCTGCTGTGCTGCTGGGGAAGGGGAGAGCTGCTTGGAATGGTGAATAGCTGCTGTGCTTCTGGGGATGGGGAGAGCTGCTGTGCTGCTCGGGATGGGGAGAGCTGCTCTGCTGCTCGGGATGGGGGAGAGCTGTCATTCTGTTGGGGATGGGGGAGAGCTGCTGTGCTGCTGGGGATGGGGAAGCACTGCTGTGCTGCTTGGGTTGGTGGAGAGCAGCTCTGCTGCTGGGAGTGGAGGAGAACTGCTGTGCTGCTCGGGATGGGGGAGAGTTTCTGTGCTGCTGGGAAAGTGGAGAGCTGCTGTGCTGCTGGGGAAGGTGGAGAGCTGCTCTGCTGCTGGTGATGGGGGAGAACTGCTGTGCTGCTGGGGATGGGGGAGAACTGTTTGGCTGTTCGGGTTGGTGGAGAGCTGTTCTGCTGCTGGGGATGAGAGAAGCTGTAGTGCTGCTGCGGATAGGGAAGAGCTGCTGTGCTGCTGGGGATGGGGAGAGCTGCTGGGGATGGTGGATAGCTGCTGTGCTGCTGGGGATGGTGGATACCTGCTGTGCTGCTGGGGATGGGGAGAGCTTCTGGGGATGGTGGAAAGCTGCTGTGTTGCTGGGGATGGGGAGAGCTGCTGTGCTGCTGGGAATGGGGGAGAGCTGCTGTGCTGCTGGGGATGGTGAGAGCGGCTGTGCTGCTGGGGATGGGGAGAGCTGCTGTGCTGCTCGGGATGGGGAGAGCTGCTGTGCTGCTCGGGATGGGAGAGAGCTGCTGTGCTGCTCGGGATGGGGAGAGCTGCTGTGCTGCTCGGGATGGGGGAGAGCTGCTGTGCTGCTGGGGATGGGGAGAACTGCTGTGCTGCTCGGGATGGGGAGAGCTGCTGTGCTGCTCGGGATGGGGGAGAGCTGCTGTGCTGCTGGGGATGGGGAGAGCTGCTGTGCTGCTCGGGATGGGGGTGCTCTGCCTCTGCTGCTGGAGTCATAGAGCTGGTCAGGGGCTGAGGATGGGGTGAGCTGGTCTGCTGCTGGGACTGGAGAGCTGCTACTGGGGATGGGGAGAGCTGCTCTGCTGCTCGGGATGGGGGAGAGCTGTCATTCTGTTGGGGATGGGGGAGAGCTGCTGTGCTGCTGGGGATGGGGAAGCACTGCTGTGCTGCTTGGGTTGGTGGAGAGCAGCTCTGCTGCTGGGAGTGGAGGAGAACTGCTGTGCTGCTCGGGATGGGGGAGAGTTTCTGTGCTGCTGGGAAAGTGGAGAGCTGCTGTGCTGCTGGGGAAGGTGGAGAGCTGCTCTGCTGCTGGTGATGGGGGAGAACTGCTGTGCTGCTGGGGATGGGGGAGAACTGTTTGGCTGTTCGGGTTGGTGGAGAGCTGTTCTGCTGCTGGGGATGAGAGAAGCTGTAGTGCTGCTGCGGATAGGGAAGAGCTGCTGTGCTGCTGGGGATGGGGAGAGCTGCTGGGGATGGTGGATAGCTGCTGTGCTGCTGGGGATGGTGGATACCTGCTGTGCTGCTGGGGATGGGGAGAGCTTCTGGGGATGGTGGAAAGCTGCTGTGTTGCTGGGGATGGGGGAGAGCTGCTGTGCTGCTGGGAATGGGGGAGAGCTGCTGTGCTGCTGGGGATGGTGAGAGCGGCTGTGCTGCTGGGGATGGGGATAGCTGCTGTGCTGCTGGGGAAGGGGAGAGCTGCTTGGAATAGTGAATAGCTGCTGTGCTTCTGGGGATGGGGAGAGCTGCTGTGCTGCTGGGGATGGTGAGAGTGGCTGTGCTGCTGGGGATGGGGATAGCTGCTGTGCTGCTGGGGAGGGGGAAGAGCTGCTGTGCTGCTGAGGATGGTGAGAGCGGCTGTGCTGCTGGGGATAGTGAGAGTGGCTGTGCTGCTGGGGATGGCGGAGAGCTGCTGTGCTGCTGGGGATGGGGATAGCTGCTGTGCTGCTGGGTTTGGTGGACAGCTGCTGTGCTGCTGGGGATGGGGGAGAGCTGCTGTGCTGCTGGGGATGGGGAGAGCTGCTGGGGATGGTAGATAGCTGCTGTGCTTCTGGGGATGGGGAGGGCTGCTGGGGATGGTAGATAGCTGCTGTGCTTCTGGGGATGGGGAGAGCTGCTGTGCTGCTGGGGATGAGAGAAGTTGTAGTGCTGCTGCGGATAGGGAAGAGCTGCTGTGCTGCTGGGGATGGGGAGAGCTGCTGGGGATGGTGGATACCTGCTGTGCTGCTGAGGATGGGGAGAGCTGCTGGGGATGGTGGAAAGCTGCTGTGTTGCTGGGGATGGGGGAGAGCTGCTGTGCTGCTGGGAATGGGGGAGAGCTGCTGTGCTGCTGGGGATGGTGAGAGCGGCTGTGCTGCTGGGGATGGGGATAGCTGCTGTGCTGCTGGGGAAGGGGAGAGCTGCTTGGAATGGTGAATAGCTGCTGTGCTTCTGGGGATGGGGAGAGCTGCTGTGCTGCTGGGGATGGTGAGAGTGGCTGTGCTGCTCGGGATGGGGGAGAGCTGTCATTCTGTTGGGGATGGGGGAGAGCTGCTGTGCTGCTGGGGATGGGGAAGCACTGCTGTGCTGCTTGGGTTGGTGGAGAGCAGCTCTGCTGCTGGGAGTGGAGGAGAACTGCTGTGCTGCTCGGGATGGGGGAGAGTTTCTGTGCTGCTGGGAAAGTGGAGAGCTGCTGTGCTGCTGGGGAAGGTGGAGAGCTGCTCTGCTGCTGGTGATGGGGGAGAACTGCTGTGCTGCTGGGGATGGGGGAGAACTGTTTGGCTGTTCGGGTTGGTGGAGAGCTGTTCTGCTGCTGGGGATGAGAGAAGCTGTAGTGCTGCTGCGGATAGGGAAGAGCTGCTGTGCTGCTGGGGATGGGGAGAGCTGCTGGGGATGGTGGATAGCTGCTGTGCTGCTGGGGATGGTGGATACCTGCTGTGCTGCTGGGGATGGGGAGAGCTTCTGGGGATGGTGGAAAGCTGCTGTGTTGCTGGGGATGGGGGAGAGCTGCTGTGCTGCTGGGAATGGGGGAGAGCTGCTGTGCTGCTGGGGATGGTGAGAGCGGCTGTGCTGCTGGGGATGGGGATAGCTGCTGTGCTGCTGGGGAAGGGGAGAGCTGCTTGGAATAGTGAATAGCTGCTGTGCTTCTGGGGATGGGGAGAGCTGCTGTGCTGCTGGGGATGGTGAGAGTGGCTGTGCTGCTGGGGATGGGGATAGCTGCTGTGCTGCTGGGGAGGGGGAAGAGCTGCTGTGCTGCTGAGGATGGTGAGAGCGGCTGTGCTGCTGGGGATAGTGAGAGTGGCTGTGCTGCTGGGGATGGCGGAGAGCTGCTGTGCTGCTGGGGATGGGGATAGCTGCTGTGCTGCTGGGTTTGGTGGACAGCTGCTGTGCTGCTGGGGATGGGGGAGAGCTGCTGTGCTGCTGGGGATGGGGAGAGCTGCTGGGGATGGTAGATAGCTGCTGTGCTTCTGGGGATGGGGAGAGCTGCTGTGCTGCTGGGGATGAGAGAAGTTGTAGTGCTGCTGCGGATAGGGAAGAGCTGCTGTGCTGCTGGGGATGGGGAGAGCTGCTGGGGATGGTGGATACCTGCTGTGCTGCTGGGGATGGGGAGAGCTGATGGGGATGGTGGAAAGCTGCTGTGTTGCTGGGGATGGGGGAGAGCTGCTGTGCTGCTGGGAATGGGGGAGAGCTGCTGTGCTGCTGGGGATGGTGAGAGCGGCTGTGCTGCTGGGGATGGGGATAGCTGCTGTGCTGCTGGGGAAGGGGAGAGCTGCTTGGAATGGTGAATAGCTGCTGTGCTTCTGGGGATGGGGAGAGCTGCTGTGCTGCTGGGGATGGTGAGAGTGGCTGTGCTGCTGGGGATGGCGGAGAGCTGCTGTGCTGCTGGGGATGGGGATAGCTGCTGTGCTGCTGGGGATGGGGGAGAGCTGCTGTGCTGCTGAGGATGGTGAGAGCGGCTGTGCTGCTGGGGATGGTGAGAGTGGCTGTGCTGCTGGGGATGGCGGAGAGCTGCTGTGCTGCTGGGGATGGGGATAGCTGCTGTGCTGCTGGGTTCGGTGGAGAGCTGCTGTGCTGCTGGGGAAGGGGAGAGTGGCTGGGGATGGTAGATAGCTGCCGTGCTGCTGGGGATGGGGAGAGCTGCTGGGGATGGTAGATAGCTGCCGTGCTTCTGGGGATGGGGAGAGCTGCTGGGGATGGTAGATAGCTGCTGTGCTTCTGGGGATGGGGAGAGCTGCTGTGCTGCTGAGGATGGTGGATAGTTGCTGTGCTGTGCTGCTGGGGATGGGGAGAGCTGCTGTGCTGCTGGGGATGGGGAGAGCTGCTGTGCTGCTGGGGATGGGGAGAGCTGCTGTGCTGCTGGGGATGGTGAGAGCGGCTGTGCTGCTGGGGAAGGGGAGAGCTGCTTGGAATGGTGAATAGCTGCTGTGCTTCTGGGGATGGGGAGAGCTGCTGGGGATGGTGGATAGCTGCTGTGCTGCTGGGGATGGGGAGAGCTGCTGGGGATGGTAGATAGCTGCTGTGCTGCTGGGGATGGGGAGAGCTGCTGTGCTGCTGGGGTTGGTAAAGAGCTGCTGTGCTGCTGGGGATGGGGAGAGCTGCTGTGCTGCTTGGGATGGTGAATAGCTGCTATGCTGCTGGGGATGGGGAGAGCTGCTGTGCTGCTCGGGATGGGGGAGAGCTGCTGTGCTGCTGGGGATGGTGAGAGCGGCTGTGCTGCTGGGGAAGGGGAGAGCTGCTTGGAATGGTGAATAGCTGCTGTGCTTCTGGGGATGGGGAGAGCTGCTGGGGATGGTGGATAGCTTCTGTGCTGCTGGGGATGGGGAGAGTTGCTGGGGATGGTGGATAGCTGCTGTGCTGCTGGGGTTGGTAAAGATCTGCTGTGCTGCTGGGGACGGGGAGAGCTGCTGGGGTTGATGGAGGGCAGCTCTGCTGCTGGGAATGGGGAGAGCTGCTCTGCTGCTGGGGCAAGGAAGAGGGGAGAGCTGTTCTGCTCCTTGGAGGGCCAGCACTCACGGTGTCCTCCCGCACTCACGCCTGATGCTTACCTGGGTCTTGCACGCGTTGATATTTTGCGCAGTTTAAGCAGCGCAAACTCGGCCCAAGGGCATTAAACATTGGCACCAGGTACATTACACAAGGTCAGATTCAAGTTTCTGTGCATATACCAGGCGAAAAGAGACACACAAACATGACCTACACATTTACACGAAAATCGTTGGTAAAAAAGTTCACCTACGCTGGCAAAAAATGCACTATATTTCGCACATTATGCTTTTAGGTGGTAAAGCCCTATCTCGAGTCCATGGGGGCAGCGCGAAGGAGCCGCGCGAGCGGCTGGTGGTCACGGGCACTTTGGCCCGATTTTGTAGCACAAATTACTTTCTTGTATCAAAAATGGGCACCTGAGTGAATTTCAAGCTGCACAATAGCATAAATGCCAGACTAGCTCCACGCAAAATTCCCAGTGTATTTTACTTAATTTGCCAGCAGCGGGTTACGCGAAGGTCGCCCGGGGATCTACAGTGCTTTGAGAATAACTTCGCTCACTTTCTTTTATGTTTAAACATTCAGACTTGTCCTTTCTAACCATTTTCCATCCCATGCAACAAAAGTGTCCCGTGACTTTCGATTTTGGTACATTCAAGGGGTTATTCTCAAGAACGTGCTATAATTATCACCAAAATAGGTTTACGCAATTTTTCATATTGTCGTCTATCACTGGAAATTAACACCGTATTCACAACACAGCGGTAACATGCCATAGTTTCCCGATAACGCGTCAAATGTCTGCGATAAAATTACAGAGACGGCGATAAAATTCTAAAGCCGAAAGTGAAAAAAATGTTGATGGTCCCAACCGCGATAAAAAATCTGCAATAAGCTGTGCCAGGCCTTCAAATCACACACGTCAGGTGGGAAAAATCACTATAAAAGCAGAAAAAAAAGCCACTGTCCCACATCAAATAGGCAGCTCCTCCGAAACAGTCACTATGTACATTGTCATGCAGTCTGTATGTAAACGTGTACAATGCGTCAATGTACATATGAACACAATGTTAAACTGCATCTCCCCTTCACATTGCAGAGGGGCAATCAACACCTCCTGCAGAGCAGACCAAACATCTCTTCACTGATGATGAAGAGGACTTCCACAGCTTCAACACCGACGCCCTCCAAGAGTTCATTGACAGCTACGTCAACCCACCTGCAGGGCAGCCCAGCTGCATCGATGTGACCCCACCCCCTCCACAGACCACACAGCAGGCAGCCCCCACCACCACGGATGCCTCCCAGGACCCCCACAAACAACACATGGCCTTCCAACGCCGTGTGTTGGGGTGCCAGGAGAAGAAGGCTGAACAGGTGCGGGTGGGGTTCGACCCCAAGGCAGCCAAACTAGATGCCATACGTGGGTGTCTATGTCCCATCAGTCCTCTCTATGCTCTCCAATGATCTATGGCAGACATCACTGGAGTCCTGACTCTGATACAAGAACAACTGTCTAGTCAGAGTGGCTCCAGGGATGTTAGCCGGGAGTTGGGACACATGCGGAAGATCATGGAGAACATGGAGCGGATGCAGGAGGATGCAGGAGGAAAGAACGGCTGCCACAGCTGCACACCAGTGAGATGTAGCTGGGTTCTTCCATGCCCTGCAGACCCTCATCATGGCATTGATGCCACAAGGCCTGGCGTGGATGAATGCTGCTGCTACTACTCCATCCAAATCTCCACCTCCTGATGTGTCAGCGACACACAGTGCTGGAGACAGAACAAAACCACCCACACGTGAGGCAAATGAAACAGCAGTGAGGATGAGGATGATTCTGCCTTAGTGGTAAGAAGGAAGCAGTAGCATTCATCTCTGCCATTTAGCCTGTTTCTGCTGGGTTCTGCCTTCTACATCATTACCTTTCACTGTCCCCCGATGCACTCTGCGATAGTCACCTTGGACCTCGACATGGACTGCCATATTCTATTTGGTTATCAAGGACGCAGCAATTAGACTGTGGACTGAACTCTTCCTCTACCAATGAACTTGTCAATCACTAAAGGACTCTGGCTGGCCCTGCACGGGGCAACAGGCTCTGTCCTGCTGCAGCTTCAACACTGCACCGAATGTGAATAAAACATTGTAATTCACACAGATGTGTCATGTCTATGATCAATCAAGTATGAAAGTATGGATGAATGTAGGGACAGGTATTCCCCCTCACATTCATGTTGCTAATGTTGTGGGACTTTAGTCACAGGGTGCACCGCTCTGCATCATGGTGGTACATATTTTACCCCAAAAGACGCCCTGTTGTCTTTTCTTGGTCACAAATCACAGTCTTTATGTCATGAATTTGGACACATGTGATAAGCAGTTGAGTGGGATTAAGTACTATCTTTGACACCCTGAAATGGCATTTTGAATACGTGACACGCTAAACAGCCTCTCTGTACAGAGGTGACATGCCCAACGTCTAAATGCCATTTATGAGATTGTTAGCACTAAATGTTGCACTCACACTTGTCAGAGTGATGAGCTTATGCAGAGGAGTGACATGCACACGGGGAATGTATGTTGGAATGAATTTATTTGCACACGCTTTGCCTGTGGTCATTTTGTCCTGTCCCAAGATTGCTGAGGACAGTACCAATGTGACGTGCTCATGTGAAGAAATTGTTCATGATTGTGTTCCTTTGGGCTACTCCTGCACCAGCCTCAACCTCATCATCATCGTCCAGTGCATCTGGCACTTGGATCCATAGGCATTGGTGCGTACACATATGTTGTGCAACACACAACATGTAATGATCATCTTATCATCACACTATTTCCAGACTGTACAGGAGTCTTCCACCTGTGATGTCCAGGCACCTGAAACTTGACTTTAACACGCCAAATGAGCGCTCCACAATGCCCCTGGTGCGTTTGTGAGCCACATTGTACTGCCTCTGGACCTGGGTGTGCGCTTCTCGGAGGGGTGTCATCATCCACGGACAGAGTGCTTATCCTTGATCACCTGTGACAGGGGAGAGAGATATGTGTTAATCGGTGGTTCTGCATTCTGTGTTGGCAGGCTTGTTAGTTTAGTGGTATGTGATGTGTGCGACTTTGGGATTTATGTTTGACATGTATTGCTTGTGCAAATAAACGGCATCCATGTGTATTACGTTACCTCAAAGCTGCTCCTCATTCCCCCGAGCCTATTTACTTGCGTGTGCTGCACGGTTCCATCACTTGCACTCCTAAGACACACCATTGTCATGACTGTCTGCGCATGTCCACAAGCCTGACAACGATACTGTGATATTGGCCATTGAAGGTGGTTGGCCACGTGTGTGTAGTCGTATGGTCAGGATATGGCGGGCACAGAGACACTCGCAGTATTTACTTTGGTGGTCATCCCGGAATTGAACCACGCCCAGAGCCCCAGGCTGTTTATTCCCACTCCTATGCTGGACTGGCATACGCCAGCCCAGCCCACTCCGCTTAAGCTTACAAGGGGGGTGGGGGGCACGACATAGCTACATGTCCAAGGTCTTCCCCACAGCCTGAGGTAACATGGTTGCATCCACTGTCCACAACACTACAAACACCAGCAGTATATGTCCACATGGACATGTCTGTGCTTTGCATACTCGAGACTGGCCAGCACATCACCGCCACTCTTGGCATTGTGTGCATTCTTATTCCTGGGTCACTTGCCTCCTTTGCACAGACTTGGTTCCCACCTCTCCCCACATTCTGCAATTGTGTGGCAGAGGTGCCATGACGTGGATGGTTTGTCTAAATGGCTGGCCACGGTTACCACAGTTACTTGTGTTGTCGCGTCTGGTAGGTGGGCATGTTGTATGACATGTATGTGAGTTTGTAACATGTGCATTCCCAGAGTTGTGAGTTGTATGATTGTGGAGTTGAGGTGTGTGGTGTGTTAATTTGGTACTTACCAACAAGCAGGGCATTTCCATAGGTGTCATCCTGGAAGCGCTGGTTGATGATGGACTCTCGGAAGATGTAGGAATCATGCACACTGCCTGGGTAGTTGGCAACTACGCGTTGGTGAAGAGTCCCCGATGGTCCACTATTTTCTGCACATTATTGGAATGTGTGTGCTTTCTGTTGCGGTAATTGTGTGCAGTGTTGGCAGGGGCACAAGTAGGACATATGTGCAGTCAATTACCCCCAACACATGCGGAAAGCTAACTATGGCGTATAAGCCTTGCTTGGTCTCCAGCTGTTCCTGCGCAATGTCGGGGAAGTGAAGGTACTGGGGTACCAAGCTGCTGATGGCATCCAAGACAGGTGTGAGGAACTTTGATAGGGCTGGCTGTGAGACTCCTCCGACTCTGTGGAGGGAAGTTGGTTCTCAGCTGTGTTGGTACCTTCAGCCTGTGGGCAATGTGGGTCAGGATGCGGAGGATGGTTGTCCTTTTGAGCCTGTAGTGGGCAATGACATCCTCTGGCGTTAAGTCTGTGAGGCTGGTGCATTTTCGGAAGGTGTGCTGTCTTGTTCTGCGCTGCCTCTGTGGTAGTCTGGGTTGTTGGCCCCGGGGGAGGGGGGGCCTTGGGGTGGTGGTGGTGGGTTTTGTGGCCCTCTTGGGTTTGATCAGTAGCTCCATGACATGTGTTGGTCTTCAGATGTGGCTCTGGGCTGGGCTCCCTTTCATACTACAGGTTGTCGTCCAGCTTAGCACCAGTAGAAGGCAGGTGTTAAATCCCAGCTGCTAACGCGCCCTATCGCCTGTTTTTAGATTGCATCGCCGATCTGGCTGATCGTTGAGAATATCGGGAAGTGGTGTTTTCCTGTGTTTGTGCACAGGAACGCCTACTCTGCATATCATTAGCCTTAGTTGTCGCTCTCATCCGTGGCGATGTTTTTTGCAGCAGTTATCAGTGGAAAACTGGCGATATCGGCAGTTTGCACCAGCGTGAGAATTGGGCGATAATTCTATCGCCTCTTTTGCTGCACTAAAGTGCTGATAATTTGGCGATAAGTCCGTGAGAATATGCCCCAGCGTGTGTAAGACAGAACAATACATCTCCTGCACTGTCACCCGTGCATAACTCGCAAGGTGTGACACCAGGGGCTCACAGGATGGCACTGTGACTTGAGTATTTGAAGGAGTTGAGTGATTATGGCTGCTGTGCTGAGTGTTTACAAAAGCCAGCATACTTTATGCCAGCGCCATGAGACTCTTTGGATGTGATGTGTGCGCGATACAAGTGTCTTTGGCTTGACTTTATGATACTTAAATTAAGCTTAGGCTGGAACACGCAAGAACTCAAAACAACTATCGCCTTAATTCTGTGGATCAAAAAAATCCTCCGTTTGGTGTGGGTTCTGCTATTTGGAACTGTAAATTTTCGTTGGTTTGTAATCAGCTGATGCACACTAGGGAATTTGGAATGTAACTGGGGGAAGTCCTGTAAGTGGCAAAGCATTGCATGCCTGTGTAAAAGAAATACAACAAATCACATGTACCCTGTGAGTGTATTTGTCACCTCTATATATTTCATTGATGGTGAGGCTAAGATACAAGCCCATGTGAACAAAGCACAATAAAAAGTAAATGTAAGTATTGGTGATGGGGTGAGAAGTCAAAAAGCATGAATGTTCTGCAAAGGTGAGAGTAAGTTCTATGCCCTGTCTTCAGAATCGCAGATGATGTGATGGTTTGTGGGTAATGGTGGCGTTTGGAGAAAGACCAGGGTGTCTGTGGGCCCCCGTGTGTTGAAAGGTGGTGTGTCTGCAAGAGTTTAGATGGGGTTGGAGGAAGACCAGGATGTCTGTGGGCCCCTATGCCGTGAGAGGTGGTTTTGGTGGTGTGTCTACAAGAGTTTGGATGGGGTTGGAGAAAGACAAGGGTGTCTGAGGGCTCCATGTGGTGAAAGGTGGTGTGGCTGCAAGAGTTTAGATGGGGTTGGAGAAAGACCAGGATGTCTGTGGGCCCCTATGCCGTGAGAGGTGGTTTTGGTGGTGTGCCTGCAAGAGTTTGGATGGGGTTGAAAAAAGACCAGTGTATCTGTGGGACCCCATGCGGTGAGAGGTGGTGTGGGTGGTCTGTCTGCAGGTGTTTGGATAAGTTTGGAGAAAGACCATGGTGTCTCTGGGCCCCCCTGTGGTGAGAGGTGGTGTGGGTGGTGTGTCTTCAAGAGTTTGATCTAGTCACTGAGGGGGTTATGTGGCCACTTGAACTGCTGCTCATCCTGATGTGGTCTTTTGTTTTTCAGTTTAATGTTCTTTCCTTCTCTTTTATCTTGCACATAGTCGAAACCTAAGCTTGTAGTAGGATTTACGATATGGCAGATAAAGACAGCTGGTAGGTCGGGGCTTGACTTGTTGATTTCTGTTGTTTGGAAGCAGACGGTTTCTTTGTTCTGCAATCTTCTAATGAACATTGAGAAATGTTGTAAGTGGTAATGGCCTTGTTTGGGAAGGCCTGTGTATCATCTTGCCTAAGCAGAGATAACACTGTGTCATCACATTCTTAATATAAAACTTTACTTTAAGTTTCAATAATTTGAGAAATGAATTTGCCACACCTGCCCTCTTATGCCAACAGCAGCTGAAAGGAAAACATTACCAACCCAATTCCATTCCAGTGCGTTTTTAGTAAAAATGCAATGTGTGTCTTTAAACACGAAAGATGGGTGAATACCCTTTGTCTTTTGATCGGCTTACCTAGGCCTTAGATGTCGCAGGAAACAAAAAATGAATCTTGAGATACAAGGATATATACAAAGGCAGGAATGAGTATGACAATCTGTAAAAATAACATATTACAACCATAGGACACAAAAGTAAGTGAAAGTTATGTAATATATCAGTGGTTCTTAACCAGTGGGGATCCCCCGGGAGGGGGGGGGGGTCGGTAAAGCCTACTCAGGGGTCCGTGTCTGCTTAGAAAATTAAATAATTTTAACAGAATAATAAAGTATGTATAAATAAAGAAACAAAAGGCAAAACTGAACATTTTAAAGTGTTCTTTACATTTGATGAAATTTCAAATTGGAGGCTAAAAATGCATTAGTATCCTCAGATTGGTTTGTGGGAGCCGTGCGATTGCATCAAATAGAATATATCATGGACGATGAGTGGCCTCAGCTGAACTTAGAAAAGCTCCAAACCTTCCCTTTAAACTTAAAATGTTGATTTTGGTTATATCTGTGTGTGAGCTTCATTTGAGTATTTGATGAATGATTGTTTTTTGTGTATTGTTTTGCAGTTCAAATAATCGAAAGTTCTTAGGTTGGGGTCTCTGGCTTCCATAATGATTCAGTGGGGGTCCCCAGATTCCAATAATGGGCTCTTGTAATGACTAAGTTGGAGTCCGAAAAAGTCAAAAGGGTAAGAACCACTCCAATTGATGATTCATAAATAGATTGCAATAATAGATACAATAGATAGAGTTGAAGATATATGATGGGAAACAAAATCAAGACAAAGACAAATCTATAGCAGATCAAAGTTTCTCCAGCTAAATAGTGGAAGAACTGAAATCATGATCTTCGGTGCTGCTCAACGGTTCTGGTTCCCTGAATGGTGGCCACCGAATGGGGAGTGCCACCTACTCCAAAATCCTCAGAGAAAAATATGAGCAAAAAATTAGACGGGAGCCTTACTATGAAAGACCAGGTGATGTCTACTATTGGCTCCTGCGTTCATGTTATGAGGCTACTACGAAGTTTTCCCAATGCTCCCACTTGCAGTACGCAAAACGCTTGTCCAGGCACTGGTGATTAGTTGCCTGGACTATGGCAATGCCCTTCTAGCCGTGGTTATTTAATCTCTCCTGGATAAACTCAAGGTGGCTCAGAATACTGCGGCTCGCCTAATTCACCAACTACCAGCAACATCTGCCTCGGTTCCTTTACTGCGCGCACTACACTGGCTGTCGGTGAGGAACCGAAGCACTTTCAAAACCACAATACACACAATACTTTGTAAATAGAACACGTAAGTAGCACAAATGCACGGTGGTCTACAGGGGGAGACCAAACCATATACTAAAGAAATTGAATGCGAACCATGACCTAAGTCATTAATGGACCCAGAAGACGTAGAAGAGCCAGGGACCCAAGGTATCCAACAAGGTGAGTGTCTTGGAACCCCAAGGAGGCTGTGTGCAGAGTGGAAACAGGACATACAAAATGAAACATCAGAACTGCTTTCTGCTGAAGCTGACAAAATAAGACAGAAGTTAGTTTTGATCATCACACAAAATAGCGGCTGTGGGCAAAATGGTGCCACAAATGCTAACTTAAGCACAATGCTAATTTTCCAGTCTGACATGCGGTGCAGGCAAAGATCTTAGCTGCAGAAATGCTTGAGACTGGATCTTTCGGAAGCTCAACGATTTCTGGAGGAGAGAGTCAACAAGCCTTGGCAATGGCAAGTCGGCACGGTGCACATGGGTACTGCTTCAGCTGTTCCAATGCGGGATTCTGGCTTCAAACTTGCCATTAAGACAGTGCTGGCCTTGAGAGAGTTGTAGAACCACCACCTATGTTACTTAACATTTCGTAGCACGTAGGAGCTCAGGAACAGTAGAACTTCAGCTTAGTTGTGGTGCCTGCAGATGCAGGGAAGTGACTCCTTTATTTCAAGGGAGCTTCCGTCGGGTGTCTTGGATGTCCACAGGCCTGTAGAAGAACCTATATGGAGCACAGGCACAGATGATGCAGAAGACTCGCAGGACGATGAGACCGGGCACAGCAGGAGTCTTCCCAGTTGCAGTCTCCGTTCCCAAAGCGAAGTACAGCAAAGTCCAAAGTGCCCAGATGGTTGAAGTTGAAGTGGTTTCGGAACTGAATCTTGTCCCACGATGAATCTAGGGACCCACCCACAGGTAAGCCCATAATTACCCTAAGGGTGGGGTTATGACAATTCAGGGGTCCCTCCCAGAGGAGGGGCTGGACAGTGGTGAGTATACTCCTGTGTACTTTGTCCAGTTCATGCCGTAGTGGGAGCTAACGGCTCCGTAAACTGGTTTCAACTGAAGTATGCAAGGAGGACACCAAATGTGCCCTCAAAGTAGTCTAGTGACGCTGGCAAGCGCCCCCACCCTGCCTCAATACACTAAGTCCTGTCTGGGAGGTGGTCACACTTCCCTGTGACAGGAAACCTATTATCCTGCCTTCTCCTGCTCGAGCTTTGCTCCGCTGTAGGAGGGCAGAATCGTGTCTCTGGTCGGCACAGCCATAGTTTGCTGTCTAGGTCCAGAAAACTGGTACCGGGAGCACTGAGGGCCTCACGGAGGAGCTTTATAGTGCGTGGAATCATACCTCCAACACCGTTTACAGTGATGTGGTTGATTCCAACATGTTTGATACCAAACACGACAGGGTTCGTTACAGCCAGTTTAGAGATAGCCATTGCGTAATTACAAATGGCCACTCTATATATCGTAATGGCTGTTTCACTTGCAACCCAGGAGAATGGACTACAAAGGTTTTAGGGGTGTCCTGCTCATGCAGGGGCACCCTCACACCCATAACTGATTACCCTGCCTTCAGGATTGAAAGGCCTGCCTTACGACTGACATACAGGTTTTAAGTGAAGTGACCCTGATATAAGGAAACGTACATCTGTCTTACATGGTGCCAGCACCAGCTTACACAGGCTGCAATGGCAGGCCTGGAGTTACAGTTTGAGTGGTCTCCCATGGGTGGTATAATACATGCTCCAGCCCATGGGGGACCCCTGGTGTACCCATGCCCTGGGTACCTTAGGACTATATGCTAGGGACTTACAAGATTACATCAGAAGCCAATCAGGAGTGTAGCTAAGTATTCACCATGTCCAATTTAGGTAAGAAGCACAGAGACTGGGGTTCTGATGAGCAGGATCCCAGTCAGACTAGGCAGAAAAACATAATGACACCAGCAAAAAGTGGGGGTGACCATGAAAGCAGATCCCACTTTCCTACACTTTTTATTTGTAAAAGCGTCCCATACTGCGCTTCGCTTTCACTTTAATGGCGACTGTGCACCCTTCTTTAGACAAGCTGAGTCTACAGAAAGAGGTGTGGCCGACATTAAAGTGTGGCGATGGGCACTTTTACAAAAACAAACATTTGTTTATTACTTAAACAAAATGCTTTTTTTTTGCAAAAGTGTCCCATACCGTGCTTTTACTTTAATGGCAGCCGCGCACCTTTTTTAAGACACGGGTCGTCTAAAGAAAGGGGGGTGGCAGCCATTAAAGTGAAAGCACAGCATGGGGTGCTTTTAAAAAAAAAAGAATTTGCTATACAATAGGTCTCACATTTGCAAGAGTTTAAGCTATTGGCATTGTAAATGACAATGCCTTTTATTTATCTGTTTTAAATACCAAAACATAACATAAATGGAAGTATCACTTACAATGCCAATAGCTCAAACTCTCGTAAATGCGGGACCTATTGCATTGCAAATGCTTGTTTTAAAATGCAAACAGCAAAGCTAATACGTTTTGAAATGTTTCTTCTACTTGTTATACCAATACCCATTCAGGCAAAGCACGTGTACTCTGTTACTTGCATGTGAACCCATTAGTAACTAATAGCGCTAGATACTAATTCGACCTTTCTTGCAGAAAACACAGGCTGAGACGTGTTATCTTGGAAACCTCTGACGTCCACAGTCAACACACACCAGACATGACACGTGCCACATACCAGGACTCCGGGCTGCAGCAGGAAACGCAGATCTGGAGAGTATTTCCTTTTTTATCTGGAAGGTCAAAGTTCGTGACATAAGGAAGGTGAAGGAGGCGAGAGATACAAAGGTTGGGAGACGTGAAGAAGTGAATAAAACCCTTGGGTCTTAGGTCAAAATGAAGTACCAGGGAAAGCTTGGAGACAGTAACAAATGATTTAGGAAGACGCCACGGGACTAGACAAGAGGTGAGAGGTGAAGAAAGAGAACTAGAGATAGGGGGGACGGCGCACGACGGGGGTTCCGGCAGCACAGATCCGAGCCTGCTGTCAGGGACATTTGACGGATTTTGGGGGCTCAGCTAAACGCATTTTGCGGTCCCCTGGGTCAATCTTACTGTTGGAGCCACAGTTGTGCACGGAGTAGACCCCTTTGGCACTGGACCCCCAGTTGAGTGACGCTGAGCGGTCCTAGATTTACTCCTGGTAGGGAGTGGGCGAGGGACAGCACACAGTAGCACTTAATAAACCCTGTCGAGCCAGTACTTGTGCTTGTAAAAAGCAAAGGTCCTCGAATCTACGCACACTCCAAATACCGGATATAAATATACAAAGGTGCGTGCAGAAACGCGACAACATGAAGCGCTGTGAAGCAGTCTACACCCATGGAGCTGCCCAGCCTCTGTCTTCGACTCGGGGCGCTGCTCACAAAAGGTCGGCCTCGTTCATTCATCAGCAAGGGTTTGACTCAAGAATCTGTGTCCCATCTGTTGTGTCGCGCGGTGGACAGTGCGGACCCTCAGTGAGGGGCTTGGGGGCCTCTACTGATAATGGTCACAGGAGCCACCGGTGCTGGGTAACTCCAGGGAATCGTCTCCATCGCCAACTGGCCGACGTGAGCACGCCCCTTGCTCTCTATTAACTTAGGGTCATTTGACCCTCACGTCGTGACGTAACATGACTGCCACGTATCGCGACATTACATTCCTTCCCAACAAAGTTTAAAACAACACAAACCACAGTTTCATCGACAAAGAATACATGAAATCGACTTGTTATAGTCCAGCTGCAACTCTTCCAGACCACCAAGGCACAGGTACTCAGCAGACATTATAACAGGTATGGAACAGTCTTACGTGATATAGTCCCACAGTCGTGATGAGGTACAGGGTTTCTTCGCAGGTGATACTGAGACGTACACGACCCGATGACGAAGCACCGGCCACCTCTGGAGACGCTTTGAGCTGAGGAGGACCCGGCACGTTGGGAGCACCAGCACTGTCTCCAGCCTCAGTGTCACCAACCCAGGACTACTCCAGGTCCGCACTCGCGCTTGCGCCATCCACAGGAGCGGGGACTACGGCCTCGCGATCACCGGGCTCCGGTACGGAAAGGGCAGCAGCAGCAGTAGTAGGAGCTATGGACTCAACGGGAAATTGTTTGAAGTGAGAGACATTGCGGGTCACAGTCTCCCGTCCTCGGGTAGCAATGATTCTGGTTCCCTTAATGTTCACCACTGTCCAGGGCGACTTCTCATAGGGGAGTTGGAATTTGCCCGCAATTACCTCGATTTCCCAAAAGAACCAAGTCACCTTCTTTAATCCGGCTTGTCCTGGCATGACGACGATGGCTCGCATGGGCATGAGCCTTTTTAGGTCGAGGTATATCCGGTTTTGCCGAAGGCAAAACCGGATGTAAAGAGATCTTATGCTGTGTAGTAGGGCAGTTTAGACCCGCCTCTCAGCTCCGTTCGCTTTCATTGGCTGGCTTCCTAAACAGAGGCCAGCCATTGGAAGAGAAGTGAGTCATTCCAAACAAGCCCCGTCTTTTTCGGATTTGGGGGCGTCATTTTTGCTGTTCTTTAGCTCGTGACGTTGTCCGTCACTCAGGACAGCAAAACACGCCCCCAAATCCGAAAATGGCCGTGCGTTTCTCCAAGGCATTTTCTCCTTGCCTCGGAGAAACGTGGTGGTGTTTTTGGAGCTGCTCGCCTCCCTAGGAGCTGCTCGGCTTCGCTCCTCTCCTCCCTTCCCTCTGCCCTCCTCGTCGCGCTCTCGCCTCCCTCCCCCACCCCCCCACCCCCTTAAATGCGCAGGCACATCCGTTCACAAGATCGCACCTTTTCATGCTAATTCATGATAGTGCTATTCTTTCTGCTTGGAAAATCGCGGATGTCGAAATCGGAGCTGCGGTGAGAGATTGTGCCATGTCACCACTGGCGTGAGACTCCATTGAGTCACCGAGACTGATTAAAAGCAAGATTATGCCCAGAGTGAGAGATTACCTCCAGTGAGCGTGCCCGAAGTGCTTGGAATGGCTTTGAAACCAGGAGGACGGATGCTCGGGCTGGCCTCGCATACTTTCCTTCAAACTGTCCGTGTGAAGTCTCCAGCGCCCCGGCCGAGGAGCTGGCCGGGCTCAGTGTCCCGGGGCCAGGCCCGGCCTTCTCCCTCTTACATTACACGGCGGCGGGGCCCCTGCAGAGGGGCACTGTGCCCTGGGAGGCGGCAGCCTTTGCTGCGGAGCGCCTCAGTGCCCGGCGCCCCTCCCCCCGTGTTTACTAGAACCGGTTCTCCCTCCTCAGCCTTTCTTTCCGCTGGGTTGGTTACAGGGCTTCGGGCTTCTCTCAGGTTTCCTTTCTCACGCTTTTTTGGTGTTTTGTGTCGCAAGCTTTCATTGAGATTGCAAGACTGAAAGAAAAGCCCTTTCTGAGAGCCTCCTCGGGCGGCGAAGGGAGGTTTGAAGTGTGAGGAGGCAACCATGCCCGGAGAGCGCCTGGGGCGCCCCGAGCGGGAGGGGTGGGGAGGAGGGCCGGGGAAAGGTGCCCTTTACTGGCGAGAGTGAGGCGGCCAACTTTAGCGAATGTGTCCTTCAAATGGCCAAACCTCGAGGGGCAAGAGATGCGGGCATTCACTCAGACCAGCGCAGTGCCCGTAGAGCCTACCCTCAAAGGGCATCGCGGGGCTGGGATAACCGTGCCCTTCTAGCAGCATTGCACCCTATTCATGTGAAAAGGGTGAGGGAGTGCCAACGGGGCACACGAACAAGATAGGCGTTCACCTGTCGCTGTCAGTCCAGTGAGGGTTGCTGCCCGCCACTAGGGCGAGCATGGCAGGAGTAATTAAGGGCAACGTAACTGCCACAGTGGCTGCTTTCCTGGTGGGGCAGAACTGAGAGCTTCGGGGGAGGGGGTTATGTGTGTGTGTGTGTTAGGAGTGCAGCGCGAGGGGAAGGAGAAAAGGACCCTTATTGGGGCAGCTGATGTGAACGGGCGGCCTGCAGGGGGCGCAGCAGGTCACTTGCTGGTCACAGTCTGGATTTAAGATCACAAAGTGCCAGGAGTTTTGACACAGGCAGTCATGCGTGTTCAGTTGAAAGGGTATACAACCGGCACCTTGCGTTTCTATCTTCATGTCGGGCTGGATGAGCCTGGAGCCAGATGGGACACCGCAGCTCGTTGGGCCACACGAGGCCAGCCCTGGAAGGTACAAATAAGAAATGACAATGTGTAGCACAAGTACACACTGCGCTTATTTAACCGCATTTATTATTGTAGCTATTCTATAGCGTTAAACTCGTTTTCACACGAATCTCATGTCGATCAGTGCCTAGTAACAGTCAGAAACAATTGCAGGGAGAAATGCACTATTATGACAACATGGTGCAAATTCCCATAGTGCTACCTTCTCGTGGGGATCTGCAGTGTTTATCAACAACGACAGTGGCCAATCAGCAAAGATGTGGGCGGTGCTAGCCTCGCTCCGGATTGTGTAAACAAAGCCTGCACTGAAACGGAGAAGACCTGGACCAGTCTTGTGTCTCGAGTGCTTAGATGACAATCTGGGGGCTTTGGTGAGCTGAGCGCCCTAACAGAGGGTCCGAGCTCGCTGTGCAGGTCAGCAAACACTGGTCCGACACAAATCCTGAAATGCACGCACAAATAAAGCAGCTTTCAGATCCACTGTATGCAATACTGTGCCGGCTTGATATAAAAGGATAGATCTCGGTGTAATCTGGAACTTTCTTCCCCCACACTCCCGGTCAAGAGGACATTGACTGATTGGGCAAGCAGACTGAACTCCTTTCCCCTGCATAGGGCATCATATTGAAAAAAGTCCAAGGATTTAAAGGGCTTGCACCCTGTGTGCAGAGACTAGTAACTGATTGTGCACGGAGCAAGGAGGGCCTCCTCTTTCCAGCAGAGAGGCTACGCACTGAATGGGCACGGTCCCATCCTTCCAGCTGAGAGACCAAGGGCAAAATGCACACTGGATTTCCTTTTTGCCGTGCAAGCAATCCTTTCTGAGCTCTGCCTCGCAGGCGGGTTCAGGCGCAGTCCCGGCCTCTTTTTGTGCTTGAAGCTCCTTCGGGCCTCTTATTGCACAGGGTCAGGTGTGATTGCAGCTAATAAGCTTTGGTTTCACCGTCCTCCACCATACCCCCAGGCAGCCCGTGTGCACCATGTCCGAGGACAGCGTGTAGACAGGGATCCCTGGCTAATTGAGGCAGAAATTGAATTCCCCGGAGTTGGCAGAGGCTGCGTTCATTTGTACAACTTCGCCCTGGCCGGGCACTGATGAACACCCCCTCATCCACTGGCCCCACCCCTCCCCCACCTCATCCTTCATTAGATGTGTTTTCTTTCACAGCAGTTTGAATGGAAATGTAATAAATCTCAGCAGCGCTGATGCAGCCTCCTGACTTCTGACATCCCTCTACCTCACTCTTTCACTACCTCAGTCTCTGTCTCTCACTACCTCACTCTATCTACCTCTCTCTCATTACATAACTCTTTCTACCTCACTACACCACTCTATCTCACTACCTCACTATCTCACAACTTCTCTCTCTCAAAACATCACTACCTCACTCTCTTACTACCTCACTCTCTTACTACCTCACCCTCTAGCTCACAACTTCACTCTCTCTCTCTAACTCACTACCTCAATCACTCTCTAACTCACTACCTCACTCTTTCTATCTCACTAACTCACCATGAAACCCCTGGGTGTCTGTGCGCTTAAAAAGTTTAGAATAACATAACTCACTTTCACTCTCTTTCACTACCTCTCTCTCTCTCACTACATCACTCTATGCTTATATCACTACCTCACAACATCCCTCTCCCTCCCTCACTCTTTCACTACCTCACTCTCTATCTACCTCACTCTCTCTCACTACCTCACTCTCTCTCTGCTAATGCAATAGGTATCACATATGCAAAAAAAGCTAATGCCGATAGAAATGACAATGCCATTTATTTAGGGATACAAAAAAGATAAAAAAAATAATGAGCAATACCAATAGCTCTACCTATAATATTGCCGAGACCATTGCATTGTAAATGCTTGTTTTCTCTTACTATCAGTCCAAGGGTCATCAGGGTCCCTGGGCTGACACTGGGGGTGATGGGGTATGGAATCCGTGATGACCCGACCCATCAGCAAGTGAGCAGGAGACACCCCAGTGGTGGTATGAGGCGTCTGCCTGTAGCTGCGAAGGAACGTGAAGATGGCCAATTCAATGGATTGTCTTTTATCATGGGCAATTCGAATGACCTTATTAAGAGTCCTCATAAATCGCTCCACCTCACCGTTAGCTTGAGGCCAACAGGGCGTGATTCGACGATGCTGAACACCAAGGGCTGTGAGGTACTCAGACAGTTCTTGTCCTTGAAACGGTGGTCCGTTGTCGGTGCGGAGTGCTTTCATCAGGCCATGGGTGGCCATTATCTTCTCTATTTTGGGTATCACTTCGGCCGCACTGGGAGTCCCAACGATCTCCACTTCAGGATATTTGGAATAGTCATCAACTGCTACCAAGGTGTGCCGGCCATCGGGAAGGCTGCCAAAATCCATGCTCACACAGGACCAGGGAGACTGCAGTCGAGGTTCCGTTATGACTGGGGCAGGGTGAGGCAAATCCCCAGTGACTTGACACATGCTCTCGACCAGTTCATCCATGAGAGGAAACCACAGCTTGGTGCGAAGCCGTGATTTAGTCTTGACCATGCCCTGATGGCCCACGTGGGCTAGTTGCACACATCTCTCTGTGAGTGCCTTGGGTATGACCAGATGATGCCCTCGCAACAAGCACCCGATTGGGTCTTCAGTGAGTTCATCCTTCACATGATGTAAACACTCCATGATTCTCTGAGCAGGGATTGTCAGGATTTTCCAATCTTCCTTGGCCTTGTGCCAATTGCCATGCTGTAGAATTAGTTTGGCCCGTTGGAGACATTTATCTTGGGCAGTGGCCTCAGACAAGTCTTGCATTTACAGAGGAATAGGACAGGACCTGGCAGCGATGTATTTAATGTTCTCTTCTGTGTCCGCGGCATCCTCCATTTCCTTATCAGTGGCTGCTCGAGGATGTTGTGATAAATAGTCCGCAGGGTTACAGGATCCCGGTTGATACTCTACACGACAATTGTAGTCTTGAAGTGTAGCATCCATTTCTCAATTTGTGGCGGGGGTTTTGTGGACGTCCCTGCGAATAAAGCTACAAGTGGCTTGTGATCCGTTGTGACCACTAACGGTTTCCCAGAAACATATAGGTGAAAATGGCGACACCCCCAATGAATGACGATAGCCTCCTTTTCTATTTGGGAATATCGTTGTTCCGTCAAGGTGAGAGATCTGCTTGCGAACGCCATAGGAGCCCAGTCTACTTTCGGTCGTAGTCTCTGTAACAAGACAGCACCTAGGCCCACCGGTCCGGCATCCACAGCGATTTGGGTCATTTTCTCCGGATCAAAGAAGACCAGTGTGGTAGCCTCTGACAGAGCATTTATGATGTTCTCAAATGCATTCTCTTGAGGTGGGCCCCACTGCCACGCGACGGAGTCCTTGGTCAACTCCCTTAGCGGCAGTGTGAGAGTGGTTAGGTCTTTAATGAATCTGCCGCAGTAGTTGACCATTCCTAGAAAACTACGGACTTCGGTCACACTGGCAGGGGTGATGGCGCTCTTGATGTCTCGCACCTTGTCGGGATCCGGGTTGACGCCCTCTGTGGAAAACGTATATCCGAGGAAATGTAGTTTAGTCCTTAGGAATTTGCATTTCTCACGATGCAATGTGAGACCGACGTCTCGCAGCTTCCGCTGCACATGCGTGAGACGGGCATTGTGTTCGGGCAATGACTTAGCATGGATCATTATGTCATCACTGACGTTGATGACTCCTGGAAGGTCTGCAATTAACTCTTATTTGACATTTTGAAACACCTCCGCAGCGCTGGATACTCCAAAGCTTAGCCGGGTGTAGCATCTTAGCCCCACATGAGTTGAGATTGTGGTTATGTTTCAGGACGCCTCATCAAGTTGACGGTAGCCCGACCGTAGGTCAAGTTTGGAAAACTAGCATGCTCCCGCCATCTCTCCAATAAGATCGTCAATGGTCGGGGTAATGTGGCGCTCGCGTTTTATGGCGGCATTTGGGAGGCGCATGTCGACACAGATGGGTACTGCTCCAGGCTGCTTGGGCTTCCGAGTGACTACGATGGGTGACACCCATGGCATGGGACCCGTGACCTTTTCAATAATCCCAGCGGCTTCCAATTTCTTCAGTTCTTGCTCAACTTGGGGTCTCAAGTGAAATGCGATTCTTCGGTGCCGCAGGGCGACCGGTTGAACTGTGGGGTCCACATGCAGATGTACTTCCTTCCCCTTGAATTTTCCGATACCTTCAAACACTACGGAGAACTCTTCCAGGAGATGTTGTATGGATTCCTGATGGACACTGAAAGCAAAGGATACGACTCCTAGATCTTCGGCAGCCCGACACCCTAGAAGCATGCCCTGGCCATCTTCGGTGATGTATATGTTCGTCCGGAGCCTCCGTTCGCTGTGAGTCACTGACGTTTTGAAACGCCCTAGGATCTTCAGAGGAGTGTCCTGACCGTATGCAAACACCATGATCGCTGAAGGCTGCAGCGGGGTTGCCGGTCGCAACGTGCGGTAGAAGGTTGCCGCCATGATGTTAATGGTGGCCCCGGTGTCCAATACTGCTGTGACTTCTTGGTCCCCCACCTGGATGTTGCATTGGGGCAGGTGCCTCGCTTTGCAAGTGGTGGCTCCAATCATATGCACCTTATGCACTACCCTCTCTTCCTCCTCGTTATCATCCATATCACTTGGTGACTTGTCACCCTCCGGTACCGGGTTGACCCTCTGTCTTGGCTTGCGATATTTTTTCGCTCTGCACACTTTTTCAAAATGATTAAATCGCCAACAGCCTGTGCACCTTTTTCCTTTTGCGGGACAGTCGGCGGGCTGATGTGGTGGTCCACCACAATACCCGCAGGCAGTGGCGGGCGCCAGTGGGGCGCTGGGTGGTTCTTTCCTGTTCCATTTTTACGCAGGCTTGGCAGTAACTGCATTGACTGACTCTGTCTTTATGGGTACTTGGAGGGTTGCCTCCATGTGGGCTGCTCAAGCTTTCGACAGCTCTTTGGTGTGTCCAAGGGTCAAGATCTCGGCCAGAGGTTTGCCAGATTCCTCGAGGATCCGCTCCCTAAGCTTGGCGGAAGCACAGCCTTGTATCACCTGACTCTGTATCTCCTCCGTTTCGTCCAGGAACCCACACGTTGAGGCCATATCGTTTAGCCGTGCATGGTTGGTGTCCAGGGATTCATACGGAAGTTGCCAGGCCTACCGAAAGTTGAATCTCTCATAGTCCTGGTTGGCAATGGGCTCAAAATGAGCGTTAAGTGCATTAATTAGGGTTTGGTGGTTTTTTTGCGTCGCTTCCGCCATCGTTTTAGCAATATTGTGTATGTCTTTCCCTCCGAGGTGGGGCAGCATCACCCTCTTCTGTCCTTAATTGTGTACCTTGGTGGCATCAAAGAAGATCTGTAGGCGGTCCACCCAGTCTTTCCATTTAGGCGCTAGGGATGACGGCGATCCTTCCACTATGAAGGGTTCTATTGAAGGTATTTGCGACATAGTGGGTGGGCCCGCGCGTGCGCGTGCGTTCCTCCGACGCACTGCCGATGACGATGCCTTCCTGCCCTGATCCTCTAGCCGGGACGGGAGGTATGCCTGACGCACCAGAACTGACTACCGTCTTGGAGGGTGTGCAGGGTTCCAGAATTATTGAGTCAATATGTGGCACCAACACTATAGTCGCAGGTTGTGACAGAGTGTCCCTATTGTTGTTCCATGAACTGTCCTTCTTAGGTGTTGTTCCCCAGTGGCTTGTGCTTTTCCTTCTATCTTTTGTCTGATAGTGTGCTTCCGAGGCTCCAGTCCCTGCTAGGCACTCCTCGGTTGGGCACAGCGCTGTATGACTTCCCCCAGCCACATGTATTTTGTTAATTGATACTTGTATTTGGGCCTTCCTCACCGTTGCAGAGGTATTTCAGGCCTGAAGGGGGCGGGCATAGCTTGCGGCCTTCTTCCGGTCTCCGCACCGAGACCACAGCACACCCCGCGCAGCCGGCAGCCACCCTGCGTGCTCCTCCTGTCCGCTCCGGATGGACCAAATAATGGGCCAGCAAAGGCTGGCCGCTCGGGCCGTCTGCGCGCCACACGTGGCACATCAGAGACGCTGCGTGCAGCTGCCGGGGCCGCGCCAGCATCCAGCGGCCCCAGACACAGCGAGCTCACCTCGTGGCCACGCCGGGCCTCTTTTTTAGTGGCACAAAGCTCCGCGATTGGTAGGGGCAGCAGGCGCCGGACCAGGGCCGCATCGGGCGGGGAACGAGCGCCACAAGCACCAGGACACGCTCGCGGCCGCTGTGAGAAGTTGGCCTGATATGTAGTGCTCACTATTCTAGTGATCACTATGCATCAGTCCAAACGACCATTATGGTGATTGGTTGTAAGTCAACCTTAGACCAGCTATCCTAGTAGCGTGGATACGAGCAGTCTTCGGGCTAAACTCTAGAGGGCGTGTTAAGCCAGCTGTTATACCATCACAAACCCCTTGAACACCAAGTGAAAGGACACCACACAAGTGTTATGAAAATAAACAGTGTATTTAATATAATCACAACAGCCCTGTACTCTTTATGAGGACAGGGTACTAAGCACACAACAAAAGTCTTAGGAAAATACTTCAAGTGCACAATCTACACAAATGCCCGAGGGCACGGAAAGTTTAGTGTTCTCGGGCGAACCCGATAAGGTAAGTCGGAAGCGATAGGGACTCGGGACCCTTAGATAATGAGGCTATGCGGGCACCGAAATGCCGAAGTTACCTAGCCCAGGGGCTGCGGCTGCACAAGTCTTTACAGACGTCGGGAGTCCTCGCTGACGAACCAGGAGCCGGAAGGAAGGAGTTGCTGGCCGGCGACCAGTGGAGATAGTTCGTAGAGATCCAAGCCTGGATCAGAGATGGATGACACCTGAAAGCAGAGGGGACCAAGTTCGTAACTACTAGCCAGTAATCAGAGGGTACCAGGAGGGCACCGGATGATCGTCACCTCGACTAGGTGAGTGGGCGACGCTAGGCTCTGCAGTCTCACGGACCAGGAGGCGTTGTCGGAGACCAGGATGGAGGTGCGAGCTGTCCCACGAAGGTTGATGCTGTCGGCGTCGCTGGGCCCAGGATTGGGGCAACAAGCCTTGGCAAATTCAGGGCCACGTGGTGGACCTAAAATGGCGTCTTGAGTGGACCAGGAGGGTCCGGGGTGCTCCTCTTCAGAGGAGAGCAAAGGCCAGTCTGGAGTAACCAGACCAGCAGCGTTGGTTGTCGGGCGTCGTCGAGAAGGCCACAAGCCAGCGGCTAGTAACCAGACAACGTGATGAGCAGCAAAGAGCAGAAGGGCCCCACGCAGATCGTGGCGATACAGGGAGGCTGAACTTCGGTGCTGGAGCTGCTCAGGGTCGGGGCTTCTCGGACCCCAGAGCACTCACCAGAGGCTCCCTCGGTGGTCGTGCCGGTTTAGAAATCGTGCAGGTTTTGATGATGGCCGGTCCCTCGAGGTCTCGTCGCACCCACGGATCTCAGCTGAGCTGACGATGTGGGTAGAGGTCAGAGGTGCCAGGGAAGCCGGTTCTCGTCGAGCTGGGCAGTCGGATTCCTGAGGAAGGACGTACAGCAAACCGCAGAGTTCTTAGATGGTGCCTGCGGATGCAGGGTGACTACTCCTTAGCCACAAGGGAGAAATCTTGAGAAGAGTCGAGAGTTCCTTTCGTAGAAAGTAGTTCTTGATTCAAAGATGATCTAATTTGGAAGGGTCCCCGCTCCTGCCTTTATCCTAAAGAAAGGGGTGGGTACGCGACTAGGTCCTACGGGTGGGACCAGGAAGGGGGGTGGTTACACCCCTCTCCCATGCCGGACTTTCCCCAGGTCAGGGGCTGGGGTGCCCCTGGAACTGGTTCTAGCCGGCAGATGCGTAGTGAGCACCGGGGTGCCACTCCGCAGTCACCTTCCTGTAAAGCCCTGCCTACCCAGGATACACAAAACCCTGTCTGGGATGGTGCGAGCAACGCCCCGGACAGGAAACCCTTTGTCCAAGCTCTCCTCGCTGGAAGGACTCCCAGCAGCAGGAGGTCAGACTCGTGTCTGTGGTGGCAGCATCCATTTTGTGGAGCTGAGGCTTCAGTTAACTTTAACCGGGGTTCACAGTTACGTACATGTTGTGTCCCTCTAGAAGGGTGGAATGCTAACCCCGTCGCCAGCATTGGTGAGGGGTCGGTATCCCGATTCGTATGACACCTTACTCGACATGTCTTGATAACGCGATACCGAAGTTAGCGATATGGTACGCGTTATCATGGAACAGCCATTGGGTCTTGGTTCCACAACCTGCAACCGGGCTCGACTCGTGCTAGAGCCCAATTCACACAATTCCACGCACTCTGCCTTTAGGATTGTCAAGGCCTGCCATAGGAGTGACTGATAGGAATTCGGGTGTCCATCTTAGGGTTAGATATAGGTATACTAAATCTAAAGCAAAGGGCGAGTAAGCCACCTTGCCCCAGCTGACGTGCAGCCAGTTGTGTCAGATTTAGATGGCCATCCAGGGGTGGCATAATACATGCTGCAGCCCCTGGTAGGCCCTGGGTGCACCTATGCCCTGAGTTACAGGGTCTGATAAGGTGGCCCAGTACCAATTGGAAATGTACCTAAGGTACATGGAATCCATTTTAGAGAGAGAGCAGTAGGCCTGGGGTCCTGATTGGCAGGGCCCCAGGTCAACTAAGTCGGAAAACCAGCAAAACACCAGGCAAAAAGTCGGGGGTAACCATAGTCAGGTATCTACCTTCCTACACAACCCCCCCCAAACGAAAGGAGATAAGGCTATCCTTGACCAGGTAAGCCTATATTGCCTGAGTGGCCATATGAGGTGGTACATGCACTGGCATGGTTACCCCCTGTATCATGGGCCACTAAGCAACCCCTCACCCTAAGGGTATCTGAGGGTCTCCACCATAGGGAATCACTACCTGTGGTGTGCTTTGGCAAAGTAAAAGGCTGGTGTGGGAATGGAGTACTGAAGTGAGACTCCACTACTGTTGGGCTCAACTTCCTCCAATCACTATCCACCATATGTGCCTTTCTTTCCAGTACTGAGTTGCTATGAGCTCTCAGGGTCAACCTCTGGCTACCTAAAGCTGGAGGCTGAGTCCCTCTGTTTGGCTTACTGTAGGGACAGGTCAGGTTAGGGGTTTTTAGGCCCCATGTTTGGCTGTGCCCAGCAGTGTCCAGCTGTGGGAGTTCCCTAACTAAGTTTAAGGGGGATCCCTCAGGAGTTTGTTTTATTTTCACTTGGCTAGGGCTACTAGCTTCAGCTTCAGTGATCCTAATCTGCTGATTGGGAAATTATTTTGGACAGGGGGCCCTTTGGGGTCCACCACTGGCCTCCCTGACCTCTACAGCCCTGGGCTGACTGAGGCAGGGTAGAGAGGGGCAGGTTACCTGCTCCAGACTGGGTCCCACCTGGGAAGGTTCCACTGTCATCAGGGGCTCTGCCAGGCTAGGCCTGACTACCTCTGGGGCAGTTCCTTCACCAGGGGTAGAGTCAGTTCCCTGAGGAGGCTGGCTCTCACCTGGTGTCTGGGAGGGGGAAGACTTTTCTTCCTCCCTAATGCTCTCTGTTTGAGTGGAGTGATCCATTGTTTCAGGCTTCACAACACTATTATCGGTCTGAGTTTGAGCTGTGGCCATCACAACTCCACCAACCTTTTCAGGAAGGGACTCAGTTTGGGTTTGGGCTGTGACCATCACAGCCTTGCCAACCTGTTCAGGAAAGGCACCTCTCTGGGATAGGGCTGTGACTGGCACAGCCCTCCTGACCTGTTCAGGGAGGACTTCTGGGACTGGGGCTGTGGCTATCGCTGCCCCACTAACCTTACCATGGAGGTTTACCATTTTAAAATGGGTTTCTTGCTCTACCTCAGCCCAGGCTGAGGTCTCTAAATCATTCCCCAGTAGGCAATCTACAGGCAAGTTTGGTGACACTGCCACTCTCTTGTGACCAGTGACACCTCCCCAGCTGAGATTTACCACTGCTATGGGATGATCTCTCTGCACTCCATCAATGTTCACTACCTGGTATGTGGCACCAGGCATAAGTTGCCTTGAGGGGACTAGGCTCTCAGCCACCATGGTGATGCTAGCCCCTGTGTCTCTGTAGGTCTCAACTTTTGAACCATTGATGAGGGGCTCCTGTCTGTACCTGCCCAAAGTGTTGGGACAGGCTGTGAAGTTGGCAAACCCCATGCCAGTCTCACAGACAAGAGTGTCTGAGTCAGGGGACCTGGTTAGGCCAGAGTCCCCAGGCACTCCCAAAGATAATGCACCCAGCTTCTTGGGGGCACTCCCACCACCTGGGGGATTACTACTAGTAGTAACAGGAGGCTGGGAAGCTTTATTTGGGGGTATGTTCTCCTTATTGTTGTTGGCCTTGGGACAACTGCTGTCAGTTTTGTAATGGCCCACCTGTTTGCAGGTGTGACAATAAGGTTTCCTTTGGGTTTTGGGAGAAGTTGGGGACCCACCCTTTTCAGAGGAATTTTCGGGCCCTGTGGTTTGATCAGAAGATTTATTCCCACCCTTCTCTTGAGGCTTGGTTGATTCCTTCTTTTGGTCACCACCCTGGTTCTTCGGCCTGACCCTGGTTCTGACCCATTTGTCCGCCCTTTCACCCAATTCTTGTGGAGAGGTCAGATCAGAGTCTACCAGGTGTTGGTGTAATAACTGGTTCTGACAATTACTTAAGATTTGCTCTCTCATAATTAATCTAATTATGAGAGAGCAAATCTTAAGTAATTGTCAATGCCTTTAAAATCAGTAACCTTACTTCCCAGTAGCCAGCCTTCAAAAGCCTTAGTGGCACAATCAACAAAGTCAGTCCAGTCCTGAGACTGAGTTTTCTGGGTATCTCTGAACATCAACCTGTACTGTTCAGTGGTTAAACCAAACCCATCAACCAGTGTATTTTTCAGGACTTGGTAATTGTTAGCATCCTCAGCTCTAGTAGTGAGGAGCTTATCTCTACCTTTACCTTCAAAGGAGAGCCACAAGATAGCTGCCCACTGACTCTGGGGGACACACTGTACAGTGCAAGCCCTTTCCAAAGCAGTTATCCATTTGTGGATATCATCCCCCTGCTTAAAGGGGGGCACTATCTTACTCAGGTGTCTAGTGTCTAAACTCCTGTTTTCCCGTGGGGGAATGCTGCCACCAGTGGGATTTGTCCCACTCAATTCTTGCTCTCTAGCAAAGGCGAGTCTCTCTTTGGCCAGGGCAAGTTCTTCCCTTTCGATCCTCAGATTGACTTCCCGCACTTTAGCTTCGTACACTCTCCTCTGAGGGGATGTCATCCCTCTTTGAGAAGAGCCTCGAGAGCCATTGGTTCGAACGGATCTATTAGAGCCTCTCGACAGAGACCTAACTCGTCCATTCCCAATGTTAAGCTGGCCTGAGAGGGGCCCCAGGGGTCTCCTAGTACCATTCTCGTGCCGGCTTAAGTTGTCCCTAGTTAGCTGGCTAACTACTACTGGACCTTTGTCTGCCTCGTCCTCAGATGGCTCCAGATCCTCATCCTCCTCTTCACCTTCTGCGGAGAGATGGATAAGGTCGGGGTCACCTAAGGTTCCCTCGAGGGGAGGCATGTTCCCTTCTGGATGAGAAGGGTCTGTGTTACCAGCCCTCCTAGCATCATAAGTCTCCAAGAGACCAATCAGAAACGGAATGGTAGGGTTTGCACCCTGTTTTAGCTTCCGAGATGTACAGATTTGTCGCATCTCTTGGAAGCTAAGTGCAGCATATCTGGAAGTGACCTGTGGAAGGTCGACTGACACAAAGGGAGACTCAGTGTTTCCTCCTTTGTCTGACATGCTGCTTCTAGTGTGGTGTAAGTGATGCACCTACCTACACTATATGTTTACCTACTGATCCCTTGCTAAGAGTTGCAGCCAAGGTGTGCTAAGCCTTGAGGAGCTACAACAGCTGGTTCAGTAGAACTCAGAGTATTCTAAGCTAAGTTATATGTACCTGGAGTACTTATGCGATCTTTCACAAGATATTCTTAGGATACGCATGGTAAAACAGCAGCAAGCTCAAATTCCAACCGCTGCTCACCAATGTGAGAAGTTGGCCTGATATGCAGTGCTCACTATTCTAGTGATCACTATGCATCAGTCCAAACGACCCATATGGTGATTGGTTGTAAGTCAACCTTAGACCAGCTATCCTAGTAGCGTGGATACGAGCAGTCTTCGGGCTAAACTCTAGAGGGTGTGTTAAGCCAGCTGTTATACCATCACATACCCCTTGAACACCAAGTGAAAGGACACCACACAAGTGTTATGAAAATAAACAGTGTATTTATTAGAATCACAACAGCCCTGTACTCTTTATGAGGACAGGGTACTAAGCACACAACAAAACTCTTAGGAAAATACTTCAAGTGCACAATATACACAAATGCCCGAGGGCACGGAAAGTTTAGTGTTCTCGGGCGAACCCGATAAGGTAAGTCGGAAGCGATAGGGACTCGGGACCCTTAGATAATGAGGCTATGCGGGCACCGAAATGCCGAAGTTACCTAGCCCAGGGGCTGCGGCTGCCAAGTCTTTACAGGGGGAACATCCATTACAACGCAACTATTACAACGTAGTGCTATTACAACGCAGGTATTACAACGTAATTTCTATTACAACGCATGTTTTTACAACGCATGGTGTTACAACGCAAGTGCTATTACAACGCATGTATTTACATCGTATTTAAATGATTATTAATGAAATATTTTTTAATTTTTAAAATATATTTTGTGTATTTAGATACATAGTTATTTATACATTAATTTTATTAAATTATTATTTATTTTGTAATCATTTTTTATTGTTTTTAAAAATAATTAAATTTTATATATAACATAAAAATAATTATAATAGTTAGTGATTATTAAAAGAAGTATGAAGTATTAATATTCAGGTATGTTTTAATAATTTTATATATATTTTTTTGGTATTAAGATAAATATATATATTTTATAATTTTATTAATTTTATTAGATAAATATATATATTTACCAGAAATTGAAAACATTTATTAACTGAATGTTTATTAGTATTTATAAATTATAGATTTATTATTTAATATTTTTAATTTTTTTTGTTAATTATTATTTAGTATTTAAATTAGTAATAATTAGGTTTTGTATTTTTAATTAATGTTTTTATATTAATATTTAATTTTATTTATAATTAAATATTTTTCATATATTAGGTATAAATAATTTGTTTGTTATTAAATATATTTTTATATAAATATTAGTTTAATATTAAAATATTTATAATAATTAGTGATTATTTAAAAATGTTGGAAGTATTAATATTCAGGAAATTACTTAATAAAAATTAAGTATTAATACTCAGGTATTTTTTACAATATAAATTGTTATTACATTATTTTTTGGAAGTTAAAATAAAATATAAAAAAATATTAAAAGTAAAGAAGATTAAAAAATCAAGTATTAATACTCAGGTTTTTACATAAAAATATAATTAATCTTGGTAGAATGTTAAATTAGTAATTATTAAATCAATAAAATATTGTTTAGTGTTTACAATATTTTTTAACAAATAAATATATTATTTTTATCATTTTTATATTTATATTTATACATTTTCCCACGCTTTAGTATTGATTTCAATGAAGCATTTTGTCCTTTATTTATTTCGATGAATACTTGAATGGGATCCGCGGGACAGTTTCGTTTGGTTTTAAAACAACTGATGCAGGAGGGAGAAGAAGGAAATAAGGGTAGACAAATGGTAAGTGAAAAAAAACATAATTTATGATAACTTTATTTTAATTAATAACGTTAATAAATAAAAATAATGAAAGTAGAAACGAATTTATTTTGATAAAAATGTTGTTTATTAATGATATTAAATGTTAAACAAATATATTTATTTGTAATTGAATTTCAAATATTTTCATGATTTTTTTTATTAACATATAATACAATTATGTATTAATATAAACATATAATACATTATAATGTAATTGTCCATTTTCTATTTTGATGTTTTGGGATGACGTCTTCACGTTAACGTTGACGTAAGCCGCCATCTTGGATTTACCGATTGCTGGAAGTAGCAGGAAGCTGATCTGCGCTAAAGGTAGGAAACTTTTCAAACTTTATTTACAGTAAAACATAGTTTAAAAGATATATATAATGTAATGAGAGGTTAAGTAGAGGTTGCTTATTAAACTAATAGTTGTTTTGATTAGATTTCAACATGTCGCCGAACATTTCACTGTTATATGCCATCGTCGGGTTATGTTACGGGAAAAATATAGGGTAAATATGTTTGTAAACATATATTGATGATATATATTGTATACATTTTGAACGTAATATGTTTTGTGTAGTGGTAGATATGTTTGGTTTCTTTTAATAAGATGAACACAGATAGGATAGGTTAGAAATTTTTTTTGGGAAAACTGATAGCATTTGGCTTGTTTTGTATAATCGAAAACTGTTTTTTTTGGATTTAAAAGAGAGTTTGTTTTTCAAAGATCATGCAAGGTTTGGTTTGTATTCTTTTTAGAGAATTTTGAAAAATGTTTTCAATTGGTTGTTATGGTTTCATTTTCATGTTTACGTTTGTCTTAATGAGTTGAAATCGATGCCCGTTATTAAAGAAAAAAAATGTTTACATTTAGGAAAAAAAAGATTTTCATTGCAAGTTGTAATTATTATTTCGTAAAAATGCCAATTTGAATTTTTTAGCTAGCGAGAAATACTGCAGTTAGGTTGTTGTGAAAAAAAAATGACATTTTCCTTATTTTATTAGTTAGAAAAGGCCAAATTTTTTTAAATTTAAGCGTTGAAAAAAGAAATTCTTATCTTTAAAATAACTTTTTCTGTTTGAAATAGCACAGAAAATTAAGAAAAAAATAATAAATAAACACCACTTTTTTCCGATATTACTACCAGTTTACTAATATAATTTTTCACAAGCCAGCATCACTTTTCAAAAATAAAGGGGTGACATATTTTCTATAGTATAACTTTACTTTGAACGTTCAAAATGTTTACAACATTTAAAATTAATGGAATGAAAATAATTTCCATTTTCGTTTTGAAAAAGATTTATAAAAACTATTAAGTAAGGGTTTTCTCCTTTTGAAAGAGAAAAGAAAAGAAATTTTTCCTATTTTTAACAGGTGTAGTTTGAAAAATAAATATTTAAAAAAAGTAAGGGAACCCGACAAGTAATAATTTAAAAAATGTTTGAAAAAATGTCAAATGAATTAAAAATGTTAAAAAACAATTTAGGGCAAAGCAGGAAAGTAAGTTAGAGAAAAAATATTTAAAAATGTAAAATATTAGCAACATTCTCTAGGTAGTCCAAAGCCACACACAACGAAAATTGTTGTAGTACACCCAATAGTCTCTTAGACATCTCCTTTGTTTGCCTTGAAGGTCGTGGGTTTAGGATACCTGACAATGCTTGAGCTAGTCTCATTTCTTGATAACTTTGCTCCTTCTTCAAAGTTTTCAGGAAAGAGTAGAAATTAGGATGGTGTTTGCCAATCGTGTGACTGAAGGAGTTATGCCATCCCTCTATGGCATTATTTGTTTTTGCACCACCTTCTAAGCAGGTTGAGTAGCAATTCCACCACTCCACATGGTAACGTGGCTTCCTCCTGCGACCCGATCTGCCTAGACGCCCAATCCATGTGTCTTCGAAATAATTTAAAATGGGTGCCAATTTTTCCTCATTTTCTACAAAATATTCTGACTCTGAAATTGCTGTGTAGTAGTCATCTACACTATCAGGTGGTACAAAACAAAGTGCAGTTAATTTTTTTAGTTCTACTTGTAATTTGCTATCAGACGAGTAATCTGCAACCAGGGATGTTTTTTGAAGTTTACGCCAATATGCCTGGGAAAAATGAAAAAAACATCCCTGAATTTGGGTATCCACGTACAATTTGTTGATGACATTCATCATTGTCAATTCAAAATCTAATATGATTTTCCTAGGACTTTTTCCAGAAGTTTTTTCTTTAATAACTGATAAGAACTCAGTATAGGTTGCAGATTGCTTATCTGGTAGCAAACTGTATACTAAAGGAACTACATTATTATTAATTTGAGCATGAATACTGTAAATTTGGGTGAATGGATGGGGCGTACTTTTAAACGTCCCATCCATCATCCAAATTTCTGTATTTTCTAATTTAAAAAGGTTACGGGGAGTGCTAAATATTAACATGCGTTTGAGAGGGTTTTGGTTATCATATAGTAGAAAAGGTTCATAAGAGAAAGAAAGAGTTAAATCATGAGGAATTACAATGTCAGCAAAAGTTTGAGGAGTAACAGTTTGTGTGTTACTTGCCTGCTTTTTTCTTTGAATTATTCTACGCAAATTTGGGATTGTTGGCATATTACAAGCAACATGTCCAGGGACATGTTGTGCAACCTCTCTCAAAATCTGACCAGGAGTTTGATTGGAGGTGCATGCAATATCTTTCATTTCATTGATAGTATCGCGTATTTCAATCTCCATTGCAGAGGCAGAGTGGTTATGTTCTGTGGTTTTTACCACAATCTCACCAACAGTAACCGCTCTGCCGCTGCAACGGGCTGTATAATATTGTACACACCTCCAATGTCTCCTTGGTTCACTTAGCCTCTCATTACAGTATATATACCCACAATGTTTAAGCAGTCTGTTCCCTTTTCTAGATTTGGTATAAGTTGCAGTAGTTTGGCTTGCCATTTCCTGTTGAAAAAAGGAAATATAAATTATATTATAATTGTGATGAAGACATTTTGGAATTTCTTATTTAGAAAAACATGTTTGCTTTTAATGCAGATTTTAATTAAAAAGGCAATTTTTTCTACTTAGAATTGTAAGCGGTTCTTTGATACTATCCGACACTTTCTTTTCTCATGCACTTTCACGGGGATGGAATAGTAAGTAGTTCCTTTTCACTATCCAGTACTTTCTCTGAATATGCACTTTCCTGGAGTTAGAATAGTAAGTAGCAATAGGACACTATCATGCACTTTCCCTACTCACGCACTTTCATGCAGTTGGAATAGTATTTGTCTTTTTTTCTCTATCCAGCACTTTCTCTGAATATTCACTTACCTGGAGTAAGAATAGTAAGTGGCACTTGGACACTATATTGTACTTTCCCTACTTACATACTTATACAGACTTGGAATAATAATTGGCACTTTTTTAATAATTAGCACTTTCTCTGAATATGCACTTTCCTGGAGTTAGAATAGTAAGTGGTACTTGGACACTATCCAGCACTTTCCCTACTCATGCACTTTCACCGAGTTGGAATAGTAATTGACACTTTTTCATTAACCAGCACTTTCTCTGAATAGGCACTTACATGGAGTTAGAATAGTAAGTGGCACTTGGACATTATTCAGCACTTTCCCTACTCATGCACTTTAAGCGGAGTTGGAATAGTAATTGACACTTTTTTACTAACCAGCACTTTCTCTGAATATGCACTTATTTGGAGATAGAATAGGAAGTAGCACTTGGACACTATTCTGCACTTTCCTTACTTATGCACTTTCACGGAGTTGGAATATTAATTGGCATTTTTTCACTAACCAGCACTTTTTCTGAATAGGCACTTACCTGGAGTTAGAATAGTAAGTAGTACTTGGACTCTATTCTGCACTTTTACTACTTATGCATTTTTAAAAAGTTAGAATGATAACTTTCCATTTTTCACTATCTAGCACTTTTAAGAACATGCACTTACATGAAGTTATGTTATAAAGTGACATTTATTTATGATTCTGCACTTATAATGCATTTAACATTGTTTTTAAATTGCTCTGAAATATGATATTGAGATGTGTTTATTTATGAAAATTACCTTTGTTTATGGAAGGTTCTTTTTGAAAAACTGTTGAAAATATTTTGGGTATTGTCTGTGTTTCTGCTGATCTGTGCCTTGGAGTGTTTTCTGGTTGGCTGTGAAGAAAACAAATTGAAAAGGTGTTCAATGTTTAGAAAAAGTAACAATTTTTGGGTGTTCTATATATGTGGGGGAAAAGTATTTACGTTTAAGGATGTTTAGAAATATGGCACATGTTATCATTATACTGCACTTCCTTTGAATATGCAATGATGTGGAGTTTGAATAGTAAGCGGCACTTTAACACTATCCAGCACTTTTCCGACTCATGCACTTTCACAGAGTAGGAATAGTAAGTGGTACATTTTCAGTATCCAGCACTTTCTCTGAATATGCACTTACCTGGAGTTAGAATAGTAAGTAGCAATAGGACACTATCCAGCACTTTCCCTACTCATGCACTTTCACGGAGTTGGAATAGTAATTGGCTTTTTTTAACTAACCAGCACTTTCTCTGAATATTCACTTACCTGGAGTAAGAATAGTAAGTGGCACTTGGACAATATCCTGTACTTTCCCTACTCATGCACTTTCACAGACTAGGAATAGTAATTGGTACTTTTTCACTAACCAGCACTTTCTCTCAATATGCACTTACCTGGAGTTAGAATAGTAAGTAGCAATAGGACACTATCCAGCACTTTCCCTACTCATGCACTTTCACAGAGTTGGGATAGTAATTGACACATTTTCCTATTTATGATTCTGCACTTATAATGCGTTTAACATTGTTTTTAAATTGCTTTGAAATATGTTATTGAGAAGTGTTTATTTATGAAAAATACCTTGGTTTTTGGAAGGTTCTTTTTAAAAAACTGTAGAAAATAGTTTGGCTTTTGGCTGTCTTATTGCTGATCTGTGCCTTGGAGTGCTTTCTGGTTGGCTGTGAAGAAAACAAATTGAAAAGGTGTTCAATGTTTAGAAAATGTTTCATATTTTGGGTGTTCTATATATGTGGGGGAAAAGTATTTACGTTTAAGGATGTTTAGAAATATGGCACATCTTATCATTATACTGCACTTCCTTTGAATATGCAATGATGTGGAGTTTGAATAGTAAGCAGCACTTTAACACTATCCAGCACTTTTCCGACTCATGCACTTTCACAGAGTAGGAATAGTAAGTTGTAAATTTTCACTATCCAGTATTTTCTCTGAATATGCACTTACCTGGAGTTAGAATAGTAAGTAGCAATAGGACACTATCCAGCACTTTCTCTACTCATGCACTTTCATGGTGTTTGAATAGTAATTAGCTTTTTTTTAACTAACCAGCACTTTCTCTGAATATGCACTTACTTGGAGTTAGAATAGTAAGCGGCACTTTAACACTATCCAGCACTTTTCCTACTCATGCACTTTAACAGAGTAGGAATAGTAAGGGGTACATTTTCACTATCCAGCACTTTCTCGGAATATGCACTTACCTGGAGTTAGAATAGTAAGTGGCACTTGGACATTATTCAGCACTTTCCCTACTCATGCACTTTTATGGTGTTGGAATAGTAATTGGCTTTTTTTAACTAACCAGCACTTTCTCTGAATATGCACTTACTTGGAGTTAGAATAGTAAATGGCACTTGGACACTATCCTGCACTTTCTCTACTCATGCACTTTCACAGAGTAGGAATAGTAATTGGCACTTTTTCACTAACCAGCACTTTCTCTCAATATGCACTTACCTGGAGTTAGAATAGTAAGTAGCAATAGGACACTATCCAGCACTTTTCCTACTCATGCACTTTCACAGAGTTGGGATAGTAATTGACACATTTTCCTATTTATGATTCTGCACTTATAATGCGTTTAACATTGTTTTTAAATTGCTCTGAAATATGTTATTGAGAAGTCTTTATTTATGAAAAATACCTTGGTTTTTAGAAGGTTCTTTTTTAAAAACTGTAGAAAATAGTTTGGCTTTTGGCTGCCTTTTTGCTGATCTGTGCCTTGGAGTGCTTTCTGGTTGGCTGTGAAGAAAACAAATAGAAAAGGTGTTCAATGTTTAGAAAATGTTTCATATTTTGGGTGTTCTATATATGTGGGGGAAAAGCATTTACGTTTAAGGATGTTTAGAAATATGGCACATGTTATCATTATACTGCACTTCCTTTGAATATGCAATGATGTGGAGTTTGAATAGTAAGCGGCACTTTAACACTATCCAGCACTTTTCCTACTCATGCACTTTCACAGCGTAGGAATAGTAAGTGGTACATTTTCACTATCCAGCATTTTCTATGAATATGCACTTACCTGGAGTTAGAATAGTAAGTAGCAATAGGACACTATCCAGCACTTTCCCTACTCATGCACTTTCACGGAGTTGGAATAGTAATTGGCTTTTTTTAACTAACCAGCACTTTCTCAGAATATTCACTTACCTGGAGTAAGAATAGTAAGTGGCACTTGGACAATATCCTGTACTTTCCCTACTCATGCACTTTCACAGACTAGGAATAGTAATTGGTACTTTTTCACTAACCAGCACTTTCTCTCAATATGCACTTACCTGGAGTTAGAATAGTAAGTAGCAATAGGACACTATCCAGCACTTTTCCTACTCATGCACTTTCACAGAGTTGGGATTGTAATTGACACATTTTCCTATTTATGATTCTGCACTTATAATGCGTTTAACATTGTTTTTAAATTGCTTTGAAATATGTTATTGAGAAGTGTTTATTTATGAAAAATACCTTGGTTTTTGGAAGGTTCTTTTTGAAAAACTGTAGAAAATAGTTTGGCTTTTGGCTGTCTTATTGCTGATCTGTGCCTTGGAGTGCTTTCTGATAGGCTGTGAAGAAAACAAATTGAAAAGGTGTTCAATGTTTAGAAAATGTTTCATATTTTGGGTGTTCTATATATGTGGGGGAAAAGTATTTACGTTTAAGGATGTTTAGAAATATGGCACATCTTATCATTATACTACACTTCCTTTGAATATGCAATGATGTGGAGTTTGAATAGTAAGCAGCACTTTAACACTATCCACCAATTTTCCGACTCATGCACTTTCACAGAGTAGGAATAGTGAGTGGTACATTTTCACTATCCAGCACTTTCTCTGAATATGCACTTACCTGGAGTTAGAATAGTAAGTAGTAATAGGATACTATCCAGCACTTTCTCTACTCATGCACTTTCATGGTGTTGGAATAGTAATTAGCTTTTTTTAACTAACCAGCACTTTCTCTGAATATGCACTTACTTGGAGTTAGAATAGTAAATGGCACTTAGACACTATCCTGCACTTTCTCTACTCATGCACTTTCACAGAGTAGGAATAGTAATTGGCACTTTTTCACTAACCAGCACTTTCTCTCAATATGCACTTACCTGGAGTTAGAATAGTAAGTAGCAATAGGACACTATCCAGCACTTTTCCTACTCATGCACTTTCACAGAGTTGGGATAGTAATTGACACATTTTACTATTTATGATTCTGCACTTATAATGCATTTAACATTGTTTTTAAATTGCTCTGAAATATGTTATTGAGAAGTGTTTATTTATGAAAAATACCTTGGTTTTTGGAAGGTTCTTTTTAAAAAACTGTAGAAAATAGTTTGGCTTTTGGCTGCCTGCCTTTTTGCTGATCTGTGCCTTGGAGTGCTTTCTGGTTGGCTGTGAAGAAAACAAATTGAAAAGGTGTTCAATGTTTAGAAAATGTTTCATATTTTGGGTGTTCTATATATGTGGGGGAAAAGCATTTACGTTTAAGGATGTTTAGAAATATGCCACATCTTATCATTATACTGCACTTCCTTAGAATATGCAATGATGTGGAGTTTGAATAGTAAGTGGCACTTTAACACTATCCAGCAATTTTCTTACTCATGCACTTTCACAGAGTAGGAATATTAACTGGTACATTTTAACTATCCAGCATTTTCTCTGAATATGCACTTACCTGGAGTTAGAATAGTAAGTAGCAATAGGACACTATCCAGCACTTTCTCTACTCATGCACTTTCATGGTGTTGGAATAGTAATTGGCTTTTTTTAACTAACCAGCACTTTCTCTGAATATGCACTTATCAGGAGTAAGAATAGTAAGTGGCACTTGGACAGTATCATGCACTTTCACAGACTAGGAATAGTAATTGGCACTTTCTCACTAACCAGCACTTTCTCTCAATATGCACTTACCTGGAGTTAGAATAGTAAGTAGCAATAGGACACTATCCAGCACTTTTCCTACTCATGTACTTTCACAGAGTTGGGATAGTAATTGACACATTTTCCTATTTATGATTCTGCACTTATAATGCGTTTAACATTGTTTTTAAATTGCTCTGAAATATGTTATTGAGAAGTCTTTATTTATGAAAAATACCTTGGTTTTTGGAAGGTTCTTTTTGAAAAACTGTAGAAAATAGTTTGGCTTTTGGCTGCCTTTTTGCTGATCTGTGCCTTGGAGTGCTTTCTGGTTGGCTGTGAAGAAAACAAATTGAAAAGGTGTTCAATGTTTAGAAAATGTTTCATATTTTGGGTGTTCTATATATGTGGGGGAAAAGCATTTACGTTTAAGGATGTTTAGAAATATGCCACATCTTATCATTATACTGCACTTCCTTAGAATATGCAATGATGTGGAGTTTGAATAGTAAGCGGCACTTTAACACTATCCAGCAATTTTCTTACTCATGCACTTTCACAGAGTAGGAATATTAACTGGTACATTTTAACTATCCAGCATTTTCTCTGAATATGCACTTACCTGGAGTTAGAATAGTAAGTAGCAATAGGACACTATCCAGCACTTTCTCTACTCATGCACTTTCATGGTGTTGGAATAGTAATTGGCTTTTTTTAACTAACCCGCACTTTCTCTGAATATGCACTTATCAGGAGAAAGAATTGTAAGTGGCACTTGGACAGTATCATGCACTTTCACAGACTAGGAATAGTAATTGGCACTTTCTCACTAACCAGCACTTTCTCTCAATATGCACTTACCTGGAGTTAGAATAGTAAGTAGCAATAGGACACTATCCAGCACTTTTCCTACTCATGTACTTTCACAGAGTTGGGATAGTAATTGACACATTTTCCTATTTATGATTCTGCACTTATAATGCGTTTAACATTGTTTTTAAATTGCTCTGAAATATGTTATTGAGAAGTCTTTATTTATGAAAAATACCTTGGTTTTTGGAAGGTTCTTTTTGAAAAACTGTAGAAAATAGTTTGGCTTTTGGCTGCCTTTTTGCTGATCTGTGCCTTGGAGTGCTTTCTGGTTGGCTGTGAAGAAAACAAATTGAAAAGGTGTTCAATGTTTAGAAAATGTTTCATATTTTGGGTGTTCTATATATGTGGGGGAAAAGCATTTACGTTTAAGGATGTTTAGAAATATGCCACATCTTATCATTATACTGCACTTCCTTAGAATATGCTATGATGTGGAGTTTGAATAGTAAGCGGCACTTTAACACTATCCAGCAATTTTCTTACTCATGCACTTTCACAGAGTAGGAATATTAACTGGTACATTTTAACTATCCAGCATTTTCTCTGAATATGCACTTACCTGGAGTTAGAATAGTAAGTAGCAATAGGACACTATCCAGCACTTTCTCTACTCATGCACTTTCATGGTGTTGGAATAGTAATTGGCTTTTTTTAACTAACCAGCACTTTCTCTGAATATGCACTTATCAGGAGTAAGAATAGTAAGTGGCACTTGGACAGTATCATGCACTTTCACAGACTAGGAATAGTAATTGGCACTTTCTCACTAACCAGCACTTTCTCTCAATATGCACTTACCTGGAGTTAGAATATTAAGTAGCAATAGGACACTATCCAGCACTTTTCCTACTCATGTACTTTCACAGAGTTGGGATACTAATTGACACATTTTTCTATTTATCATTCTGCACTTATAATGCGTTTAACATTGTTTTAAAATTGCTCTGAAATATGTTATTGAGAAGTGTTAATTTATGAAAAATACCTTGGTTTTTGGAAGGTTCTTTATGAAAAACTGTAGAAAATAGTTTGGCTTTTGGCTGCCTTTTTGCTGATCTGTGCCTTGGAGTGCTTTCTGGTTGGCTGTGAAGAAAACAGATAGAAAAGGTGTTCAATGTTTAGAAAATGTTTCATATTTTGGGTGTTCTATATATGTGGGGGAAAAGCATTTACGTTTAAGGATGTTTAGAAATATGGCACATCTTATCATTATACTGCACTTGCTTAGATTATTCACTTACCTGAACTTAGAATAGTAAGTGGCACTTTGACAGTATCCAGCACTTTCCCTACTTATGCATTTTTACGGAGTTTAAATAATAACTGTATTTTCTTTCGGTTTAATCTTATTTATTTTTAGTATTTGGGGTTATTTAATGAACTGAGTGGGGGTATATAGAGGGTTCGTTTTTTAACGTGCATTGTTATTTTCGATTAAATTAATTAATTTAAACAAATAATGTATATTATTATAAACAGTTCTTTTATTACGATTTTTATACTATACAGTTAATCTTCCAATCATTGTTTACTTATTTTTCTGTAATCCACTTTATTTAATGGAATTATTACTTTCTGTTTTCGAGTTGGGTCTGCTTGAGATAATTTTTCAGTACACTTTTGAGATATAAGTATTAATTAATAATAATTCGTTTACCATGCATTTGGATGTACAAATTATGAAATATTAATTTTAAATAATCTCTCATTAGTTTTGAAATGTTCGCGTTTTTTCTAAATTAATTATAAAACTGTTTATTTGTTCACAAAATATTTTAAATCGTTTTATTATTTATATTCTGTTTATCGTACATTAAATAAATTTATTTCGCCTAAAACAATTTTTATCTCTTATTATCGTTCACTTTGTTAACAAAAAAACGAATCAACCTCACACATTATGTTCTAAGTGTAACTTAATTAATGTATACTACTATATTAATTAATATATTTTTAAAACAGTTTTTGGTAATATATCGCTGATAATATGTTAACCTTAAACATTTAAGTAAATCGTTTAAAATAACTTACTGTTGTATGAAATATAAATGCTTCTACGTTTGCTTTAGTTGATATTTATTTCAAGAGGTCAGAGGGTCAGGTTTTCACGTCTGATTACTCTGCTAGTTGATAATCAACTGTTTTCAAAATGGTGGGATACGTCTATTTATAACTTTTCTTAATTAGCATTATATTTGTTCTAAATTATATTGTTTTCTATCATATTTTTTAATATTCATTTCATGTGGAAACGTATAATTTAAATTGTTTTATTTAAAAGTAAGCTTGTCAAACTTTCGTGCCGTTTTAGCATCCATTTTGAATGTCTTGTTGATATTGGAGGTCATGGAAATAGTAGATGGACATTATTTGTCATTACTGTGTTTAAAATGGCGTAAATTTGTTCGTAAGGTCATTATTTTTGTCCATCGAGTATTGAAAACTCTTATTTTTTCTTGTTATCCTACAATTATATATATATTCTTCTGCGTTGTTACGGAATTCCATGTTATACAGTATTATTTTTAATACTCGACTATTAATTTTTTAACGTTCTAAATCGGTCTCGTAATATTATGATAATTTTTTGACCCGTTTTTAAATATACTTAGCCACCCTAAACCTCTATTTTCCCTGCAAGCCTTACTAGGTATTTTGTAATAAAATTTAAATTATATATTTTTTGTGTGTTATTATGGTATACGATGTTAAATAGTATTATTTGTAATACTCAGGTATTATTTTATTAAATAATTAAATCGGTTTTTTAATACTCGGGTATTAATTTATTAAATAATTAATTCGGATTAGTAATATTATGGTAGATTATTGACCCATTTTTTAATACACTTACCCACCCAAAACCCCTATTTTCCCTGCATCCCGTCCCAGATTTTTTTTAACAAAGACAAAAATGTATATAATTATTTTTATGCGTTTTTATGATATACGATGTTAAGCAGAATTAATGTATTACTTTTTAATACTCGGGTATTAATTTATTAAATAATTAAATCGGTCTCGTAATATTATAGTCGTTTTTTGACCCGTTTTTTAATACACTTACCCACCCAAAACCCCTATTTTCCCTGCATCCCGTGCCAGATTTTTTTTAACAAAGACAAAAATGTATATAATTATTTTTATGCGTTTTTAGGATATACGATGTTAAGCAGAATACATTTTTTATTTTTTAATACTCGGGTATTAATTTATTAAATAATTAAATCGGAATCGTAATATTATAGTAGTTTTTTGACCCGTTTTTTAATACACTTACCCACCCAAAACCCCTATTTTCCCTGTATCCCGTGCCAGATTTTAGATTACAAAAAAAAAATTATTATATGTAATGGTATGCGTTGTAATAAAATGCGTTGTAATAGTACTTTTTCATCAGTAACACTATTTTACGATGTAATAGTATGCGTTGTAAAAAATCGCGTTGTAATAACATTTGCGTTGTAAAAAATGCTATGTAAAAGCATGCGTTGTAATAACATGCGTTTTATCATCATATATCCCTTTACAGACGTCGGGAGTCCTCGCTTACGAACCAGGAGCCGGAAGGAAGGAGTTGCTGGCCGGCGACCAGTGGAGATAGTTCGTAGAGATCCAAGCCTGGATCAGAGATGGATGACACCTGAAAGCAGAGGGGAACAAATTCGTAACTACTAGCCAGTAGTCAGAGGGTACCAGGAGGGCACCGGATGATCGTCACCTCGACTAGGTGAGTGGGCGACGCTAGGCTCTGCAGTCTCACGGACCAGGAGGCGTTGTCGGCGACCAGGATGGAGGTGCGAGCTGTCCCACGAAGGTTGATGCTGTCGGCGTCGCTGGGCCCAGGATTGGGGCAACAAGCCTTGGCAAATTCAGGGCCACGTGGTGGACCTAAAATGGCGTCTTGAGTGGACCAGGAGGGTCCGGGGTGCTCCTCTTCAGAGGAGAGCAAAGGCCAGTCTGGAGTAACCAGACCAGCAGCGGTGGTTGTCGGGCGTCGTCGAGAAGGCCACAAGCCAGCGGCTAGTAACCAGACAACGTGATGAGCAGCAAAGAGCAGAAGGGCCCCACGCAGATCGTGGTGATACAGGGAGGCTGAACTTCGGTGCTGGAGCTGCTCAGGGTCGGGGCTTCTCGGACCCCAGAGCACTCACCAGAGGATCCCTCGGTGGTCGTGCTGGTTTAGAAATCGTGCAGGTTTTGATGATGGCCGGTCCCTCGAGGTCTCGTCGCACCCACGGATCTCAGCTGAGCTGACGATGTGGGTAGAGGTCAGAGGTGCCAGGGAAGCCGGTTCTCGTCGAGCTGGGCAGTCGGATTCCTGAGGAAGGACGTACAGCAAACCGCAGAGTTCTTAGATGGTGCCTGCGGATGCAGGGTGATTACTCCTTAGCCACAAGGGAGAAATCTTGAGAAGAGTCGAGAGTTCCTTTCGTAGAAAGTAGTTCTTGATTCAAAGATGATCTAATTTGGAAGGGTCCCCGCTCCTGCCTTTATCCTAAAGAAAGGGGTGGGTACGCGACTAGGTCCTGCCCTAGGGGTGGGACCAGGAAGGGGGGTGGTTACACCCCTCTCACATGCCGGACTTTCCCCAGGTCAGGGGCTGGGGTGCCCCTGGAACTGGTTCTAGCCGGCAGATGCGTAGTGAGCACCGGGGTGCCACTCCGCAGTCACCTTCCTGTAAAGCCCTGCCTACCCAGGATACACAAAACCCTGTCTGGGATGGTGCGAGCACCGCCCCGGACAGGAAACCCTTTGTCCAAGCTCTCCTCGCTGGAAGGACTCCCAGCAGCAGGAGGTCAGACTCGTGTCTGTGGTGGCAGCATCCATTTTGTGGAGCTGAGGCTTCAGTTAACTTTAACCGGGGTTCACAGTTACGTACATGTCGTGTCCCTCTAGAAGGGTGGAATGCTAACCCCGTCGCCAGCATTGGTGAGGGGTCGGTATCCCGATTCGTATGACACCTTACTCGACATGTCTTGATAACGCGATACCGAAGTTAGCGATATGGTACGCGTTATCATGGAACAGCCATTGGGTCTTGGTTCCGCAAGCTGCAACCGGGCTCGGCTCGTGCCAGAGCCCAATTCACACAATTCCACGCACTCTGCCTTCAGGATTGTCAAGGCCTGCCATAGGAGTGACTGATAGGAATTCGGGTGTCCATCTTAGGGTTAGATATAGGTATACTATATCTAAAGCAAAGGGCGAGTACGCCACCTTGCCCCAGCTGTCGTGCAGCCAGTTGTGTCAGATTTAGATGGCCATCCAGGGGTGGCATAATACATGCTGCAGCCCCTGGTAGGCCCTGGGTACACCTATGCCCTGAGTTACAGGGTCTGATAAGGTGGCCCAGTACCAATTGGAAATGTACCAAAGGTACATGGAATCCATTTTAGAGAGAGAGCAGTAGGCCTGGGGTCCTGATTGGCAGGGCCCCAGGTCAACTAAGTCGGAAAACCAGCAAAACACCAGGCAAAAAGTGGGGGGTAACCATAGTCAGGTATCTACCTTCCTACAGCCGCCACACCACAACACGGGGGCACGCCCACCCTCGTCGCCAGTTGTTGTGTCGCGCAGTGGACAGTGCGGACACTTAATGAGCGGGCATGACAATGAGGGGCTTGGGAGTCTATACTGATAATGATCACAGGAGCCACTGGTGCTGTGTAACTCCAGGGAATCGTCTCCATTGCCAGCTGGCTGACGTGAGCACGCCCCTTGCTCTTTAATAACTTAGGGTCGTGTGACTCTCACATCGTGACGTGACATGACTGCCACGTATCGCGACATTACAACATCCTCAAACCCTGCCTCAACCCCTTAGGCAGCTTCTTGCTGTCAGAGCTTAATTTGTAAAAAAAATAAGTGCCAGGGTCCTCGTCAGGAGGCCGCTTCTGCTTGCACTGCCTATTGCCGCTGTCAGTGCTGCCAATTACAGTAACAAGCATCTACTAACCATCACACTCATACAAGGGTGACCATACAGACTGTTCCAGGTGAGGTTCTGTGAATTCTGAACCCGTTTCATAAATGTAATGGTTTCGTTACGAATTTGATAGTAGCGAACCGTAACTAGCGAGTACGGCAAGTACGAGTGATTTCGTCATGTTTGACCGATGGAATCACTGTGTATTTAGGGATTTCATTCCGAACCCTGGGTTCCATTTTGTGTATGGCAGCCATTTTGTGGTTGCCCTCATATAGGCCGATGACTACGGACGAACGAGTCTTTAGTACACGTACACTTTAGCTGACTTCTGGATGACCTGAGTGAACTGACCCCGTTGCCTGAAGCTGACCTTGCTAAGCCAGTTCCTTGCTCGGTAGCTGATCAAGATTGAGGATCAAAGCACAGGACATTGTTGAGTTTATTGCACACACACACCCACCTTATCCTGCTTCTTATCTGTTTCTGTTCCTTCTTTTATGGTCTATTTCTGATATGGGTTGTGGTCTTTTATTATGGGTTTGTCCGGCTTGTGCAAAAAGGAATGTTGGGCTTTTCCGTGTAATTAATGGTGGGCCGGACACCTGAAAAGTGGGTTTGTCGTCATGCGATACCTTTTGCAATGTTACCTATGATTGGACAAATTGTAAATAGTGGGTGTTTGTCCAGAATGTGATTTTTGTCATAAAAGAGGATGATTCGCTTTAAGAATTTGAGCAGTCTCCTACAAATATACTTGTGTTGTACTTCGTGGACTTCTGTTTCTGGTGGCCACCAAAAAACTTGATCTTTGACTCCACCAAGCAGTATCCCGTGTCTCTGTATTCTAAGACAGGTGAACCCGAAGACTTTGGGCGTGCCCCTGGCGCCGCTGGGTCCTGAAACCCGGTTCTTCAGTTGGCGCCCTTCGTGGGGCCACTTCAGCGGTACCGGTCCAAGCCTGAAGATCGTGAGGAGCTTCGTGAGGAAATTCTGGAAGAGGGCCCCCACTTCATCGACCCCGGCATGTCGAACGTGGACTGAAGATTTTTGCTGCAAGGCTTCCCGCTTTCCGACGGCTACGAAGGACTTCTGCCCTGACTGTCGCCCTGTCTTGGACCCTTTGTGACGATTTGTATGGCGAGACGATAGACGGGTCTTCTGGTGACGCGACTGATACCTTATTTAAGTATAAGTGGGTCGCTCCCAGTCCTTTGTTTTGGGTTTTCCTTGGGTCTTTGCTTTGGTACTTGCAAGCACCAAAGTCGAGGGACTCGTATATTTACGAGACTATCGTTTTTGGTAATCCCTTGAAGTTTGAAGCTAGATTAGTGAGTGAAGATTCCTTGTCTTAGCAAAATTAGGAATTTGTTTTGTTGTAGTTGTAATAGGGATTCCCGATTGGAGGACTCGTGTCCGATACCTCCGGTTGGAACTCCGACTTATGAGCTCTATTCTAAACATGGCGTGGGCCCCATTACGTTTAATGACGTATGGGTCCGCTATACTAAGAAAGACGGTGTCTTAAAATGGCCACATCATGGTAGTTTTGAATCAGATATCTTAGATAATTTGGAAGTTAAACTATTTAAGAAGAAAGCCCGGCCGGCGATGTTTGACTCTTTCCGCCTTGTGCGTAAGGAAGCCAAACAGCGAGAAATTAAACAAGCTAAAAGAGATAAGAGAGAAAAGGGTATATCGATAATGCAAGCTTCTCGGCAGTTTAAAGAGAATGAAGAAGATCAAGCGATTGAGGAGTTACATAGGCAACATAAAATGGCTATCGATAAATGTTATCCAGCTTTGCCACCCCTTCTACAAGGTGCAACGAAGGACTCTGAAAAGGATCCTTTGATGTCACCTTTGTTGAGATTACCACCCCCTTATGTGCAGAGTGCTACGGCACCTCCGCAACCTCTAGTTGCTCAGCCCCCCGTTGTTGCTCAGCTGCCAGCTCCTCTTCAGCTGGTCCCTCCTCCTCTGGCGCAGCCTCCTCTATGGCCGCCGACTTTGCTATCAGTTCTGCCTCAAACTCCTTTGTCTTCTTCTCCTGTACTTGCGACTACTCCTGCTACTACTCCTACATTTGTTTAATCTCAGAATACTTTGTCTCCTGTCCTTATGACAGCTTCTCCTTCTGTTCGACAAAGAATGACTGATGCTGTTACTGGTCTTTTGTCTCCTTTCTTTGGGTCATTGAGTGTGAACCCTGTTTCTGCGCATAAACAATTACGTAGCCAGCTTCCTGGTCCCGAAGAACAGGCAGTGTTAGATCTTTTGGCTCGTAGATGGGTTTCGAATACTTTGAGATATAATCTAGAGTCGGTTATGGATGTCTTCCAGCAATGGGTAGCACCGAAGCAAAGGTACGTCTTCAATGTTATGTGCACTTTCCTCCGTGAGGAATGGGAAGATACTGAGTTGGGTCAGATCCCATTGGAGTTACTTAATGTACAGTCCGAGTTTGCGAAAGGGACGATAGTGGGTCCCGATGTTGAGAAAGCAGTTGCGACGTTACTTGCGTTTAGGAGCGAGTTTCCTTCTCAGTCACTGTTTGAGTCTGATCCTTCTGTTAGGAGAAAAGTGAAGCAGAACCCCATGAGAGAAGTTCCTCCAGTATGGCGCCAAGCGGTAGCTGCTGGTCTGAACAATAATCCCCCAGCTGTAGAGGCTCATTTTCAGCGTGTGTGGGTACATGTTCCATGGAAGAGAGCTGAAGTTTTGGCTCTTAAGCAGACTCTACCTGACCCCGTAAGAATCCTGCAAGGTATTATAAGGAGTTGTCACAGACAGTTGACGCATGCATCATGAATTTAGCTGACATAGATATGTTGTTGGGTAACGTAGTTTCTCAACCTTTGTGGGCGAAGATTCGTCACGAGAATCATGTGCAGGAGTTTGGTGATACATGGGTGAATATTGTTGCAGCGGATGGTAGACAGGTTGGTGGAGCTAAGCCTGAGCTTTTAGTTGCAGAATTACCTGGCAGGATTATCAACCTTATGAAGACGATGATGCCTGCTATGCGAGTGAATTGGGATAAGTTAGCTGCATGCAAACAGAAGAAGGATGAAAGTGTGTCTGATTTCTTCACTAGGTTTGAAGAGACGTTTATCGATCACAGTGGTCAAGATATGAGTACGGAAGGTGGCCAAAGGTTGTTTGTGGACAAGTTTGTTCATAATTTGCTTCCCGAGTTGTGTAATAAGTTGAAAGATTCTGAGAGTTCCTGGGCTGTTTCTTCTTCGGCCCAGATATTGGCTACTGCACAATACTACGAGAATAGAGATACAGATGAGAAAGAGAAAGCAGAGAGAAAGACTAAAGAATTAAAGACAAAGGTTCTTTTGCAACAGGCGTATCTGCCTCGTTATAATCAGCGTGAGTTTCAACAACCTCAACAGTTTCAGGAGGGTCGCAAAGCCTGAGTCTTTTCAGCAACGTGTTCCGGTAGGCCCTAATCAGTGTGCGTATTGTAAGGAAGAAGGCCACTTCAAGAACAGTTGTCCGGTTTTGTTACAGCGTGCGAGTGGTGTGTCTGGTGTGAGAGGTGGAGGCGTTCAGCAAGCACCTAGAGGTAGAGGACCCGGTGTGTTCCCCCAGAATGGATGATCCTTTCCCCCACAGAATTCTATGAATTGTTTTGATCAACAGAATGTTGCGTCTGGTCAGTCGACTCAATACTATGCTGATGATTACTATGTTGAGAGTGAGAATGCTGACGGTAATGATTGCTAGGACAGCCATGGACAAAGAGAGGGAGTAGTGTCAGTTCCAGTAGATCAGAGTGGACCTTATGTTGAAGTGATTACATCAGGTGTGTCAGAGCCTTTTCTGTTGGATACTCGTGCAGCGAAGAGTTCTATCATGCACTCTAAACTCCCTGGCGCACCTTTGTTTGGATTGACAAATGTTTCGGTAGGTTTTTCTGGCGCCCCAGTTCGTAATCCCGTTTCTAGTCCCTTGTCTCTTTCTGTTGGACCTTGTGAATTGGAAGCACCCCTCATTCTGACGACAGGTTGTGGTGAGAATCTGTTGGGTTTGGATTTGTTGAAAAGATTGCCTGCGACATTGCATTGTTTTCCTTCAGGAGTACAGCTTACATTGGGTAAGAGAGTGATCTCTCCGATGTATTTGTCTAAAGATCGGCTTCCATTGGAATTGCGTTCTCTCCCTGATACTCTTTGGGCTACTGGTCCTAATGATGTAGGTCTTTTGGAGATTCCACCTTATGTTGTGACGCTTAAAGCAAATGCTAGATTGCCACGTATTCCCCAATATAGGATTTCTAGCGATGGTGAAAGAGCGCATTTAGCGATCATCTATGATCTGATTGAGAAAGATGTGATTGAGGAAACGAGAGGTAATGTGTGCAACAGTCCTGTTTTGCCTGTCCTGAAACGCACTGACTCTTCTCAGCCGCCTGTGTATAGGTTTGTGATCGATCTTCGAGAAGTGAATAAGATTGTTGTACCGCAGTTTCATGTTGTTCCGGACATTACTGCTTTGTTGACTATGATTCCTGCTTTAGCTGCCTGGTTTTCGGTTATCGATCTGAAGAATGCTTTCTTCAGTATCCCGATTGCAGAGGAGAGGAGAGATATTTTTGGCCTCTCTTTAGGAGGCCGAAGGTTCCGGTTTAAATGCGCTCCTCAAGGTTATTGTGAAAGTCCATCCATCTATAGTCAGGCTTTGAAAACACAGCTTGATACGATTGTCTTGCCTGCTGGTGCTGCTCTTATTCAGTATGTGGACGATCTGTTAGTTGCTCCTGCTGATGAGGAGATTTGTAAAGAAGCTACTCTGTCTTTGTTGCGACATTTGTCTGACCTTCATCATAAAGTGTCGCCATCGAAGTTGCAGTATTGTCGACAAGAAGTGACCTACTTAGGTCATCTCTTATCGAAGGAGGGAAGAAGGTTGACTCCAGAACGAATTCAAGCGATTGTGCAAATGACTGTGCCAACCACACAGAGAGAAGTGCGTGCTTTCTTGGGTATTACCTCGTACTGTAGACAATCGATTCCGAACTTTTCGTTACTTGCGAAACCTCTGTTGGCACTTACTCTTAAGGATACTCCGAATCCTCTTCCTTGGTCTGACGATTGTCAGAAGAGTTTTTCTGAATTACGTGATGCAATGTATTCGGCTCCGGTGTTGGGTACTCCCGACTACAGTAATCCTTTTACCCTCTATGTTCACGAGCGAGAGGGTTGTGCATTGTCAGTTCTGACACAACAGTTTGGCGACAAGCAGTGTCCATGTGCGTATTTCTCATCAACTTTGGATCCAGTAGTGAGAGCGTTGCCGAGTTGTTTGAGAGTTACAGCGGCAGCGGCTGTTTCTATTCGACAGTCTGCTGGTTTGGTGATGGATAATACGTTGATTGTGATGGTTCCACATGCAGTGGATACTTTATTAAACAGGACCAAGACACAGCACTTGTCTAGTGCACGATTGTCAGGTTACGAGTTGACGCTTTTGGCGAGTCATGTGCATATAAAGCGATGCTACATGTTGAATCCAGCTACATTGTTGCCGATTTCTGTAGAGACAGATGTTCAGGAACAGCATGATTGCTTCATTAGGACAGAGGAAGAAACGAAGGGTAGGATTGATCTGAAAGATACTCCTCTTTCTAATTCTGATGGTTCATGCTTTAAGCTTCCGAATGGCGATACGACTGCAGCATATGAGGTTACGTCTTTGCATACGATTGTTGAAGCTTCACGTATACCACAGAATTCAGCTCCAGCAGAAGAGTTGATTGCACTGACGAGAGCGTGTGTGGGTTTTTAAATTTTTTTTTATTGATAAATAAGGTGTAATTCCATTGAGAGCCATTGCATATTCAGTAAATACATTATACATATATAAAATTCTAATTGTGCAATACGTTAGTCAGCATAATACGATAAAGTGGTATAAATACATACATTCATAACTCATGGGGAATTCATATTACTATTATACACACATTAATAAGTTTAAAACACTCATAAATAATGTATTAATAAAACTTGTCTTCTGTTAATTCCTCCATTTCTTCAAAGGCTCCCAAATATTTCTACCAAATTCTCGCGCTGTCCTCCCCTTAAATTCATATAGACATGCCTCTAGATTATGCATACCTAACAATCTAGACAGCCACATTTGAAATGTCGGGGCGGCGGTATCCTTCCATCCAGCCGAGATAAGAATTCGTAAGACCGCTACCGCAATGAATAATAACGCTTGAGTATCTCTCCCCACAATATATTTATTGTCTGTCCCTGTAATAACCAGTGTAGGGGATAGGTTGATGTTAATACCTAGCAGCCCCTCCAAGAATAGAGTTATTTCATTGCGTATTAAGACCAAATTGGGACAGTAATAAAACATGTGCAGTAGGTCTGCCAGGCCTAAATTGCATTTGGGGCATTTATCATCTTCTCTTAGTCCCCACCCATATAGTTTTGCAGGGGTATAGTATAGGTTAAACAAAGTCTTATAATGTTGAGACTTTAAATTTGATGCTCGAAATACTTTCTTACTTAATATTAAAGCAAGGTCTAAATCCACATCCGGGTCCCCCAGTTTTTGTGCCCATGTGGCCTCTGTTTTTTCCAGGTCATCTGTGAGACCAGGCAAAGAAACATTGTAGGCAATACCTATCTTCTTTCCCCCTTTTTTTAGAAATTCAACCAGTTGGCTATCTGTGGGTAGCAGAATCTTTGGTCTGTATGCTAATAATGTTTGAGCAATTTGTTCATATAAAATCCAGTGGCTACCGGGGATCCCATGCTTCTTCTGTAACTCATCAAAGCTAAGGACAGAACCGCCTTTCATGATATCACCCAGAGATCTTATCCCATGCTCTCTCCATAAAGTACAGTACGCACTTTGACCCAGATGTGGAAATAGGTTAGATTTCCAAAGATTTATATTGGTGTTTATTTTGGGGATCTTCCCCAGACCCCTTCAATGATCTTATACCTTCCCTTCCTATAATATCTTCGATCTAGCTCGCATTGTAGTAACCCATAGGCCTTCCTCCCCAATAACAGCTCAAAAATAGAGGGAGGGACCTGACTATCTCTTTGATCTTCAGATGGTAGGGGGTCCGATTGAATTAGTATGTTCATCTGTGTGAGGAGGCATACCGATGATACAATCTAATATTCGGCAAAGCCAGACCTCCCCTGTCCCAAGGTAATGACATGTAATTAATTGAGCGTCTAACTTTGCCATATTGCCATACAAAGCTAACAAATGTGGATTCGATTTTCCTCAACACTCTCCTCTATCAACAGTGGGATAGCCCTAAACAAATATAAAACTTTAGGGAACATCGTCATTTTTAAAACATTAACTCTGCCAATCAAAGATAGGTGTAACACGTCAATTCTTTTCAATTCCATTTCGATTTCATTGATGAGGGGAAGATAGTTCTCTCCAACTATCTTCTCAACTGCTGAATTAATTCTGACCCCAAGATATACGGCTGAATTTACATATCTATAATCAGTCTTCACAATATTTTTAGTACAAAGACGAGAGCGTGTGTGTTGTCAAAAGGAAAGAGAGTGAGTGTGTACACCGATAGTCAATATGCGTTTGGTGTTGCCCATAGTTTGGGGCGTTTGTGGAAGGAACGTGGATTCCTTACTTCTCATGGTACGAAGATTCAGCATGGACAGTTGGTGAATGAACTTCTTGAGTCACTTACCTTGCCGACGCAAGTTGCGATCGTGAAATGCAGTGCACATAAGAAGGTTACCGATGACGTTGGTCGTGGTAATGCGTTTGGGGATGAAGTAGCGAAAGAAGCGGCAAAAGATGTGACGAGTCGAATGTATGTTGCGGGTCCAGCGAGATGGGTTCCTGATAGAGGAATTTGTGAAGATACAATAGAGAGTGTGAAATCGATTCAGGCTACGGAGAAAGAATTGAGTGTGTGGAGAGAGAGTACTGGAATGTTGGATTCGACTGGTTGTTGGATTGAGTTGTCAGAACATCAGCAATGGTTGTTGCCTGATGCGCATGTGCTTCCAGTGGTTACGATGGCCCATGGAATGACTCACATTAGTGCGAAAGGGATTTGTAAGTTGTTGGCTCCAGAATGGGAGAATGCTGGAATTCCTAAGTGTGCGGAGAATCTGGTCAAGAATAGCATGGTTTGTCTGATGTATAATCCTGGCAAGGGAACTCCAACTCCAGCTGGTCACTTTGCGCCTCCGACGTATCGGTTCGAGGTTTGCAATTGGAGTATATCCATATGGAGAGATGTAACAATTTAAAATACGTCCTTGTGGTTGTCTGTGCCTTTTCAAGATGGGTAGAGATGATTCCTTTTTGTTTTTGAAAACTGCACTCTCTCATCCGAAAAGCTGTTTTGATCTATTTTTCTTTTTCGAACCGCCATCCGGGTTCAGCTGTAGGGTCGCGGTATCAAGACTTAGAGTGGCAAACCGTGTAGACATAAGGTCGATGGTTCTGGTTTGTTCTAGGGCGTTCCCTGGACTTACAGAAGCACACCTGAGTGAAGAGAACCACCTGCTGCGAACAGCACGGTTAGAGGATGGAGTTTTTTTAGATCGAGAGTTGTTGCAGAAATGAACTTTAAGACGAAATTGTGTAAATTGATTCGTAGAAAATGTTTCTTAATAAAGTGTCTTTTGGTATTTCTTAGCATGACGTTGTCTTTGGAGGGCTGGATTGTTTTTGCTACCCATTTGACATCTGCACCCACCTCACAACCTAGGTCTTTTCCTACTACTACTTCTTTGCATTCTTTTCATACTATACCTGAACATGAACTGGTTAGGAGGACAGAGTTTGTTAATAATTCTTTTGTACAGCTTCTGCATCAGCATCATTTGGTAGTGAACACCACTAATTGTTGGGTGTGTGGTCTTATGCCACATACTACGGATAGAGGTATTCCTTATCTGGTTCTGCCATTCAGATATAATGGGTCTGTATGGGCGTATCAGACGATGTTTATTTATGCCCACGTAGTCTATCCCCTGCGTTCCATGAAAGATAACTCGAGTAATAGTGCCTTAGTGAAGGGAATAAGAGATATGATCAGAGATATCGATACATATGAGACTATTCCTAAAGATGAGGCATTAGCTAATATTGGATGGAACGTGACTGGATATAGTATTAGTCTGAGTGAAAAGCAGCGACGGAAAAAGTCACCTCCGATTTGGATCGTACCCCATTGTGGTTATTTTTGTCTGAGAGGTAATGGCAAGAATCCGAGAGCTCAATTGGGGAAGAGTGTTTGTACTTGGACGTATGTTTTTGCGTCCCAGACTTCCCCACCGTTTTTAGCAGCTATGGGCACGTATTTTGTCTGCTATGATAGAGCATATACATGGTTGCCCCCCCGATTTTTCAGGAACATGTTATGTTGCGTATTTGTTACCCCCTACGTATACTGCAGTCGCAGATTACCACAGAATGAGAGTTGTTAGAGGTGTCTTCGATAAGGAAGATACTACAAATTGGGAGACTTTCTTAAGGGTTTCCTGCCGTTTTGGGGACCTATGGCAAATAGTAGACACATACGGCAATTGACGAGAGTGGTTGAGTCCACCATAAATGAAACTGCCGGTGCCCTTAGTAATTTGACTGCCGAGCTTCAATCGGATCATCTTATGACATTACAAAATTGTATGGTTTTAGATGTCATACTTGCAGATCGAGGTGGAGTATGTAAACTAAGCATGGGCGAATTTTACGAATCTGGCGTTCGCGAATTTGCGTATTTGCAAACTCGCAATCCGCAAAATCCGCGAATTCTCACGACTTTGCGGATTTTTTTGTGTTTGCAAGGGTTTCTGCCAGTTCGCGATGGTTTTGTACCAGTTCGCAATTGCGAACTTACTTGTCGGCTCGCAACGGTCGCGACTATGTTGTTTCTACGTCTGGTTCATCATCACAGGTTCCCAGCACCATCTGTTTCACCACTGCCACCCTCTGTTTCACCCATGCCACCCTCTAGTACATCAATGCCACCCTCTGGTTCATCATCCCTGTAGATTATGGGGGGGGGGAGCAAGCACACCTGCCCTGCTTCAACTGACATGAATTAATTTGGGGTTGATTTATTATTGTGTCACTGTTTTAAAATTCCAGTCTGGCACCTGCTTCCTTATCTGTAATTTGCTTTCTGTTGCAGTGCAATTTTTTTCCAGGACCTTTGTGGCCTACTTGTAGCTATTCTATGAGCCTGCTGTGAGGGTCAGAGCAGGGTCATAGAATTGTTGCAACTAGCAACTGAACTCTGGAGGGGCCCCAGTGAGGAAGCACTACAGGGAATGGTTACTATTACTAATGATGAGTTTGAACTTTTGCACCTGCTGAGTGCTTTCAGTTTTGCAAAACTCGTTTTTCTGCAGAACAGCAACTGTAATGCCCCAAACAAACATAGGCAACTGAACTCTGGAGGGGGCCCTCGGGAAGTACTACAGGGAATGGTTACTAATGATGAGTGAACTTTTGCACCTGCTGAGTGCTTTCAGTTTTGCAAAACTCATTCTTCTGCAGAACAGCAACTGTAATGCCCCAAACAAACTTACTTGTGAAAGTTGATTTCTAATCCAAAAGTGATCCAAAGAAAGTCAAAAGGCCTCAAATCCAAAAAAGTGCAGGCAAATGTCAACCTGAGGAGTTATTCTGATAAAAATCATCATTTTCAGAAGGTCTATGCTGCTTGCTAGTGGATTTCTTGTGCAGAATTACAAATTTTGTAATTTCGCGAGTGCGAGATTGTTGCTGCCCGCCGCACCTACATGTTCGCAATTGCGAACTCTCGCGATGCGTCGCCAAACTCCTGCGGGATCCCGCAGCAAGATCCAGAATGGCGCAGCACTCGCAAAATATCGGGAAAAACAACTCGGCAAACGCTGAATGACGGTAAGTGAACGCCGCACGCCTCAATATTGTATCACCAAGAAAAAAAATCCGCTGCGTGCGAATTTGCGGATTTTCGGTAAATTCGAGAGAGTTAGCGGATTGCGAATTTACCGAAAATCCGCAAAATCCGCGAGCGGAACAGATTTTCCGCCCATGCTTAATGTAAACTGATCCAATCGAGCTGCTGCGTTTTCATACCAGACAATGCTCCTACAGTATATCAAGCCATTTCTAAGTTACATAAGATCTCCGAGTCTGTACATGTGGACAAAGAAGATTGGTCGTTGATTGGATGGTTTTGGGGACTGTTATCCACTTGGGGATGGAAGATTCTGATGATCATTGGGATGGCTTTAGCAATTCTTTTCTCGTTTTGTCTTTGTGTACAGTGTGCTCCTGCTATATATAGCCTTTGTGCTACTACGTGTGTAAGGAGACCTCTCCTGAGAGAAGTACTGAGTAATAGGATGATGCTCCAGCAACATCTGGATGGTCTGATGAAGATTGATATTGACCTAGATTCAGATTGACGTGAGTTTAGGTTATTGCCTATGTAAGGGCAAAAGGAGGGTCTGAGGTTCAGTGAATTCTGAACCTGTTTCATAAATGTCATGGTTTCGTTACGAATTTGATAGTAGCGAACCGTAATTAGCGAGTACGGCAAGTACGAGTGATTTCGTAATTTTGGACCGATGGAATCACTGTGTATTTAGGGATTTCGTTCCGAACCCTGGGTTCCATTTTGTGTATGGCAGCCATTTTGTGGTTGCCCTCACATAGGCCGATGACTACGGCCGAATGAGTCTTTAGCACACGTACACTTTAGCTGACTGTTGTATCCTCACGCTTATTCTCGTGCTCGCCTCGCCGCTTGCACTGGAACTTGGAATCCGGTGTCTCGGTATTCCTGGCATTCCTGTGCAGCGGTTGGCGTGGGCTCTTCACCTTGCTATCTCGGCTTACCAAATAAATAACCTTTACTCACCCAACGACGTGCAGAGTTCTTCTTCGTTACCTGATTACTTCACTGGCGACATCGGAGAAACAAACTCACGTAACTTCAGAGCCTACAGCCCCGGGACCTTCGGACCAGATTACCGTTGCTAAAACTCTGTGCGCAATCCTCACAATGTCCTTCGCCGAAGTTCTGTCATCTTTGAATCAGAACCATCCTGAAAATCCCGCTCTTCCTGCTAAAGCGGTGAGACTTATTTGCTTTTTCTTCGCTTTTTCTTCCTTTTCGCTGCCATTTAAATCGACGCATGCGCATTCTCTCGCGCTAGGAACACTGCTTCTCGAGCAAACTGGTGCATGCGCATGAGCTCGCGCTCCACCTCCTGTGTACTTCACAAAGGCAGCGTCAGAACAAGCATCACAAAGGCAGCGTCAGCACAAGCAGATTTCGCGCTCCACATTCTACCTTACATCATAAAGGCAGCGTCAGCACTAACAAACTTTACTTTCACAGATCTCTTGCCTTTATGACATCACAGAGCGTCTCTCCTCAATAAAGAACCACAATTATCTCACAATAACTTTTGTTCTTTTGAAGGGTTTAATTCCAATTTAAGACCTTTCTTAAAGTTATTTATGTCATCATTTTATCTCTGAATGCGCATTTACAATGGAAAGTTTTAATGCCCCACCACCATTTCTTGCAAGTCCAGGCGAACCTCCATTGGAGTGGAAACAATGGCGTGAAGGTTTTGAGGTTTACCTAGAAGCCATTGGTGGAGAAAATTATACAGATAAACGCAAACTCGCTATTCTCAAACATTCTCTTGGTGCTGAAGGAAGACAAGTTCTTTCTCATCTCCCTCCCCTTGCTTTAGACAATTCCTCTGAAGAAGAAACTGATGTTTATGAAAATGCCATCATGCAATTGGATAAACAATTTATCAAAAAAGTCAACAAAGTTGTAGCACGTCACAAGTTTCTTAGCAGACAACAACTTCCCATTGAACCCATAGATTCTTTTGTCAAAGATTTAAGAATCCTGGCTGCCAAGTGTAACTACCAACAGTTCCATGATCAAATGGTTAGAGATCAGCTTGTGCATAACGTTTCTGATGTAAAACTCCAAGAAAAATTACTCGATGCAAAGGATTTATCTCTTTCTAAGGCTCTTGATATTGAGCACCGATTTGAAGATATGAAGTTGGGCATCAAAGAATTGTCTGATAAAAAACCAAAAGAATCTCCTTTGGAAAAACCCAACATTTCTGTGGTTCAAACTGTCAAGAAAAATCCAACTGAATCTTTTCCCAACAAACCGATGTTTCCTTCTTCATCGTATCAAGGTTTCAGAAAGGATGTAGTTTGTTTCAAATGTGGCTTTCCAGGCCACGTTGCAACTGATAAGAGGTGTCCCGCTATCGGACAATTCTGCAACTATTGTAAATCTAGAGGTCATTTTGCCAGAATGTGCAAAAGTCGCAACAGATCAAAAAACTTCTCTTCTGATTCTAGACGCCCCAAATTCTCTGAAGTTCATGCTGTGGACATGGATGATGATGTCTATGAGGATATTTGCACCATTTATGAAGTTGGGGTAGAAAAAAAAGATTCACCTTTCTGTATGCTTCAAATCGGATCCAAGTCTATAAAAGTCATGGCAGACTCTGGTGCAAAATGCACGTTGATTGGTGACGATGTTTTATTGAAAGAATTTCCGGATGTTATATCCTTATTTCCTTCTGACATAAAATTAAGGGGTTATGGTAAAAAACCTATTGAGGTATTTGAGTACTTCCACTCCACCTTATCATTCAAGGGCAAGTCAATACCTGCTAAAGTTTATGTTGCCAAAGATGGGTCATGTTTACTGGGTTGGCCGCAACAAAGCGAGTTGATGATGAAGCTTGATCCCAATCATCCTGATCAAGTTCTGGGGTATTCTGATTTTATCAATTCTGTTGATGTGTCTCCTGACAATAAATGGGAAACACTTTTTCCACAGGTTTTTTCCCCCAAGTTGGGTTTGCTAAAAAATTTTAAACATAAAATTATTCTTAAACACAATGCTGTTCCCAAGGTACATAAAGTACGCAATATTCCTTTGGCTTTAAGGGAATCTGTTAAAAAAGAACTTCAGAGATTATGTGACCTGGATGTAATTGAGGAAATTGAATCCTCAGAGTGGCTTTCTCCTGTAGTAGTGGCCCACAAGCCCAATGGTAAAATTTGTCTTTGTGTTGATATGCGCGATTTAAATTCAAATGTGTGGGTTGATAGGCATCTTCTACCCAATATTGGAGAAATGTTCTCTAAACTTAAGGATGCATCTATTTTCACCACATTGGATTTGTCTAACGCATATCATCAGATTGCCCTTCACGAAGATAGTAAACATCTTACATCTTTTATAACCACTGAGGGTGCGTACAGGTATAAGAGAATGCCTTTTGGCTTAGTGTCCGCGTCCTCAGTGTTTCAGCGGGTTATGCACAACATGTTCAAAAATGTTTCTAACGTATTATATTTTCAGGACGACATATTAGTTTTCGGCAAAGATGAATGTGAATATTCTGAAATTTTATTTAATGTCCTGTCCATTTTACAAGACAATGGTCTTACCCTTACCAAAGAAAAGTGTAAATTCAACAAAGGTTCCATCAGTAAAGAAGGCATTTCTCCCAAATTGAGTTTAGTTAAGGCTATTGAAAATGCTCCCAAACCAGTTAACAAGGATCAGCTCAGATCCTTTCTCGGTTTAGCAGAGTATTATGCAAAGTTCATTCCTTCCTTTTCTGATAAAACTTCTCACTTACGGAAGTTGATGAAAAATCAACAACAGTTCATTTGGGATGACAATTGCAAAGATCAATTCAATTTTGTAAAAAAATGTATTGTTGCTGCTCCTGCCTTATCTCCATTTGATACCAGTTGTAAATCATTTATTGTCACTGATGCAAGCAACGTTGGCGTTGGTGCGGTGCTGATGCAAAGGCAAAAAAGTGGCTTTGTCACTATTGCTTTTGCATCAAGACCGTTACGTGGCGCGGAAACAAAATATTCTACTTTGGAAAAGGAAACCTTGGCTTGTTGGTGGGGAATTGAATATTTTCGGAGATATGTTTATGGTACAAATTTTGTTGTACGCTCTGATCATCGTCCCCTTGTGGATCTTTTTACAACTAAAGGTTGTGGTAAAGCCACTTCCAGGATTGCACGTTGGCAGTATAAGTTACAAGATTTTCATTTCTCTGTCGAATACATTCCTGGAGCGAAAAATGTCTTAGCTGACTTCCTTTCTAGGTTACCTGTAGAAGATGATAATCATGTTGCTCCTGATGATGATCCCGATAAAGTAGTGTCAATCTGTGAAGTGTCCAATGGTTGCATCCATGAAGATGATTGGATTCTGGCTTGTAGTAATGATCGTGATTACTTGGATGTTCTGTCTTTTGTTAACAATGGTTGGCCTTCCAAGAACAGTTTATCCCCTAGCATTTTGCCTTACTTTCATGTTGCACAAGAGCTTTCCATCCAAGGGAAAACTTTGTTGAGAGGTTTGCTTTTAGTTGTACCACACAGTTTAAGAGATACCGTACTAGACATGGCTCATGAGGGTCACCCGGGCATGTCCAGTATGAAAAGGAGAATAAGGAGTGAATTTTGGTGGCCTGGTGTCGACAAGTTGATTGAGAAAAAGGTAAGATCTTGTGTTGAATGTTGTGTGAGTGATAAATCGCAAAAACCTGTTATATATCAACATGATTCTATCTCGAGACCATCTAAGCCATGGGAATGCGTTTCTATAGACATTGCTGGTCCGATGTCTTTAGGTTGTAGTCCGGTCTATGCTATTGTTTTGATTGACCAATTCTCCAGTTGGCCTGAGGTGAAATTTGTTCCCAATGTATCTTCTAGGGTAGTTATCGACTTCCTTAATTCAATTTTTGAAAAAGAAGGTTTCCTTACTTCCATCCTTTCTGATAATGGCACACAGTTCACCTCTGCGGAGATGAAGTCCTTTTGTTGCAACCATGGTATTTTGCACAAACGCTCTTCTGTGTATTATCCTCAAGGCAACGGCATGGTAGAGAGATGGATTAGGGTGCTCAAAGAAGGCCTACAACTTGCTGTGTGCAACGGTGAGAATTGCTACGATGCTGTTAGGAAACTCTTGTGGAGTTATAGGAATACTCCAAAGTCCGATGGTGATTTGTCTCCTTTTGAGAAAATGCGGGGGAGAAAGGGTGTGTGTAACATGAGCCAGCCCTGGATGAGGGATTTTGTTGATGGTAAATTCAGGAAACGCAATACTCCTGTGGTTTGTGCTAATCCCAGCAATCCATGCAAAGTTGGAGATTGGGTACGTGTGAGAAAGTCTGGTTTTTTTAAATCTGGTGTGTCGCATTTCTCCGACCCTTTGCTTGTTGTTAGAGTGGGTAGGCAAGTTGTGGAATTGTCAGACGGTAATATTTGGAGCCTCTCCATGGTTGTCAAAGTTCCGTCTCTCCTTAGTGGTTCCTTTTCTCCCAACCTGTCAGGAACCTCTCATTCTCCCAATTCATGTCAGTTTCCTTCTACCTCTCATCCGCACCTGCCTGTTCCGATTTCCTCCTCCTCCCGCAATGTGTGTACTCCCCGTCTGAGGAAAGCTCCCGTTTGGTTCAAAGACTACAATGTTGGAAAATGATTTTTATCACATCAAGCTGTTATGTTGCTATATTCATTGTATTGCATGTATGAATGTTATGTTGTTGTATTTTCTTTTTCTTTTCTAGAAAGGAGGATGTGTTGTATCCTCGCGCTTATTCTCGTGCTCGCCTCGCCGCTTGCACTGGAACTTGGAATCCGGTGTCTCGGTATTCCTGGCACTCCTGTGCAGCGGTTGGCGTGGGCTCTTCACCTTGCTATCTCGGCCTACCAAATAAATAACCTTTACTCACCCAACGACGCGCAGAGTTCTTCTTCGTTACCTGATTACTTCACTGACTTCTGGATGACCTGAGTGAACTGAGCCCGTTGCCTAAAGCTGACCTTGCTAAGCCAGTTCCTTGCTCGGTAGCTGATCAAGATTGAGGATCAAAGCACAGGACATTGTTAAGTTTATTGCACACACACACACCCCTTATCCTGCTTGTTATCTGTTTCTGTTCCTTCTTTTATGGTCTATTTCTGATATGGGTTGTGGTCTTTTATTATGAGTTTGTCCGGCTTGTGCAAAAAGGAATGTTGGGCTTTTCCGTGTAATTAATGGTGGGCCGGACAACTGAAAAGTGGGTTTGTCCTCATGCGATACCTTTTGCAATGTTACCTATGATTGGACAAATTGTAAATAGTGGGTGTTTGTCCAGAATGTGATTTTTGGCATAAAAGAGGATGACTTGCCTTACGATTTTGAGCAGTCTCTGACGAATATACTTGTGTTGTACTTCGTGGACTTCTGTTTCTGGTTGCAGCCAATAAACTCGATCTTTGACGCCACCGAGAAGTATCCAGTGTCTCTGCATTCTAAGACAGGTGAACCCGAAGACTTTGGGCGTGCCCCTGGTGCCGATGGGTTCTAAAACCCGGTTCTTCAGTTGGCGCCCAACGTGGGGTGACTTCAGCGGTACCGGTCCAAGCCTGAAGATCGTGAGGAGCTTCGTGAGGAAATTCTGGAAGAGGGCCCACACTTCATCGACCCCGGCATGCTGAATGTGGACTGAAGGTTTTTGCTGCAACGCTTCCCGCTTTCCTGGCGGCTACGAAGGACTGCTGCCCTGAATGTCGCCCTGTCTTGGACCCCCCTTTGTGATGATTTGTATGGCGAAACGATAGACGGGTCTTCTGGTGACGTGACTGATACCTTAGTTAAGTATAAGTGGGTCGCTCCCAGTCCTTTGTTTTGGGTTCCTTAGGTCTTTGATTTGGTTCTTGCAAGCACCAAAGCTGAGGGACTCGTATATTTGCGAGACTATCATTTTTGTAATCCCTTGAAGTTTGAAGCTAGATTAGTGAGCGAAGATGCCTGGTCTTAGCAAAATAAGGAAGATATTTTGTTGTGGTTGTAATAGGCATTCCCGATTGGAGGACTTCTGTCCGATACCTCCGGTTGGAACTCCGACTTATGAGCTCTATTCTAAACATGGCGTGGGCCCCATTACGTTTAATGAAGTATGGGTCCGCTATACTAGGAAAGATGGTGTCTTACGATGGCCCCAACATGGTAGTTATGATACCGAGATTTTAAATAATTTGGAAACTGTACTATTTAGGAAGAAATCCCGGCCGGCGATGTTTGACTCTTTCTGCCTTTGGCGTAAGGAAGCCAAACAGCGAGAAATTAAACCAGCAAAAAGAGATAAGAGAGAAAAGGGTATATCGATAATGCAAGCTGCTAGACAGTTCAAAGAGAACGAAGAAGATCAAGCGATTGAGGAGTGACATAGGCAACATAATATGGCTATTGATAAATGTTATCCAGCTTTGCCACCTCTTCTCCTAGGTGCAACGAAGGACCCTGAAAAGGACCCTTTGATGTCACATTTGTTGAGATTACCACCCCCTTATGTGCAGAGTGCTACGGCACCTCCGCAACCCCTAGTTGTTCAGCCTCCCGTTGTTTCTCAGCTGCCAGCTCCTCTTCAGCTGGTTCCTCCTCCTCTGGCGCAGCCTCCGCTAGGACCGCCGACTTTGCTATCAGTTCTGCCACAAACTCCTTTGTCTTCTTCTCCTGTACTTGCAACTTCTCCTGCTACTACTCCTACGTTTGTTTCATCTCAGAATACTTTGTCTCCTGTCCTTATGACAGCTTCTCCTTCTGTTCGACAAAGAATGACTGATACTGTTACTGGTCTTTTGTCTCCTTTCTTTGGGTCATCGAGTGTGACCCCTGTTTCTGCGCGTAAACAATTAGGTAGCCAGCTTCCTAGTCCCGAAGAATGGGCAGTGTTAGATCTTTTGGCTCGTAGATGGGTTTCGAATACTTTGAGATATAATTTAGAGTCAGTTATGGATGTCTTCTAGTAATGGGAAGCACCGAAGCAAAGGTACGTCTTCAATGTTATGTGTACTTTCCTCCGTGAGGAATGGGAAGATAGTGAGTTGGGTCAGATCCCATTGGAGTTACTTAATGTACAGTCCGAGTTTGCGAAAGGGATGATAGTGGGTCCCGGTGTTGAGAAAGCAGTTGCAACGTTACTTGCATTTAGGAGCGAGTTTCCTTCTCAGCCACTGTTTGAGCCTGATCCTTCTGTTAGGAGACAAGTGAGACAGTATTCAATGAGAGAACTTCCTCCAGTATGGCGCGAAGCGGTAGCTGCTGGTCTGAACAATAATCCCCCAGCTGTAGAAGCTCATTTTTTCAGTGTGTGTGGGTACATGTTCTGTGGAAGAGAGCTGAAGTTCTGGCTCTTAAACAGACTCTACCTGACCCCGTAAGAATCCTACAGGGTATTACAAGGAGTTGTCACAAACAGTTGACGCATGCATCATGAATTTAGCTGACATAGATATGTTGTTGGGTAACGTAGTTCCTCAACCTTTGTTGGCGAAGATTCGTCACGAGAATCATGCGCAGGAGTTAGGTGATACACGGGCGAATATTGATGCTGCGGATGGTAGACAGGTTGGTGGAGCTAAGCCTGAGCCTTTAGTTGCGGAATAACCTAGCAGGATTATCAATCTTATGACGACGATGATGCCTGCTATGCGAGTGAATTGGGTAAATTAGCTGCATGCAAACAGAAGAAGGATGAAAGTGTGTCTGATTTATTCACTAGGTTTGAGGAGACTTTTATCGATCACAGTGGTCAAGATATGTGTACGGAAGGTGGCCAAAGGTTGTTCATAGATAGGTTTGTTCATAATTTGGTTCCCAAGTTGTGTAATAAGTTGAAGGACTCTGAGAGTTCATGGGCTGTTTCTTCGTCGGCCCAGATATTGGCTACTGCACAATACTACGAGAATAGAGATAAAGATGAGAAAGAGAAAGCAGAGAAAAAGACTAAAGAATTAAAGACGAAGTTTCTTTTGCAACAGGCGTATCCGCCACGTTATAATCTGCGTGAGTTTCAACAACCTCAACAGTTTCAGAGAGGGTCGCAAAAGCCCGAGTCTTTTCAGCAGTGAATTCCAGTTGGCCCTAATCAGTGTGCATATTGTAAGAAAGAAGGCCACTTCAACAATAGTTGTCCGGTTTTGTTACAGCGTGCGAATTGTGCGTCTGGTGTAAGAGGTTGAGGCGTTCAGCAAGCACCTAGAGGTAGGGGACCTGGTGTGTTCCCCCAGAATGGATGATCCTTTCCCCCGCAGAATTCTATGAATTGTTTTGATCAACAGAATGTTGCGTCTGGTCAGTCGACTCAATACTATGCTGATGACTACTATGTTGAGAGTGAGAATGCTGATGGTAATGATTGCTAGGAAAGCCATGGACAAAGAGAGGGAGTAGTGTCGGTTCCAGTAGACCAGAGTGGACCTTATGTTGCAGTAGTTACATCAGGTGTGTCAGAGCCTTTTCTTTTGGATACTGGTGCAGCGAAGAGTTCTATCATGCACTCTAAACTCCCTGGCGCACCTTTGTCTGGCTTAACGAATGTTTCGGTAGGATTCTCTGGCGCCCCAGTTCGTAATCCAGTTTCTAGTCCTTTGTCTCTTTCTATAGGGCCTTGTGAATTGGAAGCACCCCTCATTTTAACGACAGGTTGTGGTGAGAATTTGTTGGGTCTGGATTTGTTGAAGAGATTGCATGCAACATTGCATTGTTCTCCTTCAGGATTACAGCTTACATTGGGTAAGAGAGTGATCTCTCCGATGTATTTGTCTAAAGATCGGCTTCCACTGGAATTGCGTTCTCTCCCTGATACTCTTTGGGCTACTGGTCCTAATGACGTGGGTCTTTTGGAGATTCCACCTTATGTTGTGACGCTGAAAGCAAATGCTAGATTGCCACGTATTCCCCAATATAGGATTCCTAGTGATGGTGAAAGAGCGCTTTTAGCGATTATCTATGATATGATTGAGAAAGGTGTGATTGAAGAAACGAGAGGTAATGTGTGTAACAGTCCTGTGTTGCCTGTCCTGAAACATACTGACTCTTCTCAGCCGCCTGTGTATAGGTTTGTGATCGACCTTCGAGAGGTTAATAAAATTGTTGTGCCACAGTTTCCTGTTGTTCCAGACATTACTGCTTTGCTGACTATGATCCCTGCTTCAGCTGCCTGGTTTTCGGTTATCGATCTGAAGAATGCTTTCTTCAGTATCCCGATTGAGAGTAAAGATATTTTTGGCTTCTCTTTAGGAGGCCGAAGCTTCCGGTTAAAGCGTGCTCCTCAAGGTTACTGTGAAAGTCCCTCCATCTATAGTCAGGCTTTGAAAACACAGCTTGATGCGATTGTCTTGCCTGCTGGTATTTCTCTTATTCAGTATGTGGACGATTTGTTAGTTGCTGCTGATGATGAGGAAACTTGTAAAGAAGCTACTCTGTCTTTGTTGCGACATTTGTCTGACCTTCATCATAAAGTGTCCCCTTCGAAGTTACAGTATAGCCGCCAAAAAATGACCTACTTAGGTCATCTCTTGTCGAAGGTTGACCTCAGAACGAATTCACGCGATTGCGCAAATGACTGTGCAAACCACACAGAGAGAAGTGCGTGCTTTCTTGGGTATTACCTTGTATTGTAGACAATGGATTCCGAACTTTTCGTTACTTCCGAAACCTCTGTTGGCACTTACTCTTAAGGATACTCCGAATCCTCTTCCTTGGTCTGACGAATGTCAGACGAGTTTTTCTGAATTACGTGATGCATTGTGTTCGGCTCCGGTGTTGGGTACTCCGGACTACAGTAAGCCTTTTACACTCTATGTCCATTAGAGAGAGGGTTGTGCATTGTCAGTTTTGACACAACAGTTTGGTGACAAGCAGCGTCCATGTGCGTATTTCTCGTCGACTTTGGATCCGGTAACGAGAACGTTGCCGAGTTGTTTGAGAGCTACAGTGGCAGCGGCTTTTTCTATTCGACAGTCTGCTGGTTTGGTGTTGGATAATACGTTGATTGTGATGGTTCCACATGCAGTGGATACTTTATTAAACAGGACCAAGACACAGCACTTGACTAGTGCGCGATTGTCAGGTTACGAGTTGACGCTTTTGGCGAGTCATGTGCATATAAAGCGATGCAACACGTTGAATCCAGCTACGTTGTTGCCGATTTATGTAGAGACAGATGTTCAGGAACAGCATGATTGCTTTCTCAGGACAGAGGAAGAAAAGAAGGGTAGAATTGATTTGAAAGATACTCCTCTTGTGAATTCTGATGGTACTTTATGGGTGGATGGTTCATGCTTCAAGCTTCCGAATGGCGATACGACTACAGCATATGCGGTTACGACTTTGCATACGATTGTTGAAGCTTCACGTATTCCACAGAACTCAGCTCAATCAGCAGAGTTGATTGCACTGACGAGAGCATGTGTATTGTCGAAAGGAAAGTGACTGTGTATACCGATAGTCGATATGCGTTTGGTGTTGCCCATAGTTTTGGGCGTTTGTGGAAGGAACGTGGATTCCTTACTTTTCATGGTACAAAGATTCAGCATGGACAGTTGGTGAATGAACTTCTTGAGTCACTTATGTTGCTGACGCAAGTTGCGATCGTAAATGTAGTGCACATAAGAAGGTTACCGATGACGTTGGTCGTGGTAATGCGTTTGCGGATGAAGTAGCAAAAGAAATGGCGAAAGATGTGACGAGTCGAATGTATGTTGCGGGTCCAGCGAGATGGGGTCCGGATAGAGGAATGTGTGAAGACTCAATAGAGAGTATGAAATCGATTCAGGCTGAAGCTACTGAAAAAGAGTTGAGTGTGTGGAGAGAGAGTACAGGAATATTGGATTCGACTGGTTGTTGGATTGAGTTGTCAGAACATCAGAGATGGTTGTTACCTGATGCCTATGTGCTTGCAGTGGTTACGATCGCACATGGAATGGCTCACATTAGTGCGAAAGGGATTTGTAAGTTGTTGGCTCCAGTGTGGGAGAATGCTGGAATTCCTAAGTGTGTGGAGAATCTGGTCAACAATTGCATGGTTTGTCTGATGTATAATCTGGCAAGGAAACCCCAACTCCAGCTGGTCACTTTGCGCCTCCGACGTATCCGTTCGAGGTGCTGCAATTGGATTTTATCCATATGGAGAGATGTAACAATTTAAAATATGTGGTTGTTTGTGCCTTTTCAAGATGGGTAGAAGCTTACCCCCTGAAAGGCAATACTGCCTTATCCACAGCTAAAGTCTTGCTCAAGGAATTTTTCCCTAGGTTCGGTTTGCCAAGGATGGTGTGGAGTGATAATGGAAGTGAATTTGTGGGCCAGATCAAGAAGAGAGTGTGCGTGGATTTGGGCATTAGGCAGAAATTCCATGCTGCAAATCACCCCCAATCAGCTGGTTTAATCGAATGCTATAATGGCACTCTGAAGCTGAAGTTAGCCAAGATTCAGGTGAGTTCTGGTCTCCAATCGCCCGATAAAACTACAGTGCATTCCCGAGTAGGCCTTAGTCCATATGAAATTGTATTCGGCCGCCCGGCTAATGAGTGGGGAGTGCCGAGGCCAACGAAATTTAGTGATATAGAATATCCTGTGTTGATTGATTATTTGTATGACCTGATGGCTAAATTGCGTATCTTACAGCAACAGGTTCATGATAACCTTCCACAAGCATCTGAGGATCCAGGACACGCCATTAATCCTGGTGACTGGGTTCTTTTGAGAAATTTTCAACGGACCATGAATGATTAGCCCCGTTGGACAGGACCACATCAGGTGCTCCTATCAACACGAACATCAGTGAGAGTCCACGGCAAGAAGAACTGGATCCACGGCGTACATTGTAAGAGGGTGTCGCTACCTCTGCCGTATGACCAGTGGGTCCATGAAGGTGTTGGTGATTCAAAGACAGAAACAGTGCCAAAATTCATGCCGTTTAGTGATGCACGTTTGGTTGGAACAAGGTCTGAGCGAGAGGACGATGATATTTTGCAAGCAGCTGTGCCTCCGCCTTTAAGATTGGACACCACTGAGTCTGAGTTGTTGTTTCGAGATCAAACAGTGCATGGTAAAGGCCGCTATAATTTGCGACCAAGAAACAATGCACAAATAAAGAAATGATTCCTTTTTGTTTTTGAAAACTGCACTCTCTCATCGGAAAAGCTGTTTTGTTCTATTTTTCTTTTTCGAACCGCCATCCGGGCTCAGCTGTAGAGTCACGGTATGAAGACTTGGAGTGTCAAGCCGTGTAGACGCAAGACCGACGGTTCTGGTTTGTTCTAGGGTGTTCCCTGGACTTACAGACGTACACCTGAGCAAAGAGAACCAACTGCCGCGAACAGCACGGTTAGAGGATGGAGTTTTTTGAGATTGAGAGAGTTGTTGCAGAAATGAACTTTAAGACAAAACTGTGTAAATTGATTCGTAGAAAATATTTTCTAATAACATGTTTTCTAATGTTTCTTAGCATTACGTTGTCTTTGGTGGGTTGGATTGTTTTCTCTAGCCAATTGACATCTGCACCCACCTCACAACCAATGTCTTTTCCTACTACGAATTCTTTGCATTCTTTTCCTACTTTACCTGAACATGAATTAATTAGAAGATCAGAGTTCGTTAACAATTCTTTTGTGCAGCTTTTGCATCTGCATCAGTTAGTAGTGAACACCACTAATTGTTGGGTGTGTGGTCTTATGCCGCGTACTACAGATAGAGGTATCCTCTATTTGGTTCTGCCATTCAGTTACAATGGGTCTGTATGGGCGTATCAGACGATGTTTACTTATGCCCACGAAGTCTAACCCCTGCGTTCCATGAAAGATAACTCAACTAATAGTGCTTTAGTGAAGGGAATAAGAGATATGATCAGAGATATTGATACATATGAGACTATTCCTAAGGATGAGGCATTAGCTTATATCAGATGGATTGTGAATGGATATAGTGTTAGTCTGAGTTAAAAATGCAGCGACTGAAAAAGTCACCCCCGATTTGGATCATACCCCATCGTGCTAATTTTTGTCTGCAAGGAAATGGCAAGAATCCGAGAGCTCAGTTGGGGAAGAGTGTTTGTACTCGGACGTATGTTTTTGCGTCTTAGACTTCCCCACCGCTTTTAGCAGCCAAGGGCACGTATTTTGTTTGTTATGACAGAGCATATACATGGTTGCCCCCTGATTTTTCGGGAACCTGTTATGTTGCGTATTTGTTACCCCCTACGTACACTGCAGCCGCAGATTACCACAGAACGAGAGTTGTTAGAGGTGTCTTCGATAAGGAAGATACCGCAGGACAAGAATTGGGAGACTTTCTCAAGGGTTTTCTGACGTTTTGGGGGCCTATGGCAAACAGTAGAAACATACGGCTATTGACGAGAGTGGTTGAGTCCACCATAAATGAAACTGTCGAGCTTCAATCGGATCGTCTTATGACATTACAAAATCTGACATTACAAAATCGTATGGTTTTAGATGTCATACTTGCAGATCGAGGTGGAGTATGTAAACTGATCCAATCGAGCTGCTGGGTTTTCATACCAGACAATGCTCCTACAGTATACCAGGCCATTTCTAAGTTACATAAGATCTCCGAGTCTGTACATGTGGACGAAGGAGATTGGTCGTTGACTGGATGGTTTTGGGGACTGTTGTCCACTTGGGGCTGGAAGATTTTGATGATCATAGGGATGGCTTTAGCGATTCTTTTCTTGTTTTGTCTTTGTCTACAGTGTGCTCCTGCCATATGTGGCCTTTGTGCTACTACGTGTGTAAGGAGACCTGTCTCGAGAGAAGTACTGAGTAATAAGATGATGCTCCAGCAACATCTTGATGGTCTGATGAAGATTGATATAGACCTAGATTCAGATTGACGTGAGTTTAGGTTATTGCCTATGTAAGGGCAAAAGGAGGGTCTGAGGGTCCGTGAATTCTGAACCCATTTTACAAATGTCATAGTTTAGTTACGAATTTGATAGTAGCGAACCGTAACTAGCGAGTACGGCAAGTACGAGTGATTTGCCTATGTTTGACCAATGGATTCATTGCGTATTTAGGGATTTCGTTCCGAACCCTGGGTTCCATTTTGTGTATGGCAGCCATTTTGTGGTTGCCCTCACATAGGCCGATGACTACTGCCGAACGAGTCTTTAGTATACATTAGTTCGAGTTCGTGCTGACTTTTGGATGAACCGAGTGAACTGACCTCGTTGCCTGAAGCTGACCTTACTAAGCCAGTTCCTTGCCCAATAGCTGATCAAGATTGAGGATCAGAGCACAGGACATTGTAAAGTTTGGTATGCACACACACGCCCCTTATCCTGCTTCTTATCTGATTCTGTTTCTTCCTTTAGGTCTATTTATGATATGGGTTGCGGTCTTTTATTATGGGTTTGTCCAGCTTGTGCAAGAAGGAATGTTGGGTTTTCCTGTGTAATTAATGGTGGGCCGGACAACTGGAAAGTGGGTTTGTCGTCATGCGATACCTTTTGTAATGATACCTATGATTGGACAAATTGTAAATAGTGGGTGTTTGTCCAGAATGTGATTTTTGGCATAAAAGAGGATGACTTGCCTTACGATTTTGAACAGTCTCCGACGAATATACCTGTGTTGTACTTCGTGGACTTCTGTTCCTGGTTGCAGCCAATAAATTCGATCTTTGACGCCGCTGAGAAGTATCCTGTGTCTCTGTATTCTAAGGCAGGTAAACCCGAAGACCTTGGGCGTGCCCCTGGCGCCGCTGAGTTCTAAAACCCGGTTCTTCACTTGTTCAGCAAGGATAGGTGCTTATTAGACTGTTTCAACCTCTTGAGCTTCCTCCCAACCCTTCACTGTATGCCTAATTATAAGGTGTTGCTTATATCTTCATGCACCCTTATGTCCTGCTATGCAATGCATGCCTAATTATAATGTGTTGCTTACATCCTCATGCACCATTATGTCCTGCTGTGTAATGTATGCCTAATTATAATGTGTTGCTTATATCCCCATGCACCATTATGCCCTGCTATGTAATGTATGCCTAATTATAATGTGTTGCTTACATCTCATGCACCCTTATGCCCTGCTACGCAATGTATGCCTAATTATAATGTGTTGCTAATATCCCCATGCACCCTTATGTCCTGCTACGCAATGTATGCCTAATTATAATGTGTTGCTTACATCCTCATGCACCATTATGTCCTGCTGTGTAATGTATGCCTAATTATAATGTGTTGCTTATATCCCCATGCACCATTATGCCCTGCTATGTAATGTATGCCTAATTATAATGTGTTGCTTACATCCTCATGCACCCTTATGCCCTGCTACGTAATGTATGCCTAATTATAATGTGTTGCTAATATCCCCATGCACCCTTATGTCCTGCTACACAATGTATGCCTAATTATAACGTGTTGCTTATATCCTCATGCACCCTTATGCCCTGCTATGTAATGTATGTCTAATTATAATGTGTTGCTAATATCCCCATGCACCCTTATGTCCTGCTACGCAATGTATGCCTAATTATAATGTGTTGCTAATATCCCCATGCACCCTTATGTCCTGCTACGCAATGTATGCCTAATTATAATGTGTTGCTTACATCCTCATGCACCCTTATGCCCTGCTATGTAATGTATGCCTAATTATAATATGTTGCTTATATCCCCATGCACCATTATGTCCTGCTGTGTAATGTATGCCTAATTATAATGTGTTGCTTACATCCTCATGCACCCTTATGCCCTGCTATGTAATGTATGCCTAATTATAATGTGTTGCTTATATCCCCATGCACCATTATGTCCTGCTGTGTAATGTATGCCTAATTATAATGTGTTGCTTACATCCTCATGCACCCTTATGCCCTGCTATGTAATGTATGCCTAATTATAATGTGTTGCTTACATCCTCATGCACCCTTATGCCCTGCTATGTAATGTATGCCTAATTATAATGTGTTGCTTACATCCTCATGCACCCTTATGCCCTGCTATGCAATCTATGCCTAATTATAATGTGTTGCTTACATCCTCATCCACCCTTATGTCTTCTATGTAATGTATGCCTAGTTATAACGTGTTGCTTACATCCTCATGCACCCTTATGCCCTGCTATGTAATGTATGCCTAATTATAATATGTTGCTTATATCCCCAAGCACCCTTATGCCCTGCTATGCAATCTATGCCTAATTATAATGTGTTGCTTACATCCTCATGTAATGCGTTGCTTACATCCTCATGCACCCTTATGTCTTCTATGTAATGTATGCCTAATTATAATGGGCCCGATTCTCAGAATGAACTTAAGACTAAATCCTAAACTTACTACTATTTGGAATTCACAGAATGCACTTACTACTTTCGGGATTCACAAAGTGAACTTACTACTTTCGGGATTCACAGACTGAACTTACTACTTTCGGTATTCACAGAATAGATTTAAGACTACTAACTTTACGTCCGAACTCGGGCCGTAAATTCCGGCCCGGAGGCGGAGTTTCCGGCTTGGGGGCGGAGCATACGGCCCGGAGGCGGAGTTTCCGGGCCGGGGGCGGAGCTTGCAGCTTGGAGGCGGAGCTTCCGGTCCGGAGGTGGAGATTTCAGCCATGGCTAAATACCCACCTCCGAGCTGGAAGCTTCGCCTCCAAGCCACAAGCTCCGCCTCCGGGCCGTAAGCTCCGCCCCCAAGCCGGAAACTCCGCCTCCGGGCCGGAATTTACGGCCCGAGTTCAGACGTAAAGTTAGTGGTCTTAAATCTATTCTGTGAATACCGAAAGTAGTAAGTTCATTCTGTGAATCCCGAAAGTAGTAAGTTCACTTTGTGAATCCCGAAAGTAGTAAGTGCATTCTGTGAATACCAAATAGTAGTAAGTTTAGGATTTTGTCTTAAGTTCATTCTGTGAATCGGGCCCAAAGTGTTGCTTACATACTCATGCACCCTTCTGTCTTCTATGTAATGTATGCCTAGTTATAATGTGTTGCTTACATCCTCATGCACCAAGGTGTCCTGCTGTGTAATGTATGCCTAATTATAATGTTTAGTTTATACATTTATGCATCCATATGTCCTGCTATGTAATGCAACTTGTGTTACCCTGTGTATGTAAAGTGCTCCAATATCCCCGGGTCTAGCTAGCGCTATATAAAACTTATCAATAAGAGAAATGTTGTGTTTATGCTTCATTCAACAGCCATAAAAAAAATTATTTTAGATCAAATCAGGACCTCACATGTGAGAAATGGGGGGGGGGGGGTCGCAGAGATTATTTGCAGTAATATTAGTGAGTCACTCTGGGTTACAATATTGTCACTATTCCTGAATATTAGATGTAAATACATTTAGAATTTGGGAGAGTGTGCCTGTGCAGTGTCAGTGACCTGCCAAAGAGGGCAAAAAGAGTTGAATTTGGATCAAAAATACATAATTGTCCCGAACAGGGACCCCATTATTTTTTAAAACATGAAAACAGGATTGACCAACTGAGCCGGCCTGTTCATAAGGAGCTTTTTTCGGAGGACACAGAGGCTGATGTTTGGTTAATTGCTTCTCAGAGTATCTGAGAGGGACAGTGAGGGTCTGCCAGAGTTTGAGGGGGTTTAAGGGTCTGAGCTGGTAGGGACAGTGAGGGGCTGCGAGGGTTTTAGGGGGCTGAGAGGGACAGTGAGGGTCTGCCAGAGTTTGAGGGGGTTTAAGGGTCTGAGCTGGTAGGGACAGTGAGGGGCTGCGAGGGTTTGAGGGGGCTGAGAGGGACAGTGAGGGTCTGCCAGAGTTTGAGGGGGTTTAAGGGTCTGAGCTGGTAGGGACAGTGAGGGGCTGTGAGGGTTTGAGGGGGCTGTAAAGTCAGCAGGGCCTGAGAGGGACAGTGAGGGTTGGAGGGGGGCTGCAAAAGTCATTGAGGGCCTGAGAGGGACAGTGAGGGTCTGTGAGGGTTTGAGGGGGCTGAGAGGGACAGTGAGGGTCTGTGAGAGTTTGAGGGGGGCTGAGAGGGACAGTGAGGGTCTGCCAGAGTTTGAGGGGGTTTAAGGGTCTGAGCTGGTAGGGACAGTGAGGGGCTGCGAGGGTTTGAGGGGGCTGAGAGGGACAGTGAGGGTCTGCCAGAGTTTGAGGGGGTTTAAGGGTCTGAGCTGGTAGGGACAGTGAGGGGCTGTGAGGGTTTGAGGGGGCTGTAAAGTCAGCAGGGCCTGAGAGGGACAGTGAGGGTTGGAGGGGGGCTGCAAAAGTCATTGAGGGCCTGAGAGGGACAGTGAGGGTCTGTGAGGGTTTGAGGGGGCTGAGAGGGACAGTGAGGGTCTGCGAGAGTTTGAGGGGGCTAAGGGTCTGAGCTGGGAGGGACAGTGAGGGGCTGCGAAAGTTTGAGGGGGTTGAGATGGACAGTGAGGTCTGTGAGAGTTAGAGGGGGGCTAAGGGTCTGAGCTGGGAGGGACAGTGAGGGGCTGCGAGGGTTTGAGGGGGCTGTGAAGTCAGCAGGGCCTGAGAGGGACAGTGAGGGTTGGAGGGGGGCTGCAAAAGTCATCGAGGGCCTGAGAGGGACAGTGAGGGTCTGTGAGGGTTTGAGGGGGCTAAGGGTCTGAGTTGGGAGGGACAGTGAGGGGCTGCGAAAGTTTGAGGGGGTTGAGATTGACAGTGAGGTCTGTGAGAGTTTGAGGGGGGCTCAGGGTCTGAGCAGGGAGGGACAGTGAGGGGCTGCGAGGGTTTGAGGGGGCTGTGAAGTCAGCAGGGCCTGAGAAGGTCAGTGAGGGTTTGAGGGGGGCTACAAAAGTCAACGAGGGCTTGAGAGGGACAGTGAGGGTTTGAGAGGGCTGAAAGGGACAGTGAGTGACTGCAAGAGTTTGAGGGGGGCTAAGGGTCTGAGCTGGGAGGGACAGTGAGGGGCTGCGAGGGTTTTGAGGGGGCTGTGAAGTCAGCAGGGCCTGAGAGGGACAGTGAGGGTCTGTGAGGGCTTGAGGGAGCCTGAGAGGAACAGTGAGGGTCTGCAAGAGTTTGAGGGGGGCTAAGGGTCTGAGCTGGGAGGGACAGTGAGGGGCTGCGAGGGCAGGGCTTTAAATGTGCTGGGTCTCACCAGGTCTGAGCACAGGCAGTTTTTTTAAAGGGGGCCTTGAAATGGGTCTCTTATCGGGCTCTGTTTTGTGCCCGGGCTCAAGCGATCCGGTCCGGCAGTGACAGAATTGCACATGGATGTGCACTGCTCTCACTGCTCACTAGTGGAGAAGTGAGAGCATGACGTCATGCCAGGGGAGTGTTGTAGGGGAAGGGAAATCCTTTAAAGAGTCATTTTCTCTCTGGATTTCCCTTCTCTTTTTAAAACTCAGGAGCAGCAACATTGCCGTGGTGTCAACAGGGCTTTAAGTGGAAGCTTTTTCAATATTATATACAATATACAAGTCCTACTGCTCCTTATTTATCTTATGCAACTAACAACCATTGACAAAGACAACAGTCTTGACTTGTAGGTTTAATGTGACTTGTTGTATCATATCTGGATGCAATGGCAGAAAAAGCAAAATACAAGTTGGGCGTCACACAATGCTAAGCACAGATTTTTAGTTTATATGTTTTAAGCCACGCCCTTGATTACTGTTGTTCTTTGTATAAGAAGACACTTGTAGTCAGGTTGTAGGTTTCTTGAAGTCTTCTTTAATAATCCATGTCTAGCAACGTCGAACAGGGGTCATCATGGTACAACTCTAAATCCAGCTCTAATGACTCCTGCGCCAGCCCCTGCCAGCCCCACCAGGAGCAGCCCCCTAGCTGCTCAGCCCATCTTCGACTGCCACCTTCACCCCACTCAGTCACCCAGGCATTCCACGCATCACAGGCACCCAGGCACCCAGGCACCTGGGCATTCCACGCATCACAGGCACCCAGGCACCCAGGTATTCCACGCATCACAGGCACCCAGGCACCCAGGCATTCGACGCATCACAGGCACGCAGGCACCCGGGCATTCCACACATCACAGGCACCCAGGCATTCCACGCATCACAGGCACCCAGGCACCCAGGCATTCCACGCATCACAGGCACCCAGGCATTCCACGCATCACAGGCACCCAGGCATTCCACGCATCACAGGCACCCAGGCACCCAGGCATTCCACGCATCACAGGCACCCAGGCCCCCAGGGACCCAGGCATTCCACGCATCACAGGCACCCAGGCATTCCACACATCACAAGCACCCAGGCACCCAGGCACCCGGGCATTCCACGCATCACAGGCACCCAGGCACCCAGGCATTCCACGCATCACAGGCACCCAGGCATTCCACGCATCACAGGCACCCAGGCATTCCACGCATCACAGGCACCCAGGCACCCAGGCATTCCACGCATCACAGGCACCCAGGCACCCAGGCATTCCACGCATCACAGGCACCCAGGCATTCCACACATCACAAGCACCCAGGCACCCGGGCATTCCACGCATCACAGGCACCCAGGCACCCAGGCATTCCACGCATCACAGATACCCAGGCACTCAGGCACCCAGGCATTCCACGCATCATAGGCACCCAGGAACCCAGGCATTCCACGCATCACAGGTACCCAGGCACCCAGGCATTCCACGCATCACAGGCACCCAGGCATTCCACGCATCACAGGCACCCAGGCACCCAGGCATTCCACGCATCACAGGCACCCAGGCATTCCACGCATCACAGGCACCCAGGCACCCAGGCATTCCACGCATCACAGGCACCCAGGCATTCCACGCATCACAGGCACCCAGGCACCCAGGCATTCCACGCATCACAGGCACCCAGGCATTCCACGCATCACAGGCACCCAGGCACCCAGGCATTCCACGCATCACAGGCACCCAGGCCCCCAGGCACCCAGGCATTCCACACATCACAGGCACCCAGGCATTGCACGCATCACAGGCACCCAGGCACCCAGGCATTCCACGCATCACAGGCACCCAGGCATTCCACGCATCACAGGCACCCAGGCAGCCAGGCATTCCACGTATCACAGGCACCCAGGCATTCCACACATCACAGGCACCCAGGCACCCAGGCACCCAGGCATTCCACGCATCACAGGCACCCAGGCATTCCACGCATCACAGGCACCCAGGCATTCCACGCATCACAGGCACCCAGGCCCCCAGGCACCCAGGCATTCCACACATCACAGGCACCCAGGCATTGCACGCATCACAGGCACCCAGGCACCCAGGCATTCCACGCATCACAGGCACCCAGGCATTCCACGCATCACAGGCACCCAGGCATTCCACGCATCACAGGCACCCAGGCCCCCAGGCACCCAGGCATTCCATGCATCACAGGCACCCAGGCACCCAGGCACCCAGGCATTCCACACATCACAGGCACCCAGGCACCCGGGCATTCCATGTATCACAGGCACCCAGGCGCCCAGGCACCCAGGCATTCCACGCATCACAGGTACCCAGGCACCCAGGCACCCAGCCATTCCACGCATCACAGGCACCCAGGCACCTAGGCATTCCACGCATCACAGGTACCCAGGCACCCAGGCATTCCACGCATCACAGGCACCCAGGCATTCCACGCATCACAGGCACCCAGGCACCCAGGGACCCAGGCATTCCACGCATCACAGGCACCCAGGCCCCCAGGCACCCAGGCATTCCAAGCATCACAGGCACCCAGGCACCCAGGCACTCAGGCATTCCACGCATCACAGGCACCAAGGCACCCAGGCACCCGGGCATTCCACGCATCACAGGCACCCAGGCACCCAGGCATTCCACGCATCACAGGTACCCAGGCACCCAGGCACCCAGGCATTCCACGCATCACAGGCACCCAGGCACCCAGGCATTCCACGCATCACAGGCACCCAGGCCCCCAGGCACCCAGGCATTCCACGCATCACAGGCACCCAGGCACCCAGGCATTCCACGCATCACAGGCACCCAGGCACCCAGGCACCCAGGCATTCCACGCATCACAGGCACCCAGGCACCCAGGCATTCCACGCATCACAGGCACCCAGGCCCCAGGCCCCCAGGCACTCAGGCACCCGGGCACCCAGGCACCCGGGCATTCCACGCATCAAAGGCCCCCAGGCCCCCAGGCATCACAGGCACCCAGGCCCCCAGGCACCCAGGCATTCCACGCATCAAAGGCACCCAGGCACCCAGGCATGCCACGCATCACCGGCACCCAGGCATTCCACGCATCACAGGCACCCAGGCACCCAGGCACCCAGGCATTCCACGCATCACAGGCACCCAGGCACCCAGGCATTCCACGCATCACAGGCACCCAGGCACCCAGGCACCCAGGCATTCCACGCATCACAGGCACCTAGGCACCCAGGCATTCCACACATCACAGGCACCCAGGCACCCGGGCATTCCACGCATCACAGGCACCCAGGCATTCCACGCATCACAGGCACCCAGGCACCCAGGCATTCCACGCATCACAGGCACCCAGGCACCCAGGCATTCCACGCATCACAGGTACCCAGGCACCCAGGCATTCCACGCATCACAGGCACCCAGGCATTCCACGCATCACAGGCACCAGGCACCCAGGCACCCAGGCATTCCACGCATCACAGGCACCCAGGCCCCCAGGCACCCAGGCATTCCACGCATCACAGGCACCCAGGCATCCAGGCATTCCACGCATCACAGGCACCCAGGCCCCCAGGCACCCAGGCATTCCTCGCATCACAGGCACTCAGGCACCCAGGCACCCAGGCATTCCACGCATCACAGGCACCCAGGCCCCCAGACCCCCAGGCACTCAGGCACCCGGGCACCCAGGCACCCGGGCATTCCACGCATCACAGGCCCCCAGGCACCCAGGCATCACAGGCACCCAGGCACCCAGGCATTCCACGCATCACAGGCACCCAGGCACCCAGGCATTCCACGCATCACAGGCACCCAGGCACCCAGGCATTCCACGCATCACAGGCACCCAGGCATTCCACGCATCACAGGCACCCAGGCATTCCACGCATCACAGGCACCCAGGCCCCCAGGCATTCCACACATCACAGGCACCCAGGCATTCCACACATCACAGGCACCCAGGCACCCGGGCATTCCACGCATCACAGGCACCCAGGCACCCAGGCATTCCACGCATCACAGGTACCCAGGCACCCAGGCACCCAGGCATTCCACGCATCACAGGCACCCAGGCACCCAGGCATTCCACGCATCACAGGTACCCAGGCACCCAGGCACCCAGGCATTCCACGCATCACAGGCACCCAGGCATTCCACGCATCACAGGCACCCAGGCACCCAGGCACCCAGGCATTCCACGCATCACAGTCACCCAGGCCCCCAGGCACCCAGGCATTCCACGCATCACAGGTACCCAGGCACCCAGGCACCCAGGCATTCCACGCATCACAGGCACCCAGGCATTCCACGCATCACAGGCACCCAGGCACCCAGGCACCCAGGCATTCCACGCATCACAGTCACCCAGGCCCCCAGGCACCCAGGCATTCCACGCATCACAGGCACCCAGGCACCCGGGAATTCCACGCATCACAGGCACCCAGGCATTCCACGCATCACAGGCACCCAGGCACCCAGGCACCCAGGCATTCCACGCATCACAGACCCCCAGGCATTCCACGCATCACAGGCACCCAGGCACCCAGGCATTCCACGCATCACAGGCCCCCAGGCACCCAGGCATTCCACGTATCACAGGCACCCAGGCATTCCACACATCACAGGCACCCAGGCACCCGGGCATTCCACGCATCACAGGCACCCAGGCATCCAGGCATTCCACGCATCACAGGTACCCAGGCACCCAGGCATTCCACACATCACAGGCACCCAGGCACCCGGGCACCCAGGCATTCCACGCATCACAGGTACCCAGGCACCCAGGCACCCAGGCATTCCACGCATCACAGGCACCCTGGCATTCCACGCATCACAGGCACCCAGGCACCCAGGCATTCCACGCATCACAGGCACCCAGGCACCCAGGCCCCCAGGCACCCAGGCATTCCACGCATCACAGGCACCCAGGCACCCAGGCACCCAGGCACCCGGGCATTCCACGCATCACAGACACCCAGGCATCCAGGCATTCCACGCATATCAGGTACCCAGGCACCCAGGCACCCAGGCATTCCACGCATCACAGGCACCCAGGCCCCCAGGCACCCAGGCATTCCACGCATCACAGGCACCCAGGCATTCCACGCATCACAGGCACCCAGGCCCCCAGGCACCCAGGCATTCCACGCATCACAGGGACCCAGGCACCCAGGCATTCCACGCATCACAGGTACCCAGGCACCCAGGCACCCAGGCATTCCACACATCACAGGCACCAAGGCACCCAGGCATTCCACGCATCACAGGCACCCAGGCATTCCACGCATCACAGGCACCCAGGCACCCAGGCATTCCACGCATCACAGGCACCCAGGCATTCCACGCATCACAGGCACCCAGGCACCCAGGCATTCCACGCATCACAGGCACCCAGGCCCCCAGGCATTCCACACATCACAGGCACCCAGGCACCCCGGCATTCCACACATCACAGGCACCCAGGCACCCTGGCATTCCACGCATCACAGGCACCCAGGCACCCAGGCATTCCACGCATCACAGGTACCCAGGCACCCAGGTACCCAGGCATTCCACGCATCACAGGCACCCAGGCATTCCACGCATCACAGGTACCCAGGCACCCAGGCATTCCACGCATCACAGGCACCCAGGCATTCCACGCATCACAGGCACCCAGGCACCCAGGCACCCAGGCGTTCCACGCATCACAGTCACCCAGGCCCCCAGGCACCCAGGCATTCCACGCATCACAGGCACCCAGGCACCCAGGCACCCAGGCATTCCACGCATCACAGTCACCCAGGCCCCCAGGCACCCAGGCATTCCACGCATCACAGGCACCCAGGCACCCAGGCACCCAGGCATTCCACGCATCACAGGCACCCAGGCATTCCACGCATCACAGGCACCCAGGCACCCAGGCACCCAGGCATTCCACGCATCACAGGCCCCCAGGCATTCCACGCATCACAGGCACCCAGGCACCCAGGCACCCAGGCATTCCACGCATCACAGGCCCCCAGGCCCCCAGGCACCCAGGCATTCCACGTATCACAGGCACCCAGGCATTCCACACATCACAGGCACCCAGGCACCCGGGCATTCCACGCATCACAGGCACCCAGGCACCCAGGCATTCCACGCATCACAGGTACCCAGGCACCCAGGCATTCCACACATCACAGGCACCCAGGCACCCGGGCACCCAGGCATTCCACGCATCACAGGTACCCAGGCACCCAGGCACCCAGGCATCACAGGCACCCAGGCACCCAGGCCCCCAGGCACCCAGGCATTCCACGCATCACGGGCACCCAGGCACCCAGGCCCCCAGGCACCCAGGCATTCCACGCATCACGGGCACCCAGGCACCCAGGCACCCGGGCATTCCACGCATCACAGACACCCAGGCACCCAGGCCCCCAGGCACCCAGGCATTCCACGCATCACGGGCACCCAGGCACCCAGGCACCCGGGCATTCCACGCATCACAGACACCCAGGCATCCAGGCATTCCACGCATATCAGGTACCCAGGCACCCAGGCACCCAGGCATTCCACGCATCACAGGCACCCAGGCCCCCAGGCACCCAGGCATTCCACGCATCACAGGCACCCAGGCACCCAGGCATTCCACGCATCACAGGCACCCAGGCCCCCAGGCACCCAGGCATTCCACGCATCACAGGCACCCAGGCACCCAGGCATTCCACGCATCACAGGTACCCAGGCACCCAGGCACCCAGGCATTCCACACATCACAGGCACCAAGGCACCCAGGCACCCAGGCATTCCACGCATCACAGGCACCCAGGCATTCCACGCATCACAGGCACCCTGGCATTCCACGCATCACAGGCACCCAGGCACCCAGGCATTCCACGCATCACAGGCACCCAGGCACCCAGGCCCCCAGGCACCCAGGCATTCCACGCATCACGGGCACCCAGGCACCCAGGCACCCGGGCATTCCACGCATCACAGACACCCAGGCATCCAGGCATTCCACGCATATCAGGTACCCAGGCACCCAGGCACCCAGGCATTCCACGCATCACAGGCACCCAGGCCCCCAGGCACCCAGGCATTCCACGCATCACAGGCACCCAGGCACCCAGGCATTCCACGCATCACAGGCACCCAGGCCCCCAGGCACCCAGGCATTCCACGCATCACAGGCACCCAGGCACCCAGGCATTCCACGCATCACAGGTACCCAGGCACCCAGGCACCCAGGCATTCCACACATCACAGGCACCAAGGCACCCAGGCACCCAGGCATTCCACGCATCACAGGCACCCAGGCATTCCACGCATCACAGGCACCCAGGCACCCAGGCATTCCACGCATCACAGGCACCCAGGCATTCCACGCATCACAGGCACCCAGGCACCCAGGCATTCCACGCATCACAGGCACCCAGGCCCCCAGGCATTCCACACATCACAGGCACCCAGGCACCCAGGCATTCCACACATCACAGGCACCCAGGCACCCTGGCATTCCACGCATCACAGGCACCCAGGCACCCAGGCATTCCACGCATCACAGGTACCCAGGCACCCAGGCACCCAGGCATTCCACGCATTACAGGTACCCAGGCACCCAGGCATTCCACGCATCACAGGCACCCAGGCATTCCACGCATCACAGGCACCCAGGCACCCAGGCACCCAGGCACCCAGGCATTCCACGCATCACAGTCACCCAGGCACCCAGGCATTCCACGCATCACAGGCACCCAGGCACCCAGGCATTCCACGCATCACAGGCACCCAGGCATTCCACGCATCACAGGCACCCAGGCACCCAGGCATTCCACGCATCACAGACACCCAGGCATTCCACGCATCACAGGCACCCAGGCACCCAGGCATTCCACGCATCACAGGCCCCCAGGCCCCCAGGCACCCAGGCATTCCACGTATCACAGGCACCCAGGCATTCCACACATCACAGGCACCCAGGCACCCGGGTATTCCACGCATCACAGGCACCCAGGCACCCAGGCATTCCACACATCACAGGTACCCAGGCACCCAGGCACCCAGGCATTCCACACATCACAGGCACCCAGGCACCCGGGCACCCAGGCATTCCACGCATCACAGGTACCCAGGCACCCAGGCACCCAGGCATTCCACGCATCACAGGCACCCTGGCATTCCACGCATCACAGGCACCCAGGCACCCAGGCATTCCACGCATCACAGGCACCCAGGCACCCAGGCACCCAGGCCCCCAGGCACCCAGGCATTCCACGCATCACAGGCACCCAGGCACCCAGGCACCCAGGCACCCGGGCATTCCACGCATCACAGGCACCCAGGCTCCCAGGCACCCAGGCATTCCACGCATCACAGGCACCCAGGCACCCAGGCATTCCACGCATCACAGGCACCCAGGCCCCCAGGCACCCAGGCATTCCACGCATCACAGGCACCCAGGCATCCAGGCATTCCACGCATATCAGGTACCCAGGCCCCCAGACACCCAGGCATTCCACACATCACAGGCACCCAGGCACCCAGGCACCCAGACATTCCACACATCACAGGCACCCAGGCATCACAGGCACCCAGGCATTCCACGCATCACAGGCACCCGGGCACCCAGGCATCCAGGCATCAGAGGCATCACAGCCACCCAGGCACCCAGCAGGCACCCAGGCATTCCACTCATCACAGGTACCCAGGCACCCAGGCACCCAGGCATTCCACGCATCACAGGCACCCAGGCATCCAGGCATTCCACGCATCACAGGCACCCAGGCCCCCAGGCACCCAGGCATTCCACACATCACAGGCACCCAGGCACCCAGGCACCCAGACATTCCACACATCACAGGCACCCAGGCATCACAGGCACCCAGGCATTCCACGCATCACAGGCACCCGGGCACCCAGGCATCCAGGCATCACAGGCATCACAGCCACCCAGGCACCCAGCAGGCACCCAGGCATTCCACGCATCACAGGTACCCAGGCACCCAGGCACCCAGGCATTCCACGCATCACAGGCACCCAGGCACCCAGGCACCCAGGCATTCCACACATCACAGGCACCCAGGCCCCCAGGAACCCAGGCATTCCACGCATCACAGGCACCCAGGCATTCCACGCATCACAGGCACCCAGGCACCCAGGCATTCCACGCATCACAGGTACCCAGGCACCCAGGCATTCCACGCATCACAGGCACCCAGGCCCCCAGGCACCCAGGCATTCCACACATCACAGGTACCCAGGCACCCAGGCACCCAGGCATTCCACGCATCACAGGCACCCAGGCATTCCACGCATCACAGGTACCCAGGCACCCAGGCACCCAGGCACCCAGGCATTCCACGTATCACAGGTACCCAGGCACCCAGGCACCCAGCAGGCACCCAGGCATTCCACGCATCACAGGTACCCAGGCACCCGGGCATTCCACGCATCGCAGGCACCCAGCCACCCAGGCATTCCACGCATCACAGGTACCCAGGCCCCCAGGCATTCCACGCATCACAGGCACCCAGGCCCCCAGGCACCCAGGCATTCCACGCATCACAGGCACCCAGGCCCCCAGGCACCCAGGCATTCCACGCATCACAGGTACCCAGGCACCCAGGTATTCCACGCATCACAGGCACCCAGCCCCCCAGGCACCCAGGCATTCCACGCATCACAGGTACCCAGGCACCCAGGCATTCCGCGCATCACAGGTACCCAGGCCCCCCGGCACCCAGGCATTCCATGCATCACAGGCACCCAGGCCCCCAGGCACCCAGGCATTCCACGCATCACAGGCACCCAGGCACCCAGGCACCCAGGTATTCCACGCATCACAGGCACCCAGCCCCCCAGGCACCCAGGCATTCCACGCATCACAGGCACCCAGGCACCCAGGCATTCCACGCATCACAGGCACCCAGGCCCCCAGGCACCCAGGCATTCCACGCATCACAGGCACCCAGGCATTCCACACATCACAAGCACCCAGGCACCCAGGCACCCGGGCATTCCACGCATCACAGGCACCCAGGCACCCAGGCATTCCACGCATCACAGGCACCCAGGCATTCCACGCATCACAGGCACCCAGGCATTCCACGCATCACAGGCTCCCAGGCACCCAGGCACCCAGGCATTCCACGCATCACAGGCACCCAGGCCCCCAGGCACCCAGGCATTCCACGCATCACAGGCACCCAGGCATTCCACACATCACAAGCACTCAGGCACCCAGGCACCCGGGCATTCCACGCATCACAGGCACCCAGGCACCCAGGCATTCCACGCATCACAGATACCCAGGCACTCAGGCACCCAGGCATTCCACGCATCATAGGCACCCAGGCACCCAGGAACCCAGGCATTCCACGCATCACAGGTACCCAGGCACCCAGGCATTCCACGCATCACAGGCACCCAGGCATTCCACGCATCACAGGCACCCAGGCACCCAGGCATTCCACGCATCACAGGCACCCAGGCATTCCACGCATCACAGGCACCCAGGCACCCAGGCATTCCACGCATCACAGGCACCCAGGCATTCCACGCATCACAGGCACCCAGGCACCCAGGCATTCCACGCATCACAGGCACCCAGGCATTCCACGCATCACAGGCACCCAGGCACCCAGGCATTCCACGCATCACAGGCACCCAGGCCCCCAGGCACCCAGGCATTCCACACATCACAGGCACCCAGGCATTGCACGCATCACAGGCACCCAGGCACCCAGGCATTCCACGCATCACAGGCACCCAGGCATTCCACGCATCACAGGCACCCAGGCAGCCAGGCATTCCACGTATCACAGGCACCCAGGCATTCCACGCATCACAGGCACCCAGGCACCCAGGCATTCCACGCATCACAGGCACCCAGGCATTCCACGCATCACAGGCACCCAGGCCCCCAGGCACCCAGGCATTCCACACATCACAGGCACCCAGGCATTGCACGCATCACAGGCACCCAGGCACCCAGGCATTCCACGCATCACAGGCACCCAGGCATTCCACGCATCACAGGCACCCAGGCATTCCACGCATCACAGGCACCCAGGCCCCCAGGCACCCAGGCATTCCACGCATCACAGGCACCCAGGCACCCACGCACCCAGGCATTCCACACATCACAGGCACCCAGGCACCCGGGCATTCCACGCATCACAGGCACCCAGGCGCCCAGGCACCCAGGCATTCCACGCATCACAGGTACCCAGGCACCCAGGCACCCAGCCATTCCACGCATCACAGGCACCCAGGCACCTAGGCATTCCACGCATCACAGGTACCCAGGCACCCAGGCATTCCACGCATCACAGGCACCCAGGCATTCCACGCATCACAGGCACCCAGGCACCCAGGCACCCAGGCATTCCACGCATCACAGGCACCCAGGCCCCCAGGCACCCAGGCATTCCAAGCATCACAGGCACCCAGGCACCCAGGCACTCAGGCATTCCACGCATCACAGGCACCCAGGCACCCAGGCACCCGGGCATTCCACGCATCACAGGCACCCAGGCACCCAGGCACCCAGGCATTCCACGCATCACAGGTACCCAGGCACCCAGGCACCCAGGCATTCCACGCATCACAGGCACCCAGGCACCCAGGCATTCCACGCATCACAGGCACCCAGGCCCCCAGGCACCCAGGCATTCCACGCATCACAGGCACCCAGGCACCCAGGCATTCCACGCATCACAGGCACCCAGGCACCCAGGCACCCAGGCATTCCACGCATCACAGGCACCCAGGCACCCAGGCATTCCACGCATCACAGGCACCCAGGCCCCAGGCCCCCAGGCACTCAGGCATCCGGGCACCCAGGCACCCGGGCATTCCACGCATCAAAGGCACCCAGGCCCCGAGGCCCCCAGGCATCACAGGCACCCAGGCCCCCAGGCACCCAGGCATTCCACGCATCAAAGGCACCCAGGCACCCAGGCATGCCACGCATCACCGGCACCCAGGCATTCCACGCATCACAGGCACCCAGGCACCCAGGCACCCAGGCATTCCACGCATCACAGGCACCCAGGCACCCAGGCATTCCACGCATCACAGGCACCCAGGCCCCCAGGCACCCAGGCATTCCACGCATCACAGGCACCTAGGCACCCAGGCATTCCACACATCACAGGCACCCAGGCACCCGGGCATTCCACGCATCACAGGCACCCAGGCATTCCACGCATCACAGGCACCCAGGCACCCAGGCATTCCACGCATCACAGGCACCCAGGCACCCAGGCACCCAGGCATTCCACGCATCACAGGTACCCAGGCACCCAGGCATTCCACGCATCACAGGCATCCAGGCATTCCACGCATCACAGGCACCCAGGCACCCAGGCACCCAGGCATTCCACGCATCACAGGCACCCAGGCCCCCAGGCACCCAGGCATTCCACGCATCACAGGCACCCAGGCATCCAGGCATTCCACGCATCACAGGCACCCAGGCCCCCAGGCACCCAGGCATTCCTCGCATCACAGGCACTCAGGCACCCAGGCACCCAGGCATTCCACGCATCACAGGCAACCAGGCCCCCAGACCCCCAGGCACTCAGGCACCCGGGCACCCAGGCACCCGGGCATTCCACGCATCACAGGCACCCAGGCCCCCAGGCACCCAGGCATCACAGGCACCCAGGCACCCAGGCATTCCACGCATCACAGGCACCCAGGCACCCAGGCATTCCACGCATTACAGGCACCCAGGCACCCAGGCATTCCACGCATCACAGGCACCCAGGCATTCCACGCATCACAGGCACCCAGGCATTCCATGCATCACAGGCACCCAGGCCCCCAGGCATTCCACACATCACAGGCACCCAGGCACCCAGGCATTCCACACATCACAGGCACCCAGGCACCCGGGAATTCCACGCATCACAGGCACCCAGGCACCCAGGCATTCCACGCATCACAGGTACCCAGGCACCCAGGCATTCCACGCATCACAGGCACCCAGGCACCCAGGCATTCCACGCATCACAGGTACCCAGGCACCCAGGCACCCAGGCATTCCACGCATCACAGGCACCCAGGCATTCCACGCATCACAGGCACCCAGGCACCCAGGCATTCCACGCATCACAGTCACCCAGGCCCCCAGGCACCCAGGCATTCCACGCATCACAGGCACCCAGGCACCCAGGCACCCAGGCATTCCACGCATCACAGGCACCCAGGCATTCCACGCATCACAGGCACCCAGGCACCCAGGCATTCCACGCATCACAGACCCCCAGGCATTCCACGCATCACAGGCACCCAGGCACCCAGGCATTCCACGCATCACAGGCCCCCAGGCACCCAGGCACCCAGGCATTCCATGTATCACAGGCACCCAGGCATTCCACACATCACAGGCACCCAGGCACCCGGGCATTCCACGCATCACAGGCACCCAGGCACCCAGGCATTCCACGCATCACAGGTACCCAGGCACCCAGGCATTCCACACATCACAGGCACCCAGGCACCCGGGCACCCAGGCATTCCACGCATCACAGGTACCCAGGCACCCAGGCATTCCACGCATCACAGGCACCCTGGCATTCCACGCATCACAGGCACCCAGGCACCCAGGCATTCCACGCATCACAGGCACCCAGGCACCCAGGCCCCCAGGCACCCAGGCATTCCACGCATCACAGGCACCCAGGCACCCAGGCACCCAGGCACCCGGGCATTCCACGCATCACAGACACCCAGGCATCCAGGCATTCCACGCATATCAGGTACCCAGGCACCCAGGCACCCAGGCATTCCACGCATCACAGGCACCCAGGCCCCCAGGCACCCAGGCATTCCACGCATCACAGGCACCCAGGCACCCAGGCATTCCACGCATCACAGGCACCCAGGCCCCCAGGCACCCAGGCATTCCACGCATCACAGGCACCCAGGCACCCAGGCATTCCACGCATCACAGGTACCCAGGCACCCAGGCACCCAGGCATTCCACACATCACAGGCACCAAGGCACCCAGGCATTCCACGCATCACAGGCACCCAGGCATTCCACGCATCACAGGCACCCAGGCACCCAGGCATTCCACGCATCACAGGCACCCAGGCATTCCACGCATCACAGGCACCCAGGCACCAAGGCATTCCACGCATCACAGGCACCCAGGCCCCCAGGCATTCCACACAGCACAGGCACCCAGGCACCCAGGCATTCCACACATCACAGGCACCCAGGCACCCTGGCATTCCACGCATCACAGGCACCCAGGCACCCAGGCATTCCACGCATCACAGGTACCCAGGCACCCAGGTACCCAGGCATTCCACGCATCACAGGCACCCAGGCACCCAGGCATTCCACGCATCACAGGCACCCAGGCATTCCACGCATCACAGGCACCCAGGCACCCAGGCACCCAGGCATTCCACGCATCACAGTCACCCAGGCCCCCAGGCACCCAGGCATTACACGCATCACAGGCACCCAGGCACCCAGGCACCCAGGCATTCCACGCATCACAGTCACCCAGGCCCCCAGGCACCCAGGCATTCCACGCATCACAGGCACCCAGGCACCCAGGCATTCCACGCATCACAGGCACCCAGGCATTCCACGCATCACAGGCACCCAGGCACCCAGGCACCCAGGCATTCCACGCATCACAGACCCCCAGGCATTCCACGCATCACAGGCACCCAGGCACCCAGGCACCCAGGCATTCCACGCATCACAGGCCCCCAGGCCCCCAGGCACCCAGGCATTCCACGTATCACAGGCACCCAGGCATTCCACACATCACAGGCACCCAGGCACCCGGGCATTCCACGCATCACATGCACCCAGGCACCCAGGCATTCCACGCATCACAGGTACCCAGGCACCCAGGCACCCAGGCATTCCACACATCACAGGCACCCAGGCACCCGGGCACCCAGGCATTCCACGCATCACAGGTACCCAGGCACCCAGGCACCCAGGCATTCCACGCATCACAGGCACCCTGGCATTCCACGCATCACAGGCACCCAGGCACCCAGGCATTCCACGCATCACAGGCACCCAGGCACCCAGGCCCCCAGGCACCCGGGCATTCCACGCATCACAGACACCCAGGCATCCAGGCATTCCACGCATATCAGGTACCCAGGCACCCATGCACCCAGGCATTCCACGCATCACAGGCACCCAGGCCCCCAGGCACCCAGGCATTCCACGCATCACAGGCACCCAGGCACCCAGGCATTCCACGCATCACAGGCACCCAGGCCCCCAGGCACCCAGGCATTCCACGCATCACAGGCACCCAGGCACCCAGGCATTCCACGCATCACAGGTACCCAGGCACCCAGGCACCCAGGCATTCCACACATCACAGGCACCAAGGCACCCAGGCACCCAGGCATTCCACGCATCACAGGCACCCAGGCATTCCACGCATCACAGGCACCCAGGCACCCAGGCATTCCACGCATCACAGGCACCCAGGCATTCCACGCATCACAGGCACCCAGGCACCCAGGCATTCCACGCATCACAGGCACCCAGGCCCCCAGGCATTCCACACATCACAGGCACCCAGGCACCCAGGCATTCCACACATCACAGGCACCCAGGCACCCTGGCATTCCACGCATCACAGGCACCCAGGCACCCAGGCATTCCACGCATCACAGGTACCCAGGCACCCAGGCACCCAGGCATTCCACGCATCACAGGTACCCAGGCACCCAGGCATTCCACGCATCACAGGCACCCAGGCATTCCACGCATCACAGGCACCCAGGCACCCAGGCACCCAGGCACCCAGGCATTCCACGCATCACAGTCACCCAGGCCCCCAGGCACCCAGGCATTCCACGCATCACAGGCACCCAGGCACCCAGGCATTCCACGCATCACAGGCACCCAGGCATTCCACGCATCACAGGCACCCAGGCACCCAGACACCCAGGCATTCCACGCATCACAGACACCCAGGCATTCCACGCATCACAGGCACCCAGGCACCCAGGCATTCCACGCATCACAGGCCCCCAGGCCCCCAGGCACCCAGGCATTCCACGTATCACAGGCACCCAGGCATTCCACACATCACAGGCACCCAGGCACCCGGGTATTCCACGCATCACAGGCACCCAGGCACCCAGGCATTCCACGCATCACAGGTACCCAGGCACCCAGGCATTCCACACATCACAGGCACCCAGGCACCCGGGCACCCAGGCATTCCACGCATCACAGGTACCCAGGCACCCAGGCACCCAGGCATTCCACGCATCACAGGCACCCTGGCATTCCACGCATCACAGGCACCCAGGCACCCAGGCATTCCACGCATCACAGGCACCCAGGCACCCAGGCCCCCAGGCACCCAGGCATTCCACGCATCACAGGCACCCAGGCACCCAGGCACCCAGGCACCCGGGCATTCCACGCATCACAGGCACCCAGGCCCCCAGGCACCCAGGCATTCCACGCATCACAGGCACCCAGGCACCCAGGCATTCCACGCATCACAGGCACCCAGGCCCCCAGGCACCCAGGCATTCCACGCATCACAGGCACCCAGGCATCCAGGCATTCCACGCATATCAGGTACCCAAGCCCCCAGACACCCAGGCATTCCACACATCACAGGCACCCAGGCACCCAGGCACCCAGACATTCCACACATCACAGGCACCCAGGCATCACAGGCACCCAGGCATTCCACGCATCACAGGCACCCGGGCACCCAGGCATCCAGGCATCACAGGCATCACAGCCACCCAGGCACCCAGCAGGCACCCAGACATTCCACGCATCACAGGTACCCAGGCACCCAGGCACCCAGGCATTCCACGCATCACAGGCACCCAGGCATCCAGGCATTCCACGCATCACAGGCACCCAGGCCCCCAGGCACCCAGGCATTCCACACATCACAGGCACCCAGGCACCCAGACATTCCACACATCACAGGCACCCAGGCATCACAGGCACCCAGGCATTCCACGCATCACAGGCACCCGGGCACCCAGGCATCCAGGCATCACAGGCATCACAGCCACCCAGGCACCCAGCAGGCACCCAGGCATTCCACGCATCACAGGTACCCAGGCACCCAGGCACCCAGGCATTCCACGCATCACAGGCACCCAGGCACCCAGGCACCCAGGCATTCCACACATCACAGGCACCCAGGCCCCCAGGAACCCAGGCATTCCACGCATCACAGGCACCCAGGCACCCAGGCATTCCACGCATCACAGGCACCCAGGCACCCAGGCATTCCACGCATCACAGGTACCCAGGCACCCAGGCATTCCACGCATCACAGGCACCCAGGCCCCCAGGCACCCAGGCATTCCACACATCACAGGTACCCAGGCACCCAGGCACCCAGGCATTCCACGCATCACAGGCACCCAGGCATTCCACGCATCACAGGTACCCAGGCACCCAGGCACCCAGGCACCCAGGCATTCCACGTATCACAGGTACCCAGGCACCCAGGCACCCAGCAGGCACCCAGGCATTCCACGCATCACAGGTACCCAGGCACCCGGGCATTCCACGCATCGCAGGCACCCAGCCACCCAGGCATTCCACGCATCACAGGTACCCAGGCCCCCAGGCACCCAGGCATTCCACGCATCACAGGCACCCAGGCCCCCAGGCACCCAGGCATTCCACGCATTACAGGCACCCAGGCCCCCAGGCACCCAGGCATTCCACGCATCACAGGCACCCAGCCCCCCAGGCACCCAGGCATTCCACGCATCACAGGTACCCAGGCACCCAGGCACCCAGCAGGCACCCAGGCATTCCACGCATCACAGGAACCCAGGCACCCAGGCACCCCGGCATTCCACGCATCACAGGCACCCAGGCACCCAGGCATTCCACACATCACAGGCACCCAGGCCCCCAGGCACCCAGGCCCCAGGCACCCAGGCATTCCACGCATCACAGGTACCCAGGCACCCAGGCACCCAGGCATTCCATGCATCACAGGCACCCAGGCACCCAGGCATTCCACGCATCACAGGCACCCAGGCCCCCAGGCACCCAGGCACCCAGGCATTCCACGCATCACAGGTACCCAGGCACCCAGGCATTCCACGCTTCACAGGCACCCAGGCATTCCATGCATCACAGACACCCAGGCCCCCAGGCACCCAGGTAACCAGGCCCCCAGGCACCCAGGCATTCCACGCATCACAGGTACCCAGGCACCCAGGCATTCCACGCATCACAGGTACCCAGGAACCCAGGCACCCAGGCATTCCACGCATCACAGCCACCCAGGTCCCCAGGCATCCAGGCACCCAGGCAGCCGGGCATTCCACGCATCATAGGTACCCAGGCACCCAGGCACCCAGGCATTCCACGCATCACAGGCACCCAGGCCCCCAGGCACCCAGGCATTCCACGCACCACAGGTACCCAGGCCCCCAGGCACCCAGGCATTCCACGCATCACAGGCACCCAGGCCCCCAGGCACCCAGGCATTCCACGCATCACAGGTACCCAGGCACCCAGGCACCCAGCAGGCTCCCAGGCACCCAGGCATTCCACGCATCACAGGTACCCAGGCACCCAGGCATTCCACACATCACAGGCACCCAGGCATTCCACGCATCACAGGTACCCAGGCACCCAGGCACCCAGCAGGCACCCAGGCACCCAGATATTCCATGCATCACAGGCACCCAGGCACCCAGGCACCCAGGCATTCCACGCATCACAGGCACCCAGGCCCCAGGCACCCAGGCATTCCACGCATCACAGGTACCCAGGCACCCAGGCACCCAGGCATTCCACGAATCACAGGCACCCAGGCATTCCACGCATCACAGGCGCCCAGGCCCCCAGGCACCCAAGCACCCAGGCCCCCAGGCACCCAGGCATTCCACGCATCATAGGTACCCTGTCACCCAGGCACCCAGGCATTCCACGCATCACAGGTACCCAGGCACCCAGGCACCCAGCAGGCACCCAGGCACCCAGGCATTCCACGCATCACAGGTACCCAGGCACCCAGGCATTCCACGCATCACAGGCACCCAGGCATTCCACACATCACAGGCACCCAGGCCCCCAGGCACCCAGGCATTCCACGCATCACAGGCACCCAGGCACCCAGGCATTCCACACATCATAGGCACCCAGGCACCCAGGCATTCCACACATCACAGGCACCCAGGTACCCAGGCACCAAGACATTCCACACATCACAGGCACCCAGGCATCACAGGCACCCAGGCATTCCACGCATCACAGGCACCCGGGCACCCAGGCATCCAGGCATCACAGGCATCACAGGCACCCAGGCACCCAGCAGGCACCCAGGCACCCAGGCATTCCACGCATCACAGGTACCCAGGCACCCAGGCACCCAGGCATTCCACGCATCACAGGCACCCAGGCACCCAGGCATTCCACACATCACTGGCACCCAGGCACCCAGGCATTCCACGCATCACAGGCACCCAGGCCCCCAGGCACCCAGGAATTCCACACATCACAGGTACCCAGGCACCCAGGCACCCAGGCATTCCAAGCATCACAGGCACCCAGGCACCCAGGCACCCAGGCATTCCACGCATCACAGGTACCCAGGCACCCAGGCACCCAGCAGGCACCCAGGCACCCAGGCATTCCACGCATCACAGGTACCCAGGCACCCGGGCATTCCACGCATCGCAGGCACCCAGGCACCCAGGCACCCAGGCATTCCACGCATCACAGGTACCCAGGCCCCCAGGCACCCAGGCATTCCACGCATCACAGGCACCCAGGCACCCAGGCATTCCACGCATCACAGGCACCCAGGCCCCCAGGCACCCAGGCATTCCACGCATCACAGGTACCCAGGCACCCAGCAGGCACCCAGGCACCCAGGCATTCCACGCATCACAGGTACCCAGGCACCCAGGCACCCAGGCATTCCACGCATCACAGGTACCCAGGCACCCAGGCACCCAGCAGGCACCCAGGCACCCAGGCATTCCACGCATCACAGGTACCCAGGCACCCGGGCATTCCACGCATCGCAGGCACCCAGGCACCCAGGCATTCCACGCATCACAGGTACCCAGGCCCCCAGGCACCCAGGCATTCCACGCATCACAGGCACCCAGGCCCCCAGGCACCCAGGCATTCCATGCATCACAGGCACCCAGGCCCCCAGGCACCCAGGCATTCCACGCATCACAGGTACCCAGGCACCCAGGCACCCAGCAGGCACCCAGGCACCCAGGCATTCCACGCATCACAGGTACCCAGGCACCCAGGCATTCCACGCATCACAGGTACCCAGGCACCCAGGCACCCAGCAGGCACCCAGGCACCCAGGCATTCCACGTATCACAGGTACCCAGGCACCCAGGCATTCCACGGAATCACAGGCACCCAGGCACCCAGGCATTCCACACATCACAGGCACCCAGGCCCCCAGGCACCCAGGCACCCAGGCATTCCACGCATCACAGGTACCCAGGCAACCAGGCATTCCACGCATCACAGGCACCCGGGCACCCAGGCACCCAGGCATTCCACGCATCACAGGCACCCAGGCCCCCAGGCCCCCAGGCATTCCACGCATCACAGGTACCCAGGCACCCAGGCATTCCACGCTTCACAGGTACCCAGGCACCCAGGCATTCCATGCATCACAGGCACCCAGGCCCCCAGGCACCCAGGTACCCAGGCCCCCAGGCACCCAGGCATTCCACGCATCACAGGTACCCAGGCACCCAGGCACCCAGGCATTCCATGCATCGCAGGTACCCAGGCACCCAGCAGGCACCCAGGCACCCAGGCATTCCACGCATCACAGGTACCCAGGCACCCAGGCACCCAGGCATTCCACGCATCACAGGCACCCAGGCACCAGGCACCCAGGCATTCCACACATCACAGGCACCCAGGCCCCCAGGCACCCAGGCATTCCACGCATCACAGGCACCCAGGCATTCCACACATCACAGGCACCCAGGCACCCAGGCATTCCACACATCATAGGCACCCAGGCATCACAGGCACCCAGGCATTCCACGCATCACAGGCACCCAGGCACCCAGGCATCCAGGCATCACAGGCATCACAGGCACCCAGGCATCACAGGCACCCAGGCACCCAAGCCCCCAGGCACCCAGGCATTCCATGCATCACAGGTACCCAGGCACCAGGGCACCCAGGCACCCAGCAGGCACCCAGGCATTCCACGCATCACAGGCATCACAGGCACCCAGGCACCCAGGCATTCCACGCATCACAGGCACCCAGGCACCCAGGCATTCCACGCATCACAGGCACACAGGCACCCAGGCATTCCACGCATCACAGGTACCCAGGCACCCAGGCATTCCACGCATCACAGGCACACAGGCACCCAGGCACCCAGGCATTCCACACATCACAGGCACCCAGGCCCCCAGGCACCCAGGCACCCAGGCCCCCAGGCACCCAGGCATTCCACGCACCACAGGTACCCAGGCCCCCAGGCACCCAGGCATTCCACGCATCACAGGCACCCAGGCACCCAGGCACCCAGGCATTCCACGCATCACAGGTACCCAGGCACCCAGGCACCCAGCAGGCACCCAGGCATTCCACGCATCACAGGCATCACAGGCACCCAGGCACCCAGCAGGCACCCAGGCACCCAGGCATTACACGCATCACAGGTACCCAGGCACCCAGGCATTCCACGCATCACACTCACACAGGCACCCAGGCACCCAGGCATTCCACACATCACAGGCACCCAGGCACCCAGGCCCCCAGGCACCCAGGCATTCCAAGCACCACAGGTACACAGGCCCCCAGGCACCCAGGCATTCCACGCATCACAGGCACCCAGGCCCCCAGGCACCCAGGCACCCAGGCATTCCACGCATCACAGGCACCCAGGCCCCCAGGCACCCAGGCACCCAGGCATTCCATGCATCACAGGCACCCAGGCTCCCAGGCACCCAGGCATTCCACGCATCACCGGCACCTAGGCACCCAGGCACCCAGGCATTCCACACATCACAGGCACCCAGGCCCCCAGGCACCCAGGCCCCCAGGCACCCAGGCACCCAGGCATTCCACGCATCACAGGCACCCAGGCCCCCAGGCACCCAGGCATTCCACGCATCACAGGCACCCAGGCACCCAGGCATTCCACGCATCACAGGCACCCAGGCATTTCACACATCACAGGCACCCAGGCATCACAGGCACCCAGGCATTCCACGCATCACAGGCACCCGGGCACCCAGGCATCCAGGCATCACAGGCACCCAGGCACCCAGCAGGCACCCAGGCACCCAGGCATTCCACGCATCACAGGTACCCAGGTACCCAGGCATTCCACGCATCACAGGCACCCAGGCACCCAGACATTCCACGCATCACAGGCACCCAGGCCCCCAGGCACCCAGGCACCCAGGCATTCCACGCATCACAGGTACCCAGGCACCCAGGCATTCCACGCATCACAGGCACCCAGGCACCCAGGCACCCAGGCATTCCACACATCACAGGTACCCAGGCACCCAGGCATTCCACGCATCACAGGCACCCAGGCACCCAGGCATTCCACGCATCACAGGTACCCAGGCACCCAGGCACCCAGGCATTCCACGCATCACAGGTACCCAGGCACCCAGGCACCCAGCAGGCACCCAGGCACCCAGGCATTCCACGCATCACAGGTACCCAGGCACCCGGGCATTCCTCGCATCGCAGGCACCCAGGCATTCCACGCATCACAGTTACCCAGGCTCCCAGGCATTCCACGCATCACAGGCCCCCAGGCACCCAGGCATTCCATGCACCACAGGCACCCAGGCCCCCAGGCACCCAGGCATTCCACGCATCACAGGTACCCAGGCACCCAGGCACCCAGCAGGCACACAGGCACCCAGGCATTCCACGCATCACAGGTACCCAGGCACCCAGGCACCCAGGCATTCCACGCATAACAGGCACCCAGCCCCCCAGGCACCCAGGCATTCCACGCATCACAGGTGCCCAGGCACCCAGGCACCCAGCAGGCACCCAGGCACCCAGGCATTCCACGCATCACAGGTACCCAGGCACCCAGGCATTCCACGCATCACAGGCACCCAGGCACCCAGGCATTCCACACATCACAGGCACCCAGGCCCCCAGGCACCCAGGCCCCCAGGCACCCAGGCATTCCACGCATCACAGGTACCCAGGCACCCAGACATTCCACCCATCACAGGCACCCAGGCACCCAGGCATTCCACGCATCACAGGCTCTAGGCCCCCAGGCACCCAGGCATTCCACGCATCACAGGTACCCAGGCACCCAGGCATTCCACGCTTCACAGGCACCCAGGCATTCCATGCATCACAGGCACCCAGGCACCCAGGCCCCCAGGCACCCAGGCACCCAGGCCCCCAGGCACCCAGGCATTCCAAGCATCACAGGTACCCAGGCACCAAGGCACCCAGGCATTCCATGCATCGCAGGTACCCAGGCACCCAGGCACCCAGCAGGCACCCAGGCACCCAGGAATTCCACGCATCACAGGTACCCAGGCACCCAGGCATTCCACGCATCACAGGTACCCAGGCACCCAGGCATTCCACACATCACAGGCACCCAGGCCCCCAGGCACCCAGGCATTCCACACATCACAGGCACCCAGGCATTCCACACATCATAGGCACCCAGGCATCACAGGCACCCAGCAGGCACCCAGGCCCCCAGGCATTCCACGCATCACAGGCACCCGGGCACCCAGGCATCCAGGCATCAAAGGCACCCAGGCATCACAGGCACCCAGGCACCCAGGCACCCAGGCCCCCAGGCACCCAGGCATTCCATGCATCACAGGTACCCAGGCACCCAGGCACCCAGCAGGCACCCAGGCACCCAGGTATTCCACGCATCACAGGCACCCAGGCACCCAGGCCCCCAGGCACCCAGGCATTCCAAGCACCACAGGTACACAGGCCCCCAGGCACCCAGGCATTCCACGCATCACAGGCACCCAGGCCCCCAGGCACCCAGGCACCCAGGCATTCCACGCATCACAGGCACCCAGGCCCCCAGGCACCCAGGCACCCAGGCATTCCATGCATCACAGGCACCCAGGCTCCCAGGCACCCAGGCATTCCACGCATCACCGGCACCTAGGCACCCAGGCACCCAGGCATTCCACACATCACAGGCACCCAGGCACCCAGGCCCCCAGGCACCCAGGCATTCCAAGCACCACAGGTACACAGGCCCCCAGGCACCCAGGCATTCCACGCATCACAGGCACCCAGGCCCCCAGGCACCCAGGCACCCAGGCATTCCACGCATCACAGGCACCCAGGCCCCCAGGCACCCAGGCACCCAGGCATTCCATGCATCACAGGCACCCAGGTTCCCAGGCACCCAGGCATTCCACGCATCACCGGCACCTAGGCACCCAGGCACCCAGGCATTCCACACATCACAGGCACCCAGGCCCCCAGGCCCCCAGGCACCCAGGCCCCCAGGCACCCAGGCACCCAGGCACCCAGGCATTCCACGCATCACAGGCCCCCAGGCACCCAGGCATTCCACGCATCACAGGCACCCAGGCACCCAGGCATTCCACGCATCACAGGCACCCAGGCATTTCACACATCACAGGCACCCAGGCATCACAGGCACCCAGGCATTCCACGCATCACAGGCACCCGGGCACCCAGGCATCCAGGCATCACAGGCATCACAGGCACCCAGGCACCCAGCAGGCACCCAGGCACCCAGGCATTCCACGCATCACAGGTACCCAGGTACCCAGGCATTCCACGCATCACAGGCACCCAGGCACCCAGACATTTCACGCATCACAGGCACCCAGGCCCCCAGGCACCCAGGCACCCAGGCATTCCACGCATCACAGGTACCCAGGCACCCAGGCATTCCACGCATCACAGGCACCCAGGCACCCAGGCATTCCACACATCACAGGTACCCAGGCACCCAGGCACCCAGGCATTCCACGCATCACAGGCACCCAGGCACCCAGGCATTCCACGCATCACAGGTACCCAGGCACCCAGGCACCCAGGCATTCCACGCATCACAGGTACCCAGGCACCCAGGCACCCAGCAGGCACCCAGGCACCCAGGCATTCCACGCATCACAGGTACCCAGGCACCCGGGCATTCCTCGCATCGCAGGCACCCAGGCACCCAGGCATTCCACGCATCACAGTTACCCAGGCACCCAGGCATTCCACGCATCACAGGCCCCCAGGCACCCAGGCATTCCATGCACCACAGGCACCCAGGCCCCCAGGCACCCAGGCATTTCACGCATCACAGGTACCCAGGCACCCAGGCACCCAGCAGGCACCCAGGCACCCAGGCATTCCACGCATCACAGGTACCCAGGCACCCAGGCACCCAGGCATTCCACGCATAACAGGCACCCAGCCCCCCAGGCACCCAGGCATTCCACGCATCACAGGTACCCAGGCACCCAGGCACCCAGCAGGCACCCAGGCACCCAGGCATTCCACGCATTACAGGTACCCAGGCACCCAGGCATTCCACGCATCACAGGCACCCAGGCACCCAGGCATTCCACACATCACAGGCACCCAGGCCCCCAGGCACCCAGGCCCCCAGGCACCCAGGCATTCCACGCATCACAGGTACCCAGGCACCCAGGCATTCCACCCATCACAGGCACCCAGGCACCCAGGCATTCCACGCATCACAGGCCCCCAGGCCCCCAGGCACCCAGGCATTCCACGCATCACAGGTACCCAGGCACCCAGGCATTCCACGCTTCACAGGCACCCAGGCATTCCATGCATCACAGGCACCCAGGCACCCAGGCCCCCAGGCACCCAGGCACCCAGGCCCCCAGGCACCCAGGCATTCCAAGCATCACAGGTACCCAGGCACCAAGGCACCCAGGCATTCCATGCATCGCAGGTACCCAGGCACCCAGGCACCCAGCAGGCACCCAGGCACCCAGGAATTCCACGCATCACAGGTACCCAGGCACCCAGGCATTCCACGCATCACAGGTACCCAGGCACCCAGGCATTCCACACATCACAGGCACCCAGGCCCCCAGGCACCCAGGCATTCCACACATCACAGGCACCCAGGCCCCCAGGCACCCAGGCATTCCACGCATCACAGGCACCCAGGCACCCAGGCATTCCACACATCACAGGCACCCAGGCATTCCACACATCATAGGCACCCAGGCATCACAGGCACCCAGCAGGCCCCCAGGCCCCCAGGCATTCCACGCATCACAGGCACCCGGGCACCCAGGCATCCAGGCATCAAAGGCACCCAGGCATCACAGGCACCCAGGCACCCAGGCACCCAGGCCCCCAGGCACCCAGGCATTCCATGCATCACAGGTACCCAGGCACCCAGGCACCCAGCAGGCACCCAGGCACCCAGGTATTCCACGCATCACAGGCACCCAGGCACCCAGCAGGCACCCAGGCATTCCACGCATCACAGGTACCCAGGCACCCAGGCATTCCACGCATCACAGGCACACAGGCACCCAGGCATTCCACACATCACAGGCACCCAGGCCCCCAGGCACCCAGGCCCCCAGGCACCCAGGCCCCCAGGCACCCAGGCATTCCACGCATCACAGGTACCCAGGCACCCAGGCACCCAGGCATTCCACGCATCACAGGCACCCAGGCACCCGGGCATTCCACATATCACAGGCCCCCAGGCACCCAGGCAATCCACGCATCACAGGTACCCAGGCACCCAGGCACCCAGGCATTCCACACATCACAGGCACCCAGGCCCCCAGGCACCCAGGCATTCCACGCATCACAGGCACCCAGGCACCCAGGCATTCCACACATCACAGGCACCCAGGCATCCAGGCATTCCACGCATCACAGGCACCCAGGCACCCTGGCTTTCCACGCATCACAGGATCCCAGACCACCAGGCACCCAGGCATTCCACGCATTACAGGTACCCAGGCACCCAGGCACCCAGCAGGCACCCAGGCATTCCACGCATCACAGGCATCACAGGCCCCCAGGCACCCAGGCACCCAGGCATTCCACGCATCACAGGCACCCAGCAGGCACCCAGGCACCCAGGCATTCCACGCATCACAGGTACCCAGGCACCCAGGCACCCAGCAGGCACCCGGGCACCCAGGCATTCCACGCATCACAGGCATCACAGGCCCCCAGGCACCCAGGCATTCCACGCATCACAGGCACCCAGCAGGCACCCAGGCACTCAGGCATTCCACGCATCACAGGCACCCAGGCATTCCACGCATCACAGGCACCCAGCAGGCACCCAGGCACCCAGGCATTCCACGCATCACAGGCACCCAGGCATTCCACACATCACAGGTACCCAGGCACCCAGGCATTCCACGCATCACAGGTACCCAGGCACCCAGGCACCCAGCAGGCACCCAGGCACCCGGGCATTCCACGCATCGCAGGCACCCAGGACCCCAGGCACCCAGACACCCAGGCATTCCACGCATCACAGGCACCCAGGCCCCCAGGCACCCAGGCATTCCACGCATCACAGGCACCCAGGCACCCAGGCATTCCACGCATCACAGGCACCCAGGCACCCAGGCATTCCACGCATCACAGGCACCCAGGCATCACAGGCACCCAGGCATTCCACGCTTCACAGGCACCCAGGCACCCAGGCATCCAGGCATCACAGGCATCACAGGTACCCAGGCACCCAGGCACCCAGGCACCCAGGCATTCTGTTGTACATTGATTCTTCATGTTATATGCTTGTCTTTTGTCTTAGTCCTTTCTTTGTGTTTCCTTGTTCTCTGTCTACCACAATGCAAACATGTTCTGACTTCTTCCTGGAGTATTGGTAAATAAGTGGAGACCACAGATGTAGCAATAAGGGTTTATTGCAGAGAAGCAGAGAGAAGCAACCTCAACACAAGCTGGCCAGGCACAAACTGTCACCAACTAGAACACTAGAAGGAGACAGAGCCATGTACATTCTGGAATGAGTGGCACAGGTAAGAACTATAGTAGAGCATGGAAATGGAAGAAAGATAAATATACAACCCACGGTATACTCTTTGTAGGGCGTGTTGGAGTTTAAATGATGTGTCTTGTTGTTAGGCAGCTCATTAGCTTGTATTTTGGGGGTCAATGTGGAAAGTGTGTGGCTGTTCTTTCCCATGGCGGTGTCTTTTACCCAATGGTGTACCCTTCTTTGGGGAGGGGGTGGGGCCAGTCGGTACCCATGGTATACTCTGTGTAGGGCGTGTTAGTGTATAAATTGTCGTCACCTTGTTTTGTCGTATTGTTAGTGGTTAGATCACTGAGTTTGTTAGTAAATGTTGCATGATTGTGGTATGAGAATGCTTGAACTTGTCCAATACCGGTTATGTGATGACGGTTTCTTGGGTTTCTTTTCCTTTTGTTTTCTTTATTTTGAGGTTGCACTGACTTCGGGTGCCCCATTCTAGTCTGCAGGGCTATTTCCTCTGATGTACTTTATCTAGGAGGGCTTATGTGTTTTTCCTGGTGTGTTTAACCTTTTGAGCGTTTTGGAGGTCAGTGTGGAAAGCGTTTTGAGAGATGTTGTGGCTCTACTTTCCTGTGGCTGTGTCTGTTACCCAATAGTGTACTCTTCTTTGGGGAGGGTGTGGGGCCAGTTGGTACCCATGGTATACCCTATGTAGGGCATGTGTTTTTGGGGGTCAGTGTGAAAAGCATTTTGAGAGCTGTTTTGGCTCTACTTTCCTGTGGCTGTGTCTGTTACCCAATAGTGTACTCTTCTTTGGGGAGGGTGTGGGGCCAGTTGGTACCCATGGTATACCCTATGTAGGGCATGTGTTTTTGGGGGTCAGTGTGAAAAGCATTTTGAGAGCTGTTGTGGCTCTACTTTCCTGTGGCTGTGTCTGTTACCCAATAGTGTACTCTTCTTTGAGGAGGGTGTGGGGCCAGTTGGTACCCATGGTATACCCTATGTAGGGCATGTGTTTTTGGGGGTCAGTGTGAAAAGCATTTTGAGAGCTGTTGTGGCTCTACTTTCCTGTGGCTGTGTCTGTTACCCAATAGTGTACTCTTCTTTGGGGAGGGTGTGGGGCCAGTTGGTACCCATGGTATACCCTATGTAGGGCATGTGTTTTTGGGGGTCAGTGTGAAAAGCATTTTGTGAGCTGTTGTGGCTCTACTTTCCTGTGGCGGTGTCTGTTACCCAATAGTGTACTCTTCTTTGGGGAGGGTGTGGGGCCAGTTGGTACCCATGGTATACCCTGTGTAGGGCATGTGTTTTGGGGGTCTGTGTGGAAAGTGTCTTGAGAGCTGTTGTGGCTCTACTTTCCTATGGCGGTATACTTTACCCAATTGTGTACCCTTCTTTGGGGTGGGTGTGGGGCCAGTTGGTACCCATGGTATACCCTGTGTAGGGCATGTTGGTGTTTAAGCTCCAGGGTGCGAACCCTGTGCAATCTTTTGTGTGTTATTGGGGTTAGTGTGGAAACTGTATTGGGATTTGTTGTTGTTGTGCTTTCCTATGGCGGTGTCCTTTACCCAATGGTGTACCCTTCTTTGGGGTGGGTGTGGGGCCTGTTGGTACCCATGGTATACCCTATGTAGGGCATGCTGTAGGTTTGGTTTCTGGGTTTGAACTTTGTGTTGTACCCTTCTTTGGAGTGATAGTGTTGGAAGTTAGTCAATCTCCAGGTTAATCATCCTGTGCTGTCGTGTGGTGTAGTCTACTTTGGAGGGTTTTCTGTAATGGGTAGTAGTGTTAGTGCTGCTCTTACTAGTCATTGCCCATGTTAGTTCCCAGGTTATATGTCCTGAGGTGTACCCTGTTTAAGGAAAGTTGTATTATTTACCAGGCTTGATTCCTTATGTTGTTCCTTATTTTGTGCTGTCCTGTTTACACTGACAGCGTGTCTGTAAAAAGGGAACTTTTGGTTTCTTCAACTTTCCTGGGGTATGTTGTGCTTCTCCCTAAGGTCTATGTTTATGCCTACCTTTGGTTAATAGGGTTTTTACCCTATAGTGTACTCGTGTTTGGGGAGGTTGTGGGCGCGAGCTTCTTTCCTTGTTGGTTTGATTTTCTCTCTTCTAAACCTTGTTTTGGTTTCTCTAAGGGAGGAGGATGGAGTCTTGTCATTGTACAACATGGGCCTTTATTTCTTTTCTTTTCTATAAAGGAGGGAGATATGTTGTACATTGATTCTTCATGTTATATGCTTGTCTTTTGTCTTAGTCCTTTCTTTGTGTTTCCTTGTTCTCTGTCTACCACAATGCAAACATGTTCTGACTTCTTCCTGGAGTATTCCATGAGTGTCAGTTGGTGGTCTGGTCAGCTGGCGAGGATTGTACTCAGCTGTGTCTTGGATTAAATCTATTTATAACCACCCAGAAGTATCCTGTCATCTGTCCATGTAATCTTTACAACACATTCCACGCATCACAGGTACCCAGGCACCCAGGCATCCAGGCATCACAGGCATCACAGGCACCCAGGCATTCCACGCATCACAGGTACCCAGGCACCCAGGCATCCAGGCATCACAGGCATCACAGGCACCCAGGCATTCCACGCATCACAGGTACCCAGGCACCCAGGCATCCAGGCATCACAGGCATCACAGGCATCACAGGTACCCAGGCATTCCACGCATCACAGGTACCCAGGCACCCAGGCATCCAGGCATCACAGGCACCCAGGCACCCAGGCATTCCACGCATCACAGGCATCACAGGCACCCAGGCATTCCACGCATCACAGGCACCCAGGCATTCCACGCATCACAGGCACACCAACATTCCGTCACCATCTCACGCTCTGGCTGAGCAGCTAGGAGGACCTAGGCTGATTCAAATGGTAATGTAAACCTCAGGATACAACAATTACATTGGCCACACCCTTTTAAAAGACCCCACCCCGTTTTTTTCATCTCACTTAAAGCCCTGTGCGAGGGTTGGGGGGCTGTGAAAGTCCTCAACGGTAAGATACGGTCTCCGAGGGTTTGCGAGGGTCTTTGAGGTTCAGGGAGGGTTTGGGAGGGTGGTGGTCTCTGAAAGTCACTGACTGCCTGAGATCGACTAAGGTTTGGGAGGGCTTGAGGGGGTCTGTGAGAGTCACCGACGGACTGAGAGGGACTGTGAAGGTTTGCAAGGGTATGAGGGGGTCTGTGAGAGTCACCGACGGCCTGAGAGGGACTGTGAAAGTTTGCGAGGGTTTGAGGGGGTCTGTGAGAGTCACCGACGGCCTGAGAAGGACTGTGAAAGTTTGCGAGGGTTTGAGGGGGTCTGTGAGAGTCACCGACGGCCTGAGAGGGACTGTGAAGGTTTGCGAGGGTTTGAGGGGTCTGTGAGAGTCACCGACGGCCTGAGAGGGACTGTGAAAGTTTGCGAGGGTTTAAGGGGGTCTGTGAGAGTCACCGACGGCCTGAGAGGGACTGGGAAGGTTTGCGAGGGTTTGAGGGGGTCTGTGAGATTTGCCGACGGCCTGAGAGGGACTGGGAAGGTTTGCGAAGGTTTGAGGGGGTCTGTGAGAGTCACCGACGGACTGAGAGGGACTGTGAAGGTTTGCGAGGGTATGAGGGGGTCTGTGAGAGTCACCGACGGCCTGAGAGGGACTGTGAAAGTTTGCGAGGGTTTGAGGGGGTCTGTGAGAGTCACCGACGGCCTGAGAGGGACTGTGAAGGTTTGCAAGGGTATGAGGGGGTCTGTGAGAGTCACCGACGGCCTGAGAGGGAATGTGAAAGTTTGCGAGGGTTTGAGGGGGTCTGTGAGAGTCAACGACGGCCTGAGAGGGACTGTGAAAGTTTGCGAGGGTTTGAGGGGGTCTGTGAGAGTCACCGACGGCCTGAGAGGGACTGTGAAAGTTTGCGAGGGTTTGAGGGGGTCTTTGAGAGTCACCGACGGCCTGAGAGGGACTGTGAACGTTTGCGAGGGTTTGAGGGGGTCTGTGAGAGTCACCGACGGTGTGAGAGGGACTGTCAAGGTCTGCAAGGGTATGAGGGGGTCTGTGAGAGTCACCGACGGCCTGAGAGGGATTGTGAAGGTTTGCGAGGGTTTGAGGGGTCTGTGAGAGTCACCGACGGCCTGAGAGGGACTGGGAAGGTTTGCAAGGGTTTGAGGGGGTTTGTGAGAGTCGCCGACGGCCTGAGAGTGACTGGGAAGGTTTGCGAGGGTTTGAGGGGGTGTGCGAGTCACCGACGGCCTGAGAGGGACTGTGAAGGTTTGCGAGGGTTTGAGGGGTCTGTGAGAGTCACCGACGGCCTGAGAGGGACTGTGAAGGTTTGCGAAGGTTTGAGGGGGTCTGTGAGAGTCAACGACGGCCTGAGAGGGACTGTGAAAGTTTGCGAGGGTTTGAGGGGGTCTGTGAGAGTCACCGACGGCCTGAGAGGGACTGTGAAAGTTTGCGAGGGTTTGAGGGGGTCTTTGAGAGTCACCGACGGCCTGAGAGGGACTGTGAACGTTTGCGAGGGTTTGAGGGGGTCTGTGAGAGTCACCGACGGTGTGAGAGGGACTGTCAAGGTCTGCAAGGGTATGAGGGGGTCTGTGAGAGTCACCGACGGCCTGAGAGGGATTGTGAAGGTTTGCGAGGGTTTGAGGGGTCTGTGAGAGTCACCGACGGCCTGAGAGGGACTGGGAAGGTTTGCAAGGGTTTGAGGGGGTTTGTGAGAGTCGCCGACGGCCTGAGAGTGACTGGGAAGGTTTGCGAGGGTTTGAGGGGGTCTGTGCGAGTCACCGACGGCCTGAGAGGGACTGTGAAGGTTTGCGAGGGTTTGAGGGGTCTGTGAGAGTCACCGACGGCCTGAGAGGGACTGTGAAAGTTTGCAAGGGTTTGAGGGGGTCTGTGAGAGTCACCGACGGCCTGAGAGGGACTGTGAAGGTTTGCGAGGGTTTGAGGGGTCTGTGAGTGTCACCGACGGCCTGAGAGGGACTGTGAAGGTTTGCGAGGGTTTGAGGGGTCTGTGAGAGTCACTGACGGCCTGAGAGGGACTGGGAAGGTTTGCGAGGGTTTGAGGGGGTCTGTGAGAGTCGCCGACGGCCTGAGAGGGACTGGGAAGGTTTGCAAGAGCCAGTGAGAGTCAGCGACGGTGTGATAGGGTCTTTGAGACTCAGCGAGGGTTTGAGGGGGTCTGCAGCACACAGTCACGTGATTAAAAGCAGACAGAACACAGGAGAAGAGACCAGCAAGAGAAATAAAACGCACAATAAAAAAAAATAGACAACCGATAAAAAAATGACCACAATAATACGACTCGAATCAAGAATACCACAGTATATTTGAGTTGTAGCGGTGACGTTGCAAAGCATGACGTCACTCGCCACTCACCAATCAATACATTCAGTGCTGCTTTCTTCGGCCCCGTTCGAAGAATCAGCACAAGAGATTCAGATAAAGTGCCCAAGTGCAGGACGCACTCTTGACCTTCCAAATGCTCGTGTGCACTGGTGAAAAGCTGTGCACACGCGCGTGCATAGGCGTGCACACACACCAGAGCGCAGACACTTAGTGTGCGTTGATGAGATGTGCTTTGGTCCGCTCATAAATTGCACTTTAATAGTAAGTTCAGGTGGAATCGCTCTCTGTCTCACTCACACACACTCTCTCTCACCCCCCCCACACACACTCTCTCTCTCTCACACGTGACTTGCTTTGTGTACCCGTTTGGGTCCCTTTAGCAAGGTTCCCCTACGGGACTGCCACCCCCTCCATTTGTTGAAGTTGTGGTCGCACCAAGTGTTGCAACAAATGTCCCTCACATACTGTAGTGTGGGGGAAGCAGCCTGCAAAGGGCGGCGGTCTCTCACACCGGTCTCTGCTGCCCTCTGCAGGCGGCTGCCTGGAAGGGCATGCACAGAAAGAGGTGTCGGGATCTGCAGACTTTTTCAGTTTTATATAGCGCGAACTCGACCGAAGGCGTCGGAGCGCTTTGCATGGCCACCAGTTGCCTTACGGACGGACTAGTTCATTTTTAGGCCCGGGGAGATGGAGTGATTTGCCCAGAATCACAGGAGGCAGCTGGAGCCTCCTGCCAGGCTCGCCCTCGGTTTACCAGCGTTAAAGGCGGCCGCTCTAGCCGTTAAGCCACATCCTCTCCCAGGGGAGGCGTGCAGAGGTCCTCAGCTCTCTGGCTGAAAGAGGCACCAGGAGGTGCCCAGGTCTGCACAGGGCGAGGGAGAGCCCCCACGGGGTGCCCAGCTCTGCAAGGGAAGGCAGCACCAGTGCTTTAAATGGGAAAAAATAAGTGCAGGTACTCTTAAAACGAGCTATGAGTGTAGCAAGTGGGCGGGGCCAGGGGCGGGGCTAAAGACAAGACATATAAGGCACTTCTACGATGTGGCCGAAAACTTATATATTCTTGATTGCGCACAACAGCAACAAGCAGTAGACAAGGAAAAAGGGATAACCAATCCAAAATTTCATGTGTCCATACAGGCCCTTTAGCTGTTCAGCAGTGCCCATAACCCATAGGGCTTCGGGGGTGATAGACTATCACACAGTACCAAAAGACTTGATTTCTTAAATTGAGTATGCTCTTAGTGTTGTTTAATACCTACATGTTTGCAGTCTCATTACTGTATTTAAGAGGGTACCCAGGTTGGCATCAGGTGTGGTCAATGCTATGTTTGCGATCTAGTATGATATTGAAGCAGGATCGGCCAGTGGTAAACCTCAAATCAACATGAGGCAATAGGGCAAACCTTAAACACCAAACACCCCAAATAAGGTAAATATCAAGAAATTAGAGCTCCAGAAATAAGGAATCCAGAGAGTTTACAGCAAATAATGCATTTTCAATGCAATAAGTCTTTCATCATTTTAGAGTTAGAGCTACTGACGTAAATTACAATGTCCTTTACTTATGCGTTTTGGTTTTTAGTGTAGTGGATGAATGTGGTGTGGAATGGAATTATGTGGTTTGTATTTGAATTGTTAGTTGTGGAATTGTGTGTGGTGGATTTTTGTAGTGGAATTATGTGGCAGGATGTGCAGTGGAGAAGTATTATGTGAATAACAGACACTGAACTGTAAGATTATTGTTAATTATGTCCCCTGTAATGATATTCTCCATATAACTGTTAAAAGGCAGTCTGCCAGGAATGCTTTTGAACTTTTCTGTATTTATGCCAGGGGGCTCCCAGGGGGCCAATTGTCTCCAATACTGGAGTTGTTAGACAACAGGCTTTTGGCCCTCCCTTCTAAATCCTCAGTATTAGTGGGAGGTGATTTTAATTGTACATTTGAGCCTCTTGATGAGGATGAATTTTTGGGCTGTTTTAATAAGCCAGGAAATCAGCTAATTCCATCCTTATCTCTGGCCCCAATTAAGAAGTGGTCGGCTCGAGCTATTCAGTTGAATGCCCTGGTGTCTGCATATGACCTATGTGCCTTAAATGACCGTACCACATCCGATCGTATGGGCGCTATGACCTTCAATCGAATAGGCTGCCCGTCACGGATTGACTACATCCTTTTGGATGTATGGTCATGGGCCAATCTGGTTGATATGGAGGTCAGCCAGAGGATTGATAGCGACCATAATCCCCTCTGCATGGGTATGTTCTGGGGAGACAATATTGGTGAGGAGGTTCACAATGAGCTGATTACTAAAGAACTAGTCCCTTCTAACTGTAATCGCAGGATTAAATGGAATGTGGTTAGGTGCAATGAGGGGACACTTGAGAATATCAGGGTTCTAGTTTCGGCTGCCTCATCTGCCCTGGTACCAGTGAACCAAATTTCACTCCAGCTTCAGGGGTTGGTGCTGGCAACTAAGTATAAAGACCTAATAGGGGAGATCAGTATGTTTTTCTCTAAAAAAAACAAGGGATGTCATTTGTCCAAATGCACGCAAAAAAAGGGGAACCCTTGGTATACTGCCTCCTGTAGAGGGAAAAGAAAAGCAATTTCACTAGCTATTAAAAACAAGGATGCCCCAGCTGCTAGATTAGCTAGAAATGAGTATCGCATTAGTATTACGAAAGCCAAAAAAGATTGGGAAGAGGAACATTGGCAGGCTCTAAAGGAAGCGGCTCATGGGAAAAATGCCTCTGCATTTTGGAAACTGATCAACGTCATTGATAGACGAGGCGCTGAGCCCATTCCAAACCATATAACTGAGTCCCAATGGTATTCCCACTTCTCGAATTTATATGGCGTAGGCTCCTTAGAAGTTGCGCCAGCATCCCCTATAATAGGTATCGATCGTTCGGTCCATCGAAATGATGGCTTTACAGATGTATTGTTTTCGCCCCGTGAGGTACAGGAGGCCATCCTTAAAATAAAACCGGGTAAGGCACCTGGCCCGGACGGAATACCGGGTGATTTATTGATGTCTAACCTACTGGTTTGGGCTGATTTTATTGTAAATGTTTTGAACCTTATTCATTTAGGCCATCAAGTACCGGATTCATGGAAGGGTGCTGAAGTTGTTACCGTTTTTAAAAAGGGTGAGAGAGAGGACCCTGCCAACTACAGACCAATTAGTTTAATTGATGTTATTCAAAAAGTAGTTGGCAGGGTAATTGTAAATAGGATTGAGGGCTGGCTTATGGAAGAAAACATTTTGTCCCACTTTCAGGCTGGATTCAGAAACAATGTTGGGGCCATTGACCAAGTCTTCAGATTTTGTGCAGTTTTTTGGAAAACAGTGTCAATAGCCAGAGGGAGCCTTTACCTGGCTTTTATTGACCTCAAAACTGCTTTTGATGTAATACCCCGTGTTAAACTTTGGAATGTCCTACTGGATATGGGTTTCCCATCCTATCTGCTAAATCTTATCATTAAACTCCATGAGGGTACTTATGCGAAGATACGCTGGGGGGCGCAGGGGCAACTCACTAAGAGTATACCTGTTAACAGAGGGGTGCGGCAGGGGTGTGTGATGGCCCCTACTTTATTCTCCCTCTTTATAAATGGGGTGGTGAAACATCTGCAAGATACACCGGCCGATGCCCCCATTGTGGCTGGGGAGAAAACGCCATCCCTCCTCTTTGCCGACGACACCCTCCTCTTATCAAAAACCCCCACAGGTCTCCAAACCCTTCTTGATCAGTTTAGTGTTTTTTGTCAGGAACGGGGACTTACAATAAACACAACCAAAACTAAACTAATGGTTATGACCGCCAAGAGGAAATATAGGAATATCCACTTGACCTTGAGAGGTGGTCGATGAGTTTGACTACCTTGTTGTTAGGATTAATAATCATTTGAAATGGGAACCCCATATATGTAAAATGATTTTAAATCTCAAAAGGGTTTCCGGCACTATTTTAAAAAACCAACGTCTCTCTGTAAGCAGGCCAGTTGCCCCTGCCTTATCAGTCTATGAGGGGAAAGCAATTGCCTCAGCTGTTTATGGCTCGGAACTGTGGGGCAATGAGAATACCAGCGACCACGTCCGATCAGAGAACAAGTTTATGAGGGACTTGGTGTCGCTTCCATCCTCCACCCCACTTAAACCTTTATTCTTAGACCTGGGTAGAAAGTCTATTCGGGACATCCTCCAGCTAGGTCCCCTCTTATATTGGGTTCGTTTGAGGAGGACCCCCGAATTAGCTAACTATTCCCTTGTGTTAGATGAAATGCTAAAATTAAACACTTCAAGCAAAATCAAGTGGCTAAATGCTTTAAAAAAGCTTGTAGTAAGTGTGGGTTTAAGCGACGCTTGGGAATCCCAATCACCTCCACCAAAACTAGTGGTGAAAAAACTATATTGGGATTGGATAGAGGCCAAGGCGCTACAGAACCCAAACTGGGGACATTTGACCGAGACTTTTTTGACCCATAAATGTACCCTAAAATTGGAATTGTTTCTGGATTTTATTCAGATTCCTCGGGAAAGGACTTTATATCTTAAATTTAGACATGGAACATTGCCCCTCAAAACTTTTACATCTAGATGGAACAATAGGAGGGAAGAGGATACAATGTGTCCAGGGTGTACAAATCCCGAGGAATCATTGGGCCACTTCTTCTTTGCCTGTAAGGCATACATCTTACCTAGGAAGAAATGGTTAAAACCAGTACTAAAGAATCTTGGTGTTAGAGATTACAAATCAGCTTTGCGTATTCTTATCTCCGACACCTCTTCTATGGTTACTATTTGTGGGGTTGCAAAGTTCTTATCATGTGCCTGGATCATTAGGACTAAGATTTTAAAAAATGCTCATCAAGTCAATTTTTCCACATAACTCTTATATGTATTTTTGTAAATAATGAACTGTTTTTATAATTATGTGTGTACTATATGTTTGTACTTTTTATGATACATGTGTCGAATAAAAGTATAATGACTGACTGAATAACAGACACTGGGACACACAGATAGTACGAGTGGCTAAACTAAAGAGAGAGAGAGAACGTGTGACGCATGGCCTCATAAAGGAGGCACCAGGAACAGCATTCCAGAGAGAGCCAGTATTCGAGAGAGATAAGAGAGGGAGCCTGCGGCTTGTACCTTAGAGAGGAAGAGAGCATGCACTCTGCCTTGAGAGAATATACGGTGGCTGAGAGAGGTGTGATGGGCCTTAGAGAGAAAGATTAGTCAGTCTTTTGATAGAGAGAGACAACTTGCATTTTGTGCCCAATGAAGATTAGAAAGAGATGTCAAGTATGTATGTGTGTTAGTGTGAGGAGGAGGCAGAAACAGAGATATGTGTGTGTGTGTGTGAGAGAGAGGAGGAAGAGAGATAATGGAACGTGCATGTGAGGTAAAAGTGTGTTTGTGCATGAAAGAGAGGGAGAGAGAGCCAGTGAGAGACCTTTTACTACGTACTTTAGGGGCAAACTGCACCTCATTGAGGGAAAGTGGTGGAGTAAACAAGTCTATTAGTCTTCCAAAAGCACTTAAATACAGCTAAACCGGTCTGGCTTGTGGCAACAATGCCGGCACTTTTCGTCTAACAATTTTGTTTCTTTTGTCATTTTATTGAGATTCAAAAGGTGTAAATAAGGGACACGTTTGCTGGCTGCATGGTCTTGTTTTTGCCTACAAGTAAAGAGTAGGGACACAAGCTTTACAAAAACAGTGGCAACTTTCCCAAAATAGTTAAAAAGTAATTTGAACTTCCGAAACAAACGTGCTCACTAAAGCATACTATAGTAAGAAAGCCTCCGAACACAAGCAGACAGACAGTCACACAAAACACTCAAGTGGGATAAAAGCCATTTTACACCCATTGTCTCCCGTGGCTTTCTTAATTGCTGCTATTGCTGCTGTCGGCGGGATGCCTGGATTCAGTGTGTGCACAAATGCGCACCATGGTGTGAATGTTATTTACAGCGCAGGGCCTGAACGGGCCCTGCTCTGTCAAACACAGCGTGGTTGTGAACACCGGACATTATGTAGATACGCCCTGCTAAATAGTTTGAAGGTGGCTCCACTTGGGCTACAGAGGCGCTTTGGCTGTCAGACAGCCTTTTTCGTCCGCGTGAGCCAAAGCAACTATGAGCCTGTCTTTGATGAGTACCGGTACTCTAACTTGGTAGCTGAGAAGTGCCGGTACTCAGAGCGGTAAACATGAGAAGTGCCGGTACTCAGTACCGGTGAGTACCGGCCCATTTAAAGCACTGGGCAGCACACACTAGGAGGTGCCCAGATCGGGCAGAGGCGTGGAGGCACCGCGACCGGCGCAGCTCTCCACAGAGAGAGAGAGTCACATGGAGGCACCAAGTCTCACAGGAGGACAGGCCTTTGGGGCTTCAGTGATGGGATTTTGGAGTAGGGCAGAGCAGCAAGGCACCTCGCCCTACTCCAAAGTAAAAGGGCCGGATTGCACCGTGTTTAACCCCTTTCACGTAACTCGGGATTTGCGAATCTTTAGCGCACAGCGGGAAAACGCTTAGGGCCATATGTATGAAGCCGTTTTTGAATCGCAAAGGCCGAAATTCACAGAATTTCGGCCTTTGCGATTCGCAAACGGCCTTTTTGCATTATTTTCAATGTATCATACAATCGCAATTTAAGGAATCGCAATAATTTGCGATTCCTTATTTTGCCATAGCATTTAAGGAATCGCAAATTTTGCGATTCCTTAAATGATATGTGTTAGACCCGTCTGGTTCTGAGAGTCCCCTCACCACTATGATTTCTTTTGTTCCCCTGTACCTCCCAAAATTTGTCGCTTTTCTTTGTCGACCAGGACCTTTTGTGTGCTGTTTCATGGGGCTAGATGTTCCTTGACGCCCAGTTGCTCACAAGGTTTTTGGCACCTATTCACAAGACACCTGGCGAAACCTGTGACATTATAGACTGGGATTGGCAACCTGTATGACTGACCTCAAAATGGTGGCCATCCATTTTCCTCATGAGAGTGACTCCCTGTGGAGCCTCCATGAACCTTGACCTTTCAAGGTTTTGGCGCCCTTTTACTTGGTGCGCATTCCTGACAGGAATTACTTTATTTCCCTCAGGTACACAAAATGGCTGCTCTAGAACCCCAGTATGGTGGCTGTTAGAGACCCAAATACCCCAGCAGTGCCATGTCTTTGGCCTAAACCAAAGAAGAATCTAGAACCTACTGGCACGAGCCAGCACCTCAGGGCACTGGCTATATAAGGTCCAGTCCCTGGCGGCCATTTTAGATGACCAAAAGACTAGATAGGATAATGATGTTCCAGATCTAGGTGAAGAAGGAGATTCCAGACTTGACACCAGATTGACACCGGCCCTGTTGACCCCTGAGGCGGCTGGCAGTGTGGCAGTAGAGCAAGCAAGAGTCACTGGCGTGGATCCTGACTGGCGTTCCAGTCAGCTGTGTGTGCGGTGACCTCGCGCCTACAGCGCCTGCCCAGCGAGTGCCTCGTCACCCCCAAGAGACTGTGGCCGATTTTTTGTGTGCCTCCCCGCCCCCCCGGTGGCGAATTACGACTGACTCGGGTCGTGAGGCGAGAGCAAGTTCGCCGCAACCACGAGCGTCTTCTGTGCCCCTTGTGTGACAGGCGCCTCCAGCGAGGAGCTCGGACGTCTCCGTGCTCACCCGGCATAGAGTGCTTCCTGCGCAGACTGAGGTGAGGTGGTGCGCCAGGGCGGGGAAAGGCCGGCCTTCGTTGGGCGGGACTACTGTCTCTTCCCCTTCCCAGTGGATCGGCGGCTGTAGCTGTGGGCGGGAACCCTCCCTGTTTGAGGAAGTCGGAGGGAGGTCCGTGGAGCCCCTGAGAACCCGTCGCTGGCGAGAGAAGTGCTGAACCCGACTGAATCGCTTTTCGATTGCAGCCGATGTGAGGTGGGCCCGTTTCTTCAGGTGGGAAGCGCTGTTATAAAGGAACTGTGAACCGGCATTTATTTGACTGAGAGCGAAGATTGTGTGACCTCTCCGGCAGCCCCGTTCGGCAGTCTAAAGACTTGGAACTGGTGCCGCCTGAGTGCTAGCGGGGACAGAAACCCCTAGGCGCGCTTAGACCCCCACCGGCAAACAGAGATCTCAACCCGGTGGCAGCCGAGTGTAAATGAAGTGTTCACTGTCTTTCCTTGCCTTTTAGATACACGCGCATAACCCCTGTGTGATTCTTAAAGAGTCCCAGCACTCCCTGTTAAGCCCAGAGAAGCCTGTGTACACTAATGGTGAAATCGTCATAAACTGTAAGAGTAATCTTTCCAACCTGAAATGTATTTGCAAATGTAATGTTCCTGAAGTATTTAATTGGTGGCAGCGATACCAGAATGAATCTGTAGATGTTCTTGAACTGAACCAGTATTTACTCTGCTACACAGACAGTGATATTTATGCTATTTATTGAAGATATTTATTCCCGATATTTATTCTATTTATGGACAATATTTATTCCTGATATTTAATCTATTTATTGATGAACTGTACTCCTAAGCTTATTTATTGAATCTATTCCAAAATCGAAACCCAGCAATTGTGACCCAAAAGAAATGTAATTGTGCTTTCCTAATTGATCCCCATTCACAACAGAGAATTTTTACAGAAAGGAATCATATTTTTCTACAACAGTGGTGTGGTGTCCTTCTTTTTGGTGGTTGTTCAAGGAGATATTATTGGGTCGAAGCCGGCTTAACACGATAGCCTTCACTTGCCTTGACACTTGAGCCAAGCTACCCCCCTTTGTGCTGGGCTTGCCCATCGCAGGTCCAACAATATGTATGATACATTTTTGAAGTGCGAATTTGTGTTAAGGAATCGCAATTTACCACCAACTTGTAGTTGGTGGTAATTTGCGATTTCTCATAATAATGCCCTATCTGGTATTCGTGAGGGTGGTATGAGACACACATACATGCCCATAGGGCATGTATGTGTGCCACATGCACACACATGTAGATTTGAGGGGTGCAGCAGGGTGTCTTTGAGACACCCCTGCACCCTTGTAATAATTCTCAAATTGCGATTAGCAAATTGCGAATTCGCAATTTTAGAATTATTGCACCTTCATTCCTATGGGCCTCCTGGCCCATAGGAATGCATTGGAAATGATTCTTTATTTGCGATTTCGCAAATTGCGAATTCGCAAAGAAAGAATGATAAGGAATTGCTAAAAAATAGCGATTTTGTACATACATACCGTTTTGCGATTTCTAAATAGCGATTCGCAATAAATCGCTATTTAGAAATAGCAAAACGATATCTTGATACATACGGCCCTTAGCGCGGATGGGGTTAAGGAATATGGGGCCAGATGTATCAAGGCTTTTGTGACTCGCAAAGGCCGAAAATCGCAGAATTTCGGCCTTTGCGACTTGCAAACGGCCTTTTAGCATTTTTTCATATGTTTGAAAAAATCGCAATTTAAGGAATCGCAATAATTTGTGATTCCTTATTTTGCCATAGCATTTAAGGAATCGCAAATTTTGCGATTCCTTAAATTATATGTATGAATCATTTTGAAATTGCAATTTTGTGTTAAGAAATCGCAAATTACCACCAACTTGTTGTTGGTGGTAATTTGCGATTTCTTTTAAAATTGCCCTATTTGGCATTTGTGAGGGTGCCATGTGACACACATACATGCCCATAGGGCATGTATGTGTGTCACATGCACACACATGTAAATTTCAGGTGTGCAGCAGGGTGTCTTTGAGACACCCCTGCACCCTTGAAATAATTCTCAAATTGCGATTAGCAAATTGCGAATTCCCAATTTGAGAATTATTAGACTATCATTCCTATGGGCCTCCTGGCCCATAGGAATGTATTAGAAATTATTCTTTATTTGCGAATTCGCAAAATGCGAATTTGCAAATAAAGAATTATAAGGAATCGCTAAAAAATTGCGATTTTGTACATACATTCCATTTTGCAAATTCTAAATAGCGATTCGCAAAAAATCGCTATTTAGGATTCGGAAAAAATGGAATCTTGATACATCTGGCCCTTCGTGAATTCGTATCCTTCCCCCTGCACTGGCATCATTTCGGCAGCCGCTCGCCAACCCGGGCACCCTTGAACCAGGGTGAAGTGCGTCTTCCTCGCAGGCAGGATAGGAAAGAGCCCCGTCCGGTACACAAAGAATCTATTGAGGCTTTTCCCTCATTCTATGTCTGCTGCAGAATGCAGCCCATATGAAACAAGCATTTGCAATGCAATAGGTCTCGCATTAGGAAAGTTTGAGCTATTGGTATTGAAAATGACACATTTGTTATTTGTGTGTTGGTTTTGAAAATAGCAAAATTAATAGCTTTGTCATTTACAATGCCAATAGTTTTAACTTTTGCAAATGTGACACCTATAGCATTTGTAATGCAACATGTGTGGTATTTACGTGACTTAGATGTATTGATATTACAAATAACAATGGTTTTTAATTTTTAAATAATTAATACTTAAATAAAAGTTATTGTAATTGATAATGGCAATAGCTTAAACTTTTGTAAATAACATTTGTGAAGATTATGTTCATTGTATTTTATTGTGACGAAAATCCAGAAGTGAAATATTAACATTTTTTTGTGACATTTGTAATAAAGCTTGAAACATTGAGAGAACATATTTGAACCAGTTGTTGTCGAATGGTTGAACAGTTTGATGCTGTGGTAGCGCATAGTGATGTTGTGGTGCCCCTGAGTGATGCTCTGGTGATGTAATAGATAGAGTGAGGGCGATAGATAGAGTGAGGGCAATAGAGTGAGGGCGATAGAGTGAGGGCGAAAGAGTGAGGGCGATAGAGCGAGGGCGATAGAGCGAGGGCGATAGAGTGAGGGCGATAGAGTGAGGACAATAGATAGAGCGAGGACGATAGATAGAGTGAGGGTGGTAGATAGAGCGAGGGCAATAGATAGAGTGAAGGCGAAATATAGATAGAGTGAGGGAGATAGATAGATAGATAGATAGATAGATAGATAGATAGATAGATAGATAGATAGATAGATAGATAGATAGATAGATAGATAGATAGATAGATAGATAGATAGATAGATAGATAGATAGATAGATGGATGGATGGATGGATGGATGGATGGATGGATGGATGGATGGATGGATGGATGGATGGATGGATGGATGGATGGATGGATGGATAGATAGATAGATAGATAGATAGATAGATAGATAGATAGATAGATAGATAGATAGATAGATAGATAGATAGATGGATGGATGGATGGATGGATGGATGGATGGATGGATGGATGGATGGATGGATGGATGGATGGATGGATGGATGGATGGATGGATGGATGGATGGATGGATGGATGGATAGATAGATAGATAGATAGATAGATAGATAGATAGATAGATAGATAGATAGATAGATAGATAGATAGATAGATAGATAGATGTTTCCTAGTTAATAAACATCACATGTTTAATGTTCAAACTGTAAACTTTTTGCCTGTTTGCTAAATGTATGAAATCATCCAGACTGTAAAGGGGTTGTGACTATTTGCTTATTAACTGTTTGGCTTATTTGAAAAGCGCATAAAGTTATGCCAAATGCTGTGTTTGCTTACGCAAAGACCGGCCACGGACGGCTTATAGCACAGTAAAAAGAGAGGGAGGAGTGCAGTACAAGTGGTCAAATTGCCAAGTAAATTACAATTTTAAACAAGAGTCAGTCTAATTCACCTATGATTTGCAACTGATGACCCGGCTGGCTTTCCATAAACTGAAAGCAGTCACCGAAAGGATCTGCTTTATTATAGTGTTTTAGGGTTCTGTGGTCGGGGGAAGGTAACCCTCTAGGAGACGGAGCCTTGGTGACGGTAGTTCTGACTCTAGAACAAGACACTCCATGCGCGCGAAGGTGGGGGCCGTGCGCGTCACAGGTGGCATGTCTGCAAAGCGCGCGTGCCAGTATTTGACCACATCAATGGAGAGCTGATGAAGTGCTAGGATTCCGCACGGCCAGACTGACTTCCAAAGAGTGAGATGTGCACAACGCTGGGTCCTCTGCAGAGTCCACGCATTTGTACCTTGGTCACCGATGGCAGCTCGGTGTCGACTGATTTTGTGCTCGCTCATTGCATAATGTAACAAACTTTTTTTGCTGAGATCCTTGTGTTACTGGCAGGTTGTGAGTTATGAGCCATGTAAAATGGCTGAGTTAGTAAGGTCCCTTTTTAAAAATAAAACAAATTAATTCAATTTAACCTGTGCGACATGAATGTAAAAGCCAGTAGTTTTGCGTGGCGCGCAGCGTACTTGGGAACACAGGGACATATAGCATGGGACAGAGTAGCAGCGTGAGAGGGACAGAAATGCAGAATTTTAGCGCACAGCATGGGTGGGGGCAGTATGTGACAGGGGCAGAGCATGGGCAGAGTGGGACGCAACAAGGATGTGGGGTCAGAGGGGCACATAGTATGCACGGGGGTGGGGGATCAGAGGCAATATGTGAAAGGAGCAGAGCGTGCCATGGGGCAGACAGAGTGGCGCACAGCATGGACGGTGTTGGGGGAACGGAGAAGGCAGCATGTGACTGAGAGGCAGAGCGTGGGCAGGAGACAGCGTGGCGCGCAGAGTACTTGGGTAGAGAGGGGCACTTAGCTTGGGGCAGACTAGCAGCGCGAGAAGGGCAGAAATGCAGATTTTTAGCGCACAGCATGGGCAGGGGGCAGTATGTGACAGAGGCAGAGCGTGGAATGTTTTTAAGACATAAACTTAAAGAGAGGGCTAAGCGTCCCGGCAGACAGCACACTAATTTAGGCTCGGACACTGTTATAGAAGCAGCCGAGGGCAAGAGACCGCCAACTGGTAAAAAAAAAAGCAGCAAGGGAATGGTTGAGAATGGAGGAGGGGTGGGGCGATGAGAGGCTCGGACAGGACAGCAAGTATTTAACAGCAGGAGGAGGTTGATTGGAGGACGGGGGAGAAACCAGCTGCTGAGCGTGTTCAGGAAGGCAGAGGGAGACTTTTGTTTTGTTTTTTGACTAGCTTGTATCTTTGAGGGAGAAAAAGTTTATAAAGCGCCAACAGGAGTAACTTCACATGAGGCGCATAAATTGAAATGACTGTGCACAGTACAGACACACGCAATACACAACAATAATTTTTCCCTATAAGAAAAAAAAGAGCAGGAGGGACAGCAGAAAGGAAAGGCACAAGATGACCCCTGTAAAAACAAGCTGTAATAGAAAAGGCGCGATGCGTGGGCAGAGAGGAGGCAGGCGCTGGAGAGGGTGGGGGTGCGCAGCCTGCAACTCGAGCGACCATATGGAGAGAGAGGGGGTGGGCTGCCTACTAATGCAACGTGGCTGGTGTGGCGGGGGAGGGCAAGGGATTACTTTGAAGTGTGATCCCGAGGCTCGGGGAGCAAATGGAAAGCGCGTGCACGGAGCACATGCACTGTGCGTAATCCGCCTGCCAAAGCCCTCTTGGTAAGCTTTCCTGATGCACCTCTATATGTCTCGAGCTGCAATGCAAGCAGGTCGAGACCTAAAAAGGAAAGAAAAGGAGAAATACAAATATTTCTAAGGTTTTGGCTTTTCCACAGGCGATTAAGTAAATCTGGGGCCTTGTTAAAATACATGGGTGTTGCGTGGGAACACCCACAGCAACGGCCATAGAACGCCTCCTTGATGCAGGCAAGGCAATGCAGCGGCTTGCGCTGCTTTATCTTACTCCATATCTATGAGGTCATTCAAAGCCACTCATAGGGTCTCTGCATGGCTTCATAGGGTTGAGATGTCTGTGCCCCCGGAGCATTAGTACAAGTGACGCTCCGGCGGCGCACACCTCTCATAAAGAAGCAATCAATCAGTCAATCAATCAATCATAGCATTTGTAAAGCGCACTGCATACCCGTGAGGGTCTCAAGGCGCTGGGGGGGGGGGGGGTGGTGCTGCTACTGTTCGAAGAGCCAGGTCTTGAGGAGTCTCCTGAAGGTTAGAAGGTCTTCGGTCTGCCGTAGGCAGATGGGGAGGGTGTTCCACGTCTTGGCGGCGAGGTGGGAGAATGATCTGCTGCCGGTGGTCATTCTTCAGATGCGGGGGACAGTGGTGAGGGCTTGGTCTGCGGAGCGGAGCTGGCGGGCGGGGGTGTAGAGGCTGTGTCGTCTGCTGCGGTACGCTGGTCCGGTGTTGTGGAGTGCCTTGTGTGCATGAGTGAGGAGCTTGAAGGTTATCCTTTTGTTGATGGGGAGCCAGTGCAGGTCTTTCAGGTGGGGTGGGATGTGGCTGCGGTGGGAAATGTCGAGGATCAGGCGTGCTGAGACATTCTGGATGCGTTGGAGTTGTTTCAGGAGTTTGGCCGGGGCTCCTGCCTAGAGTGCATTGCTGTTGTCCAGTCTACTGCTGACAAGGGCCTGGGTGACCGTCCTTCTAGTTTTGGTGGGGATCCACTTGAAGATACTGTGAAGCATGTGGAGGGTGTTAAAGAAGGAGGAGGAGATTGCGTTGACCTGCTTTGTCATGGATGTGTGGAGTCGAGGATGACCCCTAGGTTTCGTGCGTGGTTGGTGGGTGTAGGGGGTGCTCCTAGTGCCGTCGGCCACCAGGAGTCGTCCCAGGCCGAGGGGGTGGAGCCGAGGATGAGGTCCTCAGTCTTGTCAAAGTTCAGCTTCAGTCGGCTGTTCCTCATCCAGGCGGCGATGGCCTTCATTCCTTCATGGAGGTTGGTTTTGGGGGTGTGGGGGTCCTTGGTGAGTGAGAGGATCAGCTGGTTGTCGTCGGCGTAGGAGATGATGTTGAGGACGTGCAGTCGGGCGATGTGGGCGAGTGGTGCCATATAGACGTTGAACAACGTTGGGCTGAGAGATGAGCCTTGGGGTACGCCGCAGATGATCTCAGTGGCTTCGGAGCGGAAGGAGGGAGGCGGACGCTCTGGGTTTTCCCGGAGAGGAAGGAGGTGGTCCAGTCCAGGGCCTTCTCTTGAATTCCGGCATTGTGGAGGCGTGTGTGAGAAGTTGGCCTGATATGTGATGTCCACTATTCTAGTGGGCACCCTGTATCAGTCCAAACAACCCTTATGGTGATGGTTGTAAAGTCAACCTTATAGACCAGCTATCCTAGTGGGTGCATGGACAAAGCAGTCTTAGGCTAATACTTCAGAGAGCATGTGAAGCCAATTGTTTTACCAATAAAAACCCTTTGACTATCAAATGAAAGGACGCCACAAAAGGTATATATAAAATATATATGTATTTATTACTAACACAACCCCTCTGCACTCTTTAAGAGGTCAGAGTTCGAGATACAGCCCAAGTGACTCAATAAGCACACTAAAAGTTGCACAAATACAATTCTGTCCTAGGGGCCTCACGAACCATATACTAAATAAGTGGTTTAAGAACCACTTCAGAACAGGTGAATAGGCCTAGGACCTAGGGAATTGCTGGGACTACACTGAACAACCCCAGGTTAGCAAGTAGGAGTCTCACAGGATGTGTGTGCAGTGTCTAAACACACACACGAGTTCTCATAGACTTTTAATGGGAATGTAAAAGTTAGAAACTAGTTGATTTCGGACAGTCCGGGTGGACTTGCAAGGAAACCGAGTTAAAACAGGACACTTGGATAGTTGTTACCCACGGGAGCACTGGAGTACTCGAGGTACCTCACCCAGGGAAGCCGGGTGCATAGGTGTGAAGTCGTGTTGGGTTTCGTCGTCGATTCCTATGGAGAGCTGCAAGAAGATGCTGCAGGCGACCAGGAAGAAGATGTCATTGGGTGACTCCGGAAATGCTGGCACAGGCATGTCTGGATCATCCCTGTCCTATGTCAGGAGACGTGGAAAGGGATTTAGAGTCTCTGCAAGCAAGGCTGACGGACAGACTGGACGACCTTGCCCCTGTGATGGCCCCCCGAAAAACAGCTAAACGGGTCTCTGCCCCTTGGTTTACTGAAGCACTCGCGGCATCGCGACGGCAGTGCAAGGTGGCAGAGAGGGCTTGGCGCTCACAGTATGATTCCGCGGCCAAGCTTGCTTACAGGACGTCTGTCAAAGTTTACCATTGTGACATCCTCGTTGAAAAAAAAGGTTATTTTGCAAAGAGGATTGAGACTGCTGCCAACTCGTGCAAAGAGATTTTTACTATCGTGAGGGAATTGACGGCCCCACGCACGAATTCGACCCAGGCAGCTCCTTCGGAGCCGTGGGTAAGTGCCCTTGTCAACTTTTTTACCACCAAGATAAAATCGATCCAGAACTCTTTCCCCCTGAAGGTGGCTGGAATATCCCCCAGCACTGAGGGTGGGTCAGATTTAATAGCTAGTTCGGATCTGGTTTTGGCAGAATTTCCACCACTTTCAGTTCCCACGTCCTTGGAACTTATGGCCATACTAAAATCCGGATCGCCTCTTGACCCGTGCCCTGCCAAATTTTTGGCGAAAGTGGGGAGGTCATTAATCCTTTGGTGAATCCCATTCTGAATCTTTCTTTGTGTGTGGGGGTGGTCCCGCAGGCTTGGAAGCAGGCGATGATCATTCCTCTACTCAAGAAGCCTGGTATAGATCCTGAGGTTCTCACCAACTACAGTCCCATCTCTCTCCTGCCTGCTTTTGCTTAGATCTTGGAGAAGCATGTGCACACTGTGCTCTCCAATTTTCTAGAATCCCACAATTTGCTGCATTCCACCCAATCCGGCTTCCGTACCAACTTAAGCACCGAAACGGCGCTTTTGGAAGTGTCGGAGGCAATCAAGGAGATACTGGATTCAGGAGGCAAAGCTATGCTTGTGATGCTTGATTTTTTTTTTTTTTTGATTTGTCGGCGGCATTTGACACCGTCCCCCATGAGGGTCTCCTCGCCAGACATTATGAGATCGGTCTGAGGGGGGCGGTGCTCAGCTGGTTTAGATCTTTTTTGGCTGGCCGCCGACAAACGGTCTGGGCCTCCCCTTGCTCTGCCGTGATGCCGCCATTGGGAGTCGGAGTCCCGCAGGGCTCAGTGTTGAGCCCGACTCTCTTCAACATCTTTATGACCCCTATGGCGGCACTGGCGGAGTCTTTTGGGGCACAGATCGTATCCTACGCCGATGATACCCAGCTCCTCTTTACGTGTGAAAAGGGAGCAGATTTTCACGGAGAGAGTATCCGCGGGTGCCTTGGGGCTGTTTTTAACTGGTTCCAGCTTAACAGCCTCAAGTGCAACTCAGATAAATCTGAGGTACTCTTCTTCGGTTGTCGGTCTGATCCAGATTGGCAGGAATGGTGGCCTGTCAACATGTTTCCTCCAGCAGGCTCTTCCCAGCTAGCCAAGAATCTGGGGGTCAAGATCGATAACATCCTGACGTTGAGATCACAGATCCTGGGCTTAACAAGTACATGCTTTGGCCTCCTCAGGATGCTCCGCAAGTTTTTTCCTCTGCTCCCGGAAGATCATAGGAAGATCACGGTTCAGGCCTTAATTGGCTCGAGATTGGACTATTCCAATGTCCTTTATCTCGGAGTATCTCTTGCAACGGCTGCAGGTGGTCCAGAACTCGGCAGCACAGGCCTTCTTTGGCCTCTACGGGCGAGCCAGAACCTCTGGCCTCCTGCAGTCACTTCATTGGCTGCCTATCCGGAAGCGGATAGTTTTTAAGGCCTTGACCTTGGCTCACAAGGCTCTTCATGCTTCTGGAGCGAAATATCTTCAAAAGAGGCTAGCTTTCTATCATCCTGCCTGATCCCTGAGATCCGAGTCTTTGTTCCTTGCCGTGGTTCCTCGGGTAAAAAGGGCACGCACTGGGGGGGCGGTCTTTCAGGCTGTTGGCGCCACAGCTTTGGAACACTCTGCCTGTGTCACTGCGTAGCACCTCCAACCTGTTAGCTTTTAGGAAGGGCCTTAAAACTTGGCTTTTTGCTCTCTAGATATGCTCTTTCTTTTAATTTCTGATCCCTTTTTATTTACCCTGTTGTGTTCTCTGTTACAGGTTAAAAATAAAAGCGCCGGGACACTCCTAGGAGTAGCCGAGCGCTATAAAAAATACAGATAACATAACATAACATGTCCGGATGGATCCAAGGGTGGATCGGAGAAGTGAAGAACCTGAAAGCAGAGGGGACGTAGTCTGGGTCATTAGCCACTGACCAGGAAGGAACCGGCGATGTCGAGCTGCAAACAGGTGAAGAATTGAAGCTTGTCTCTGCAGCCACATGGACCAGGAGGCGTCGAAGATGACCAGGCACTGGATACGGACTGTAAACAAAGGCTCTCGCTGTTGGCGGTGTCGGCTTCCGGATCGGAGTCAACAAGCCTTGGCAAAGGCAACCCATGCCGGAAGTAAAGATTGGCTTCTGGTACAGACCAGCAAGTTCTGTGGAGCTTCCACTTTACAGGAAAGCAAGAGCATGGCCAGGCCAACCAGGCTGTAGTGTAGTTCCTATTTTCCCAATAGGCCCTGCGCATTGGAATAACATAAACAGTAGTATCGACGTAGAAGTGCGGATCTTCCAGGCCTCCACTGACTATGCTAAACTTAATTGGGTTTGTTACCAACTAGCTCAGAGGTCACTGGAAACTTTCTTGACTGAATAGGAAGTGATCAGCTTCCCTGGCACAGCCAAGAAAGGATTCAGTTTTCCAACAACCGTGCAACATGACAACTTTGCTCCTCAGATAAGAGTCAATCTCTAGGGTCGTGTGAAACAATAGACAGTTATTTTACTCAGTCAGTTGTTGTGCAGTTTACTTTCACAATATGTAGAGAATAGAGAGACGGGTGTTTTCAATAAAGGGTAACATTTATTGAACAGTCTTTCTTCTCGTACAAGAGAAATGAATTGCCACAATAGCAAGACTTGTTATTATAAAAAGTACGTACAGTAAGATAAGTATTGCGAAATAATACTGTAAAAGCATTGATATGGTTTCTTAGCCATACAATGGTTTAAAAGGAATAAAACATACATACATTCATATATACATTAGGCTAAAATACTCAACTGGTGCTTCTAACTACGCCTACCCCAGTGTACCTGACCTAAGCCTAATACTTGGGAGGGGAGTAAGTAAGTAGCTTTAGTTTAAGTTGGTTTTGCCAAGGTTTGCTTCAAGAATTCTCTCTAAGGGTTTAGTCAACACCATACCTCTGTAATAGAATGATGGAGGTCTCGTATCTCCTTCAGGGGGTCGATATCCCAGTCAACCGCAAGGGTAGACTAGAAACGCCGGAGCTGGATTTCTCTGCAGGAGAAAGACAGCGTCTCTTCTCAGCGCGTCGAGGAGGAGGAGGAGGGGCAGCGTCCGCGGGCAGCTTGCATCTGCTGGGCTCTTTTGCAGGGGACGGCTGTTCAGCTCCTAAGTTCACCACACCATCGTTCGCTAGTTAGCAGCGATAGCAGTAGCGATAGCAGCTATGGTATCGTCAGCATGACAGCTTCTTCAGCAGCAGCAAGATAGCTGGTAGCATCAGCTTCAGCGATGGCATTAGCGTAAACAGCAGCAACATCAGCAACACAACAGCGTTTGCTTAAGGCAACATTGGTAATATTTATACCTGAAAGGTGTCTTGTTTGACGTAAGTTTTTGGACATAAGACGTCAATAAAGATGTCACTAGGAAGTGATCGTCTATCAGTGCTCATTAGAGTTCTATTACTAATCAAAACACAGCAAGCGGGGATTTCCAGGTTTGCTGAGTTTTTATCTTGTTGAAGAACTCGGAGTGTTAATCTAGGAATCTCAGATAGTAACTTCTGCTATGTCATTGCACTAATTGGTTGCAAAGGAAGTGGCAGAGAAAGCTATTCTGAAATGTGGCTCTGTTCGTGTGAGGCCAGAGACGAGTTTCTGAATATTGCATTTGATCGGTTATGCCAATATAGGGAATAAATGGATTTATAGCCGAATAGGGGCATAAGGTCACAGTATCGATCAGGGTCCTAGATTAGAATGCTACACCCACGCCACGAATTCATGTCCATCAAATTACTAAAACTAGAGCAATAAGATGCATGTGTAACATTGCCCACCCCAAAATACATATATGCATTTGAAATAGGCGTATTTGTAATACGTGAAAATTTAGGTGCTGTACGTTTATTGAAGCATAGAAATCATTCAAAAATTATAGCATATGAAATCAATGAACGATTATGCAAAAATAATTACACATGAAAATATCTCTGAAACAGAAGAAGGGCGAGATAATTTCATCACATATAAATGCATTGCAGTAAAATGTGCTAGAGGCTGGTGTAAAGTTATTATGTCTCTAGATGTATTTAGAAATAGAAGTTGAAGCTTCTGTTCTCTATGAATAGTTTTACTTTAAGCAAAGAATTTTTCGTGCCAGAAAAAAGGTGAATATTAAAAAGTGTTCAATTCAAAAGAATTATTGCTTGAACGGGGAAATTAGAGTTCCAACGCTTTTAGCAGTTTTTGTTGTTCAAAACTGAAGGCCGAATTCAGAGTTCATGGGAACGCTGTATGTCGGAATGCTTCTCTAAAGTTATTGTTTCTGTTCGGGTGAGAACATCATATCAGACAGGCTCTCAAAGAATTGGTCTACAAAATCAGGTGACAGTTCGACCAAATTCGATAGTGCTGTAACTTGGCAGGTGTGAGAATGGTTGCTGTCATCAAAGTCGGGATCAGCAATGCTCACAGAAGGTCGCACCTGGGTGATGCTGCTTTTGTCACTCGCTCCACTGTTACCACCTAGTCGTAGCACAGGAGTCTCAATGAATGCCGTCATCAGGATTGGTAGCTGCTGGGGACAACACAATGCGTGAGCCGTTATCGGACTTAGCAAAGTATCGATATCCATTGGTACTGCTGATGGAAGTGAAAGACAGATGTCTAACACGCACTCATCTCCGCATAGCATACATCGTAGTACAGGTAAGATGCAATTTTGCCATATCGGTCTGAATGAAAGGAACCAGGTCATGTTTAGATCTCTCAGCCTGGCCAATCCAAGGACTCTAGTTATTCTGTCCCGGTAGCGCATTGCTAGGATTGTTTCTTCCATTCCCATAGGAGTCATGTCTGAGCTGTGGCTTGCCATAACGAAGCAGGAGGGTCAAAAATAAAATCCCTGCTACAAGTCCCAAAAATAGGGGTATGCCGCCAAAAACAGAGTGGACACAATTTGGAACGATTCCCAGAATTGCTTGAAACGGTGTTAGCAGTCCCGTAAAAATCGTCTTAAATATGCTTGGGATGCCTGTGGCACTAGACATGTTAAGGAGTTGGCTCAACATTTCTACGAAATGCACGGGGCACTTTGTTGATAAAAGGTCATGAACCTCCGTAGCTGTCCTTGCAACTAGGAGATCATACGTCTCTTTTGATGACGTTATGGGCACTGTTGTCTGCAAAAGCACAGACTTCATTTTGCTTAAAGTATCAATTCGTATAGAGGAGAAATGCAGACGAGGCCAGATGGGAGTCTCTATGTCTCCAGGCCCGCTCGGGAACAATGCTTGCATACAGCATTTGACCATGGAAGTTACGCTTACGAGATAACTTTTCCCTGGCACAAGGCCACAATGTAGGAAGGGGGGAGTCTCTAGTTGGCGCAGTGCAACACTAGCGACAAGCAGGGACTCTCTCTTCCTCGTCAGGGCTGAGGGTTACCTTCAAGACAACCTCTGCTTACCCTCTAGGTAGTGTGGCTTAAGCAGTCTTAGGCTAATCTCTGGGGCACATAGGGTTAAACATTTGCAATATTACACCATCACAACCAACCCACCACACAATGACACCAAACTGTATTTGTAAAAATATATATTCTTTATATAAGTTTCAAGCAGGCTTGTAGAAACAGTTGTCAAACTTTCAATAGCGGTTCCAGTTTACTTAAGTTCAAGTTGCCACAGTTCTTTCTAGCAATAAGCAATCTTTTGGGCCTTCTGCCCAGGTTCAGCAAGGTTCAGTGTCCTGTAGCGCCTCAATGCGCTTTCCGCTGTCTCCGCTCACTTCAGAGAGGAGATCGGGCCTAGCGAGCCAAAGCTCACGCTTCCCGCGTGGGCTCCGAGGACCAGGAGCCGTGCGAGCCTCGGTTTCAGAGGCGGCTCGTGTTGGGAGCAGATAGCGCGGTGCGAGCTCGAGTAGCAGGACGCTCGCACCGTGAGGACACAACACAGTACCTTTCAAGTTCTTGTGGAGCGGGCGGCTTCCAGGGGAGCTGTCCCACGTCGCGTTGCTTTTCCGGGGTCGCTGTTCGCTGCGGCTCTCAGCCGGGCAGGTCACGGGTCATCCGGGGCGGCGGTGCTTGGTGGCGGCAGGGTCCTTCCTTCGTCGTTCGCTCCGACCCTGGAGGCGGCGGCTGTGTGGTGGCGGCAAGTGGCAGTACGGTCCCCAAGTGCAGGACGTACCCCGCCAAAGTGCCGGTTGCAGATGTGCGCTCACAGCTGAGCTGTCGGGCAGGATGCCGACCAGAGGGGGGTTATCACAGGGCGGCTGTCCGTCTTCGCAGGTGGATTGACGGCTCGAAGCGCAGTCAATTCGGGAGCTTGGACCGGACGGGTCCTCCTTCACGTTGCTCTCGGGCTCCCGGTGCAGAGGCAGTCACGGTGCTCGGGCCAGCGGCGGCTGGGCCTCACGTTGCTCTTGCTGTTGCTTTGGGCCCCGGTCACGGTGCTTGGGGGGATATCGATGCCTTGGATTACGGGGAGCGTGGCAGGATTGCCCAGCCCTCCCAGACTCCTCCGTCAGTGCTGCAGCGATAAGCAGCACACACAGTCGCTTTCTTCAGGGTGTAGCGCCCACTGGTCCTGGGGCGCTGGTCAGGGGGCAAGTTCAGCAGCAAGCCCTTGGAGATCTTTCAGCAGAGTTTGGCACAAAGTTCAATAAAAGCAAAAGTCTTCTTGTAGTCTTTTCTTTTCCTCTCCTTCGGCAGCAAGGCACCAGACACAGGCCAGAGACAGCACTCCGCCTTGTCCTTCCCGGTCCTTCTCGTCGGGCAGAGTTCCTTCTGTAGCCCAAACAGGATCTAATTTACAAGGAGCAAGGCTCCTTCTTTTATACTGCATTTCTTTTGTTCTTGCAGGCCAGGGGGGCATTTGCATAGCCACTTTCAGTCCTTGAGTACTTTGTTGGGTGCAATCCGGCTTCTGCTTTCAGTGTGAGGGGCAGGCACATCAGACGCTCCACAGGAGGTGGAGCCAGCATTGTGCGGACAGGGGAAGCCAGAGTACCTTGTTGATGGGGCATCGCCCTTCCTGGGCCCGGTGCCGGCTGAGTCATCAGTCGCTCTCCAGGAGGGTGGAGCCAGCATTGTGGTGGCAGAGCACAGCTAGATTCAGAGTCAAGAGCCACTCCTACCTCCCACTAAGGTGTAATCTTCGCATTCACCACCTGTCATCCCCCAGCCCTGTCACTCACACATCCCAGACAGTCAGATACACATACCAGCAGAGGCGGGCTGAAATGGTTAGGCAAGCAAATGCTAACTTTCTAAAAGTAGCATTTGCAAACCCAGGATATTAAAATAAACTTTACTAAAAGAAATATTTTATTATTCTGAGCTCAGGCATACTAAACATGACTCTCTACCATGCTCCCTGAGCCTGCTGGGATTATAGAGTGTAATAATTCCAGCAGCCCATTCTGGCCTAAGGGAAGCAGGTAGCCTTACAATAGTGAAATACGAATTTAGTGGTAATTCACTACTAGGACATGCCACACGCATCAGGGCTTGTCCTACCTTACACTTACAATGCACCCTGCCCTCAGGCCTACCATAGGGGTGACTAATATGAAGTCAAGGGAAGGTTCAGGGCTGGCAAGTGGGTGCACTTGCCCAGCCAGCATGACAGTACGAGACTGCACGCGGGGTCTGCAATGGCAGATCCTAGACACATCTTAAGGCTGCTTCTGTGGGTGGCGCAACCAGCGCTGCAGGCCCACTAGCAGTATTGGCATTCACAAGCCCTGGCACTCCTAGTGCGCTTTACTAGGGACTAATAGTAAATCCAATGCACCAATCATGGACATCAATCACATGTACAATTTACAGTAGGGAGCACTTGCACTGCGGCACGGGTCGGCCGTGGCGCAGTGCCCTGAGTATCGGAAAACCAGCAAAACATCGGAGGCACACCAGCAAAAAGTGGAAGGGAAACTCACGCCAAGGTGCCAGGTCTAACATGTGTCCCCTCCAGCTGAAATGTGGGGGGAACTACCCTTCTCCAGGGAGTTCCACATCACTAAGGCGGAAAAATCTGGACAGACCATCAGCGTTGGCGTGATCTGTGCCAGGGCGGTGTTCCACCGTAAAGTCCATACTCTGTAGAGAAATGGACCACCTCAACAGTTTCGGGTTCTCACCCCTCATCTGCATCAACCATCTGAGGGGCCTGTGGTCCGTCTGAACTCGGAAGTGAGACCCAAACAAGTAGGGTCTTAGCTTCTTCAGCGCCCAGACCACAGCAAATGCTTCTCGCTCTATTGCACTCCACCTACTTTCCTGTGGAAGTAACCTCCTACTGATGAAGGCTACGGGTTGGTCAAAGCCCTCCTCAGTCATCTGTGAGAGAACAGCCCCTACACCATGCTCTGAAGCGTCTGTTTGCACTATGAATTCCTTGGAGAAATCAGGAGCCAGGAGCACGGGCGCCGTGCACATGGCAGTCTTCAGGGTGTCAAAAGCCTTCTGACAGGTGTCAGTCCAAATCACATTCCTGGGCTGCTTCTTCGAAGTCAGCTCTGTCAAGGGGGTCACAATCGTGCCATAGCCCTTGACAAACCTCCTGTAATACCCAGTGAGCCCCAGGAAGGCTCTCACTGCAGTCTGGGTCTTGGGGGGTTCCCAAGCCAGGATGGTTTCAATTTTGGGTTGCAAGGGTGCCACCTTGCCACTCCCCACTTGGTGTCCCAAGTACACCACTGAACCCTGCCCAATCTGGCACTTGCTTGCCTTGATTGTGAGGCCTGCTCTGTGCAGGGCCATCAACACTTCCCAGAGGTGTCGCAGGTGTTCTGGCCAGGTACCACTGAACACCGCGATGTCATCCAGGTAGGCGGCACTGAACTCATCCAGCCCAGCCAACACCTGGTTGACCAATCTCTGAAAGGTGGCAGGGGCATTCTTCATCCCAAATGGCATAACCCGGAACTGGAAATGCCCATCTGGTGTAGAGAATGCTGACCTCTCCTTTGCCCCCTCGGTCAAGGCGATCTTCCAGTACCCAGACGTTAAATCAAACGTGCTGAGGAACCGGGCAGCCCCTAGCCGATCAATGAGCTCATCAGCTCTGGGGATGGGGTGCGCGTCAGTCTTTGTGACTGAATTGAGTCCTCTGTAGTCCACACAGAACCGGAGTTCGGGTGTGGCTCCCGGCGCAGCAGCCTTTGGGACCAAGACCACGGGCTGGACCAAGGACTGCTGGAAGACTCAACCACCCCAAGGGCAAGCATCTTGGAGACCTCCTCCTTGATGCAGGCCCTGACCCTGTCAGTCACTCTGTAAGCCTTATGCTTCACAGGTAAGCTGTCTCCTGTGTCCACATCATGGACGCACCAATCTGTGACACTAGGAACCAGGGAGAACAGATCTGGAAACTGCCCCAGCAACTGGCGGCAGTCTTCCTGTTGTTCGGGGGTCAGGGTGGGTGAGAGGTTAACTCCATCCACTGACCCATCTTTCTCACAGGCTACTAAGAGGTCAGGAAGAGGCTCCGACTCCTCCTCCATTCCATCATCAGTTGCCAACAACATGCCCACTTCGGACCTTCTTAATTGGGGCTTGAGGCGGTTGACATGTAGGACCCTCAGAGGGTTCCTGGGCGTCTTCATGTCCACCAAGTATGTCACTGGGCTCTTGCGCTCCACAACCTCAAATTGACCTGTCCACTTATCCTGAAGGGCACAGGGCTCCACTGGGGCCAGGACATACACCTCTTGTCCAGGCTGAAGCTCGACCAGAGTGGCATTCTGGTCGTACCACCGCTTCATCTCCTCCTGGCTGGCTTCCAGATTTGCCTCGGCAAGTTGTCTGAAGCGCCTGGTTTGGTTTCTGAAGGCCAGCATGTAGCTATATACATTCTGGGGAGGTTTCCTGGGAGATTGCTCCCAGCCTTCCTTTACCAAACTCAGTGGTCCTCTCACGGGGTGACCGTGCAGCAGTTCAAAGGGGCTGAACCCTAGGGACTTCTGTGGTACCTCGCGATATGCAAAGAGCAGGCATGGTAAGAGGACGTACCACTTACGCCTCATTGGACCTTCCAGGCCCATGATCATGCCTTTCAGGGTTCGGTTGAATCTCTCAACCAACCCGTTACCTTGGGGATGGTAAGGTGTGGTGAACTTGTAGGTTACACCACACTCTTGCCAAAGGGACTTCATATACTTGGATATGAAGTTGGTCCCCCTGTCGCTCACCACCTCTAGAGGGAATCCTACTCGTGAGAAAATTCCCATCAGTGCACGTCCCACCACGGGGGCCGTCACCGTCCTCAGAGGAATGGCTTCAGGGTACCGGGTGGCATGATCCCCCAAGACCAGGATGAACCTGTTGCCCATGGCTGTCTTGGGGTCCAGAGGCCCAACAATGTCAATACCCACTCGCTGGAATGGCGTACCGACCACAGGGAAGGGTTGGAGGGGAGCCTTGTTCTTCCCTCCGCTCTTCCCATTTGCCTGGCAAGTCGGACAGGTCCTACAATGAGCATCTGAGCTCTTGTGCATTTGGGGCCAGTAAAAGTGGGTGACAAGCCTGTCATAGGTCTTGTCCATCCCCAAATGTCCTGCTAAAGGCACATCGTGAGCCAGACCCAGTAGGAAGGCTCTGAACTTCTGGGGTACCACCAGCACACGGGCTGACCCAGGTTCAGCAGCCTTAGGCTCTGAATACAGGAGGTCGTTCTCCCAGTACACATAATGTGTTTTGGCCTGAACACCATTGGCCTGGTCTGCAGCCTGCTGCCGCATACCCACGAGAGAAGGGCATTCTTTCTGCTCCCTGCAGAATTCCTCCCTGGAGGGTCCTCCTTCTTGCTGCCAATGGGTCAGCTCAGGCAGGTCCCCCAGCTCGGCAATCTGTTCCCCTGTAGGCTCCAGGGCATCCCCCTCAAGGTCTGCTTCCTCCTGGACCGTGGGAACTTCAGGGGCCGGTTTCCCGCGCCCCCTGCGCCTTCTCCCTAAGGCCGGTTCCTGGGCCTCTCCTTCAGGCCCCAGGACCTCTTGATCACCCCTACTGGCTGCCATCGACCGGGTGGTCACGCACGCCCAGTCAGGTAGACCCACCATCCTCAGGTGAGTCGTCTTCTCCACCTTTTCCCAAGGGGAGTGCTCCAAGTCATTCCCTAGCAAACAGTCAACAGGCATGGTTTTCCTCACACAGACCTGCAGAGTACCAGAGACCCCCCCCACTCGAAGGGAACTTGAGCCATCGGACACTGACTCTCTGAATTATCAGCGTTGATAACCCTACAGTAGGCATGGGGTACAACCTGCTCTTGAGACACCAGGTGCTGCCTCACCGCAGTCACACTGGCTCCTGTATCTCTAAGAGCCTCAGCTTCCCTACCATTGATGATCACCACCTGCCCATATTTCTTAGTGTTAGAGGGCAGGTAGTTTGTAGGGACCATCTCACTGTCTCCTAGAGAGACTAGGGTCATCTGAACGGGATCTCCACCCCCCGGGACCATCACTTCTTCTCCTAATTGAACACTAGTCACTTGACGGGGCGGAGCACCAGTGGGTGCGGGTTTTCCAAACAGGCGACACTTGGGGTCACTGGATATGCGCCCCGGCTCACCACATTTGAAACAATTGAAGGGCCCCTTTGGAACAGGTCTACCTGTCGGGGCCCCATTCTGCTTTGGGGGTGGGGGAGGCTGAGAACCTTTCTGCTGGTCCCCTTGGGGATTACTTTGGGGGCCTTTTTGGAACCCTTTCTGTTTTCCCTTGTCCCCCCCACTCTTCTGCTGGGGACCCTGCCCACCCTTGGCGGAGTCTCCCACTGGACCCTTGTGGACCCTGGTGCTGAGCCAGCGGTCCGCCTCCTCAGCAAGCTTCCTCGGGTTGGTCAGCCTGCTATCGATCAGGTGTTGGCGTAACTCAGGAAAACAGTGATCAGACAAGTGCTCCCATGCAATTAAATCAAAGAGACCTTGAAAATCATTCACTTTGCTACCCTTCACCCAACCATCCAGTGCTCTGCAAAAATAAGTCACATACTCCACATATGTATTCCCAGGCCGCTTAGTACACCCCCTAAACTTATGTCTATACATTTCAGGGGTAAGCCCACACCTGTTCATTAAAGCTTCTTTCATGTGGGAATAGGATCTCTGGCTTTCAACGGGCAAATCTAGCAGGGTGTCTCGTCCTTCGCTAAGGAACCTTCCCCACAACCCCGCTCCCCAATCTTTGTCAGGGACCCGGTGGGAGGACATGGCTACCTCGTATGCCCTAAACCACTGTCCCATGTCATCCCCCTTAAAGAACTCTTTAACTACATCTTTGGGGATGTGCACTCTTGACTCTACCTGCACCGGCGTTGTGCTGCCACCAGAGGGAGGATGATCCAAGTTTCTCTCTTTTAGACTCATCTCCCTCATTTTCAATTCGTAATCCATTTGGTGCTTTCGCTCTTCCAGCGCCATTCTTTTGGTTTCAAGCTCCAGTTGGATTTTTAATTCTGCCAGCTTCCTTTCATGATCCCTCGTTTCTTTCCGGTCTGCCAGCTCCTCTGGCGACAGGCCTCTACCAAAGCTGTGCACGCTGTCTTGCTTTTCGAGATCCACCAGATCCACAGGTGCACCCTGCTCCTCAGTTGCATTCTGATCCTCAGGTGCATCTTGATCCTCGGGGGCCTTTCTAGACTCAATCCAGGCTTTCAGGGCTTTGTAGAGTTCTGGTTTGTTCCTACACCCTGTGTGTGGAACCTTGAGCTTTTTGCAAAAAAACTTCAATTCAGCTCTGGTGTAATTATCCAGCTTTGCTGCATCCCATTCCACCTCCAACATCTCAGAGGTCGTGGACTCCGCTCCATCCAGGCTCTTCGTGCCCGGCATGGTTTCTGTACTAGGGATCTTCTCCTGGCAAAATTACAACAAAACCTGTGGCCAAGTAACTGGACTGAAATCACTGTGCAATGGTCAGAAGTTAAGGTATAAACACTGCAAATGTAAATTCGAAAATCCTCACCGCTGTGTCCAATGTAGGAAGGGGGAGTCTCTAGTTGGCGCAGTGCAACACTAGCGACAAGCAGGGACTCTCTCTTCCTCGTCAGGGCTGAGGGTTACCTTCAAGACAACCTCTGCTTACCCTCTAGGTAGTGTCGCTTAAGCAGTCTTAGGCTAATCTCTGGGGCACATAGGGTTAAACATTTGCAATATTACACCATCACAACCAACCCACCACACAATGACACCAAACTGTATTTGTAAAAATATATATTCTTTATATAAGTTTCAAGCAGGCTTGTAGATACAGTTGTCAAACTTTCAATAGCGGTTCCAGTTTACTTAAGTTCAAGTTGCCACAGTTCTTTCTAGCAATAAGCAATCTTTTGGGCCTTCTGCCCAGGTTCAGCAAGGTTCAGTGTCTTGTAGCGCCTCAATGCGCTTTCCGCTGTCTCCGCTCGCTTCAGAGAGGAGATCGGGCCTAGCCAGCCAAAGCTCACGCTTCCCGCGTGGGCTCCGAGGACCAGGAGCCGTGCGAGCCTCGGTTTCAGAGGCGGCTCGTGTTGGGAGCAGATAGCGCGGTGCGAGCTCGAGTAGCAGGACGCTCGCACCGTGAGGACACAACACAGTACCTTTCAAGTTCTTGTGGAGCGGGCGGCTTCCAGGGGAGCTGCAACACGTCGCGTTGCTTTTCCGGGGTCGCTGTTCGCTGCGGCTCTCAGCCGGGCAGGTCACGGGTCATCCGGGGCGGCGGTGCTTGGTGGCGGCAGGGTCCTTCCTTCGTCGTTCACTCCGACCCTGGAGGCGGCGGCTGTGTGGTGGCGGCAAGTGGCAGTACGGTCCCCAAGTGCAGGACGTACCCAGCCAAAGTGCCGGTTTGCAGCTGTGCTCTCACAGCTGAGCTGTCGGGCAGGATGCCAACCAGAGGGGGTGTTTATCACAGGGCGGCTGTCCGTCTTCGCAGGTGGATTGACGTCTCGAAGCGCAGTCAATTCGGGAGCTTGGACCGGACGGGTCCTCCTTCACGTTGCTCTCGGGCTCCCGGTGCAGAGGCAGTCACGGTGCTCGGGCCAGCGGCGGCTGGGCCTCACGTTGCTCTTGCTGTTGCTTTGGGCCCCGGTCACGGTGCTTGGGGGGGATATTGATGCCTTGGATTACGGGGAGCGTGGCAGGATTGCCCAGCTCTCCCAGACTCCTCCGTCCGTACTGCAGCGATAAGCAGCACACACAGTCGCTTTCTTCAGGGTGTAGCGCCCACTGGTCCTGGGGCGCTGGTCAGGGGGCAAGTTCAGCAGCAAGCCCTTGGAGATCTTTCAGCAGAGTTTGGCACAAAGTTCAATAAAAGCAAAAGTCTTCTTGTAGTCTTTTCTTTTCCTCTCCTTCGGCAGCAAGGCACCAGACACAGGCCAGAGACAGCACTCCGCCTTGTCCTTCCCGGTCCTTCTCGTCGGGCAGAGTTCCTTCTGTAGCCCAAACAGGATCTAATTTACAAGGAGCAAGGCTCCTTCTTTTATACTGCATTTATTTTGTTCTTGCAGGCCAGGGGGGCCTTTGCATAGCCACTTTCAGTCCTTGAGTACTTTGTTGGGTGCAATCCGGCTTCTGCTTTCAGTGTGAGGGGCAGGCACATCAGACGCTCCACAGGAGGTGGAGCCAGCATTGTGCGGACAGGGGCAGCCAGAGTACCTTGTTGATGGGGCATCGCCCTTCCTGGGCCCGGTGCCGGCTGAGTCATCAGTCGCTCTCCAGGAGGGTGGAGCCAGCATTGTGGTGGCAGAGCACAGCTAGATTCTGAGTCAAGAGCCACTCCTACCTCCCACTAAGGTGTAATCTTCGCATTCACCACCTGCCATCCCCCAGCCCTGTCACTCACACATCCCAGACAGTCAGATACACATACCAGCAGAGGCGGGCTGAAATGGTTAGGCAAGCAAATGCTAACTTTCTAAAAGTAGCATTTGCAAACCCAGGATATTAAAATAAACTTTACTAAAAGAAATATTTTATTATTCTGAGCTCAGGCATACTAAACATGACTCTCTACCATGCTCCCTGAGCCTGCTGGGATTATAGAGTGTAATAATTCCAGCAGCCCATTCTGGCCTAAGGGAAGCAGGTAGCCTTACAATAGTGAAATACGAATTTAGTGGTAATTCACTACTAGGACATGCCACACGCATCAGGGCTTGTCCTACCTTACACTTACAATGCACCCTGCCCTCAGGCCTACCATAGGGGTGACTAATATGAAGTCAAGGGAAGGTTCAGGGCTGGCAAGTGGGTGCACTTGCCCAGCCAGCATGACAGTACGAGACTGCACGCGGGGTCTGCAATGGCAGATCCTAGACACATCTTAAGGCTGCTTCTGTGGGTGGCGCAACCAGCGCTTCAGGCCCACTAGCAGTATTGGCATTCACAAGCCCTGGCACTCCTAGTGCGCTTTACTAGGGACTAATAGAAAATCCAATGCACCAATCATGGACATCAATCACATGTACAATTTACAGTAGGGTGCACTTGCACTGCGGCACGGGTCGGCCGTGGCGCAGTGCCCTGAGTATCGGAAAACCAGCAAAACATCGGAGGCACACCAGCAAAAAGTGGAAGGGAAACTCACGCCAAGGTGCCAGGTCTAACACACAACATCTGTGATTCGTTCTTAGAATGTAACTCCCATTCGCGAGTTGCATAAAGAAGGGCTCTATCTGAGTTGCAGGTTTGAAAAGCTGGTGGCATGAAAGGTTGTTAGAAATACCTTCACAGGCTCCATGTAAATTAATACCCTGACACAAAAGTATACCGCTTAGTGAACGTTTACAGTTTTAACCCCTGTGTTTTGTTCAGGAATCTATCTTGACAGTTGTTTGTGTCAGTAGGCCAGATTAACCACTTTTTCCAATCAGGATGTGTTCTGTTAAAATGTAAAATTTTAGTTACGTCTATCTCAATATCTGTTGTTGCATTAACAGGTATTGGCTTCGGAATAGACGGTTTGTTTAGGTCTTTGATCTTAGCTAGGCCAAGACAGGATGTTTGGTGAATTGTGTCATTTAAAAACATCATTTGTTCTGGTATCATGCAGGTTCTGAATAGTGCTTCTAGGCCTTGTTCCTGCCACTCTTTCGTACCCCAAATGGTTTTTGTTTCAATGTTATTTTTCCAATAATCAAAACCAAATGTCATCATTTTTTCATAAAATGGTTCTGAATATATTAATTTAGTGTTTGTCAGCATTGTTTTCATTCCTGTTTTATCTAACAATTTGTAATAAAACGTTTCTGCATCACTGGTGTTAAACCCTGAGAAGTACTTGAATTTCTCAAAGAATGTTTTAGAACTGCTTTTAGGTGGTGTAGCACAATGTTCCCATTGATTATACATAAAAACATTTCTAGGCTGTGCAGATTTATGCAAATAATGATCGCCATAATGTGTAAAACAGAATAACTGTTCATAACTAGACGAACCTTGTAAATAATCATATTCTGTGAATCTAGCTGACATCACTAAATCAGACATCATGTCATTAATACTGTTAAAGTCCCAATCATCAGAGAATGTACTAGGTTTTACAAAGTCACTTAAGGAAACCTTCAGTTGATGAGGATACTTCAGGATCTCGACCGGACCATAGATCTCATAGTCAGTTTTCTCCCATACTACCCCACCAGGTATTGGAATGGCTGTGACATTTACTGTTGACAGTTCTCTTTTCTTCACGTGGGATGATCTGTGTGGTTTGAGGACTAGGTTGATGTTCTGACTTGCTGTGTCCATTGTACTATATTTTCCCTCAATGAATTTTCCCAAACAAAGTACCATGATGAGCCAAAGCAGGAGGAAAAATACACCTAGACCGAAACAGAACTCTAACCAAGGGGAAATAAGGTAGATTTCCTTCAGTTGATGAAAGAGTTCCGTTGCTTTTTCTTTAAAAGTCTTTTTTGTTTCTGGCATCACTTCGGGGTTACTTTGATCCTCGGAAAAGTTGTCGAAGTCGATGAAATAACCAGAGGCAGTTCTGTCAATTGTTGTGATTGTTCTTTCAATCTGTCTTTCGATAGCATTTTCTGATGCCACATTATTGTAGACTGGTGTTTCTTGACGAACTGTTTCAATCTGTGTCTCAAGAGGCACGAGTTCCATGGCATTATTGCATAGTCCTTCTCTGTGCACTGCAGGCTGATCGAATGTGATTAGTCTTTCAGTTTGAACCTCTTGGATTGTTGCAAGTTTGGGTATTCTGTTGTTTCTTGGGAGTCCACTGGGCCTACTGTTGATTATAGGCCACATGCTTGTGGTTTTACCAGGTCGATAGATACAACTCTGTTCTCCTTTTTACCAGCAAGGGGCGGTAGTACAACTGATCTTGTTCCGGTGACTGCCAAGACAGGTACTGCTTTTCTGTAAGAAGGCCCAAATTCCTTCTTCACCGCTATTTTTTCTCTGACTAGATCCCCAATCTTTGGAATCCAGACAGGCCTTGCTGGGGCTGTTGCTTGTGGTGCCTCGTCAGTGGTATCTGGCTGTTGCTTTAACTTTATGCTGCTTAAGGATTTTCTTGTTTCATTCAGTTCCTGTAAAACAGCCAAACAATCTTTGATGTCAAAGTCTGTTTTCTTATCTTGTACCACTGATACCTGACTATCTAAGTCCTGAATTCTCATTCTAATTCGGAACAATAGTTCGTATGGGCTGAAACCTTTTAGAGAATTTCTTGGCAAATTGTTGAGACTGGTCTGGACACTCATTAAATGTTTGACCCACCCAGCGCCTGAACCTAATACCTTCGCTGTTATAGATCGCTTTATGTCTCGGTTTTTTCTTTCTACCACACTATTCTCTTCGGGGTGCGACGGACAAGAATACCGCAACCCAATTCCCATGCTGGCCATGGCCTCCTTATAAGCTCGAGAGCTGAAAACAGGACCCTGGTCAGAATGGAACGTGGCAATTGCGTATGTGCCGATAAAGACTCGCAGATCTTTCTTATAACCGTTCTGGCGTCAGCCGAGCGCTGGAGGCCACATTTTTTAAGTGTGTTTAGTCTTAACGATGTACAATGGGACGCGTTTCTCTTTTTTGATAGCGCGGATAGATTGCCTAATGCTTTCTATTAGGGCTTCTGACACTTCACTGGCCGGTTCTCCACTGCGATCTCTGTTGCAGTCTTCACAGTTTTTTGCAAACTCATGAATGCCTTCACTCATTTCCGGCCACCAGTACTCTGATTCTAATTCTCTCAGAGAGTCCCTGATTGTTTGGTGTCTCAGACCCAACCCCATATGTGCTTCCTGTAATAGGAAGCCCCTCCGGTCCCTGTTTGGAATTACCCTATCCCCCACTCCAGGGATTCGAGCAAAAGGAACGGAGTTTGCATCAATTATGTATGCATAATTGAGAGGATAGTTCACGGGTAGTGCTGCACAGTCGCCTTTTACGGTCGTTTTTACTGCCAGCATGGTTTCCCCGTCTATGTATTTTTCTGCACGCTTTTTTGTGGCTACGGAAGCCGGTTTAGTTGCTTCCGCTGTGGCTGTATTAGCCAATGAATTCCCTGCAATGTGAACGCCATCACGTTGAAGACTCTGTGCGTGTATCACGTGAGTCTTTTGTAGTTCTTTCTGTAAAAGAGCTACCTGTTTCCAGAGCAATTTATGCTTTATTGTGGCACCTGTGTCATCTTTGTAATCGTTTTCAATCCAACTCTGCAGTTTATTATTGTAAGAGTTGACGCATAAATGAGAATCGCACACGATTAGTGTCGGGAATTCACGTTCTGCATTTTCAAGCGCCATCTTTAAAGATCTGATTTCAGCTCTCTGAGCCGAACAGTTTCTTACTGATTCAGTTTTTGTTACTTTCGGTCTGAATTTACCGCACAGCCAACAACCTTTAATAATCGCACAGGCTACATCGTAGGATTTGCTCTCTACGTTGAAATGCTGTAGAAATCTATCTGTATAGATAATACAGGCGTACTGTGGGAGAGGCAGAAGTTCGATTGGCAGAGGATATTCTTCTTCATATTCTAAATCATTCAGTTCTTCGAATTGTGGGGCGAAATAGTATTTCACATCTTCCGCTCCTAGACAATCTATACACTGTATCCATTTCGGATCCAGTGACACTGTAGGCAGGTTTACTGGACTGAATAGCGCCTCGAAGGTGGATTCCGCTGTGAGGATATTAATCCTTTTACCATGTGCTAGTTCTCGTTCATTTGCTAATGCAATTTGCACTGCTTTCACAGTATTTTCTGTGTGACTGAATGTTTTTTCTGCTTGTGTGTACAAGTGAGATTTAATTGAAATTGCTACCTTTTCTCCCTCATTAGAGGTCAGGTACGTGAATCCGAATCCTCCTGGGATGACTCGGATTACAAGATCGCGTGTGTTGTCACGTGTATCTAATTTTGTTTTTGCTAACATGTCTGTTTGCAGTGATCTCAAAATTTCTGTGTGTTTTTGAGTCCAATTGATTTGTTTAAAATCAGGTTTAATTAGTTCGTAGAGAGGTTTAACCCTCTCTGCGTAATTTAGAATGTAAGTTCTTCCGAAATTCAGAAAACCTAGTATGGATTGTAAATTCTTCAGCGTTTTTGGAGCTTGGAGTACAGCGCACTTCTCTAAGAAGTTGTCCGCTAGGCTTTTCCCTTCACTTGATAATTCGTATCCTAAAAATAGTACCATCAGATGGGCAATTCGAGACTTTTTAAAGTTGAATTTGTAACCCTCTGCTGCGAACCCAAGTATAATGGTGTTCACTCTTTTCACGTGAGTGTGGTAAATATTTAATTTACCGTCCTAATTTCTATGCAGGTAAGTACTTAAACAAAAATAACTCAATCGGAAAGAAAGACGCAGAGTCCGTGGTGTTAGAGTTCTTAGGGGTTTTATTCCTTAAAAAGGAATGGTTCTTGAACCGGATATCGGGTTCCTGACACCACTGGGGTTCAGGAAGGGATAGAGCAATGTTTTATTGACAATACATAACTTTTATACTCAAATCATATACTGGAAACCAATACAGTAGGCGTAACAGCTGAGAGAAACAAGATAAGAGCACACACGTGTTAGCAATACGTAATCAGGAGGCATGAACATAGAGGTGTGTGCTAGAAACGTCACATGAAAGTGTCACAAGTGGGTGGTTACATAGCAGAATCTTGCAATGTCAGCAGAAATCTGAGATCTGGATGCGCGCGCAGCTGCATGACGTGTGATTGACGTGAAGCTGGAGGGTGCAGGGGACTTGACATTTACACTAGAGGAAAGAGACAGAAGTCTGGCATGTCAGATCAACTCGTACCTATATCATATCTGATATCTGATGTTTGGGAACCATATTATCTAGAAGAAAAGGTCTCTTGGGCAGAGGCTATTCTATACTGACTGTGAGTGCGTGTATAAGCGTCTACGTGTCTGCATGAGATGCGAGGGGGCATGGGCCTATCATGGTAACAGAGGCTATGAATTACTTGCACGGAGACAGTGAGGCCGGGCCCTTTGCTCTGTAGCTGGAAGGATGTTTACTTGAACTAGTAGGCAGGAATGTATTTTCGAGGAGCGGAGCAGATAATTCGAAGGTTGAATACAGTCTTGGCAGGCAACAGGCTGAGCTAAGCGCCGTTAGCCGCGCAGGGAGTAAGGCAGAGGTCACGGGTACAGAGGCAGGCCCAGGCTGAGGCATTCAGAGTCAGAAGGCAGGAAAAGGCTCGATGGCAGAATTCAGGGCCTACTTCGCCTGGGCTGAAAAACGTGTAAAGTACACCACAAAAAGACGTTGGCAAGGCATACTTAGGAACGGAATATCCAGCCCGTTCAGGGTGGATCTGAAAGAGGACATGTTAACGTTGGACGCAAATGTATTTGCGTCTTCATAGCTGGCACAGGAGGGAAGTTACATGCACTTTGAGCTAGCACATGGAGACGGTGGGGTACACGTTAGGGAACATTTCTTGACCATAAAATTTATATTTCCTCATTCCCTCCTTGTTCCCTACGGACCCTTCATGATATATCGATCCTCATGAATCGATCAGTCTGTTCATGTAACATCATTTGCTCTTCTTTCTTCTTTTCGCGTTTTGAATGAGAACTTGAATGCGGAATACATGATGTGGCGCACAGACCACAAATCGCTGGCCCACATTGTAGGCACAGGCAGCAACTGAATACTATGAGAAGGGCAATGCCTAGGAAGGATAGGATCTTCCACCCCCAAGCAGTCAACGTTGTCCAGAACCAACCGGACCAAGTCCAGGTGCCTGGATTCTGATGTATCAAACTTGCAATTTTATGAAGACGTGTGATAGCTTTATAGACTGTTGGCGCGTTTTCTGGAATGAAAACACAGCAACTCGACCCGATGACCTTACAGGCTCCGCCCCTATCTGCTAGGATGACGTCAATAACAAGACGATTTTGAAGAACAACAACCCGCATGGCAGATTGCTCCTCTGTTAGGTTGCCTAGAGCGGAAGTAGTTTCATTCACTACTGCTTCGAGGGTTCTGGTTAATTTGCGTATCAGTTTACTATTAAAGACAGCACCTAAATAGGGAAAAAAACCTTTATTGAAGTCTGTGTATTGCTCCCATGCCGTTTCAGTGTAGTCGACAATCGGGAGATCTCTTCGGAGTCTATTGTTTACTAGATTTGTATTTCTGTGATAATCAGGAGGGGCTAGGAAAACAGGTGGCAGAAGGAATGCAATGTAACAGGTACCATCCCAATCTGGAGGTAAGCGTATGTATGCGGTATGGCCACAAACAAAGTAGGAATGACGAGTAGCTCTAAATGTAGACTTGCCTTGATCACTGAATTCGACCACAGTAGTACATTTACTATGACCTAAGTGTACTGAACCCTTCTTTCTGACACATAAATCACCAGTGACTGGTAATACCGACATAGCAGGGAGAACTGGTGCAGCATCGGATTCAACAGTAAGAATCATGAGGTTAATTGTATAATTACCTAATCCATATACTTCATTTTCTAGATCAGTTCCTGTCCTAGTGGGAAGTCCCTTCTTGTCAGGGTAACAGGCGTTAAGCAGAACTAAGTTCAGGTTTCCCCAAACCCAATTCCCTTCGAAAACACCAATATCAGAATCTAAAGAATTAATTAATCTAAACCATGCACCACATGAGCCATTGTGAGTGAACGGGTATGGAAAGAGAGGCAGAACTCCCTTGTATTTCTGATAGCGAGGGAGTCGGCCACATATCCAGCAGTTTGTAGCATTATTAGTCTGATGGGAGTGATGTAACATACTAGTGAATGTGTTGTTGCGCAGCGCAAGTCTGTAAGATAGTTCGTGTGTGGGTAATTCACTAAAAGAATGTTCGGCAGTGACATTGTAAGCAGATTGTGCACGCTTGCAGATAGGGTAATATATATGCAACAATATACTGGCAGCAATAATCAGAAGGCTCAGAAAAAACATAACCAATAATGTCACTATACAGTGACTACAAAGTGATTTACAATATGTACGTTTCTTGAGTTGTCTCTCTCTCTCTCTCTATCTCGGTCTAGGGGATACATGTCAGAAACTAATTTAACCGATTCACCTAGGGGAGGACTTAAACAATTAAACTGTCTGACTTACTAGACCGTAATTTAGATTTATACTCCTCTTGCGGAGTTTTCTCTCTCTTGGGAACTTTAAAGTCACTAGAATCGGGGAAGTCCTTTGAGGGGGTGGAAGAGTCAGTCTCTGGCAACAGTTCATTACATTTTTTAATATGACTCGTATGAATCCACCCCTTTCGGCCCTCAACCTTGATTGCAGTCCTCGTGGTCAGAAGGACGAGCTTCGGCTCCTGCCAACGGGGCTCCAGCGGACTCCTCCTATCGAAATTTCGTATCAGCACAGTATCTCCAGGACGGACATCGTGTGGCTTCACATCAGTGTTGTCGGGAAAGGCTGCGGCAACCTGTGAACTACATGATTGGAGTGCAGACATCAAGGAGGCAAGGTAATCTGTCAGCATATTACAGTCAACATCGGTTATTTTCTTAGGCATGGGCGTCCCCCACATATTTGGTGGTCGGCCAAAGACCACCTCATACGGGGATAGTCCTGATCTCGAATGTGGGACCATTCTCATGTAGAATAGTGCAACTGGCAGGGCGACTATCCAGTCGACCCCTTTCTCTTTACATATTTTGGCAAGACGTGTTTTCAGTGTCTGATTATGCCTTTCTACAAGGCCAGCTGCCTCGGGATGTCGGACGCAATGGAATTTCCACTGGTATCCTAGCAGGAGTGAAACCTGCTTCATGAGCTCGGATGAGAATGGCTGTCCGTTATCTGAGTACACGATACGAGGCAAGCCATACCGTGGGAAGAATTCTCAAACCAGCTGCTTGGCAGTGGTCGGGGCAGTGTAATCTGGGACTGGATATGCTTCGGTCCAACGGGAAAGTGCACAAACAACTACGAGGACGTACTTGAATCCTCGACAACGTTCCATCTGGATATAATCCATCTGGAGGACTTCAAAAGGGTGATCGGGAGGATGAAATCCACCTTGCTCTACAGGGACGCTTTTACCTGGATTGAACTGACAACAGATCATGCAAGTACGCACTTTCTGTTTTGCTGCTGCTCGTAAATGTTTGTTGTACCAGAGATTCTGTAAACTGTCTAACATGGCTTTTTCTCCTAGGTGTGCTGGACTATGTGCTGTATTTATTATGACTTGAACCATAGAGTCGGGGAGAAACCATGTAGATTTTCCCTTCGTCATCCATCCTTGATCTGTCTGGATCCCTCCTAGTTCAGTCCATTTCTTGATTTCATCTGAAGTAGCATGTGTCTGAATATCGATTACATCTAGTGTGGGATCCTTAACTGTCATACAATGTGTTGGCACTATGATCTTTGTTACATCAGTTGTCTGGGTGTGAGTCAATGCTGTATGTTTTGCTGTTTGGTCTGCCAGGTCGTTACCCTGGGAAATAGAGTCTGTAACTTTAGTATGTGCTTTACACTTCATGATGGATATGCCTGAAGGCAGATGTATTGCTTCTAACAGTGCTTGAATGAGGGGTCCGTGTTGGATCTTGGCACCGTGAGAGGTCAAGAAACCTCGTTCTTGCCATAACACTCCGAAGTCGTGTACGACTCCGAAAGCATAACGTGAATCGGTGTATATGTTAACATTTCTGTTCTTGGCTAGTATACAGGCTCGGGTCAGAGCGATAAGCTCTGCTGCTTGAGCGGACAGTGTATCAATACGATGTGTTTCTTTGACTTCGGTTTCAGTGGTCACTGCATACGCGGCCACTAATTCTCCTGTGCTTGTTCTCATACATGAACCGTCTACGTAAAGTGTCAGGTCTGGATTTGTCAGTGCAACATCTGTTAAGTCTCGTCGGGGCTTTGTTACTGCATTAATGATCTCTATGCAATCATGCGGGGCTGAATCTGTCATAATCGAGGGTAACAATGTTGCAGGATTTAGAATGTTACAGCGTCTGATTTCTATGTGTGGCTGGAATAGCGTCAATTCATAACCTGTCAGTCGTGCTATAGTCAAGTGTTGAGTCTGGGTTCGGTTTAGAAGGACTTCTACAGAATGTGGAACTTGTACTGTCAATGGATGTCCTAATACTATTGAGTCGCTTTGTCTGATTGCTAGAGCTGTCGCTGCAACTGATTTTAAGCACGCAGGCAGAGCCTGGGCCACTGAATCCAATGTACTTGAAAAATAAGCACAAGGCTTATGTGAACCTGCTTGATCTTGTGTGAGGACAGACAACGCTGTACCATCACGTTCTGTAACAAAAAGTGTAAAAGGTTTGCTGTAACATGGTGTCGCTAAAACTGGTGCTTGACATAAAGCTTTTTTTAATTCCTCAAAAGACTGTGTATGTTCCTGAGTCCAAGGAAGGGCAGTCGAAGTCGCTGCCTCCTGTGTTGTCAACTGAATGAGTGGTTTTGCTAGAAATGCATACTGAGGAATCCATTGTCTGCAGTACGAGGTGAGGCCTATAAAGGCCTGCACTTCCTTTTGTGTCTGGGGTTGTGGCATGTTTACAATTAACTGGATGCGGTCAGGAGTGAGCTGTCTCCCCACTTTGGACAGCAAGTGACCCAGGTACACAACTTGCTGAACACAGAATTGTAGCTTTGAAGGAGACACCTTGTGTCCCTTGTCAGCCAGAAAATGTAAAACTGTCAGTGATGCTTGTTCACATTCGGGTTCACTTCGTGCGGTGATCATCAGATCATCGACGTACTGTAGTAAGGCAGTGTTAACTGGCATTTGGATACAGTCAAGTTGTCTTTTCAGTGCTTGGCTATAGATGCTGGGGCTTTCTGTGAATCCTTGAGGTGCGCGTGAAAATTTGAAACTTCGTCCATTTAAACTGAATCCGAAGAGATATTGGCTCTCTGGATCAATGGGTACACTGAAGAAGGCGTTCTTGAGGTCAATTACAGTAAAGAACGTCGCCTCTGAATCAATAGCAGTCAATAAGGATGAGATGTCGGGAACCACAGGATACTGTGGAACAATGCATTTATTCAGTTCTCGTAAATCAATCACCAGCCGATATACTGGCGGTGCATTGGGATCAGTACGTTTAAGAATCGGAATGATAGGGGAATTACAGATATTGGAGTCGGTTTCTACGACCACTCCTTGGGCAATGAGCTCTTCAATGATTTCCAGTAAAGCCACTACAGCATCGGGTGGTAACTTGTATTGTCTGATTCCGGGTAAAACAACTCCTGGTTTGAGTGTAACACGGTATGGTGTGATGTGCATGCAACCTACATCGGTTGGGCCTTGTGCCCACAGGTGTTTCGGTACATTTTTCAATCTCACATCAAACTCTCGTAATACATAGTGACCCTTAAAGTCACGCAGAAAAAGTCCAACACCCTCCGGAGAACAACATATCACGGCTCCTAAAGCCTTCAGTGTCTTGATTCCTAACAAGTTTTCTGGACATGATTTCGTGAGTAACAAGTCTGTAACACGTGATAATGGACCTACTGCTAGAGGGACAGGTTTCGATACTTCATTTACATCAGGCTGTCCTGAAAAACCAAGGGAAACGTTCTGTGAGCCTGAGAGGGGTGCCCCTGGGACTTCATCATGGCTGATTGTTGTGCGGCTTGCCCCTGTGTCAATTAAAAACTTTCTGTCTTTTCCCAATACTTGACTATGTACATAAGGACCCTCTTGATCTACAGGAATCTCAATAAGAGGCAAGCCAACCTCCCTCTCTAGGCTGTTTCATGTGTATCGCTGATAATCGGGATAATCAGATTGGGCATACTGGTACATTTGCTGTGAAACTTGCTGAGTCGCGGCAATGGGCTGTGGCTGTGGCTGTGATACCGCTACGGTCTGTACTGTATGTGGTGGAGCATGCATAGGCTGTATATTCTGTGAAGTCTGTTGCTGGGCCTGGTCTTGTCTAGGCTGACGCGGTCTTTCTTTAGTTTTACCTGTTGATATATTGTGTTTCAGGACTGGACATTCATTTACGTAGTGACCTGGCTGTTTGCAATAGTTGCATGTCCCTTTAACGGGAGCTACTGAATTACCTGTCTGGGTCATACCCTTTCTCTGACCGTCAGCTGGAACCGACTGGGCCACTAACATTTTCATTTTCGTGTCTTTCATACGTCTCTGTTCGTGATCCTGTTCTTCTCTAATTCTGTTCTGGTGATATTGTAACATTTGTAACATCTGGGATGGCGTATTTGCTTGCCATGTACTTTCGACTTTATATACACGGTTCTTAACTGGTGTCAGGGAATTCTCGACTAACTTGGTTACAAAAAGATGTGGGTATGACTCGCTACCTGGTTTCAGGCCACTATTAATAATGAAACATTTCTCGAATCTTGAATAGAAGTCACTAGTATCTTCATCGTGTTTCTGTTTACAGGCTGAGATTGCGTCCCAGTCTTCCTTTTTAGTTGTCAATAATCTTGGCAAAACCTGTACTATTAAACCTGGTAATGCTTTAGCTTTATCCCCAAGGCCTAGCCCTGGAGTACGAGCTTTTTCCTCGTCTTCTATTTCAGTCCAAATAATCTTTTTATCTCCCACCTCCCATTCTTTTTCCTTGAGTTTCTCGTAAATGCCGGTGGGCAGCAGTACTTTTAACAATTTCATAATATCCGTATACGTGTAATCTCCCATGAGTAACATGTCCTTAAGTTCTCGGTGAAAACCTGCAGGGTCTTTATCGTGACAGGGTACTAGTTTTTTCATTTCTAACAATTCCAGTTTTGTTAAGGGTGTGTACACAAACACTCGTTCCAAGGCATTATCGGCATTCATAACTGGGTGTACTTCTCGTAAAGGATTCTGTCTGTCAAAATAAAACATTTTTCTTTCTGGGGGCGGAGCTGAAACATATTGTGGGCCTAAGAAAGCGTTATATCTGTGCCGTTTTTCTAGAATTATTTGAATTAACTTGGTACTTAGGCCTCTCCATCTATTCATAAGTAGTGCTTCTAATGTATCAGGTAAGGGACCTGGATCAGAATGTTGTTGTCTGTATAACGTGATGAGATGCTGAATCATGTACACACCAGCTAATTTCTGCTCGTCTGGGGAAAGGTTCAGAAATGTCTGTGCTACTGTATCATCATTGTATGTGCTAGGATTGTCAGCCCATAGTACTGCTGACCGGGCTAGTTCTTGTTCATCCATAGAATTGAGTACATGGTACCCCATTCGTTCTTGAAGAATTTTATCGGTACCCTGAAACAGATATTCAGGAGAATTCGGTTTTGATATGCCGGAGAGAAAAACTCTCTTGCTTTCTGGGCGAATGCCTTTCTTAAGGTAATTTCCCTTACCCACATACGCTATCATTTCTTTAGTCGTGTCAGGTTCTTCAGGCTCGTCCTCCTCGGAGGAGTCATTCCTGTTACTTTCTTTTTCCTTTTCTTGTTCTTTTTTGTGTATTTCTATTACTGCTTTTCTGATTTTCTTGTACATGCTTGCTATACAATTCAGTTTATCATGGTTTCCTTCGGCTATATTTTGACCCCACCTGTTTAGTGCTTCCATCTCTTCCTTGTCTGCTCCAGGCCTGTCTCGTTCTCTTATTAAGCAATTTATGAAGAAACGTAATATACAACCTTGAGTGTCAACTTTCTGGTGAGCCAGGGCCTCTTTAATACTTTCAGGATCTTCCCCAGTCTGGACAAAATGATATATTCTATCCAGGTGGTCAGTCATCCCTGGAAATAACACTAGGTAATCTGTAACTTTTCGTAAGCGTAGTGATGCTAACAACATTCTATCGTCTTTACCGGGTACTGGATCGTATCTGCAAATTGGAAGGGGTTCTTTAAGCATGTCAAAACTTGGTGTTTGGGGAGTACGTTGCTTCATTAAGTCCCTAAGGTTTAATCTGTGTGTTGATGGCGGGGTCTGGAGACCTCCTGTCGCACCTCCTGAGGCGGAGGCTTGAGCATTATTTCTCTGTGGAGTCTGTATGTGTACCTGAACTTGTCTCTTATTAGGATCAGGCGCAAATGGATTTAGTATATTAATCTTAGATGTGGGAAGTGGCGGAGGTGGAGGAGCAGGTGGAGCAGGCTGTCGAACGGGTGAACTTTGTTGCGGTAATGGCGGGACATTGTCTTGGAGTGGGTTGCCACCTCCGTCACCGTCAGCAGGCGGTACGTGGGCACGTGGATTGGTGTAAGCGGGAGCTACATCGTCTAGATAGGAAGCAAGGAATATGTCTTTGGTGGTCCTGTGACTTACTTTAGTTGGAACCAATGGCGGCGGCAGATCCTTCGGTATTTCTGGAGTGGCCTTAGGCAAACCCTCGGCCACTAAATACATGCCATTTGCAAGAGTGTTTCGCATGCGGTCTACTTGTTCTGCTTTTACTCGGATCCCTTCATTAACTAATTCGTTTTCTCTGACTTCATCCGACTCTTCTCTATGTTTTTCTTCCTTTCGAAGTGCTTTTTCGGCACGTTTATGTGATTCTTTACGCCACAATTCTATGGCATCTTTCTGGGATTGTCTGGCTTTCTTTTTCCATAGCGCTTCTTCTACTCTCATGATGCACTCGGCATCCCATGTTCCTGTAACGGGCCACCTGTGTCTCTCCTCTAGGTGCTTGGTATAATCGGCCCATAAATCTAGGTACAGTATGGCATCTAAGCCATGCTTATGGTACATAAAATTTCCAGGAGTGTCCCTAGGGGGGACAGGAATTTCTTCCTCTAGTATCCCTTTCCTAGTTCCTATCTGTCTTAATTTATTGAAAAACGGCATCTTGTTACTTAGTACTGGATACTCGATACTTGTTACTTACTCTGAACACAGCTAGTTACACAAAAACACAGTAATGTACATCAAACAGTCACTCATACCACGACATTAATCACATGAAACATTTTGAACACATATGACTACCCTTGATACCAGATGTACTGCTAAACAGCACAGATACACCGTCGAGAACAGTGCAAGAACTTGAATGCTTGATGTACTGCTAAACAGTACAGATACACTGTCTAAAACAGTGCAGACCGTGTTTGTGTACCCAAACCCGTCTTTACCGGATACATAATAATGCACCCGTCTAGATGCGTCCCCAGCAATGGTACTCACCGGGAAGCACGGAACAGAAGGCCTCGGAAAACTCGACTGGACTGGACCGGACTGGACTCGACTCGACTCGATACGTGAATACTTCGGAACTGGTGGGCCTCTTGACACCTCGGACCTTGCTTCTTTCGGCTAGGCTCTGGTCGGGATCCTCCGCACTCCTCACCGCCTCGTCTGGGTGCTGATCGCAGTCTCCGTCACCTCCGTGGGCCAGAGGGAGATACAGGAAATCCTGCAGGTACGCGTAATTGTCCGTCTTGACTTATGGCAGGGGGCAAAGGTTGCAACGCACCAACCGGCGCGTGGGGTGGGGGAGGGGTCCCTGTTCGGGCGCCAAAATAATGTGGTAAATATTTAATTTACCGTCCTAATTTCTATGCAGGTAAGTACTTAAACAAAAATAACTCAATCGGAAAAAAAGACGCAGAGTCCGTGGTGTTAGAGTTCTTAGGGGTTTTATTCCTTAAAAGGGAATGGTTCTTGAACCGGATATCGGGTTCCTGACACCACTGGGGTTCAGGAAGGGATAGAGCAATGTTTTATTGACAATACATAACTTTTATACTCAAATCATATACTGGAAACCAATACAGTAGGCGTAACAGCTGAGAGAAACAAGATAAGAGCACACACGTGTTAGCAATACGTAATCAGGAGGCGTGAACATAGAGGTGTGTGCTAGAAACGTCACATGAAAGTGTCACAAGTGGGTGGTTACATAGCAGAATCTTGCAATGTCAGCAGAAATCTGAGATCTGGATGCGCGCGCAGCTGCATGACGTGTGATTGACGTGAAGCTGGAGGGTGCAGGGGACTTGACATTTACACTAGAAGAAAGAGACAGAAGTCTGGCATGTCAGATCAACTCGTACCTATATCATATCTGATATCTGATGTTTGGGAACCATATTATCTAGAAGAAAAGGTCTCTTGGGCAGAGGCTATTCTATACTGACTGTGAGTGCGTGTATAAGCGTCTACGTGTCTGTATGAGATGCGAGGGGGCATGGGCCTATCATGGTAACAGAGGCTATGAATTACTTGCACGGAGACAGTGAGGCCGGGCCCTTTGCTCTGCAGCTGGAAGGATGTTTACTTGAACTAGTAGGCAGGAATGTATTTTCGAGGAGCGGAGCAGATAATTCGAAGGTTGAATACAGTCTTGGCAGGCAACAGGCTGAGCTAAGCGCCGTTAGCCGCGCAGGGAGTAAGGCAGAGGTCACGGGTACAGAGGCAGGCCCAGGCTGAGGCATTCAGAGTCAGAAGGCAGGAAAAGGCTCGATGGCAGAATTCAGGGCCTACTTCGCCTGGGCTGAAAAACGTGTAAAGTACACCACAAAAAGACGTTGGCAAGGCATACTTAGGAACGGAATATCCAGCCCGTTCAGGGTGGATCTGAAAGAGGACATGTTAACGTTGGACGCAAATGTATTTGCGTCTTCATAGCTGGCACAGGAGGGAAGTTACATGCACTTTGAGCTAGCACATGGAGACGGTGGGGTACACGTTAGGGAACATTTCTTGACCATAAAATTTATATTTCCTCATGAGTATCCAAGTCGTCGTCTCTGAGGTAGATATCATCTACGTAAGATAATGCCTCATCATCATATATTTGTAGTAACTCTGTTACTCTAGCTGAGAATAGTCCTGGGCTGTTCTTGAACCCCTGTGGGAGTTGACAGAAATTTTTTCTGCGACCCAAATGCTGAGAAAGCGGTCAAGTATCTGCTTTCTGGTGCAATGTTTTGACAAAAGAAACCATTAGATATGTCCAATGTCGTTTTATATTTTTTCCTAATTATGTTATTCATTAGGGCTGCACTATGCGAGTTTTGTACTGCAAATGTTTTGCAACATGCATTAAGGTGTCTGTAGTCCAAAACTAGACGATATGAATTGTCTGGCTTGGAGACAGGAAACAAAGGATTGTTCATTTGAGAGGTGCATGTTTCAATCACCCCCTGGTATTCAAGTTGATCTAAGATCTCCCTGACTTGTTTTTTAGCTTCTTGCTTAATGGGATACTGCCGTTGGGCAGTTGGTTCAATTTTTAACTGGATTTTGTGAGGAGGTGAGTCCTCATCCCATCCTACATGATTTTTATATAATGCCGGTGCCTGGGCTACTGCCCATTTCCTTGCATAAGTATATTTTTTGTGAATCGTAATGTGATTCGAGAAGGCAGGCATAATCATTTCTTCGCCACGAGGGCACTCCCTGACAAACTCCGGGGGCCAATCTTTTTCAGCTAACAGAATATCATAGCCTTTTGAGAGTTTATCCCAAAATAGACCCTTTATTTTCCTAGTCTTATCACCCTCTATACGCAATGTTATTTCGTATATTTTATGGGGCTCGCTAAGTCTGGTGTCGGCAGTTTCAACCTGAATGAATTCATTCATGTCCACTGTCTCCAGATGACTCATCAAGATCTTGCGGGCTATACTGATTTCTGCTGCACTGTCTAACATTGTCTGTGCCCACTCCCCGTTTTTCAACTGTGTCCTCAGTATTCTCGGCATGGTTGATTACTCTAATACTGGCTACCTTCTTTTTCGGAAATTGAGATTTTTTACTCTGAGCAGGTTCCTTGTCTTTAGACTTGGTGTGCTCTCCTGAGTCTGACCGTCCTCTTCTTTCCGATTTCTGCGAAAAAGATTGAGAGGGACGTGTATCAATACTTTGATATCTATCAGGTTTTTTTCAAATTATCCCTATTTCTAAGGTTGTATCTTTTCTCAGAGGGCTCCCTCTGGGGAGACTGGTGTTCTCGAGTCGGAGTTCTTTCCCTCCGTTGAGGAGACCTTCCTCTGGACTGGAAAACTTTTTCCTTGGGAGTGGATTGTTTATTTCCATCCCAGCTCTTTTTAGGAGTGTTTGAATTATTTTTAATAAATAATTTTTCAGGATTTTCGAGCAGTTGGGGCTTTACTGGCTTCCCACCCAGCCGTCTCTACCTACTTCTTCATAGCATTTCTCTATGATTCTGGCAAGCTCAACTGGCTGATCTGTTATATCTGTTTCCTTCAACTTCTGGCGGATCGCCACAGATGCTGCTTCTCCCTTTATGTTGGCTAATAATATAGCCGAGACCTGCTTGAAGTCTTTCAGTAATTTCATACCAAGAGTTAAAGCAGGTTCAGGACCGTATTCATTTTGAATCTGTCTTAGTACATCTGGTATTACCGCCATAGACGGAACACCATGTGTTTTTGTGTAAATGGAAGCAAAGACTATACCCCAAGTGTCGCAGTCCTCTATGTGTGGTGTGATTCCCATAGGAAGGCAGATTGTCAAGATTCTGTGTTTCTCAATAGGGGTAGTATCCGGAAATACTGCCTTTATTTGAGTGATTTTCTGTGCTAACCAGAAAGGAATTTGTTCCCGTTTTACGGGTGTTTTACCAAGACATGACTGTATGTTCTGTGGTGTAATTTTATTAGTGTTCCCCTGATGAGGGGTCAGCTGTGGTACATTAACAGCTGATTGGACTGTTGCAGTCCGTATTACATATTGGACTAATTGCCTATGTATTTTAATTAGTGTTTTTAGCTGTACTAACAGCTCTTCTTTAGACATTTTTGCAATGTCCGGATGTGGTGTGTAGCTGGCTAGAACCGGCCACGTTGCTCCTGGTCTACCTAGTGGACCGAGCCTGGTTATGTGATCATTATGTTTTAGGGCGCCATTAAACCAGAGCAGGTGCTCTTGGAATTTTAGTGGGATTTCAGTCTCCTCGAAAGGAGCGTACTCATCCGGTGGTTTCTCTATTTTGTAATAGTGAAACTCTTTTGTTCTAGCGTTTGCCGCTGGAAAGTTTATCCATGAATAGAATACCTCTGTCTGCCGATATTCGTGTGCCTCTATCACGAAAATTACGGTACCACCTTGTGGTGTCAGTCCGTTTTCTATAAGTTTTAACGTTATAGATTTTCTTAAATGTACCGGGATGATAATTGCATCCGGGTCAATCTGTAGGAGACTCGTTTCTTCCTCTATTAGTAGGATTGCCAGTCTAGCTGCTTCCCTTTCTTCTTCACTGTCTGACATTTTATGAATGCAGGTTTTGCAGAGTAGGTCTCCAAGGAGACAAAGATTAGGTGCACAATATTATGGAACACTGTATCCTTCAACGTTGAATAAACCAGAGCTTTACATAGGAATCTCTTCCTACTGAGTTCGGGCGGATTTTAACCTTTCACCCACTCCAGACGTCTATTGGAGTATTTACGGGAGAAAGGGGTCTGTGTGAAAAATGCACGACTGAGTTACTCTAACGTCTTGCGTTAGTTTATCGCCTTACCAAACGTTGGGCGCCATGTAGTGTAGTTCCTATTTTCCCAATAGGCCCTGCGCATTGGAATAACATAAACAGTAGTATCGACGTAGAAGTGCGGATCTTCCAGGCCTCCACTGACTATGCTAAACTTAATTGGGTTTGTTACCAACTGGCTCAGAGGTCACTGGAAACTTTCTTGACTGAATAGGAAGTGATCAGCTTCCCTGGCACAGCCAAGAAGGGATTCAGTTTTCCAACAACCGTGCAACATGACAACTTTGCTCCTCAGATAAGAGTCAATCTCTAGGGTCGTGTGAAACAATAGACAGTTATTTTACTCAGTCAGTGGTTGTGCAGTTTACCTTCACAATATGTAGAGAATAGAGAGACGGGCGTTTTCAATAAAGAGTAACATTTATTGAACAGTCTTTCTTCTCGTACAAGAGAAATGAATTGCCACAATAGCAAGACTTGTTATTATAAAAAGTACGTACAGTAAGATAAGTATTGCGAAATAATACTGTAAAAGCATTGATATGGTTTCTTAGCCATACAGTGGTTTAAAAGGAATAAAACATACATACATTCATATATACATTAGGCTAAAATACTCAACTGGTGCTTCTAACTACGCCTACCCCAGTGTACCTGACCTAAGCCTAATACTTGGGAGGGGAGTAAGTAAGTAGCTTTAGTTTAAGTTGGTTTTGCCAAGGTTTGCTTCAAGAATTCTCTCTAAGGGTTTAGTCAACACCATACCTCTGGAATAGAATGATGGAGGTCTGGTATCTCCTTCAGGGGGTCGATATCCCCGTCACCCGCAAGGGTAGACTAGAAACGCCGGAGCTGGATTTCTCTGCAGGAGAAAGACAGCGTCTCTTCTCAGCGCGTCGAGGAGGAGGAGGAGGGGCAGCGTCCGCGGGCAGCTTGCATCTGCTGGGCTCTTTTGCAGTGGACGGCTGTTCAGCTCCTAAGTTCACCACACCATCGTTCGCTAGTTAGCAGCGATAGCAGTAGCGATAGCAGCTATGGTATCGTCAGCATGACAGCTTCTTCAGCAGCAGCAAGATAGCTGGTAGCATCAGCTTCAGCGATGGCATTAGCGTATACAGCAGCAACATCAGCAACACAACAGCGTTTGCTTAAGGCAACGTTGGTAATATTTATACCTGAAAGGTGCCTTGTTTGACGTAAGTTTTTGGACATAAGACGTCAATAAAGATGTCACTAGGAAGTGATCGTCTATCAGTGCTCATTAGAGTTCTATTGCTAATCAAAACACAGCAAGCGGGGATTTCCAGGTTTGCTGAGTTTTTATCTTGTTGAAGAGCTCAGAGTGTTAATCTAGGAATCTCAGATAGTAACTTCTGCTATGTCATTGCACTAATTGGTTGCAAAGGAAGTGGCAGAGAAAGCTATTCTGAAATGTGGCTCTGTTCGTGTGAGGCCAGAGACGAGTTTCTGAATATTGCACTTGAATGGTTATGCCAATATAGGGAATAGATGGATTTATAGCCGAATAGGGGAATAAGGTCACAGTATCGATCAGGGTCCTAGATTAGAACGCTACAAGGCAAGCAGCATTGTTTTAAAATGGGGTCTTCAAGATGGCCACTAGCCAGCGGGCTAGCAACCGGGAAGATGCATCAAGAGGAATAGCAAGAGCGAGCCCCACGCGGCTATCGTGGAGTGTGGAGGGCTGAGCTTCGGTGCACTTACGACTCTGGGAAGGGGCTTCTCAAGTCCTAATGCACAACTTTGAGGACACCTCAGAAGCTGCACAGTTTAGCAAAGAGCAAAATGGCTAGGTGTCCTGTCCCACATCTCTCGTGTCTGCCACGGGTCTTAGCTTTTCTGGAGGTGTAGGTTGGGGTCAGAGAAGTCTGGAAGTCCTGTCCTGTGAAGCAGGGTCATCGGGATCCTTCGGGAGCGTTGACAAAGCAAGCCGGCAATTCGCTAGGTGGTGCCTGTTTGCACAGGGTGGTCACTCCTTGACCACAAGGGAGATTCTTCAGTCTTCTAGTTGCAGTAGAATGTCGAAGGTCTAGAGTTTCATTTCAGAGTTTCAGTTCAGGATAATCTCAAGTCTTTAGACTCGGCTCCTAGCTTTATACGAATTAAAGTGGCTGGATTACCTGCTAGGTCCCTTCTATGGGTGGGACAAGGGAAGGGGGTGGTTACACCCCTTTCCCTTTGTCCAGTTTTGCGACAGAGCTGGAACTGGAATGCTCCAGCAACTGGTTTGAACCTGGCTATGCAAGGAGCACATTGTGTGCCCCAGGAAGTGTCTCATTTCATTCAACCCACCCTGCCCCAATACACTATAGCCTGTCTGGGGAGGTGCTAGAACCTCCCAAGGCAGGAAACCTATTGTCCAGGCCTCCCTCGCTGGAAAGGCTCCCAGCTGCAGAAGGTCAGACTTGTGTCTGTGGCAGCAGCATTCATTTTGTGATGCTGAGGCTCTGTTTAACTTTAACCGGGTAAAGCTACAACTACATGTCTTCTTCCTCTAGAAGGGTAGAATCAATCAATCAATCAATCAACGCATTTATATAGCGCACTACTTACCCAGAGGGTCTCAAGGCGCTGGGGGAGGGGGATCTGCTACTGCTCGAACAACCAGGTCTTGAGTTGCTTCCTGAAGGCGAGGTGGTCCTGGGTCAGGCGGAGGTGGGTGGGGAGGGAGTTCCATGTCTTGGCGGCGAGGTACCGTCCCCCTGTGGTGGCTCTACGGATGCGGGGGATGGCAGCGAGGGCATGGCTGGTCGATCGAAGCTGGCATTTGGGAGCGTAGAAGTTGAGGCGGCTGTTGAGGTATCCTGGGCCTTGGCTGTGTAGGGCTTTGTGTACGTGGGTGAGGAGACGGAAGGTGATTCTCTTGTTGACCGGAAGCCAATGCAGATCTCTCAGGTGTCCGGAGATGTGGCTGCGACGGGGGATGTCCAGGATGAGTCGTGCTGAGGCGTTCTGGATCCGCTGGAGTCTCTTCTGGAGTTTGGCGGTGGTTCCGGCGTAGAGGGTGTTGCCGTAGTCCAGTCGGCTGGTGACGAGGGCCTGGGTGACCGTCTTCCTGGTCTCGGTGGGGATCCACCGGAAGATCTTACGTAGCATGCGCAGGATGTTGAAGCACGACGAGGAGACGGCGTTGACTTGTCTGGTCATGGAGAGGGAGGAGTCCAGGATGAAGCCCAGGTTGCGTGCGTGGTCTGTTGGTTTGGGTGCGCTGCCTAGGGCGGGGGGCCACCAGGAGTCGTCCCAAGCGGCGGCTGAGGATCCCAGGATGAGGACTTCCGTCTTATCTGAGTTCAGTTTCAGGCGGCTATTCTTCATCCATTCGGCTACCTCTTTCATCCCTTCGTGAAGGTTGGCTCTGGCGGTGGCGGGGTCGTTGGTAAGGGAGAGGATCAGCTGGGTGTCGTCGGCGTAGGAGATGATGTTGAGGTTGTGCTGGCGTGCGATGTCTGCGAGGGGGCTCATGTAGATGTTGAAGAGGGTTGGACTGAGCGAGGAGCCTTGAGGGACGCCGCAGATGACTTCGGTGGCTTCAGATCTGAACGGAGGGAGGCGGACTCTCTGTGTCCTTCCGGCGAGGAAGGAGATGATCCACTCCAGTGCCTTCTCCTGGACTCCGACGTTGCTGAGGCGTTGTACTAGGGTACGATGGCAGACAGTGTCGAAGGCCGCGGAGAGGTCCAGGAGGATGAGGGCCGCTGTTTCTCTGTTGTCGAGCAGCGCTCGGATGTCATCGGTGACTGCGATCAGGGCGGTCTCGGTGCTGTGGTTGGCCCGGAAGCCAGACTGCGAGGGGTCGAGGGATCCGTTCGTCTCGAGGAAGGCGGCCAGCTGCTTGTTGACGGTCTTCTCGATGACTTTTGCAGGAAACAGGAGCAGCGAGATGGGGCGGTAGTTCTTGAGGTCGGTGGGGTTGGCTGATGGCTTCTTTAGTAGAGCGCTGAGTTCCAGCTCTCCGGGAAGGTAGCGGTGTCGAAGGAGGTGTTGATGATGTCCCGCAGGTGGGGTGCGATGATAGCGTCGGCCTTTTTGAAGACGTGGTGAGGGCAGGGGTCGGTCGGCGATCCGGAGTGGATGGAGTTCATCGTGAGGACGGTGTCTTCGGTGCTGATCGGAGTCCAGGCGCGGAGGGTGGTTGTGGGGGGCGGTGGTTCGGTCGTGGTGTTTCTTCAGTTGAGTGCTGAAGCTGTTGTGTATGTCCACGATCTTGTTGTGGAAGTAGGAGGCGAGGGAGTTGCAGAGGTCTTGCAAAGGGGTGATGTCGTTGTTTCCGGCGTTGGGGTTGGAGAGCTCTTTCACGATGTTGAAGAGTTCCTTGCTGTTGTGTGCGTTGTTGTCCAGTCGTTCCTTGAATGCTGTTCTCTTGGTGGCGTGAATCAGTTGATGGTGCTTTCGGGTGGCGAGCTTGAGGGTGGTCATGTTGTCCGGTGTTGGGTCTTTTCTCCAGGCTTTCTCGAGGGCTCGGTAGTTCTTCTTGGAGCTCTTGAGTTCGTCGGTGAACCATGGGGCCTTCTTGCTGCCGGGTCGGCTGGGTGGGGTCCTCAGTGGGGCGAGGTCGTCTGCGCAGCTGTTGATCCACTTCGTGAGGTTGTCGGCGGCCTGGCTGGGGTTCGCTGAGCTGGCGGGAGGGTGCTGGCTCAGGGATGTGGCGAGTTGGTCGGCCGTGATCTTGTTCCAGCTTCTTCGTGCAACATGTTGCTGGTGGTGGTGGATTGTGGTCCTTCTGAAGCTGAAGTGGACGCAGCTGTGGTCCGTCCAGTGGAGTCCGGTGGCGTGGCTGAAGACGATGTCCTTGCTGGATGAGGAGACGGCGTCGAGTGTGTGTCCGGCGAAGTGGGTGGGGGTGGTCACCAGCTGCTTGAGTCCGAGGTTGGCGAGGTTGGCAAGCAGGGAGGTGGTGTTGCGGTCGTTGTAGTTCTCCAGGTGGAAGTTGAAGTCCCCGTGGAGGATGTAGTCAGCAGAGGGGAGGGCGTGCGGGCTGATGAAGTCGGCGATGTCTTCGCTGAATTGAGCTATTGAGAATGCTACCCGCGTTGCCATAACTGGCAAGGGGGTAGTATTCCAAAGCGTATGACACCTTACACGACATGTTTTGTTAAAGCCAAACCAAAGTTAACATTAACCGCGAGGATTAAGAGTATATGGTATGGCTATATCATAGAACAGCTATAAGGACATGGTTCCAAAAGCTGCAGAGAGGCTCAGCTCATGCTAGAGCGCCATCTCACATAAAACCAAGCACTCTGCCTCCAGAATTGTTAAGGCCTGCCATAGGAGTGACTTATAGGTATATATGTGTCTATATGTAATGGTAGGTATAGGGATACTATACCTAAGCAAGGGGTGATTACATGACCTTGCCCCACCTGAGTGATCAGCCAGTTGTGTCAATGTGGATGGCGAGCCAGGGGTGGCATAATATATGCTGCAGCCCCTGGTAGGGCTTGGATGCACCTATGCCCTGGGCCCCTATGGTACACTATACAGGGGCTCATAAGGTGATCCAATACCCAATTGGATATGTACCTAAAGTACATGGAGTCCATTTTACATTGGGAGCAGATAGCCTGGGGCCCTGATTAGCAGGATCTCAGGCCAACTAAGTCGAAAACCAGCTAAACACTAGGCAAAAAGTTGGGGTAACCATATAGTCAGGTATCCACCTTCCTACAGCGTGCTCTTAGTGTGCGGGAGCAGCGAGATGGGTCGGAAGTTTTTGAGGTCCTTGGGGTCCGCCTTGGGTTTCTTTGGTAGGGCGTTGATCTCTGCGTACTTCCAGCACTCCGGGAAGGTCGCTGTCTCGAAGGAGATGTTGATGGTTTTCCGGATGTGGCGGCAATGGTGCTGCTGGCTTTGTTGTAGATGTGGTGTGGGCAGGGGTTTTCCAGGGATCCGGAGTGTACGGTGTTCATGATCTTGATGGTGTCGTTGTCGTTTATGTTGGTCCAGGCACGCAGGCAGTTGGTGGGGGAGGTGGTCGTGGGAGCGGGGGTGTGGGCTGTTGCCGGGGTGGTGACGGTGTCGGAGGTGTCGTGGATGTCTGTGATCTTGCGATGGAAGAAGGTGTCCAGCGAGTCACACAGGTCTTGTGACGGTGGGATGTCGTTGGTGTTGGAGCTGGGGTTGGAGAGTTCCTTCACGAAGCTGAAGAGCTCTTTGCTGTTGTGTGCGTTGTTGTCTAGGTGGTCTCTGAAGGCGGTCCTTTTGGCAGATCTGATGAGTTGGTGGTGTCGGCGGGTGGCGTTCCTGTGGGCTGTGTAGCTTTCCGGTGTTCTTTCGCGGGTCCAGTTTTTTTCTAGTTTTTGGCAGGTTCACTTGGAGGCCTGGAGGTCTTCGGTGAACCAGCTGGCTCTCTTGCTGGTGTTAGTGTTCGGGGGTTTCTTGAGCGGGGTGAGGGTGTTGGCGCAGTCGTTGATCCATTGTCTGAGGTTGTGGGCTGCAGCGTCTGGGTCGGTTGGGTCTGCGGGTGGGTTCTGGGCGAGGGCGGCGGTTAGCTGGTCCTCGGTGATCTTGCCCCAGCTGCGGCGAGGCATCTGCTGGGTGCGGTGGTGTGTGGTGGGTTTCCGGAAGATGAAGTGGATGCAGTGGTAGTCGGTCCAGTGGAGTTCGGTGGTGGGGTCGAAGAAGACGTGGCTGCTCGCTGAGAAGATGGGGTCAAGCGTGTGGCCAGGGGAGTGTATGGGTGCTGGGTCGAGTTGTCTGAGTCCAAGGTTGCCGAGGTTGTCGATGAGGGTGGAGGAGTTGGCGTCGTTGTTGTTCTTGAGGTGGAAGTTCAGGTCCCCGAGGAGGATGTAGTCTCTGGAGGCGAGGGCGAGGGCGTGTGTGCTGACAAGGTTGGTGATGGGGTCGCAGAACTGCAGTCGGGGTCTTGGGGGTCTGTAGATGAGAGTGCCTCCGAGGGTAGTGTTGGGGTCGGTGTGGATCTGGAAGTGCAGGTGTTCGGCGGTGTTGAGGGTGTCGTCGGCGTGTGTCGAGATTTTGAGAGTATTTCTGTGTATGATGGCAATTCCTCCTCCTATTCCTTTGGTGCGGTCCTTGCGGGTGATCTTGTAGCCTTCCGGGATGGCTATGGCGATGTCAGGTGCTGAGGAGGGGGTCAGCCAGGTCTCAGTCAGGAAGGCGACGTCTGGGGAGTAAATCCCAGAGTTCGATGGCGTGTTTGCGGGCGGGGCGGGTGTTGAGCAGGATACATCTGAGGAAGTTGGTTTCCATGTTGGGTGGGTTGGCGGGCCGGATGCTGGTGAAGCTGCAGTTCTAGCAGGAGAAGAGTCCTTGGGTGCTTTTCGGGGCAGCCAGGCAACAGGTGCGAGATTGTCCGGCGTTGAGTGCGTGGAGAGTGCTGGAGTCGTAGCGGAGGTAGGTGTCATGGTTTGTGCGGGGTCCAGGGTTTCTGGCGCTGGGCGTGGTCCAGACGCGGACGCGCGCAGACGGGCTTGCCTTAGGCGTGCCATCAGCACACCAGCGGTGCGGCCGCGCAGGATCTGGCATTTATGGGGTGGTGGGAGGGAGGAGCAGCTGGGAGGCGGGAGAAGCGAATGGGCAGAGGTCAGTCAGAGGGGCGGGGCCACCGTGGATACGGCGGCGGGGGAGACAAGTGGCACAGAAGGCAAAAATGGGGAACAGGAGGGGGAAAACAGTGGCACAGAAGGGAAAATACTGGTCACAGGGAGGATGAAAACAGTGGCACAGAAGGCAATAAAAACAAGGGCACCAAAACGGAAAAAACACACTTACCAGCGAGACCTCAGCAGCGATAGGGGCACACAGTCAGAGCTGTGCGGATGGGGAGCGACCTACTAGGAGGGTCAGGGGTCGCTCTCCTCAACGCGCAGCGGCCGGCCTATGTGGGGAGGTGGGAGGGAGGAGCAGCTTGGAGGTGGGAGGCGAGAGTAGCGAATGGGCAGTGGGCAGTCAAGGGGGCGGGGCCACAGGGGACACAGCGGCAGAAGAGACGAGTGGCACAGAAGGCAAAAACGTGGCACAAGGAGGGAGAAAACAGTGGCACAGAAGGCAAAAAAAAAAGCCAGTTCAGTTCTGCGCAGCAGGACAGACACAACCAGACTAGCTGAGCTTTTAATTTCTACACATATTCAAGTAATAAGATTGTTTATATATTTTTTGTGCTTTTGTAAAATGTAGTATTGGGAACAATACCTCTAACCCCCCAAAGTCCAGCACTTTGCCTACTGTTGCTTACATTGCAGTGAGAATATTGAATTTGAATCATCGAATTGTAATATTTCTTATTAACTTTTCCATGTAGAACCTTGATTGTTAATGGTTCTTATTTTTTGGTTTTTGTTAGCACAGTTTGTTTGTTATATTTTTCAATTATGTTTAAAATGATCTTTTTTCATGTTTTCAAGTTGTATTAATTGTTGTTAGTGTTTACCGAAATGTTTATATCAATATTTTTTGATAATTTCGATTTTTATCTGTTTTACTTTTTAGATTTGTTTGTGATTTTATTTTGTATGGTATTTATATTTTAATGGAGTTTGATTTTATTTGTTTAACTTTATTGGTGTAATATTAATTTTAGTTTTGTACTTTTTTATTTATATTTAATTGTAATGGTTTACCAATGATCATAACAATTTTTGTATTCATTATTTATATAAGTCTGTATGTTTACATTTTTAAAGGCAATGTAAATTATCATTATGTTGTTTATTTAAAATTGAACCTATATTTATTTTTGATATAATTTTAAGTATTACATTACTTTTTTTAGATTGGAATTGTTTTGACATAGTATATATTTATGCATGTAATCTTTTTAACCTAATTAATTTCTTTAAGTTATTACAATGCAAAATACTTTTATATCTGTATCCTTACCTATCTAATTTCACTACATTTGTTCACAATATTGTTAGACTTGATATGGTCTTACTGTGCATTGTACGTATGTAAAGTTGATATTTTTGTTTATCTTCTGGTTTCCACAATATTTTTGTATCGTAATATTTTCGACCTCAATAATATGTCATGGAGTGTTCTGCGCAGGAGGACAGACATGACGAAGGGCTTAGTTTAGCACAGGGGGAGGGACACAATGAGGTGCCAGTTCTGTGCAGCACAGGGAGGATGAGAGGCCAGGTTTGCCAGAAGGATAGACACGGCGAGCGACACCTGGTTCCACAGGGATGACACTTACAAGTGGAGTGATATTTATCAGACCCTGTAATTACCAGGTGTGATAAAGAGTGCACTCTTCATCATATTTAGGCAGGTAATCCCTGCTGAAGTGTAATAGGAGGAGCAGCTCAGTGTTTACCAAGACACCTGCATTTTGATGTGGTGAGCACCAGAATCAGCATGTTATTCCTAAAAAATTCAAAATAGACAATAGTTGCTGCATGTGATAAACCCTAGAGAGTCCAGGGTCGGATTTTATCAGGTGCAGCTGTTATCTCACCTGGCAGGGGCCTCTGGGATCAGGCCCAGGGTCGTTTACATTATGAGTTTTAGTCATACAGGTAATGCCTTGGGCCAGAGACCAGGCTGAGCAGTCAGGTAGCACCAGTCCTACACATACCTCTGCTAGCGGTAAGTACTGTTGGGATGGGAATGTTCCTTCATTCCTCACTTGGTGGCGGCATACATAGGGCCCCTCCTCAGGTCAGGGGGGGATGTTATTCCACATCTTGGGTGCTGTCCCACACAGTGACCGTCACAGATTTCGTTGCAGTTTTTGATGGACACCATATCATGTCCTGGACAGATAGCTTACAGGTAGGATCTAAGCTTTGCACAGAGGGCATGTGTAGTTATGTTTAGTTATGTTATGTTTAGTTATGCTATACTTAGTTATGTTATGTTTAGTTATGGTATGTTTAGTTATGCTATACTTAGTTATGTTATGTTTAGTTATGGTATGTTTAGTTATGCTATACTTAGTTATGTTATGTTTAGTTATGGTATGTTTAGTTATGCTGTACTTAGTTATGTTATGTTTAGTTATGGTATGTTTAGTTATGCTATACTTAGTTATGTTATGTTTAGTTATGTTATGTTTAGTTATGGTATGTTTAGTTATGCTATACTTAGTTATGTTATGTTTAGTTATGGTATTTTTAGTTATGCTATACTTAGTTATGTTATGTTTAGTTATGGTATGTTTAGTTATGCTATACTTAGTTATGTTATGTTTAGTTATGTTATGTTTAGTTATGGTATGTTTAGTTATGCTATACTTAGTTATGTTATGTTTAGTTATGGTATGTTAAGTTATGTTTAGTTATACTATGTTTAGTTACGTCATGTTCAGGTATGTTTAGTTATGTTATATGTAGTTATATTATATTTAGTTATGTTATGTTTAGTTATGTCTAATTATGTTATGTTCATTTGTAGAGCGCTCTAGCCCCCGGGAGGGTGTCCTGGGGCTTTAGACCGCAGCAGCCTGGTCTGGCCTATGGCTGAGCCTGAGTGGTCTTCATCTTCCTGCGGAGTCTGAGGATCCAAGAGGCAGCAGCGGTGTGCAGCGGAAGCTTATTCCAGGTTGTAGGAGTGATGTAGGAGAAAGCCCCCGAGCCACATTTGGTTCAGCACATGCGAGGGGTGTGTGTGAGTAGATGTCCGGTCGAGCGGAGGTGTCTGGTGGGTTTGTGGAATGTGATGTGGTTGTTGAGAGAATTTCTGCTGAAAATCACAACGTCTGACTTGACAGTGTTCAGTTCTAGACAGTTGGTTTTCATCCAGCCAGCGACTTCGGTCATGCAGGCGGCTCACTTTGTCCCACTGTTAGATGTTTTGTCTGATAGACAGAGTATCAGCCGTGTGTTGTCGGTCTAGGTTAGAACGTGGGTTCCGTGGGTGCAGATGATGCTGTCAAGCAGGACCATGTACATGTTGAAGAGGATCAGGCTTAGAGATGAGTCTTACGGTACTCCACAGATGAGGTTGTTGGCATCTGAGCAGTAGGGGGCCAGGCTGACTGACTGGGTATGACCAGTCAGGAAAGCTCATATCCAGTGGAGTGCGGGGTGGGATACCGTCTTGAAAGCTGCAGTGATTTCAGAAGGATGAGGGCTGCGGTGTCTCCACTTCCATGACCATCCAGATGTCTCTGTTGCAGTGATTAAGGCTGTTTATGTGCTGTGGTTCGGTCTGAATCAAGACCGAGTGGTGCAGAGGAGATGTTTTTAGTTCAGGTCGGTGTTAGGCAGTTCTTGATCAACTTTTCCAAGATTTTGGCCAGGTAGGTGGCACAGAGAGAGGTCTGTAATTGGCTAGTGTAGCTGAATTTGCAGAGGGCTTCTTGAGGAGGGGGAATACTGTGGCATGCTTTCAAGCATTCATCTTTCAAGCTTTTGTGATCTGGGTATTCAAGATTGAGGTGAGTGCAGAGCTGATGGCTTACAGTCCTTTACTGAAGGCATGGACTGTGCAAGTGCCCGAGGGGGGACTGGAGTGGATGGACTTTCTGGTGGGGTGGTTTCCTCTGTGGTGATGGTGAACCAGGGTATTTTTATGGTTTCTGTGGTCAAGAGGGCGAGGCTTGCTGCTGGGTCAGATTGTTCCCTTTGGGGTTTGAAGTTGTTGAATATATTTGTTTATCTTGTTGCAGAAGAACAGGGAGTTTGTTGCAGAAGTCCAGTGGGGGAGTGATGCTGGTGAAGCTGGCTTCTGGGGAGGTGAAACCTTTCATGTTGACGAAGATCCCTCTGCTGCTGTTGGTGCTCCTGGCATCAATGCAGTCTGTGGGCGCGGAACGTTTGGTGCTTATAAATCTGCTATTGGAAGTGTCTGAGGGTGGATTTGAGCGTGGTCCTTTCCTTGCTGTCCTGAATCACCCTCCATCTGCGCTCCCGTTGGTTGCAGTGGTGTTTGATGATCCTGAGCTGCTCCATGTAGCTGCGCGCTTGTGGCCTGTATCTTGTGGTTTTGTTGGATGCCAAGGGTGTCAAGGTGTCAGCGCAGGCAGTGATCCAGGTGTTGAAGTTGAAGATGGAGTTGGAGAGGCTGCGGCTGTGAGCGGGCCGATGTTCCAGTATTGTGGTAGCCCTGGCATCTTCGGATACCTTGTGATACCTTCAACCTTCTGATGCCTTGTTCTACTCTCAGAGGGCGGGTGTGGCATTGTTGGTTCTGCTGTGATGCGGAATGGGAACGGTGAATTTGATATGGGTTTGGTGGGTCCAGGTGATTGGTGTCAGCTCGTTTACTCATTTGTTCCTAAAACTGATAAATATAAGGCCCAGCGGGTGTCCGGCACGCGGGTGTGTCTTTCCACCCATTGGGTGAGGCTGAGGTTTCCTAGCTCTTCGAGTCGGATGGTGGTGTTGGGGCCAGAGGGGTCTTTCAGGTGGAACTTTAGGCATCCGAGGAGGATGAAGCTGCTTGAGTTGAGGATGAAGGGTACGATGAACTCTGCGATGATGCTGACGAAATCAGAGTGCGGACCTGGAGGTCGATAGATAAAAGTACCTCTCAGGGTGCAGTGGGAGGGGATGCTCATCTAGAATGTCAAGTGGCCCATGTTGCTGGAGGATGCTTCTGGGGTAGTGGTGCAGCTGATGCAGTCAATAAATAGGATGGGGTGTCTGCCTCTGGGCTTGTGTTGTCTGTCTGGCAATATTGCAACCAGGAATGATGTTTGCAGCCTTGTGTGGGGCAGACACGGCGGTCAGCCAGGTTTCTTCGGGAACAAAGAGGTCCTGAGAGAGTGTATGAAGTGGGTCCCAGACTTCGGTGGTGTGTTTGGTGAGACCGCGAGTGCTGTGGAGTTTGCAAGGTAGTGCAGAGCGTGGAGGGATGGGTGTCAGTTGTGAGTGGTTGTGAAGAAGTTGGGTGGTGAGTGCAGTTGGTGCATGTGTGGTGCATGGTGGGAGAACTTGCAAATGTCCCAAAATAACACCCCTTCAGTGCTGTGTGGTGCAGCACTGCGAGCAGCATCTGAAGGTGAGTGCACGGAGGGTCGCGGTGGGGTGGGAGAACCCGGGTTCCTGGCGCTGGGCACAGGTGCAGTGTGGTGGGTGCAGTCGGAGTTACCTTTGACGCACCTTCGCCGCGCCAGTGGCATGACGGCAGTGCGCATGCGCTGCACGCGTACACTGCTCAGCCATGCTCCCGCGGCTATTAGGTAGGTCGGGGAAGGAGAGCAGAGGGTGGTGAGCGGGGCTGGGTGGGGACATGGGAAGGAAGTCAGTGCAGGAGGAAGAAATAATAAAGAGCATTGGGGGGGGGCAAAAGAGGGGGAGAAGGGTGAAAAGGGTGCAGAATGAGTGGGTAAAAGAGTGAAAAATGGTCACCAAAAGAATGGGAGAAAGAGCAAGAAGAGCAGTAAGAGCTAAATAAAAGAGTTGAAGAAACGCAAGAGAAGACAAGAGTTAACAGGAGAAGCAATGCCTGAGGTTAGTGAGGAGCGAAAAAGGGGGTAGGGAGAAAAAAGTCCAATAATGGTACAAAAGCAGCAAGAAGCAGAAAGACAGAGGTAATAACAAGGCAAAAGCAGAGGCAATAACACGGCTGACAGACAAGAAGAGAAACAGGTCAAAGACAGAGGCAGAAAACAAGCAAATAGAGACACAAATAAACCGCAATGAAAAATAATAGAAGAAAGGTTGGAACGAGAGTGATTGAAAGAGATGGAGAGAAAGAGATAGAGAGAGAGAGAGCAGCTGGATTCCTTAGCATGTAGGCTCACATGTACTGGAGCTGGCCCAGGAAGGGCCTTGCCTGCTCTGAGGAGTCTTAGGGGGGGCGAGGGAGCACCTGCTTAATGGTAAAATTCAAAAGCTATATTTTGGATAAACTCAAAATCATCCCCCAAAAAGTATTTTTGTCAGGAAATGGTAGATGTTCCATGGCACACTCTGTGCACATGTGCGAACTCGTTCAGGGGTCATTGCTAATCAGAGAAATTGAGGGGCATATTTACAAGACCCCTGTGGCACTTTTACATTGCAGGAGCGCCACTTTTGTGACGCTTCGGAGACGCAGTGTGACACCTCATATTTACAAGGCCCCTGTGGCACTTTTACATTGCAGGAGCGCCACTTTTGTGACGCTTCGGAGACGCAGTGTGACACCTCATATTTACAAGGCCCCTGTGGCACTTTTACATTGCAGGAGCGCCACTTTTGTGACGCTTCGGAGACGCAGTGTGACACCTCATATTTACAAGACCCCTGTGGCACTTTTACATTGCAGGAGCGCCACTTTTGTGATGCTTCGGAGACGCAGTGTGACACCTCATATTTACAAGGCCATGCAAAGCCACCCCTGCTTTGTAAACATGGAGTGAAGCAATGGAAGGGGCGTTCCATGGGGGTTTCTGTGGCTAGGCTGGGGTCTCATTTCCTAGACAGGTGCATTCCGCAGGGGTACTCTTCCGCAGGGGTACGCTTCCGTCGGGGGAATCTTCCACCGGGGTACTCTTCTAAAGGGGGACTCTTCCTCATGGGTACTCTTCCTCACGGGTACCCTTCCACAGGGGTACTCTTCCACAGGGGTACTCTTCCTCATGGGGACTCTTCCTCAGGGGTACTCTTCTACAAGGGGACTCTTCCTCAGGGGTACTCTTCCTCACGGGTACCCTTCCACAGGGGTACTCTTCCACAGGGGGACTCTTCCACAGGGGGACTCTTCCTCAGGGGTACTCTTCCGCAGGGGGACTCTTCCTCAGGGGTACTCTTCTACAAGGGGACTCTTCCTCAGAGGTACTCTTCCTCACGGGTACCCTTCCACAGGGGTACTCTTCCACAGGGGTACTCTTCCTCATGGGGACTCTTCCACAGGGGTACTCTTCCTCATGGGGACTCTTCCTCTGGGGTACTCTTCTACAAGGGGACTCTTTCACAGGGGTACTCTTTCACAGGGAGACTGTTAGACCTGGCACCTTGGCGTAAGTTTCCCTTCCACTTTTTGCTGATGTGCCTCAGATGTTTTTGCTGGTGTCCGCCGCTTAGGGCACTGCGCAACGGCCAATCCGTGCCGCAGTGCAAGTGCTCCCTATGTAAAGTGTATATGTGATTGATTTCCATGATTGGTTCATTGGATTTACTGTCAGTCCCCAGTAAAGTGCACCAGGAGTGCCAGGGCTTGTAAATGCCAATGCTGCTAGTGGGCCTGCAGCGCTGGTTGGTCCACCCACAGAAGCAGCCTGTTAAAATGTGACTAGGGTCTGCCATTGCAGAACCTGCGTGCAGTCTGGTACTGTCATGCTGGCTGGGCAAGTGCACACACTTGCCAGCCTCTAAACCTTCCCTTAACTTCATATTAGTCACCCCTATGGTAGGCCCTAGGGCAGGGTGCATTGTAAGTGTAAGGTAGGACAAGCCCTGATGTGTGTGGCATCTCCTAATAGTGAATTACAGCCAAATTAGTTTTTCACTATTGTAAGGCTACCTGTTCTCTTAGGCCAGATGAGCTGCTGGAATTATTACACCCTATAATCCCAGCAGGCTCAGGGAACATGGTAGAGAGTCATGTTTAGTATGCCTGAAGAATAATAAAATACATCTTTTAGTAAAGTTTATTTTAATATCCTGTGTTTGCAAATGCTACTTTTAGAAAGCTAGCATTTGCTTGCCTAACCATTTCAGCCCGCCTCTGCTGGGATGTGTATCTGACTGTCTGGGTTATGTGAGTGACAGGGCTGGGGGATGACAGGTGGTGAATGCAAGGATTACACCTTAGTGGGAGGTGGGAGTGCCCCTGGACTCTCAATGGGTCTGTGCTCTGCCACCACAATGCTGGCTCCGCCCCCTGGGGAGCGACTGATGACTCAGCCGGCACCTGGCCCAGGAAGGGCGAAGCACTGTCAACAAGGTACTCCTGGCTGCCCCTGTCCACACAATGCTGGCTCCACCTCCTGTGGAGCGTCTGATGTGCCTGCCCCTCACACTGAAAGCAGAAGTCAGAGTACACCCAACAAAGTACTCAGAGACTGAATGAGGTTATGCAAACGCCCACCTGGCCTGAAAAGACAAAAGAAATGCTGTATAAAAGTAGGAGCCCTGCTCCTTGTAAATCAGAATCCTGTTTCCCACAATGAACCTTTGCCCGACTAGAAGGAGAAGAAGACGCTGGAAGGACTGGCCTGCTGATTGCCTTGCTGAGGAAGGAGAGGAAAAGACTTTGAAAAGACTTTGCAGACTTGTGCTTGAAACATTCTCCAAGGGCTTGATTGAGCTTGCCCCCTGAACTGAACCCCAGGACTAGTGGGTTCTCCTGTGCTTTGGCTCGTCTCCTGTCTGAGTCCGAGTATTTCCTCCCGCCAGAGGTGAAGTCTGCCCCCTCTCGCCCCCTCCTAGGGCCGTGGTACCCGGGAGCCAGCCTGCCCTCTTGCCCATGAGAGCCTCGCTCCGTTCGGAGTCGCTCTCTGCCCCAGGGCTAAGGCCGGCCGCTCCTCTACCCCCGCCTGCTTAAAAGAGCGCTTAAGCATGACTTCAGCCTTTCCCGTCGGAATCCCGGGGACGCGATCAGCCTGCCGCCTGGACGGCCGCCCGTGCATCTGATTGCACCCGGCCGCCCCGCTTTGAGCTGTCCCCCCCCCCCCCCGGAGAGGCCGCGCCGCACTGTGAAGGGAGCCCCCGCTCGGTACCGTCTGTACTGAGGGCTCCCGTGCTGCGCCTTGCCTCTCGGAGATCCTCCTCTTCACGAAAAGACCCCAAGGCGCTGACCAGACGAGTCGCGCTGCTCGTGCACGACTCGGCCAAGACCCGAAAGAAAAGAAGCATTCCCGAAGACAACTTCGGGCTCGGGGCCCGCAACTTGTTATTTCCCCGTCCTCGGAGCCTTCCCGCACCACTGAGCCTGGCTCGCATCCAGCTCTGTCCCCACTCCGACCCGAGCCACTGGGAAGAGCCGTACGCGGCGTAGGCGTGCTCACGCCCGATGTGTGAGCCGCGGTAGGGTCCGGGTCAATTTCCCTCGAAGAGAGCGAAGGAAGCGCTACGAAGCGCACCGGAGGCCAAAGGCTGGTCTGAGGGCCCCCGAACTTGTGAAAAAGGGTGCTTTGGAAGTAGTGGGACAAAGAAAACCATTTTGAAAATAACTGGAACTGAAGGAACAATACTTGAAGTAAACTTAGAAGAAAGGCTTGCCTATTTTCAATCTGTGGCCTAACAAAAACTTTATTAGTCTTGTGATAAGTCTGACTGCTCAAATATATATATATTTTACATAAAGCAACGTATTTTTTTACAATACTTACAATACCTGCCTGGTGTCCATTTGTGGGGGGATTGGCATATGTTACTGTGTGTGTTATTACAAATGCTTAACTAACTAACGCCTGAAGAATAGCCTTGGCTGCTCACGCCACGCACCTAGAGGGTGAGCAAGGGTAATTCTAAGGGGTCATCCTTCGCTCTGACGTAGAGGAGAGGGTCCCTGCTTGTCACAAGTGAATACTTGCGCCAACCAGAGACCCCTAATTCTAACAGGGACTCTTTCACAGGGGTACTCTTTCACAGGGGGACTCTTTCACAGGGGTACTCTTTCACAGGGGGACTCTTTCACAGGGGTACTCTTCCACAAGGGTACTCTTTTAAATGGGTACTCTTCCACAGGGGTACTCTTCCTCAGGGGTACTCTTCCACAGGGGTACTCTTCTAAAGGGGGACTCTTCCAAAGGGGGACTCTTCCACAGGTGTACTCTTCCTCAGATGTACTCTTCCACAGGGGACTCTTCCACAGGGGGACTCTTCCACAGGGGTACTCTTCAACAGGGGGACTCTTCCGCAGGGGTACTCTTTCACAGGGGTACCCTTCCACAGGGGGACTCTTCCACAAGGGGACTCTTCCACAGGGGTACTCTTCCTCAGGGGTACTCTTCTACAAGGGGACTCTTTCACATGGGTACTCTTTCACAGGGGGACTCTTTCACAGGGGTACTCTTTCACAGGGGGACTCTTTCACAGGGGTACTCTTCCACAGGGGTACTCGTTTAAACGGGTACTCTTCCACAGGGGTACTCTTCCACAGGGGTACTCATTTAAACGGGTACTCTTCCACAGGGGTACTCTTTCTCAGCTCTTTCTCAGGGGTACTCTTCCACGGGGGAACTCTTTCACATGGGTACTCTTTCACAGGGGGACTCTTCCACAGGGGACTCTTCCACAGGGGACTCTTCCACAGGGGACTCTTCCACAGGGGTACTCTTCTACAAGGGGACTCTTCCTCAGGGGTACTCTTCTACAAGGGGACTCTTTCACATGGGTACTCTTTCACAGGGGGACTCTTCTACAAGGGGACTCTTTCACAGGGGGACTCTTTCACAGAGGTACTCTTTCACAGGGGGACTCTTTCACAGGGGTACTCTTCCACAGGGGTACTCGTTTAAACGGGTACTCTTCCACAGGGGTACTCTTCACAGGGGTACTCTTCTACAAGGGGACTCTTTCACATGGGTACTCTTTCACAGGGGGACTCTTCCACAGGGGACTCTTCCACAGGGAACTCTTACACAGGGGGACTCTTCCTCATGGGGACTCTTCCACAGGGGTACTCTTCCACAGGGGTACTCGTTTAAACGGGTACTCTTCCACAGGGGTACTCTTCCTCAGGGGTACTCTTCCTCAGGGGTACTCTTCCACAGGGGAACTCTTTCACTGGGGTACTCTTCCACAGGGGTACTCTTCTCAGGGGTACTCTTCCACAGGGGGACTCTTCCTCAGGGGTACTCTTCCACAGGGGGACTCTTCCTCAGGGGAACTCTTCCTCATGGGTACTCTTCCACAGGGGTACTCTTCCTCAGGGGGACTCTTCCTCATGGGTACTCTTCCACAGGGGTACTCTTCTACAGGGGGACTCTTCCTCAGGGGGACTCTTCCTCATGGGTACTCTTCTACAGGGGGACTCTTCCATAGGGGGACTCTTCCACAGGGGGACTCTTCCACAGGGGACTCTTCCACAGGGGACTCTTCCACAGGGGACTCTTCCACAGGGGGACTCTACCTCATGGGTACTCTTCCTCATGGGTACTCTTCCACAGGGGTACTCTTCCTCAGAGGTACTCTTCCACAGGGGACTCTTCCACAGGGGTACTCTTCAACAGGGGGACTCTTCCACAGGGGTACTCTTCCTCAGAGGTACTCTTCCACAGGGGACTCTTCCACAGGGGGACTCTTCCACGGGGGTACTCTTCAACAGGGGGACTCTTCCACAGGGGTACTCTTTCACAGGGGTACCCTTCCACAGGGGGACTCTTCCACAAGGGGACTCTTCCACAGGGGTACTCTTCCTCAGGGGTACTCTTCTACAAGGGGACTCTTTCACATGGGTACTCTTTCACAGGGGGACTCTTTCACAGGGGTACTCTTTCACAGGGGGACTCTTTCACAGGGGTACTCTTCCACAGGGGTACTCGTTTAAACGGGTACTCTTCCACAGGGGTACTCTTCCACAGGGGTACTCATTTAAACGGGTACTCTTTCACAGGGGTACTCTTTCTCAGCTCTTTCTCAGGGGTACTCTTCCACGGGGGAACTCTTTCACATGGGTACTCTTTCACAGGGGGACTCTTCCACAGGGGACTCTTCCACAGGGGACTCTTCCACAGGGGGACTCTTCCTCATGGGGACTCTTCCTCAGGGGTACTCTTCTACAAGGGGACTCTTTCACATGGGTACTCTTTCACAGGGGGACTCTTCTACAAGGGGACTCTTTCACAGGGGGACTCTTTCACAGAGGTACTCTTTCACAGGGGGACTCTTTCACAGGGGTACTCTTCCACAGGGGTACTCGTTTAAACGGGTACTCTTCCACAGGGGTACTCTTCACAGGGGTACTCTTCTACAAGGGGACTCTTTCACATGGGTACTCTTTCACAGGGGGACTCTTCCACAGGGGACTCTTCCACAGGGGACTCTTCCACAGGGGGACTCTTCCTCATGGGGACTCTTCCACAGGGGTACTCTTCCACAGGGGTACTCATTTAAACGGGTACTCTTCCACAGGGGTACTCTTCCTCAGGGGTACTCTTCCTCAGGGGTACTCTTCCACAGGGGAACTCTTTCACTAGGGTACTCTTCCACAGGGGTACTCTTCTCAGGGGTACTCTTCCACAGGGGGACTCTTCCTCAGGGGTACTCTTCCACAGGGGGACTCTTCCTCAGGGGAACTCTTCCTCATGGGTACTCTTCCACAGGGGTACTCTTCCTCAGGGGGACTCTTCCTCATGGGTACTCTTCCACAGGGGTACTCTTCTACAGGGGGACTCTTCCTCAGGGGGACTCTTCCTCATGGGTACTCTTCTACAGGGGGACTCTTCCATAGGGGGACTCTTCCACAGGGGGACTCTTCCACAGGGGACTCTTCCACAGGGGACTCTTCCACAGGGGACTCTTCCACAGGGGGACTCTACCTCATGGGTACTCTTCCTCATGGGTACTCTTCCACAGGGGTACTCTTCCACAGGGGGACTCTTCCACAGGGGGACTCTTCCACAGGGGGACTCTTCCTCATGGGTACTCTTCCACAGGGGTACTCTTCTACAGGGGGACTCTTCCTCTGGGGGACTCTTCCTCATGGGTACTCTTCCACAGGGGGCTGTTCCACAGGGGGACTCTTCCTCATGGGTACTCTTCCCAAGGGGGACTCTTTCACAGGGGGACTCTTCCACAGGGGGACTCTTCCTCATGGGTACTCTTCCACAGGGGGACTCTTCCACAGGGGGACTCTTCCACAGGGGGACTCTTCCTCAGGGGTACTCTTCCACAGGGGGACTCTTCCTCAGGGGGACTCTTCCTCATGGGTACTCTTCCACAGGGGTACTCTTCCACAGGGGGACTCTTCCACAGGGGGACTCTTCCTCAGGGGGACTCTTCCTCATGGGGACTCTTCCTCAGGGGTACTCTTCTACAAGGGGACTCTTTCACATGGGTACTCTTTCACAGGGGGACTCTTCTACAAGGGGACTCTTTCACAGGGGGACTCTTTCACAGAGGTACTCTTTCACAGGGGGACTCTTTCACAGGGGTACTCTTCCACAGGGGTACTCGTTTAAACGGGTACTCTTCCACAGGGGTACTCTTCACAGGGGTACTCTTCTACAAGGGGACTCTTTCACATGGGTACTCTTTCACAGGGGGACTCTTCCACAGGGGACTCTTCCACAGGGGACTCTTCCACAGGGGGACTCTTCCTCATGGGGACTCTTCCACAGGGGTACTCTTCCACAGGGGTACTCATTTAAACGGGTACTCTTCCACAGGGGTACTCTTCCTCAGGGGTACTCTTCCTCAGGGGTACTCTTCCACAGGGGAACTCTTTCACTAGGGTACTCTTCCACAGGGGTACTCTTCTCAGGGGTACTCTTCCACAGGGGGACTCTTCCTCAGGGGTACTCTTCCACAGGGGGACTCTTCCTCAGGGGAACTCTTCCTCATGGGTACTCTTCCACAGGGGTACTCTTCCTCAGGGGGACTCTTCCTCATGGGTACTCTTCCACAGGGGTACTCTTCTACAGGGGGACTCTTCCTCAGGGGGACTCTTCCTCATGGGTACTCTTCTACAGGGGGACTCTTCCATAGGGGGACTCTTCCACAGGGGGACTCTTCCACAGGGGACTCTTCCACAGGGGACTCTTCCAAAGGGGACTCTTCCACAGGGGGACTCTACCTCATGGGTACTCTTCCTCATGGGTACTCTTCCACAGGGGTACTCTTCCACAGGGGGACTCTTCCACAGGGGGACTCTTCCACAGGGGGACTCTTCCTCATGGGTACTCTTCCACAGGGGTACTCTTCTACAGGGGGACTCTTCCTCTGGGGGACTCTTCCTCATGGGTACTCTTCCACAGGGGGCTGTTCCACAGGGGGACTCTTCCTCATGGGTACTCTTCCCAAGGGGGACTCTTCCACAGGGGGACTCTTCCACAGGGGGACTCTTCCTCATGGGTACTCTTCCACAGGGGGACTCTTCCACAGGGGGACTCTTCCACAGGGGGACTCTTCCTCAGGGGTACTCTTCCACAGGGGGACTCTTCCTCAGGGGGACTCTTCCTCATGGGTACTCTTCCACAGGGGTACTCTTCCACAGGGGGACTCTTCCACAGGGGGACTCTTCCTCAGGGGTACTCTTCCGCAGGGGGACTCTTCTGCTGGGGTGCACTTCCAAAGGGGGGCTCTTCCTCAGGGGGACTCTTCCACAGGGGTATTGTATTGTATTGTAATTGCATTTATATAGCACTTACTACCCCTGACGAGGCGTCAAAGCGCTTTTTCGGCGAGTAGCACGCTACTCCAGGACCCACAGAGGATTCGTTTTGAATTAGTATAGTGAAACATGCAAGTACATTTTAAGTGGTGGATAGGTTAGTCAGTTAATTGGATTTGGAATGATAGCAGAAGGATAGAGGAGGACAAAGGTTTGTATTTATTTATCGCTTGTTAACGCAAGCTATTCAGGAAGCCTACAAAGGATTATTGGTGAATTAATGTGGTGAAGTAATTTGAGTGGTGGATATTAGTCAGTTACTTGGAGTGAGAAGGATAGCGGAGGGATAAAAGATGCCGAAAGATTTGCATTCATATAGCACTTGTTACCCCTGATGGGTATTGAAGCGCATTTCTGGCGAGTAGCACGCCACTCTGGAACCCATAAAGGATTACTGTTGAAAATTAGTATAGTACAAAAATATGAAGTAATTTGAGTAATGGATATGTTATTTAGTTATCTGGGTAGTATATTAGTATAGTTTAATATGGAATTTGAGAAGTGAACATGTTAGTCTGTTAATTTCGATTGAAAAGGATAGTGGAGGGATAAAAGAGTGAGGGATTTTTTTCTTTCAGGTCTTAGCAGTAGGAGGAGGCTTTTGGATGAGTATAAAGGATTTTTTGAGGGGAGGACTCAGATGTAAGAGTTTAGAAAGGTTTGTTTTAGGGGATCGGTATAGTAAAAGAGGTGTCAGATGATGCAAGGAGGGGTAGAGTAGGAGAGAGTCTAGAAAGGGTTATTTTGGCAATCATAGTAGTGGTATGGGGTTTGGGATAAATGAGAGAGTGGATGTAGAGGATATATTGATAGATGTACAGGATGAGAGATAGGGTAGTGCTTTGGAAGGAGTAGTAGAAAAAGTTTGAGATGAGTCAGAAGGTTGGGCTAGAAGATATATTGAGCGAAGTATAGGCTGAGAAATAGGGTAGTGCATTGGAAATGCTAAATTAGAAGAAAGTGATAAATATATAGATCAATAATTACATTGAAAGTATATAGATACATAAAGGAGGTAAGTTTATGTAGATTAAAGATATTGATAGAGGCACAGGATGAGAAATAGGGTAATGCATTGGATATGCTTTTTCCGGAGAAAAGTAACAGACACACAGATCCAAGTACATGGAAGGTACATAGATGCACAATAGAAGCAAGTACATGTAGACCAAAGATGATTTTTTTTTCTCTCAACAACATAATTATTTTACATGTTTATACAAAGTAATACACAAAGATAGGTACATATCTATAGTAAAAAAATGGTTGTATACAGAGGGATATGCTGTAAATTTCTGTTTGCGTATGGTGCTTATGTGGGGAAGAGCCAAACCTTGAATAGTTTTCTGAAGAGGTAGAAGAGTGATCAGTATTGTGTGGGTTTGTAGCAGGTGTGTTTTTAGTGCTGGTATTAGCTGTATTAGGATAGTAATCGTGTAGCTGTTCTGTATCGTGTTCCTTATCCAGCATGCTAGGAAGGCATTTTGATGGGTCTGCATGTGCATGTGTTGGAGATGGTGTTTGAGAGTGAGTTGGAGTGCTGTGTTGCTTTTGTGGTGTAATATTGTTGTGAGGTAGACATGGGGAAGCGAAGTTGTGAGGTGTGGCATGTTGCTTATATTTTTTGCGTGTGTTTAAGGCAGAAGGTGTATGAGTCAGGGGAGGTGCTGCAGCATGTGGGTCATGTAGCAATGTTCTAAATTGTCCCAAGGATGAGAGGCGGTTAGAAGAGAGGTGCTGTATTGCTGTATCTGTGTTAGGTGTGGTGGAAGAGAGATAGCTTGGCATTGGAGTTTGTTCCTTTGTGTGGTTTGAAAGGTGGGTATATGTTTGTATTTTGTGATGGTAAGTATTATGAGGTGTTGCGCTTTGAAGATCTTGTTGTGCTGGTGTGTGTGATATGTTTTGCTTTTGAGGAGTAGTGAAAAAGGGTGCTGATGTATATATTTCATGCAATGGATTTGGTTGTGTAGTATTGTTTGTGAGAGGAGTTTGTTATGCAGAGGGGTGGTGATGTGTTTATAAGTAGAGTGTATGTTGTGTGTAGGAGGGAATGAAGTAGAGGTAAGATTGCTTATCTTAGACTGGTTTGATGCAAGAGTTACAAAGTGTGGTGGTGTGCAGTGTGTGTTGTGTGTTAGTGTTATTATGGTAGGAGGGAGAGGAGGGTGTTTGTTGGTGGAAGGATCATTATATGTCTGTTAGTGATAAAAGGTGGTCTGTTAGGTGTAATTACAGCAGGGAGAGTGTGTCTGAGTGGGATGTAGTTATGTATGGTGTTGATTGGCGTTGTGTTAGTGATGAGCGTATTGGTTAGTGGTGTAGGATAGAGTTGTGTACTGTTTGTCGGTGATGGTGGATATGTGTGGTAGTTGGGATAGTAGGGTGTGTAGATGTGGTTTAGTTGGGTGTGTAGTACATGTTGGTACATTAATCTGTGCATAGTGTTGTGCATGGTGTACATTTGGTGTGGGGGTGTTGCTCTGTTTGTGGATGTGGATGGGGTGGGCTGGGTATTGCTAAATGAGAAAAAGGGCAGCATTTCTGGCCCTAGTCCCGACCAGTCTCGAACAGGCTCAAAGAGGCAGCAGCCCTTGTCCTCTCTCTGCCCTTAGCTGAGACGCCCGGGCTGAGACTCCTTAACACTGGCCTTTTTTATAGCCCTAATAATCAGGTGACCCCTTCAGCCAATGGGAACCCTAACCCTAACACTATCCAATCACAACACTAGCCCTAAAATCTAGAACCAATGGTAGACCAGGACCTTACAGCTAATCTTCAATCTTAGCCCTAGTCCAAGCACCCAATCAGTTCAAAAACCCTGATCTCTACGTCCAATAAAGGCCCTAGCCCTACCAGTAGTCCCAAAACAAGTCCATGCAACCAATGGCACAGGTAGCCCTAGTCCCTACTTCCAATAGAAAGCCTAACCCTACTCCAAGTCCCACACCTAGTCCAGCAACCAATCACAGCAGAAGCCTTAATTGCTACTTCCAATTAAAGGTCTAACCTTAGCCCTAGACCCACCCTACTCCCAACAACCAATAACATAGGAAGACCTAGTCCCTACTTCCAATAGAAATCCTAACCCTAACCCTAGTCCCAATCCTACAATGATTGAATAACAGACCCAGAAACCAATCAGAACCCTCAAACACCCAACCAATGAGGACATTAACCCTAATCCAATAGAAACACCAGATACAACTACCAATCAGTGTAGACATGTACCAACCACTAGCAGACCATAAAAGGTCCCAGCGACCTCAGACAAGGTTTGCTGGCCAGGGAGTTGGAAGCTGTTCTAGCTGTGCATTTCTTCACCCTTCTGAGGCGGAAGCCGGGAGGTTCTTATGCTCTAACTTTCTCGAGCTTTTTAATACTGTTTAGCGGCTTGATTTAATAAGCGTAGTATTTTACTTATGTGTGCCGTTATCGCTTGATTATCGAAGCATTTTACCTGCCAGACACCTCTCCTCCCTCTCACTCCTCTCGGGCCACTTTCAGCTGAGTATAGACGCTGAGAGATCGGTCCCGAGGGAGACGCACTTTCCATAGCGGCCATATTGGGGGTGTTAAGCGCTCGGACGCGCTCTAGTTTAGTATAAAAGGGGTTTTATGGGCCCCTGCTCTGTTCTAGCTGTGCATTTCTTCACCCTTCTGAGGCGGAAGCCGGGAGGTTCTTATGCTCTAACTTTCTCGAGCTTTTTAATACTGTTTAGCGGCTTGATTTAATAAGCGTAGTATTTTACTTATGTGTGCCATTACCGCTTGCTTATCGAAGCATTTTACCTGCCAGACACCTCTCCTCCCTCTCACTCCTCTCGGGCCACTCTCAGCTGAGTATAGACGCTGAGAGATCGGTCCCGAGGGAGACGCACTTTCCATAGCGGCCATATTGGGGGTGTTAAGCGCTTGGACGCGCTCTAGTTTAGTATAAAAGGGGAGTACTCTCTCCGCGTAGCGGACGCGCTTGGCGGACACGCCGGACTCACGCTAGAGTCATGCCAGAGTCCTGCCCGTCTGCGCCCGTCAGCGCTAAGGAAGCGCCAAGGGCCATAAGTAATGTTTCACACAATAGAGGCCCCGGCTTGCCCAGAGCTTATCTCCTATCTTTGAATAATCCCTCCCCACTCTGTCACAACACCCTTAAACCTGACACATGGTATGGCCCAATCCACTGCCAACACTGCAAGACAACCCTCTGGCCAGAGCCAGCATCTAATAGGAAGCCACGACCCATCACCCTACGAGGGGGGCTTAACAATGCCAGATCAATGTGTAAAAATGCACAACACATCCACGATCTGATCTCGGAAAGGGGCTTAGATTGGCTTTGCATTACAGAAACGTGGCTAAAATCCTGGTGCAATCCAGATATAGCAGTGGCTCTCCCACAAGGGTTCCAAATCCAACGTTTAGACAAACTGAAACAAAGGGGAGGGGGTTTGGCTATTATCCACCGTGACACCATAACATGTACCACTCATGAACTGCCAGACATCAAGGGGGCAGAGGCTATGGCCTTCTGCTTAAATATCCATGATTCCTTGACGTTTTCTGGAGCCCTAGTATATCGCCCCCCGGGACAACCCCAAGACTTCCTGGAGAGCTTTGGGGACGTACTGAGCAAACTTACGCTCAGATTTGCCCATTTCACACTACTAGGGGATCTCAATCTCCACTTAGACTCCCCAAAAGACCCAGGAGTAATGTGCTTCATGGAAATAATTAATGTCCTCGGCCTAACCCTATTGACTCAGGAACCTACACACAGAGCAGGCCACATATTGGATTGTATCTGTTCAAATTCCAATACTTGGACCATTAAATCTCCATTGGCCCAAACCTGGTCAGACCACAAATTTATTCCTTTCGACCTGACATCAAATCTGAATTATAATGTCCAAAGAAACACAAAAAAAGAACTGTGGGAGGTAACAAACCTGATTGGAAAAAAGTACTTGACCAACCAGACCTTTTAACGAATATAATAGAGACCAAACCCATATTATCCGGCTAGACCACAACAGACAATCAGTATTTCTGTGAATGGATCACAACCTTAAGTAAGCAGTCAGACCTGATGAATGTGAAGACCCCAGGTGGCACTAAAAAGAAAAGGAACGCCCCTTGGTTCTCCCCCACCTTGAAGACTGAATTAGGTAGAGTAAGATCACTAGAGCGCAGATGGCGCAGAAATTATGAGGAAGATGCCCGCAGGATCTACAAAGCAGCACGTCGGCAGTATCATGCCTCAATTAAACTAGCAAAAAAATCTCACTTCCTAGAGGCCATTGCCTCCTCGGAAAACGGACAAAAAAAAATATTTAGGATTGTCAATAGCTTTACCAACCCTAGAGCACTTGCACAGGATAACAGGATATCCCTCCCTCTTTATCCCTCTGCAACTCTATCGCTGATTATTTTGGAAATAAAATTTAAGCTATTGTCTAGGACTTTTCCACCTCCCTCGAAAATGAAAGGATGAAATCAATTAGAAAGATTGATCCTAACAATCCCCATTTCAATGTTTTCACACCCATTTCTTTAGAGGAATCACATCAGGCCATTCTGTCAAGAGCCGTGGTCAATGAGGTAAATCCCATTGTCAATAGTATTATTAATTCATCTCTTGCGACTGCAGAGATTCCACCTGACTGGAAATTAGCCGCGGTCAAACCTCTCCAGAAAAAACCTCTACCTGGCCCCACGATTCTTTCCAACTTGCGTCCTATTTCACTGCTCCCTCTGTTGTTTAAATTGACTGAATCTTTTGTTAACAGTCAACTTACAACATTCTTGGAAGATAATAATATCCTGCATACTAATCAGTCTGGCTTCAGGTCCAAGCATTCGACCGAAACTGCCCTCCTGTTCTCTGCTGAATCCCTGCGTACCGCCATGGACTAAGGGAAGAAGGCCGTCTTGATATTACTCGATCTATCGGCGGACTTCGATACAGTCTCCCACACCATCTTGATTGACCGTCTATTCAGCTCAGGGATAGGAGGTGCAGTGCTGGACTGCTTTAAAAACTTCCTTAGCCTAAGACGGCAAGTCACGGTGTTGGGCGAATTCAGCTCCGAAGAAAAATCCATCAGCACAGGGGTACCTCAGGGCTCTAGTTTGAGCCCTGTACTTTTCAATCTTTATATGGTACCCCTGATTGAGCTTATTTCTTCGTATCAGATCAGCACTATATCCTACACTGACGATACGCAGCTTATCCTGGTACTTGACAGGGAGCTGCCCGGAGCTGAAGAAAACCTTAAAAAATGCCTGACGGCGACATTTGAATGGATGAAGACCAACCATCTCAAATGTAATTCTGGGAAAACAGAAATCTTACCGTTTGGCCCTCAAAATCTATTCTCCCCCAAGCAGTGGTGGCCTGAAGATGCTGAAGCTCCCCCAAATACCATCGCTTCTGCCCGCAACCTGGGTGTCAAGTTTGATGACGTATTGTCATTCAAGCAACAAGCTATTGGGGGGGCCAGCACATGCTTCTATGTCATTAGAATGCTCAGAAAATTCTTCGACCTTCTCCCATTGTCAACTAGGAAAACTGTAGCGGTGGCACTTATTACATCAAGACTGGACTACTGCAACAGCCTGTATGCGGGAGCCAATAAGTCCGTGCTCCACAGGCTGCAGATAGTCCAGCATTCCACCGCCCGCCTGGTCCTGGGCTGGCCCAGAAAATCATCTGCTTCAGCCGCACTACATGCCCTTCATTGGCTTCCCATACATAAACACATCCTATTTAAAATCTTGATTAGTACTTTCAGAGCCTATCACTCACAAGGACCCAGGTATCTCTCAAAAAATTTCAACCGCCACCTCCCCATTCGGAGTCTGAGATCCTCTAACCTGAATCTGTTAGTTGTCCCAAAATTCAGACTAGCCACCAAATCCATTGCGGTGCTGGGTTCCAGAGCATGGAACAAATTGCCTCCTTCGCTCCGGCAAATTTCATCAGAATCCCTCTTCAGGAAAGCCTTGAAGACCTGGGTCTTCACGCTTACCGATGCTGCCTGTAGAGCTTTAGTGTAAAGGTTTTAGTTCTTGGGAATTGCTCCAGCTAACCACCTTTTCCATTCTGGGTTGGTACTAAGAGCCGAGATGCTCCTTGGAGTGATAGAATGCGCTATAAAAAAGCTGTTTTACATTACATTACAGCTGCTTCTCCTGTTCAGAATCTCCTAGGAGACAGACAGGCTCAATCCACACTTTGGACTTCAGCAGGTAAGGGCCTCCTTAACTTGAAATCTAACAATACTGTTTGAATAAAACTTTACTCCCTCTGCTGGCTAAAAAATGAAGTGCAGGGGTACTCTTCCACAGGGGTACTCTTCCGCAGGGGTACTCTTTTGCAGGGGGACTCTTCCGCAGGGGTACTCTTCCGCAGGGGTACTCTTTTGCAGGGGGACTCTTCCACAGGAGTACTTTTCCACAGGGGGAATCTTCTGCAGGGGTACTCTTCCGCAGGGGTACTCTTTTGCAGGGGGACTCTTCCACAGGAGTACTTTTCCACAGGGGGAATCTTCTGCAGGGGTACTCTTCCGCAGGGGTACTCTTCCACAGGGGGGCTCTTCTGCAGGGGTACTCTTCGCAGGGATACTCTTCTGCAGGGATACTCGTCCACAGGGGTATTCTTCTGCAGGGGTACTATTGTGCAGGGGTACCCTCCCGCAGGGATACACGTGCGCAGGGGTACTCTTCTGCAGGGGTAGTCTTCTGCAGGGGTACTCTTCTGCAGTGGTACTCTTCTGCAGGGATACTCATCCACAGGGGTACTCTTCTGCAGGGGTAGTCTTCTGCAGGGGTACTCTTCTGCAGTGGTACTCTTCTGCAGGGATACTCATCCACAGGGGTACTCTTCAGCAATGGTACTCTTCTGCAGGGGTACTCTTCTGCAGGGGTACTCTTCCGCAGGGGTACTCTTCTGCAGGGGTACTCTTCTGCAGGGGTACTCTTCTGCAGGGGTACTCTTCCGCAGGGGTACTCTTCTGCAGGGGTACTCTTCCGCAGGGGTACTCTTCTGCAGGGGTACTCTCCCGCAGGGATACTCTTCCGCAGCGGTACTCTTCTGCAGTGGATTATAGGAGGACATTAGAAGCAGCACAGATCTGTGGTGGACTCCAGTGGAGCACAGTGGTGAACAGATTCACATTGATGTGTTGGGCAGTGAGGCCTGATGGGCAGGTAAGAGGAGGGGTCAGTCACTGGTGTAACGAAACTTGAGGGGGCCTCCCTGCTAGGCACATGGAGGGGCCCACTCCAGGCACAATCAGGAGCTCTGCAGCTAGAGTACTGTGCTGCGGGGGCCCCCTTGAGCTCGGGGGCCCCCCGCATTGCGGGATCTGTGTTACGCCCCTGGGGTCAGTGAAGAGTGTGACCATAGAAGGATATAAAAGCACATTTCGATACTCCAGTGGGGTTCTGCCAGTACCCCCACTTTTTATTGGCTGGCTGGGCCTCCAACAGAAGACTGGAGCACTTGAGGGTGGATGAGTTAAGGGTTTAGTCGAGGGGTCAAAAGGCCTCAAGGGCGGTACCGAAGTGTTGACTCTCAAAGTATCTTTTATTGGTCATGGGTAGGGCCTTGATTAGGGATCTATTCATGTGGGGGTGGTGAGGACAGATCTTCTCATGTTCAGAAGGTTTAGGCAAACCCTATTAGTCAAGGTGATGAAACTGGAAAGGTTTTGCTGCCAAGGTTGACTCCTGGGTTGTTGATGGAAGGAGTCAGCCTGATGGTCTGTAAAAGGCTCAGTCTTCAGTGGCTGAGGACCAATGAACGCGGGGCTGAGTTCAGACAATGTAAGACTGCCCTGGGCTGGATGGGATTCGCGTCTGGAGGGTGGGAGAGGAAGAGGACGGTGAAGATGTGAGTGCGTGGTGTCTGCAGAGGAGCATTAGTAGAAGAAGAAAGACCAGAATATGCTCCCACGAATAGTGGTGCAGTGGATGAAGAAATGGGCTAACACCAGACCTGAAGGGCACCGGTAAAGGTGGGTGCCGGAGTGATGATACAGAACAGGAGACCTATGAGCACCATTAAGTAACTTGCCTTCTACCCGACAGAACCACTTGCTGTTTAACAGATACATACCCAGGTTCTGAGGGACACAGAGTTACCCCATTATTGTTTAATCACAGAACAGGATTGGCCAGAGAAGTGAGCTGTAGCTGTGTAACGTAACATGGCAGGCACCCTCGCCAAGATGTAGTGAGCACCTCACAGGCATACAACCTAGGTTGGGTGAGGGTCCCTTTGCACAGTGGGACCCGAAGAGCTGCAGCTGTTCCAGGGCCTATGTTACCACCCAGTTAGAAGACCCACAAGAAGGAAGAACTAAAGCACTGGCGGCTGGCACTCAAGGAGGGTGGTGAGGCGGAAGGGTTAAAAATAAATCTGACTTACCCTTGTAGTGGAGAAGTGTGGCTCAGGGGTTAGAGGCGGCAGACCCGGAAGCTGAGATCGGCCCTGGACCAGGGTTCAATTCCCCGCCTCGGCGGGTCTTGGGCTAAAAATTCCACGGACTCGATAATTCTCGCTCCGGTGCCTTCTCGACTCACGGGTTCACACTCTGCGACTCTGGGCAATAGCTTGCTTAATCTCCACAACGGCCCCTCGCGGCGGGATGCCTGGCTTTCACCTTGTGGATACCCTGCTGGGGTTATCTCACAGGGGAATACCAGGACGGGTTCCCTAAGCAAGAGCCGGGAAACCCACTGCGGGTAGCTGTGCGCTATATAAGCTCAAATACATTTACATTTACATTTACAAGGCCGCCAACTCTTCTCCGTCGTCGTCTCTCGTCCCCCTTCTGTTCCAGTCTGGAGTCAGGAAGCTCACAGGCTCCCCTAAACCAATCCCAATGCTGCTGTCACCATGACAGCAGCGTTGTGATTGGTCTGAGTACCGTGGTTCGACGCTCATACAGGCAGTGAGAGCATGTGCATGTCCTCTGTCCAGGCTGTGGGTTGCGGCCCAGCAGAGAACATGCTAAGTGCACATGATTGTACAACTGGTAAAATAGTCATGTGCACTAAGTGCACATATTTCCTCATCCCCTTGCTGGCTGTGGCAACAGCCAAGCCCTGGCCCGCAAAAAACCTGCTTCAGCATGGAAAAATAAAATGGTAACATCATCATGTTGCTCTCATTTAGTTTTAGGCGTATGGGGGTTATCACACACAATATTAAGCACTGTGGAGGTTATCACACAAAGTCTTCAGCACTGTGGAGGTTATCACACAGAGTCTTATGCACTGTGAAGGTTATCACACAGAGCCTTACTTACTGTGGAGATTATCACACAGAGTCTTAGGCACTGTGGAGGTTATCACACAGAGTCCTATGCACTATGAAGGTTATCACACAGAGTCTTAGGCACTGTGGAGGTTCTCACACAGAGTCTTTTGCACTGTGGAGGTTATCACACAGAGCCTTAGCCTTACGCACTGTGGAGATTATCACACAGAGGTTTATGCACTGTGGAGGATGTGAGAAGTTGGCCTGGCATATGATGTCCACTATTCTAGTGGGCACCTTGCACCAGTCCAAACGACCCTTATTGATGGTAGGTTTAAAAACAACCTATTAGAAAGCTATCCTAGTGGTAGCTGTGGAGAGCAGCCTTCAGGCTAAGTCTTGAAGGAATGTAAAGCAGCTTGTTTTACCAGGCTATAATCTCTTGAATGACCAAATGAAAGTACACCACACCAGATATATATCAAATATAAATGTATTTATTCTAAACACAACCCCTCTAGTCTCTTTATGAGGCTAGAGGCAAAAGTACAATACAATAACTTTAATTAGCACACAGTAAATAGCACAGTATACGTTTTGCCCTAGGGGACTCACAAACCATATACTAAAATAGTGGTATCAGAATGAGGGATAGAAGTGAGGCCTAGGGGCTGTAGTACCGCTGGGGCAACCAGGAAGCACCCAAGGTAGGGATGCAGGAGACCCACAGGGGACGCGTGCAGTGTCTAAACACAGCCGCGAATCACCATTGACTTCTACAGAGAAAGTTTAAGTTCGAATTTTAAAGTTTAAGGACACTTAGGAGCAGACTGTGGTAAAACCCCTTTAGACTAGGACACTTCGAGAGTCAAGACCCACTGGAGCACCGGAGTTCTCGTGTTACCTCACCCAGGGAAGCCAGGTGCATAGGTGTCTTTTTGTGTCGGGTTTAGTCGTCGATTCCAATGGAGAGCTGCGAAAAAGTGCTGCAGACGACCAGAGGAAAAGTGTCTGGGTGGATCAAAGGGTGGATCGGAGATCTGCAGAACCTGAAAGCAGAGGGGACAGAGTCTGGGTCACTAGCTAGCCAGTGACCAGGATGGAGAAAGGAAGATGCCAGACGATGCTGGGTGCTTTAAAGTGAAGTAGGTGAAGCTTGACTTCATCCACGAGGACCAGGAGGCGTCGACGACAACCAGGAGCTGGATTCGAGCTGTCCCACAAAGGATGTTGAGTGCTGAGAAGTCGGAATCCGGATTGGACCCAACAGGCCTTGGCAGCAGCAACCCACGCAAGATAAAAAGATTGGCTTTGGTGCAGACAAGCAAGGTCTGAGGGACTCACCCTTTGGAGGGGAGTCAGAGCACATCTGGAGCAACCAGGAAAGCTCAAGGAACAAAGGATTGTCCTTTGTGGGGACCCACTAGCCAATGGACTAGAGATCGCGAAGGTGCCTCAAGCTGCGGTGAAGAAAACGGGGCCACGGAACACTCGTGGAGTGTAGGCCATTCAGCTTTGGTGCAAGAGATGGATTGGTGTCATTACAACGCATACATTTACAACGACCTACCATTACAACGGAACTTTTACAACGAAAAAACTTTTACAACGCATGTATTTACAACGCATGTATTTACAACGCAGGTACCTTTGCAATGCATACCATTACAACATAAGTATTGGTAAATATATATTAATTTTATAATCGTAAATTAATTGAAAAAATATATAATTTAATGTAATTTAATTTAATTTAATTTCATTTAATTAATTTAATTTAAATTTAATTTTAATTTATTTTTACCCTGTACCCCTGTACCCCAAAAACCCAAAACTAACCCTGAACCCCAAAAATACCCCTTTACCCAAAAACTAAAAACTGACCCTGAACCCCAAAAATACCCCTTTACCCAAAAACTAAAAACTGACCCTGAACCCCAAAAATACCCCTTTACCCAAAAACTAAAAACTGACCCTGAACCCTAAAAATACCCCTTTACCCAAAAACTAAAAACTGACCCTGAACCCCAAAAATACCCCTTTACCCAAAAACTAAACACTGACCCTGAACCCCAAAAATACCCCTTTACCCAAAAACTAAAAACTGACCCTGAACCCCAAAAATACCCCTTTACCCAAAAACTAAAAACTGACCCTGAACCCTAAAAAATACCCCTTTACCCAAAAACTAAAAACTGACCCTGAACCCCAAAAATACCCCTTTACCCAAAAAATAAAAACTGACCCTGAACCCTAAAAATACCCCTTTACCCAAAAACTAAAAACTGACCCTGAACCCCAAAATACCCCTTTACCCAAAAAATAAAAACTGACCCTGAACCCTAAAAATACCCCTTTACCCAAAAACTAAAAACTGACCCTGAACCCCAAAAATACCCCTTTACCCAAAAACTAAAAACTGACCCTGAACCCCAAAAATACCCCTTTACCCAAAAACTAAAAACTGACCCTGAACCCCAAAAATACCCCTTTACCCAAAAACCCAAAACTGACCCTGAACCCTAAAAATACCCCTTTACCCCAAACATATAACATTTAAAATATAATTATATACTTACCAATACTTACGTTGTAATGGTATGCGTTGTAAAGGTACCTGCGATGTAAAAAAATGCGTTGTAAATAAATGCGTTGTAAAAGTTTTTGCGTTGTAAAAGTTCCGTTGTAATGGTATGTCGTTGTAAAAGTTGCGTTGTAAGTGATGTTTCCCGCAAGAGATGCTCGAGGCAAGGGCAACAAATAGCTCAATGCACAACTTCTGGAAACTTCTGGAAGTAGGTGCACTTGCAAACTTGCAGTATATCCAGGAGTTCCGGTTCCACGTCTCTCGTGATAGCTACAGGTCTCAGCTTTGCTGGGGACTCGTGTCAGCCTCGGAGATGTCTGGAAGTCCATGTCCTGTGTCGCAGATTCTTCGGGATCCGTCAGGAGCCTTGAAAATGCAGACCGGCAAGATGCTTCTTTGGTGCCTGTTTGAACAGGGAGGTTACTCCTTGACCTCAAGGGAGATTTCTTCCATCTTCCAGTCGATATGGAATGTCGAAGGTCCAAGATTTCGTCTTCAGAGTTTCATCCAGGGTAATCTAAAGTCCTAGGGACTGGGTTCCAATACTTATACTAAGTTTAGGGGTTGAAATAAATCTAGGGTCCCACCTACGGAAGGACCTGGGGAGTGGGTGGTTACACCCCTTCCCCTTTGTCCAGTTTCGCGCAAGAGTTGCGGCTGAGTGCCCCAGCAACCGGTTTGAACGTGGAAATGCATGGAGCACCTTGTGTGCCCCAGGCAGTGTCTGAAAAGCATTCACTGAATGCAACCCACCCTGCCCCAATCGCTAAAGCCTGTCTGGGGAGGTGCTAGTAGCATGAGGTCAGATATGTGTCTGTGGCAGCAGCATCCATTTTGTGATGCTGGGGCTCTTTTAAACATTTACCGGGTGTACCAGTGTGTACATGTCTTCTCCCTCTAGAAGGGTGGAATGCTACCCCCGCTGCCAGAACTGGCAGCGGGGGGGGGGGTAGTATTCCAAAGTCTTTGACACCTAACACGACATGTTTTGATAAAGCCAAACCAAAGTTAGCATTAACTGCAAGGATTATAATGCACTGAAGAGTATATGGTAGGGCCATATCTCAGAGCAGCTATAAGGAAGGGATTCTGAAAGCTGCAGGGGGGCTCAGCTAATGCGAGGGCACCCTCTCACATAAAACCAAGCACTCTGCCTTCAGGATTGTCAAGGCCTGCCATAGGAGTGACTTATAGGCTAATAGGTGTCTGTTTCAAATGGTAGTTATAGGTATACTATACCCCAGTAAGGGGTGCTTACACCACCTTACCCAGGCTGTAAGTGCAGACCTGTGGTGTCATTTTGGAAGGCTTCCTATGGGGTGGCATCATACATGCTTCTGTCCCGGGTAGGCCTATGGGGTACCTATGCCCTTGGTACCTAGGGTACAATATACCAGGGGCTCACAAGGTAACCAATCTGATATGTACCTAAAGTACATGATATCAATTTGGAGAGAGAACAGCTAGGCTGTGGTCCTGATTAGCAGGGCCACAGCCAGACTATAGTCGAAAAACCAGAGAAACACAGCAAAAAGTGGGGGTAACCATAGGAAGCAGACCCTACTCTCCTACACAACCCCCCCCCCCAAAATCAGGGACATTAAACTAACCTTGACCAGTTGAGTCTTCATGTTCTAAGTGGAAATATCTAGAGAGTCCATCTGCATTGTCATGGTTACTCCCAGGTCTATGTTCCACTGTATAGTCCATCCCCTGTAGGGAAATGGACCACCTGAGCAGTTTGGGATTTTCACCCTTCATCTGTTTTAGCCATAAGAGGGGCTTATGGTCTGTCTGAACTGTGAAGTGAGTACCACACAAGTATGGCCTCAGCCTCTTCAGAGCCCAAACCACAGCAAAGGCCTCCCTCTCAATAGCGGACCAACGTTTCTATCTAGTGGTCAGCCTTCTGCTAATAAAAGCTACTGGCTGGTCCTGACCTTCATCTTTCAATTGTGATAGCACATCCTGTACCCCCAACTCAGATGCATCGGTTTGGACAATGAATTCTTTGGAGTAGTTAGGACTTTGCAGATTTGGTGCAGTGCAAATGGCCTGCTTCAGGTCATCAAATGCCTTTTGACAGCTGACTGTCCACTGAACTTTCTTAGGCATTTTCTTAGAAGTTACGTCATTCAGGGGTGTCACTATGGAACCATACCCCTTGACAAATCTCCTATAGTACCCAGTCAGGCCCAAGAAAGCTCTGACCTGAGTCTGGGTAGTTGGAAGAACTCATTCCATGATGGTCTGGATTTTGCTCTGTAATGGTTGAACCTGGCCTCCACCTACAAGGTGGCCCAGGAACACAACCTGACTCTGCCCTATCTGGCACTTAGTAGCCTTGATAGTTAGGCCTGATTTTTGCAGGGAGTCTAACATTTTTTTCAGGTGGATCAAGTGATCCTCTGAGGTGGAGCTAAAGACAGCAATATCATCAAGATAAGCTGCACAGTAGTCTTCCAGGCCTGTTAGGACTGTATTCACCAACCTTTGAAATGTGGCAGGTGCATTTTCCAGACCAAAGGGCATTACCACAAATTGATAATGTCCACTAGGGGTTGAAAATGCTGTCTTTGGCTTTGCATCATCAGCTAGTCTGATCTGCCAGTAGCCAGCTGTTAGATCAAATGTACTCAGAACCTGGCAGAGGCCAAAGTATCTATGAGCTCATCTGCTCTGGGTATTGGATGGGGATCAGTCCTAGTGACTGCATTGAGACCTCTGTAGTCTACACAAAATCTCATCTCTCTCTTACCACCCTGGGTGTGAGGTTTTGGTACCAAGACTACTGGACTATCCCAATGGCTATCTGAGGGTTTAATGACTCCCAGTTCCAACATTTTCTGGACTTCTGTCCTGATACAGTCCCTGCCATGATCAGGTTGCCTATAACGCTTTCTTTTAACAGGCAGACTGTCTCCAGTATCCACTTCATGAGTGCACCAGCTAGTCTGACTTGGAGTCAGTGAAAACATATGTCTAAACTGCTGTAGAACTTGTCTGCAATCAGTTTGCTGTTTTTTAGTGAGGCTGCCTGCCAAGGCTACTCCATCAACTGAGCCATCGTCAGGGTTCTGAGAGAGCAGGTCTGGGGGAGGGTCACTCTCTTCCTCCTGTCCTTCATCAGTAGCCATGAGCGAGCCCATGTCTGCCCTGTTAACATATGGTTTCAGTCTGTTGACATGAAGCACCCTATGGGGGCTTCTGGGAGTTCCAAGATCTACCAAATAGGTGACATCTCCCTTCTGTTCAACAATAGTGTGAGGTCCACTCCACTTGTCTTGGAGAGCTGCTAGGGCCACAGGCTCCAACACCCACACTTACTGTCCTGGCCCTGGCTGGTAAACAGTCAGTACTGCCTTTTGGTCATTCCAGGCTTTCTGTAATTCCTGGCTAGCCTCAAGTTTTTTGGATGCCTTTTTCATGTACTCAGCCATACTGGAGTGGAGACCAAGTACATAGTCCACAATATCCTGTTTAGGGGGTTCGAGAGGTAACTTTCATCCTTTCTTCACCAGACAGAGTGGTCCTCTAACAGGGTGCCCAAATAGAATTTCAAATGGGCTGTAGCCAACCCTCTTCTGTGGAACCTCCCTGTATGCAACCAAAAGGCAGGGTAGCAGGATATCCCATCTCCACCTGAGCCTTTCTGGGAGACCCTTAATCATACCCTTTCAGGTCTTGTTGAATCTTTCAACTAGACCTTTGCATTGTGGATGATAGGGTGTGGTGGACTTGTAGTTCACTCTACACTCTTTCCATATTGCAGTTAAGTAGCTAGACACAAGGTGTGCACCTCTGTCAGATACTACCTCCTTAGGGAAACTCACTCTTGAAAAAACTCCCAAGAGGGCTCTTGCCACAACAGGTGCTGTAGTGGTTCTAAGGGGGATTGCCTCTGGGTACCTGGTGGCATGATCCACTACCTCCAAGATAAACCTGTGCCCAGATGCAGTTTGGGGATCCATTTGTCATACAATGTCAATCCCTACACGTTCAAAGGGAACCCTCACCAAAGGTATTGGTATAAGGGGGGCTCTTTATAGTGCCACCTGCTTTGCCACTTGCCTGGCAGGTTACACAGGAGCGAGAAAATTCCTTGGTGTCTTCAGACATGTGGGGCCAGTGAAAGTGAGGGACAATTCTGTCCCAAGTTTTGTTCTGGCCCATGAGTCCTGCTAAGGGAATATCATGGGCTAGAGCCAATAAGAAGCCCCTGAATGCCAAAGGTATGACCAACCTCCTGGCTGCACCAGGCTTGGGGTGTCTACTCTCTGAATACAGGAGTCCATCATCCCAGTAGACTTTATGGTGCCACTAGCATTCCCAGCAGCCTCCGCAGCAGCTTGCTGTCTGAGGGGTTCAAGAGAAGGGCAGGTCAACTGTGTCTGACTCAGATCTGCCCTGGAAGGGCCCCTTGTCCCTAAGAACTCAACCTAATCAGGTTCAAGCTCCTCTGGGACAGTTCCTTTTTCAGGCTCACAATTAGCTTCCTCAGAAGGCTGATCCTCACTGTGAGCCAGGGGGGAAGGGACTGAATTAATCCTACTGCTCCTTTTCTTGGTACAAATCGGTACAAAAGGGGGTGGTAATGGACGGGGCATCTGAACCAATCAAACACTCATACCAAGTCAAAAGATCTGAGTTTAATCCATCACCGTTCTTTATCCCACTCTGCCACCGCAGTTAAGACATGGCTATATGCAAATCAGTCTGACCCTGTGCCTCATGGGAACAGTCCAGCCTGAACTGCCAAGCCATGCCTTCCCTGGACCGGAAACAAGCTTCCGAGGACCGGTTTCTGGCATTCCAGCCGTCTTCAGACCGGCTTGCTTGAATCCAGTGGCAAAGTGAGCAAGGGACTCACGTCTGAGCATACCCTGCCACACTTATGGCGGCCAAAAGCGGTACAAAAGGGGGTGGTAATGGACGGAGCATCTGAACCAATCAAACACTCACACCCAGTCAAAAGATCTGGGTTTAACCCATCACCGTTCTTTAGCCCACTCTGCCACCCCAGTTCAGACATGGCTATATGCAAATCAGTCTGACCCTGGGCCTCATGGGAACAGTCCAGCCCGAACTGCCAAGCCATGCCTTCATTGGACCAGAAACAAGCTTCCGAGGACCGGTTTCTGGCATTCCAGCCATCTTCAGCCCGGCTTGCTTGAATCCAATGGCAAAGTGAGCAAAGGACTCACGTCTGAGCATACCCTGCCACACTTATGGCAGCCAAAAGCGGTACAAAAGGGGGTGGTAATGGACAGAGCATCTGAACCAATCAAACACTCACACCCAGTCAAAAGATCTGGGTTTAATCCATCACCGTTCTTTAGCCCACTCTGCCACCCCAGGTCAGACATGGCTATATGCAAATCAGTCTGACCCTGTGCCTCATGGGAATAGTCCAGCCCGAACTGCCTAGCCATGCCTTCCCTAGACCGGAAACAAGCTTCCGAGGACCGGTTTCTGGCATTCCAGCTGTCTTCAGCCCGGCTTGCTTGAATCCAGTGGCAAAGTGAGCAAGGAACTCATGTCTGAGCATACCCTGCCACACTTGGCAGCAAGAAGGCCTCATGGTTCAACGATGATCTCAAGAAGTCCAAGAAACTCTGCTGCTCCCTTGAAAAGGCCTGGAAAAAAGACCCAACCACCAGCACCAAGGACGCCTTCAAAAACGCCACCCGCATTCACCACCAACTAATCCGAAAAGCCAAGAAAACAGCATTCAAGGACCGACTTGACAACAACGCTCACAACAGCAAGGAACTTTTCAACATCGTCAAGGAATTTTCCAATCCCTCGGCCAACTCCAACGACATCACCCCCTCTCAAACCCTCTGCGACTCGCTAGCCTCATTTTTCCACAACAAGATTGCAGACATCCACAACAGCTTTGACAACCAACCCGGAAACCAACCCACCCTACCATTTGCTGATCATCTTCCCCCCGTGAACACCCTTAACGACTGGAACCCTATCTCCACTGAGGACACCATCCGCCTGATGAATTCCATCAACTCAGGATCCCCCACAGACCCATGTCCTCACCACATCTTCAACAAAGCAGACTCCGTCATAGCACCGCACCTCCGAGACGTCATCAACTGCTCATTCAACTCCGCCACCTTCCCGGAAGACTGGAAACACGCTGAACTCACCGCCCTTCTGAAAAAACCCACAGCGGACCCCACCGAACTCAAAAATTACCGCCCCATCTCGCTTCTTCCATTCCCGGCCAAAGTCATCGAGAAAGCTGTCAACAACTAGCTCGCTGCCTTCCTCGAAGCCAACAAATCCCTCGACCCCTCACAATCTGGCTTCCGAGCAAAACACAGCACTGAGACCGCCCTCATCGCAGCAACAGACGACATTCGAACTCTACTGGACAATGGAGACACAGTCGCCCTCATCCTCCTTGACCTCTCTGCAGCATTCGACACAGTCTGCCACAAAACCCTTTTACAACGCCTCAATAACATCGGAATCCAAGGAAAAGCACTTGAATGGATCACCTCGTTCCTCACCGGAAGAACCCAGAGAGTCCGCCTTCCACCATTCAAGTCTGAGGCCTCTGAAGTCATCTGCGGCGTACCACAAGGATCCTCACTCAGCCCCACCCTCTTCAACGTATACATGAGCCCCCTCGCGGCCATCGCACGCCAACACAACCTCAACATCATCTCTTACGCGGATGACACTCAACTGATCCTTTCTCTCACCAATGACCCCAGCACCGCCAAAACTAACCTACACGAAGGAATGAAAGAAGTTGCCGAATGGATGAAACAAAGCCGTCTGAAACTGAACTCAGACAAAACAGAAGTCCTCATCTTAGGTACATCCCCCTCTGCATGGGACGACTCCTGGTGGCCGGAAGCCCTCGGAAAAGCACCCATCCCGACAGACCACGCACGGAACCTAGGCGTCATCCTGGATTCTTCACTCTCAATGAACAGACAAGTCAGCGCCGTATCCTCTTCCTGCTTCAACATTCTTCGCATGCTCAGAAAAACATTTCGCTGGATCCCCTCCGACACAAGGAAAACAGTCACCCACGCTCTGGTCACAAGCCGACTGGACTACGGAAACACCCTCTACGCAGGTACTACCGCAAAACTCCAGAAGAAACTCCAACGAATCCAAAACGCCTCAGCCAGACTCATATTAGACATCCCACGCAACGAACACATCTCTGGTCACCTTAAAGACCTCCACTGGCTACCCGTCAATAAGAGGATCACTTTCCGACTGCTTACCCACGCACACAAATCACTCTACGACATCGGTCCAGAATGCCTCAACTCACGACTGTCCTTCTACACCCCCTCCCGCCAACTACGTTCTTCCAGCCAAGCCTTCGCCACTGTACCTCGCATCAACAAGACCACCATGGGAGGCAGATCCTTTTCATACCTGGCTGCTAAAACATGGAACTCACTCCCCGCTTACCTTCGCCTTACCCAGAACCACCTAGCATTCAGAAAGCAACTCAAAACGTGGATATTTGACAAGTAATCCTCCTCCCCTCCTAAGCGCCTTGAAACCCTTTGGGTATGTAGTGCGCTATACAAATTATATGACTTGACTTGACATATGACTTATGGCGGCCAAAAGCGGTACAAAAGGGGGTGGTAATGGGCGGAGCATCTGAACCAATCAACCACTCACACCCAGTCAAAAGATCTGGGTTTAATCTGTCACCGTTCTTTAGCCCACTCTGCCACCCCAGTTCAGACATGGCTATATGCAAATCAGTCTGACCCTGTGCCTCATGGGAACGGTACAGCCCGAACTGCCAAGCCATGCCTTCCCTGGACCGGAAACAAGCTTCCGAGGACCGGTTTCTGGCATTACAGCCGTCTTCAGCCCGGCTTGCTTGAATCCAGTGGCAAAGTGAGCAAGGGACTCATGTCTGAGCATACCCTGCCACACTTATGGCGGCCAAAAGCGGTACAAAAGGGGGGTGGTAATGGACGGAGCATCTGAACCAAACAAACACTCACACCCAGTCAAAAGATCTGGGTTTAATCCATCACCGTTCTTTAGCCCACCCTACCACCCCAGTTCAGACATGGCTATATGCAAATCAGTCTGACCCTGTGCCTCATGGAGACAGTCCAGCCCGAACTGCCAAGCCATGCCTTCCCTGGACCGGAAACAAGCTTCCGAGGACCGGTTTCTGGCACTCCAGCCGTCTTCAGCCGGGCTTGCTTGAATCCAGTGGCAAAGTGAGCAAGGGACTCACGCCTGAGCATAGCCAGCCACACCTATGGCGGCCAAAAGCAGTACAAAAGGGGGTGGTACTGGACGGAGCATCTGAACCAATCAAACACTCACACCCAGTCAAAAGATCTGGGTCTAATCCATCACCGTTCTTTAGCCCACTCTGCCACCCCAGTTCAGACATGGCTATATGCAAATCAGTCTGACCCTGTGCCTCATGGGAACAGTCCAGCCCGAACTGCCAAGCCATGCCTTCCCTGGACCGGAAACAAGCTTCCGAGGACCGGTTTCTGGCATTCCAGCCGTCTTCAGCCCGGCTTGCTTGAATCCAGTGGCAAAGTGAGCAAGGGACTCACGTCTGAGCATACCCTGCCACACTTATGGCGGCCAAAAGCGGTACAAAAGGGGGTGGTAATGGACGGAGCATCTGAACCAATCAAATACTCACACCCAGTCAAAAGATCTGGGTTTAATCCATCACCGTTCTTTAGCCCACTCTGCCACCCCAGTTCAGACATGGCTATATGCAAATCAGTCTGACCCTGTGCCTCATGGGAACAGTCCAGCCAAAACTGCCAAGCCATGCCTTCCCTGGACCGGAAACAAACTTCAGAGGACCGGTTTCTGGCATTCCAGCCGTCTTCAACCCGGCTTGCTTGAATCCAGTGGCAAAGTGAGCAAGGGACTCACGTCTGAGCATACCCTGCCACACTTATGGCGGCAAAAAGTGGTACAAAAGGGGGTGGTAATGGACGGAGCATCTGAACTAGACAAACACTCACACCCAGTCAAAAGATCTGGGTTTAATCCATCACCGTTCTTTAGCCCACTCTACCACCCCAGTTCAGACATGGCTATATGCAAATCAGTCTGACCCTGTGCCTCATGGGAACAGTCCAGCCCGAACTGCCAAGCCATGCCTTCCCTAGACCGGAAACAAGCTTCCGAGGACCGGTTTCTGGCATTCCAGCCGTCTTCAGCCCGGCTTGCTGGAATCCAGTGGCAAAGTGAGCAAGGGACTCACGTCTGAGCATACCCTGCCACACTTATGGCAGCCAAAAGCGGTTCAAAAGGGGGTGGTAATGGACGGAGCATCTGAACCAATCAAACACTCGCACCCAGTCAAAAGATCTGGGTTTAATCCATCACCATTCTTTAGCCCACTCTGCCACGCCAGTTCAGACATGGCTATATGCAAATCAGTCTCACCCTGTGCCTCATGGGAGCAGTCCAGCTCGAACTGCCAAGCCATGCCTTCCCTGGACCGGAAACAAGCTTCCAAGGACCGGTTTCTGGCATTCCAGCTGTCTTCAGCCCGGCTTGCTTGAATCTAGTGGCAAAGTGAGCAAGGGACTCACGTCTGAGCATACCCTGCCACACTTATGGCGGCCAAAAGCGGTACAAAAGGGGGGTGGTAATGGACGAAGCATCTGAACCAATCAAACACTCACACCCAGTCAAAAGATCTGGGTTTAATCCATCACCATTCTTTAGCCCACCCTGCCACCCCAGTTCAGACATGGCTATATGCAAATCAGTCTGACCCTGTGCCTCATGGGAACAGTCCAGCCCGAACTGCCAAGCCATGCCTTCCCTGGACCGGAAACAAGCTTCCGAGGACCGGTTTCTGGCATTCCAGCCGTCTTCAGCCCGGCTAACTTGACTCCAGTGGCAAAGTGAGCAAGGGACTCACATATCAGCATACCCTGCCACACTTATGGCGGCCAAAAGCGGTACAAAAGGGGGTGGTACTGGACGGAGCATCTGAACCAATCAAACACTCACACCCAGTCAAAAGATCTGGGTTTAATCCATCACCGTTATTTAGCCCACTCTGCCACCCCAGTTCAGACATGGCTATATGCAAATCAGTCTGACCCTGTGCCTCATGGGAACAGTCCAGCCCGAACTGCCAAGCCATGCCTTCCCTGGACCGGAAACAAGCTTCCGAGGACCGGTTTCTGGCATTCCAGCCATCGTCAGCCCGGCTTGCTTGAATCCAGTGGCAAAGTGAGCAAGGGACTCACGTCTGAGCATACCCTGCCACACTTATGGCGGCCAAAAGCGGTACAAAAGGGGGTGGTAATGGACAGAGCATCTGAACCAATCAAACACTCACACCCAGTCAAAAGATCTGGGTTTAATCCATCACCGTTCTTTAGCCCACTCTGCCACCCCAGGTCAGACATGGCTATATGCAAATCAGTCTGACCCTGTGCCTCATGGGAATAGTCCAGCCCGAACTGCCTAGCCATGCCTTCCCTGGACCGGAAACAAGCTTCCGAGGACCGGTTTCTGGCATTCCAGCTGTCTTCAGCCCGGCTTGCTTGAATCCAGTGGCAAAGTGAGCAAGGAACTCATGTCTGAGCATACCCTGCCACACTTGGCAGCAAGAAGGCCTCATGGTTCAACGATGATCTCAAGAAGTCCACGAAACTCTGCCGCTCCCTTGAAAAGGCCTGGAAAAAAGACCCAACCACCAGCACCAAGGACGCCTTCAAAAACGCCACCCGCATTCACCACCAACTAATCCGAAAAGCCAAGAAAACAGCATTCAAGGACCGACTTGACAACAACGCTCACAACAGCAAGGAACTTTTCAACATCGTCAAGGAATTTTCCAATCCCTCGGCCAACTCCAACGACATCACCCCCTCTCAAACCCTCTGCGACTCCCTAGCCTCATTTTTCCACAACAAGATTGCAGACATCCACAACAGCTTTGACAACCAACCCGGAAACCAACCCACCCTACCATTTGCTGATCATCTTCCCCCCGTGAACACCCTTAACGACTGGAACCCTATCTCCACTGAGGACACCATCCGCCTGATGAATTCCATCAACTCAGGATCCCCCACAGACCCATGTCCTCACCACATCTTCAACAAAGCAGACTCCGTCATAGCACCGCACCTCCGAGACGTCATCAACTGCTCATTCAACTCCGCCACCTTCCCGGAAGACTGGAAACACGCTGAACTCACCGCCCTTCTGAAAAAACCCACAGCGGACCCCACCAAACTCAAAAATTACCGCCCCATCTCGCTTCTTCCATTCCCGGCCAAAGTCATCGAGAAAGCTGTCAACAACTAGCTCGCCGCCTTCCTCGAAGCCAACAAATCCCTCGACCCCTCACAATCTGGCTTCCGAGCAAAACACAGCACTGAGACCGCCCTCATCGCAGCAACAGACGACATTCGAACTCTACTGGACAATGGAGACACAGTCGCCCTCATCCTCCTTGACCTCTCTGCAGCATTCGACACAGTCTGCCACAAAACCCTTTTACAACGCCTCAATAACATCGGAATCCAAGGAAAAGCACTTGAATGGATCACCTCGTTCCTCACCGGAAGAACCCAGAGAGTCCGCCTTCCACCATTCAAGTCTGAGGCCTCTGAAGTCATCTGCGGCGTACCACAAGGATCCTCACTCAGCCCCACCCTCTTCAACGTATACATGAGCCCCCTCGCGGCCATCGCACGCCAACACAACCTCAACATCATCTCTTACGCGGATGACACTCAACTGATCCTTTCTCTCACCAATGACCCCAGCACTGCCAAAACTAACCTACACGAAGGAATGAAAGAAGTTGCCGAATGGATGAAACAAAGCCGTCTGAAACTGAACTCAGACAAAACAGAAGTCCTCATCTTAGGTACATCCCCCTCTGCATGGGACGACTCCTGGTGGCCGGAAGCCCTCGGAAAAGCACCCATCCCGACAGACCACGCACGGAACCTAGGCGTCATCCTGGATTCTTCACTCTCAATGAACAGACAAGTCAGCGCCGTATCCTCTTCCTGCTTCAACATTCTTCGCATGCTCAGAAAAACATTTCGCTGGATCCCCTCCGACACAAGGAAAACAGTCACCCACGCTCTGGTCACAAGCCGACTGGACTACGGAAACACCCTCTACGCAGGTACTACCGCAAAACTCCAGAAGACACTCCAACGAATCCAAAACGCCTCAGCCAGACTCATATTAGACATCCCACGCAACGAACACATCTCTGGTCACCTTAAAGACCTCCACTGGCTACCCGTCAATAAGAGGATCACTTTCCGACTGCTTACCCACGCACACAAATCACTCTACGACATCGGTCCAGAATGCCTCAACTCACGACTGTCCTTCTACACCCCCTCCCGCCAACTACGTTCTTCCAGCCAAGCCTTCGCCACTGTACCTCGCATCAACAAGACCACCATGGGAGGCAGATCCTTTTCATACCTGGCTGCTAAAACATGGAACTCACTCCCCGCTTACCTTCGCCTTACCCAGAACCACCTAGCATTCAGAAAGCAACTCAAAACGTGGATATTTGACAAGTAATCCTCCTCCCCTCCTAAGCGCCTTGAAACCCTTTGGGTATGTAGTGCGCTATACAAATTATATGACTTGACTTGACATATGACTTATGGCGGCCAAAAGCGGTACAAAAGGGGGTGGTAATGGACGGAGCATCTGAACCAATCAACCACTCACACCCAGTCAAAAGATCTGGGTTTAATCTGTCACCGTTCTTTAGCCCACTCTGCCACCCCAGTTCAGACATGGCTATATGCAAATCAGTCTGACCCTGTGCCTCATGGGAACGGTACAGCCCGAACTGCCAAGCCATGCCTTCCCTGGACCGGAAACAAGCTTCCGAGGACCAGTTTCTGGCACTCCAGCCGTCTTCAGCCGGGCTTGCTTGAATCCAGTGGCAAAGTGAGCAAGGGACTCACGCCTGAGCATAGCCAGCCACACCTATGGCGGCCAAAAGCAGTACAAAAGGGGGTGGTACTGGACGGAGCATCTGAACCAATCAAACACTCACACCCAGTCAAAAGATCTGGGTCTAATCCATCACCGTTCTTTAGCCCACTCTGCCACCCCAGTTCAGACATGGCTATATGCAAATCAGTCTGACCCTGTGCCTCATGGGAACAGTCCAGCCCGAACTGCCAAGCCATGCCTTCCCTGGACCGGAAACAAGCTTCCGAGGACCGGTTTCTGGCATTCCAGCCGTCTTCAGCCCGGCTTGCTTGAATCCAGTGGCAAAGTGAGCAAGGGACTCACGTCTGAGCATACCCTGCCACACTTATGGCGGCCAAAAGCGGTACAAAAGGGGGTGGTAATGGACGGAGCATCTGAACCAATCAAACACTCACACCCAGTCAAAAGATCTGGGTTTAATCCATCACCGTTCTTTAGCCCACTCTGCCACCCCAGTTCAGACATGGCTATATGCAAATCAGTCTGACCCTGTGCCTCATGGGAACAGTCCAGCCCGAACTGCCAAGCCATGCCTTCCCTGGACCGGAAATAAACTTCAGAGGACCGGTTTCTGGCATTCCAGCCGTCTTCAACCCGGCTTGCTTGAATCCAGTGGCAAAGTGAGCAAGGGACTCACGTCTGAGCATACCCTGCCACACTTATGGCGGCAAAAAGTGGTACAAAAGGGGGTGGTAATGGACGGAGCATCTGAACCAGACAAACACTCACACCCAGTCAAAAGATCTGGGTTTAATCCATCACCGTTCTTTAGCCCACTCTACCACCCCAGTTCAGACATGGCTATATGCAAATCAGTCTGACCCTGTGCCTCATGGGAACAGTCCAGCCCGAACTGCCAAGCCATGCCTTCCCTAGACCGGAAACAAGCTTCCGAGGACCGGTTTCTGGCATTCCAGCCGTCTTCAGCCCGGCTTGCTGGAATCCAGTGGCAAAGTGAGCAAGGGACTCACGTCTGAGCATACCCTGCCACACTTATGGCAGCCAAAAGCGGTTCAAAAGGGGGTGGTAATGGACGGAGCATCTGAACCAATCAAACACTCGCACCCAGTCAAAAGATCTGGGTTTAATCCATCACCATTCTTTAGCCCACTCTGCCACGCCAGTTCAGACATGGCTATATACAAATCAGTCTCACCCTGTGCCTCATGGGAGCAGTCCAGCTCGAACTGCCAAGCCATGCCTTCCCTGGACCGGAAACAAGCTTCCAAGGACCGGTTTCTGGCATTCCAGCTGTCTTCAGCCCGGCTTGCTTGAATCTAGTGGCAAAGTGAGCAAGGGACTCACGTCTGAGCATACCCTGCCACACTTATGGCGGCCAAAAGCGGTACAAAAGGGGGGTGGTAATGGACGAAGCATCTGAACCAATCAAACACTCACACCCAGTCAAAAGATCTGGGTTTAATCCATCACCATTCTTTAGCCCACCCTGCCACCCCAGTTCAGACATGGCTATATGCAAATCAGTCTGACCCTGTGCCTCATGGGAACAGTCCAGCCCGAACTGCCAAGCCATGCCTTCCCTGGACCGGAAACAAGCTTCCGAGGACCGGTTTCTGGCATTCCAGCCGTCTTCAGCCCGGCTAACTTGAATCCAGTGGCAAAGTGAGCAAGGGACTCACGTATCAGCATACCCTGCCACACTTATGGCGGCCAAAAGCGGTACAAAAGGGGGTGGTACTGGACGGAGCATCTGAACCAATCAAACACTCACACCCAGTCAAAAGATCTGGGTTTAATCCATCACCGTTATTTAGCCCACTCTGCCACCCCAGTTCAGACATGGCTATATGCAAATCAGTCTGACCCTGTGCCTCATGGGAACAGTCCAGCCCGAACTGCCAAGCCATGCCTTCCCTGGACCGGAAACAAGCTTCCGAGGACCGGTTTCTGGCATTCCAGCCATCGTCAGCCCGGAATGCTTGAATCCAGTGGCAAAGTGAGCAAGGGACTCACGTCTGAGCATACCCTGCCACACTTATGGCGGCCAAAAGCGGTACAAAAGGGGGTGGTAATGTACGGAGCATCTGAACCAAATCAACCACTCACAACCAGTCAAAAGATCTGGGTTTAATCTGTAACCGTTCTTTAGCCCACTCTGCCACCTCAGTTCAGACATGGCTATATGCAAATCAGTCTGACCCTGTGCCTCATGGGAACGGTACAGCCCAAACTGTCAAGCCATGCCTTCCCTGGACCAGAAACAAGCTTCAGAGGACCGGTTTCTGGCATTCCAGCCGTCTTCAGCGCGGCTTGCTTGAATCCAGTGGCAAAGTGAGCAAGGGACTCACGTCTGAGCATACCCTGCCACACTTATGGCGGCCAAAAGCGGTACAAAAGGGGGGTGGTAATGGACGGAGCATGTAGGAAGGTACATCCTGACTATGGTTGCCCCCAACTTTTTGCCCTGTGTTTTAGCTGGTTTTTGACATAGTCGACCTAGGACCCTGCCAATCAGGACCCCAGGCCTACTGCTCTCTCTTTAAAATGGATTCCATGTACCCTAGGTGCATTTCCAATTGGTACTGGGCCACCCTATCAGACCCTGTAACTCAGGGCATCGGTGTACCCAGGGCCTACCAGGGGCTGAAGCATGTATTACTCCACCCCTGGATGGCCATCTAAATCTGACACAATTGGCTGCACGACAGCTGGGGCAACGTAGCGTACCCGCTCGTTGCTTTAGGTATAGTAGCCCTATATCTAACCGTACAATGGACACCCGAGTTCCTATCAGTCACTCCTATGGCAGGCCTTGACAATCCTGAAGGCAGAGTGCTTGGAATCGTGTGAATTGGGTTCTGGCCCAAGCCGAGCCCGGTTGCAGCTTGCGGAACCAAGACCCAATGGCTGTTCCATGATAACGCGTACCATATCGGTAACTTCGGTATCGCGTTATCAAGACATGTCGAGTAAGGTGTCATACGAATCGGGATACTGCCCCCTCACCAATTCTGGCGACGAGGTTAGCATTCCGCCCTTCTAGAGGGATACGACATGTGCGTAACTGTGAACCCCGGTTAAAGTTAACTAAAGCCTCAGCTCCACAAAATGGATGCTGCCACCACAGACACGAGTCTGACCTCCTGCTGCTGGGAGTCCTACCAGCGAGGAGAGCTTGGACAAAGGGTTTCCTGTCAAGGGCGGTGTTCGCACCGTCTCAGACAGGGTTTGTGTATTCTGGGTAGGTAGGGCTTTGCGAGAAGGTGACTGCGGAGTGGCACCCCGGTGCTCACTACGCATCTGCCGGTCAGAACCAGTTCCAGGGGCGCCAGCCCCTGGCCTGGGGAAAGTCCGGCAGGGGAGAGGGGTGTAACTACCCCCCTTCCTGGTCCCACCCTTAGGGCAGGACCTAGTCATGTACCCACCCCTTTCTTTAGGATAAAGGCCGGAGCGGGGACCCTTCCAATTTAGATCATCTTTGAATCAAGAACTACTTTCTACGAAAGGACATTCGAGACTCTTCTCAAGATTTCCCCCTTGTGACTAAGGAGTAGTCACCCTGCATCCGCAGGCATCATCTAAGAACTCTGCGGTTTGCTGCAAGTCCTTCCTCAGGAATCCGACAGCCCAGCTCGACGAGAACCGGCTTCCCTGGCACCTCTGACCTCTACCCACGTCATCAGCTCAGCTGTGATCTGTGGGTGCGACGAGACCTCGAGGGACCGGCCATCATCAAAACCTGCACGCTTTCTTAATCAGCACGACCATCGAAGTAATTCTCTGGTGAGTGCTCTGGGGTCCGAGAAGCCCCGACCCTGAGCTGCTCCAGCACCGAAGTGCAGTCTCCCAGCATCTCCACGATCTGTGTGGGGCCCTTCTGCTCGCTGCTCAGCACGTTGTCTGGTCACTAGCCGCTGGCTTGTGCCCTTCTTTGACGACATCCGACAACCAACGCTGCTGGTCTGGTTGCTCCAGACTGGCCTTTGCTTCCATCTTTGAGAGAAGCACCCCGGACCCTCCTGGTCCACTCAAGACGCCATTTTAGGCCCACCACGTGGCCCTGAAATCTGCCAAGGCTTGTTGCCCCAATCCTGGGCCCAGCGACGCTGACAGCATCAACCTTCGTGGGACAGCTCGCACCTCCATCCTGGTCGCCGACAACGCCTCCTGGTCCGTGAGACTGCAGAGCCTAGCGTCGCCCACTCACCTAGTCGAGGTGACGGCCAACCGGTGCCTGCCTGTTACCCTCTGACTACTGGCTAGTAGTACGAACTCGGTCCCCTTTGCTTTCAGGTATCAACGATCTCTGATCCAGGCTTGGATCTCTACGAACTATTCATCACTGGTCGCCGGCCAGCAACTCCTTTTCTTCCGGCTCCTGGCCCGTCAGCGAAGACCCCGACGCCTGTAAGACTTGTGCAGCCGCAGCCCTCGTGGCTAGGTAACTTCGGCAATTCGGTGCCTGCATAGCCTCCTTACTCTAGGGTCCCGAGTCCCTCGCTTCCGACTTGCCTTATCGGGTCCGCCCGAGACCACTAAACTTTCCGTGTCCTCGGACACTTGTTTTAATTGTGCACTTGAAGTATTTTCCTAAGAGTTTTGGTTTGTGCTTAGTACCCTGTCCTCATAAAGAGTCCAGGGCTGTTGTGATTCTTAATAAATATTCTGTTTATTTTCATAACACTTGTGTGGTGTCCTTCCACTTGGGGTTCAAGGGGTATGTGATGGTATAACAGCTGGCTTAACACGCCCTCTAGAGTTTAGCCCGAAGACTGCTCATATCCACGCTACTAGGATAGCTGGTCTAAGGTTGACTTACAACCAATCACCATAAGGGTCGTTTGGAACGATACATAGCGGTCGCTAGAATAGCGAACGCTGCATATCGGGCCAACTTCTCACAGAGCATCTGAACCAATCAAACACTCACACCCAGTCAAAAGATCTGGGTTTAATCCATCACCGTTCTTTAGTCCACCCTGCCACCCCAGTTCAGACATGGCTATATGCAAATCAGTCTGACCCTGTGCCTCATGGAGACAGTCCAGCCCAAACTGCCAAGCCATGCCTTCCCTGAACCGGAAACAAGCTTCCGAGGACCAGTTTCTGGCATTCCAGCCGTCTTCAGCCCGGCTTGCTTGAATCCAGTGGCAAAGTGAGCAAGGGACTAACGTCTGAGCATAGCCTGCCACACCTATGGCGGCCAAAAGCAGTACAAAAGGGGGTGGTACTGGACGGAGCATCTGAACCAATCAAACACTCACACCCAGTCAAAAGATCTGGGTTTAATCCATCACCGTTCTTTAGCCCACTCTGCCACCCCAGTTCAGACATGGCTATATGCAAATCAGTCTGACCCTGTGCCTCATGGGAACAGTCCAGCCCGAACTGCCAAGCCATGCCTTCCCTGGACCGGAAACAAGCTTCCGAGAACCGGTTTCTGGCATTCCAGCCGTCTTCAGCCCGGCTAACTTGAATCCAGTGGCAAAGTGAGCAAGGGACTCACGTATCAGCATACCCTGCCACACTTATGGTGGCCAAAAGCGGTACAAAAGGGGGTGGTACTGGACGGAGCATCTGAACCAATCAAACACTCACACCCAGTCAAAAGATCTGGGTTTAATCCATCACTGTTATTTAGCCCACTCTGCCACCCCAGTTCAGACATGGCTATATGCAAATCAGTCTGACCCTGTGCCTCATGGGAACAGTCCAGCCCGAACTGCCAAGCCATGCCTTCCCTGGACCGGAAACAAGCTTCCGAGGACCGGTTTCTGGCATTCCAGCCATCGTCAGCCCGGCTTGCTTGAATCCAGTGGCAAAGTGAGCAAGGGACTCACGTCTGAGCATACCCTGCCACACTTATGGCGGCCAAAAGCGGTACAAAAGGGGGTGGTAATGTACGGAGCATCTGAACCAAATCAACCACTCACACCCAGTCAAAAGATCTGGGTTTAATCTGTAACCGTTCTTTAGCCAACTCTGCCACCCCAGTTCAGACATGGCTATATGCAAATCAGTCTGACCCTGTGCCTCATGGGAACGGTACAGCCCAAACTGTCAAGCCATGCCTTCCCTGGACCAGAAACAAGCTTCAGAGGACCGGTTTCTGGCATTCCAGCCGTCTTCAGCGCGGCTTGCTTGAATCCAGTGGCAAAGTGAGCAAGAGACTCACGTCTGAGCATACCCTGCCACACTTATGGCGGCAAAAAGCGGTACAAAAGGGGGGTGGTAATGGACGGAGCATCTGAACCAATCAAACACTCACACCCAGTCAAAAGATCTGGGTTTAATCCATCACCGTTCTTTAGTCCACCCTGCCACCCCAGTTCAGACATGGCTATATGCAAATCAGTCTGACCCTGTGCCTCATGGAGATAGTCCAGCCCAAACTGCCAAGCCATGCCTTCCCTGAACCGGAAACTAGCTTCCGAGGACCAGTTTCTGGCATTCCAGCCATCTTCAGCCCGGCTTGCTTGAATCCAGTGGCAAAGTGAGCAAGGGACTAACGTCTGAGCATAGCCTGCCACACCTATGGCGGCCAAAAGCAGTACAAAAGGGGGTGGTACTGGACGGAGCATCTGAACCAATCAAACACTCACACCCAGTCAAAAGATCTGGGTTTAATCCATCACCGTTCTTTAGCCCACTCTGCCACCCCAGTTCAGACATGGCTATATGCAAATCAGTCTGACCCTGTGCCTCATGGGAACAGTCCAGCCCGAACTGCCAAGCCATGCCTTCCCTGGACCGGAAACAAGCTTCTGAGGACCGGTTTCTGGCATTCCAGCCGTCTTCAGCCCGGCTTGCTTGAATCCAGTGGCAAAGTGAGCAAGGGACTCACGTCTGAGCATACCCTGCCACACTTATGGCGGCCAAAAGCGGTTCAAAAGGGGGTGGTAATGGACGGAGCATCTGAACCAAACAAACACTCACGCCCAGTCAAAAGATCTGGGTTTAATCCATCACCGTTCTTTAGCCCACTCTGCTACCCCAGTTCAGACATGGCTATGGAATGCCAGAAACCGGTCCTCGGAAGCTTTTTTCCAGTCCAGGGAAGACATGGCTTAGCAGTTCGGGCTGGACTGTTCCCATGAGGCACAGGGTCAGACTGATTTGCATATAGCCATGTCTGAACTGGGGTGGCAGAGTGGGCTAAAGAACGGTGATGGATTAAACCCAGATCTTTTGACTGGGTGTGAGTGTTTGATTGAATCAGATGCTCCGTCCATCACCACCCCCTTTTGTACCGCTTTTGGCCGCCATAAGTGTGGCAGGGTATGCTCAGACGTGAGTCCTTTGCTCACTTTGCCACTGGATTCAAGCAAGCCGGGCTGAAGACGGCTGGAATGCCAGAAAACGGTCCTCGGAAGCTTGTTTCCGGTCCAGGGAAGACATGCTTGGCAGTTTGGGCTGGACTGTTCTCATGAGGCACAGGGTCAGACTGATTTGCATATAGCCATGTCTGAACTGGGGTGGCAGAGTGGGCTAAAGAACGGTGATGGATTAAACCCAGATCTTTGACTGGGTGTGAGTGTTTGATTGATTGATTCAGATGCTCCGTCCATCACCACCCCCTTTTGTACCGCTTTGGGCCGCCATAAGTGTGGCAGGGTATGCTCAGACGTGAGTCCTTTGCTCACTTTGCCACTGGATTCAAGCAAGCTGGGCTGAAGACGGCTGGAATGCCAGAAACCGGTCCTCGGAAGCTTGTTTCCGGTCCAGGGAAGACATGGCTCGGCAGTTCAGGCTGGACTGTTCCCGTGAGGCACAGGGTCAGACTGATTTGCATATAGCCATGTCTGAACTGGGGTGGTAGAGTGGGCTAAAGAACGGTGATGGATTAAACCCAGATCTTTTGACTGGGTGTGAGTGTTTGATTGATTCAGATGCTCCGTCCATCACCACCCCCTTTTGTACCACTTTTCGCCGGCCTAAGTGTGGCAGGGTATGCTCAGACGTGAGTCCCTTACTCACTTTGCCACTGGATTCAAGCAAGCCGGGCTGAAGACGGCAGGAATGCCAGAAACCGGTCATCGGAAGCTTGTTTCCGGTCCAGGCAAGATATGGCTTGGCAGTTCGGGCTGGACTGTTCCCATGAGGCACAGGGTCAGACTGATTTGCATGTAGCCATGTCTGAACTGGGGTGGCAGGTTGGGCTAAAGAACGGTGATGGATTAAACCCAGATCTTTTGACTGGGTGTGAGTGTTTGATTGATTCAGATGCTCCAGCCATCACCACCCCCTTTTGTACCGCTTTTGGCCGCCATAAGTGTGGCAGGGTATGCTCAGACGTGAGTCCCTTGCTCAATTTGCCACTGGATTCAAGCAAGCCGGGCTGAAGACGGCTGGAATGCCAGAAACCGGTCCTCGGAAGCTTGTTTCCGGTCCAGGGAAGACATGGCTTGGCAGTTCGGGCTGGACTGTTCCCATGAGGCACAGGGTCAGACTGATTTGCATATAGCCATGTCTGAACTGGGGTGGCAGAGTGGGATAAAGAACGGTGATGGATTAAACCCAGATCTTTTGACTGGGGTTGAGTGTTTGATTGATTCAGATGCTCCGTCCATCACCACCCCCTTTTGTACCGCCTTTTCTTGGTAGACAACTGGTCCATTATTCCAGAATCCAGTGCCTGTTCAGTGTTAGACTTTCTGACCTGTGACCTAGTCACTGCAATGACATGTGCTGAGATTCCTAACATTTCTGCATTGGTCCTGAACTCCACTTCAGACAAGGCTGAAGTTTCCAAGTCATGTCCAAGTAAGCATTCAACAATGAGGTCTGCACTTATCACAACCTTCTTAAGGCCAATTACCCCTCCCAGGAGAAATTAACAACTGCCAGACTATGGTTGGTCCTGACATTGCTAGCATTGATCACTTGGTAAGTCTCTCCAAGTATGACTGGTCCAGGGTCCAAAAAGTCTGGTATCACCATGGTGACACTTGCCTCTGTGTCTCAGTAGGCCTCAGCCTTTTTCTTATTAATTAAAGGTGTTTGTCTATACTTGCCCAGATTACTGGGACTCACAGAGGAGATCATATCCATGCCTCCATCACAAATCAAAACAGCTTGAGTTGGCACTCTGACTAGGCCAGAGTCCATCTCAGATCCCAGGTTAACCCTATTACACCCTTCTGCTGGGAACCACCACTTGTAGCTGTAGTAGGGGGAACAATTGCTTTAGGGGCAATGGTGGCTGGAGCTGTCTCCTTTTTGGTGCAATCACTAGTCCAGTGATTATTAATCTTATAAACTTTGCACCATGGTTTCTTTTGGCCTTCTTTCTTTTTAGATTGGGGACCCCACCATTAGAAGCTTTTTGGGGACCTTGTGAAGACTTCTGGTCTTTACCTTTCTTCCCACCCTTTTGGTCTTGCTTCTTTTGGTCACTACCTTGGTTCTGTACCTTCTGCGTCACCCTGGTTCTGACCCATTTGGCTGCCTTCTTTCCCAATTCTTGGGGAGAGGTCTGATCAGAGTCTACCAGGTGATGATGCAACTGCTGGTTTTGAGAGATATTAAGAATTTGTTCTCTCATGATCAGATTATACAATCCTGTATAGTCACACACTTTACTGCCCAACAACCAGCCCTTCAGAGCCTTAGTAGCACAATTAACAAAGTCAACCCAGTGCTGAGTCTGTGCCTTCTGGGTATCTCCGAACGGTATCCTATACTGTTCAGTGGTTAGGCCAAACCCATCTATCAGAGCACTCTTCAGGACTTTGTAGTCATCAGCATCCTCTTCTCTTACAGTGAGTAGCTTATCTCTGCCCTTGTCTGCAAAGGAGAGCCATAAGATTGCTGCCCACTACTCCTGGGGTACCTTCCGTACTCTGCATGCCCTCTCCAGTGCAGATATCCATTTGTGGATGTCATCCCCATTCTGACAGGAAGGGACAATCTTGCTAAAGTTTCTATGTTCATAAGACATATCCCTACCACTAGGGAAATTGCTGCCACCCTGGGGACCTAGCCCCATCTTTTGTCTTGCTCTTTCAAGATCTAGGATTCCTTTTCTAAGGCTACTCTTTGTCTCCTTACTCTCAGTTGGGCTTCTTCCATCCACACCTGATGCTCCCTCTTCTCCTTGGAGGTTGCACTCCTATGAGCAGAGGCAGAGGGCCCTACAGATGTCCCAGAATGATTGGATTCCACTGAAGTTAATCTATCTCTTCTGGGTCCACCACCAACTCTTCCTGGGGGAACAAAGAGAGGGCCATTTAGGCCATCCTCATCTCCAGGCAGAACTGGATTCTCCAGGTCTAAGTCATGGTCAACTTCCTGGTCAGCATCAGAGTCTGAATCCTGTGGGATTGCACCACTGGGATTCTCCTCTTCGGCTGTTTCCACCCCACTGCTGTCAGGGGTCACAGTGGCCAGAGTCGCACCGGCAGTCGCTGAGGCGCGGGAAAGACTACATTTTCCGGAAGCCTCCTGTTGACGTTGGACGTATGACGTCACGCGCCACGTGACGCGGAAGTCTGAGAAGAGGAGAGGCAGCGGGAGAGACGCTGCCGATTATTCACTGTGTCCGGATGTTCCGAAGGCCATTTTTGCGTGGATTCCACGGTCGTGTAAGGGTGCCAGTGGCACCATTGGTTCCTTGCATTACCTGCACTGGATGTTGTCTTGCTGCTACATGTTGACCTTTGTGGGAAAAGGTCTATTGTTCTTCCGTGTTCAGAGAGCTGATGCGAGGGTGGATGCTCTCTAATGTTATTGGCCGCATATCAGTACTTTTATGTGACAAGGATGCTCCCCTCTGTATTTTCCCTGCATTGGTGAACTCCCGTCGACTATTTCAATTACTGGGTTCATGCGAGGGAAATTCAGAGGCATTGCTTGATACTATTGAAATGGGGCACTGTATATATTCCCTACGTTGGCGAACTCTATTTGCTCACTAACCCCAGAGTTCATGCGAGGGAAATATTGATTAAGTACATGGTTGATTAGAGAATCCTTTTCTCTTGTATACTGCCTCATGAAGGAGAGTGAAGTAACTCTACCTAACTTTGAATCTTTTCTGGACTCATTTGCTCTTCGTTGCATGAGTATCATTCAATATTGGATACGCTGAGATTCATGTTATATTCATGCCAGAATATCATCTCTACATTATTTGTTTTGTGACTTTATCTTCCACAGGGGTGCTATTGACTGATGTCTAGAGCAACTACATTTAACTCTTTATTCTCAGGTAGAAATATCTATTATTGGGTGTTACAAGGGCTACAACATTAGAATAGGTTGTGATCTTACAAACCTTTCTGTTTTCCAGGATTGTGATTGATGATAAGAGGTGGCACGCTCAGCACCCCTGTCAGTGGGCGCTGTTATTTTCCTTTACAGGTTAGTGGAAGTGTGGGTATAGTGGGAGATATAGAAAAGAGAGAGAAAGGGTTATAAGTTCAATTAGTAATTGCTTCTCTTGTTTGAGTCTCTCTACAGGTCTCCCTCCCTGCTGTTCCCATCCTTTCCTTCCCCCGCTTAACCACCCTTTAGTCTGCGTTGCAATATATCCATACTTAGGGCTGTTGAGAGGTGCACCCCATAGAGCATCGGTTCGATCCTGAGGATACGTTCAGGCCTGGGACAGAATAATCGGCCCAAGAATAGATTTATCCTCCCAGTCGAGCTGATACTAGAATGGCCACTTTAGATGACATCATGGCTGCACTAGCCCTAGTCCAGGTAGAGATTTCTGCCTCATGTAACGAAACAGCTGCTTTACAGGCAAGAGTAGATAGGATGCAGAGGAATCTGTTTGATTTTGGGAATCCTACACAACCCACCCCTAGTTCCATGGTAGTAGAAATCCCTACACCTATACCTCTGGCACCCCCAGAAAAACTCACCGGAGACATACATAAAGTGCAGGCGTTTTTAACTCAAATTCTATTGCATTTCAATTGTAAGCCTAAACTGTTTTCCACAAATCAGGCCAAAGTGTCTTTTCTTATTTCATATTTAGCGGGAGATGCAGCTCAGTGAGCAGTCCCTTTTGACAGAAGAGATGACCCTATGTTACACGATTGGGATGCATTTCGAGAGGAGTTCAAAAAAACTTTTGACCATAGGGCAGAAACCTTCTCCGCAGATAGGGAGTTACTTGAATTAAAACAAGGGAACAAAGACTTGTTAGGATACTTGAACACATTCAGAAGATTGGTAACTGAAACGCAATGGCCTGAGAGCAAACAATCCAATATTTTTTATCAGGGTCTTAGTGAAGACCTAAAAGATGTAATCGCACAAGTGGATCCCCAACCACATACTTGTTCAGCATTAATTGAGCTAACCATGCGGTTAAACCATAGAATGATGGAGCGACGAGGAGAAGGAAAAGGAAGAGAGAGAGTCCCTCAACGTTTTGAGAGACCAAAAGCCCAGGATCCGGGAGTATCAGTCCCTGAGCCTATGGAAATAGGAACAATAAGAGCCTCATTAACTGTGGATGAAAGAGATCATAGGAGGAAGAATGGATTATGTCTCTATTGTGGGAAGAAGGGGCATTATTTGAGAGAGTGTCCAATCAAACCTAAATACAGTCGTGCTCGCTCGGGACCATCCACAATAAGCAGTACGAAGACGTTGACGGAAAACTAAAGAGCTCGAATTGCATAGAAGGGGAGTCTTCGAGTACATTATGCATCCCTTCATTGAAGAGAGAATCAGATCAAGGAACATTTTTTTATACCATTGGTAGTGTATGTTAATCAAAAAACTCGTAAAACCCAATCCAGGGTGGATTCCGGAGCGACGGGCTGTTTCATGGATACCCAAAAAACTCACAGATTAGGTATTCAACTGGTCTCCAAATCCGTACCTGAGGTGGTATTCGCCGTGGATGGCAAGAAACTTGAGTCTGGTCCCATATGTCAAGCTACTGAACCCAGTATTGTGGAATGTTTAGAAGGACATCAGGAACTTCTATCCTTTAACATCATACAAGCACCATTGTATGGTGTTATTTTGGGGATACCTTGGCTTTCCACTCATAATCCTACCATCGATTGGTATCAAAGAACTATGTGTCTGGATTCAGAATATTGCAAAGAACATTGTTTTAAGATCGCAGCTTCATTTGCTTCCTCTAGTGAAGATCCGCTACACATTGCCACAGCTGCTGAGAAAGATATAGAATTGCCATCCTGCTATCAACAGTATCAGGAGGTGTTTGATGACAAAATGGCTGAAGAATTGCCTCCTCACAGACCCTACGATCGTCGGATCGATTTAAAGCCTGGTTCCGTGGTGCCTTGTGGCAGAGTTTACGCATTAACTGAACCCGAAAATCAACATCTCCGTTACTATTTGGATAAATATCTGGCATTAGGGTTTATTCGTCCTTCCAGGTCTCTCGCGGCGTCCCCATTATTTTTTATACCTAAAGCAAATTGTGGATTAAGGACATGCATTGACTTTTTTGCTTTAAATACCATAACCATTCGAAATCAGTACCCCTTACCATTGATGTCAGTGTTATTGGAGCAAGTAAAGGGAGCAGTGATCTACACGAAATTAGATCTATGTGGGGCCTATCATTTAGTAAGGATGTGCTCAGGAGACGAATGGAAGACTGCTTTCAAAACTAGGTATGGGCTTTACGAGTACCTAGTCATGCCATTCGGCCTGTGTACTGCGCCTGCCACGTTCCAGTTTTTTCTAAATGACGTTTTACGAGAATTCTTGGATCGAATAGTAGTAGTCTACATTGACGACATTCTGATTTATTCCAAGAAAGAAGAAGAACATGTAAAACATGTGAGTTTGATATTGGAGGACCTGAGGAAGCATCATCTGTTCTGTAAGATCAGCAAATGTGAGTTTCATGTTTCCACAGTTGAGTTCTTAGGTGTTATGCTCACTCCCTCAGGTCAAGAGATGGCTGAACGAAAAGTGAGAGCCATAACTGAATGGCCTTGCCCTAAGAATGTAAAAGACATACAGAGTTTCATGTGATTCGCCAATTTCTACAGGCGTTTCATTTCTCACTTTTCCAACAAAGCCGCTCTGCTCACTCGTTTGACTAAGAAGAATACTTCTTTCCAGTGGAATCAGGAAGCTCAGACGGCGTTTGACATTTTGAAAGAAGCCTTCACCACCGCTCCTATTTTGACACACGCCAATCCTAACCTGCCATTCATAGTTGAAGCAAATGCCTCTGATGTTGCGATAGGCACAGTACTCTCACAACGTGACACCAACAGCGGTCAAATGCATCCAGTTGCCTTTATGTCTAAGAAATTGAATGGAGCGGAACAAAATTACACGATAACTGAAAAAGAATTACTTGCCATCAAGACAGCATTCGAAGAATGGAGACATTGGCTGTTAGGAGCACAACACATGGTCACTGTATATACGGATCATTGCAATCTTCAGTTCCTGAGGACAGCTCATCAGTTGACGCCACGGTTATTAAGATGGATGACATTCTTTGAAGAGTACAACTTCATTGTGACCTTCAGACCTGGAAGTATGAATAAAAAAGCTGCCGCTTTGTCTCGTCAAGAGTCCACTGTGATACCATTGTGCAACCCAGAAAGAACCATCATAGATCCTCAGAACGTTATTGGAGTAGTACATAGCGATCAGTTCCTAAGAGACGTCCTGAGGGGCCTCCTGGCATTTCGATGGAAGGATTGGTTAAAACATCATCCTCAATGGAAGGAGAGACAAGGTATCGTCATGAAAGGGAATCAAGTTCTCGTTCCCACCATCAAGTTGAGACAGACCGTTTTTCAATGGTGCCACACAGATCTTAGTGCCGGTCATCATGGCAATGATAAGACTTGGGAAAAATCTTACGGCAGTTTTGGTGGACTTCTCTCAGAAGAGATGTTTCTGAATGGATCAAGGCCTGCGCGGTGTGCGCTCAAACAAAGACCATTCCAGGAAAACCGCATGGACTGTTGCAACCTCTACCCACTCCAAACATTCCTTGGGAAAGGTTTTCTTTAGATTTTATAGTGAGGCTTCCAGCAGACAAAGAACATAAAGTTATTTTAGTCGTAATTGACTATTTGACTAAAATGGGGCATTTCACAGCCTGCAAAACCATCCCTAATGCAGGTCAATTGGCCAAACGTTCGATGGAACATGTAGTGAGGTTACATGGCCTTCCCAAGGTCATTGTGTCAGACAGAGGAATCCAGTTTACTGCCGAGTTTTGGAGAGTTTGGTGAGCAGCTTTACATATCTCGTCAGCCTTGTCCACTAGCTTTCACCCACAAACTGTCGGGCAGACAGAGAGGTTGAATCGCACACTAAAACAATATTTACTTAGTTATGTTGACAATAACACAGACACTTGGGTGGAGTGGTTGTGGTTGGCGGAAATAGCTTACAACAATGCACAACACAGTTCCACTAAACACTCTCCATTTTATAGTACTTAAGGGTATCACCCGCGATTCCTATCTTTCACGACACCTGGTAGGAGTGAGAGAATCCCAGAGTACACAAGAGAATAGGACAGATTCAGAAAGTCCTCCTGAATACTAGGAAACATTTGATTCATGCCAATATTTTGTATAAAAAGCAGGCCGACAAACATCGCAGACCAGGGCCTACGTACAGGAAAGGAGATCTAGTGTGGCTATCCACTCTTAACATCCGTTTTAAACGGTATAGTGTGTTTAATCCCAGATACATAGGTCCTTACAGAGTGGTGAAACTTGTGAACCCTGTAGTTGTGAAGTTAGCCTTGCCCTCACATCTGAGGATACACCCTGTGTTCCATGTCTCGTTGTTAAAGCCTGCTTTTGGTCCCACCCGGGCTACACCGGCTTCTGTGTGGGTAGGCCAGGAGGAAGAGTATGAAGTTGCTCAAATACTTGATTCTAAGATATGTCGTAAGAACCTCTGGTTTTTGATTGCATGGTATGGTACTGAGGAAAACTCATGGGAACCAGAGTCTTCCGTACATGCTCCAAGACTGTTTGCTGCATTTTACAGACGTAATCCCTCTAAACCATGCGCCTGTCTGTGCTCTCCGAAAAGGGGATGTACTGTCAGGTGTCACAGCGGCTCGTGTCGCACCGGCAGTCGCTGAGGTGTGGGAAAGACCACATTTCCTGGCCGCCTCCTGTTGACGTCGGACGTATGACGTCACGCGCCACGTGACGCGGAAGTCTGAGAAGAGGAGAGGCAGCGAGAGAGACGCTTGCGATTATTCACTGTGTCTGGATGTTCCGAAGGCCATTTTTTCGTGGATTCCACGGTTGGGTAAGGGTGCCAGTGACACCATTGGTTCCTTGCATTACCCCCACTGGATGTTGTCTTGCTGCTACATGATGACCTTTGTGGGAAAAGGTCTATTGTCCTTCCGTTTTCAGAGAGCTAATGCGAAGGTGGATGCTCTCTAATGTTATTGGCTGCATATCAGTACTTTTATGTGACAAGGATGCTCCCCTCTGTATTTTCCCTGCGTTGGCGAACTCCAGTCGACTATTTCAATTACTGGGTTCATGTGAGGGAAATTCAGAGGCATTGCTTGATACTATTGAAAAGGGGCACTGTATATATTCCCTACGTTGGCGAACTCTATTTGCTCACTTACCCCAGAGTTCATGCGAGGGAAATATTGATTAAGTACATGATTGATTAGAGAATCCTTTTCTCTTGTATACTGATAAGAGGTGGCACGCTCAGCACCCCTGTTAGTGGGCGCTGTTATTTTCCTTTACAGGTTAGTGGAAGTGTGGGTATAGTGGGAGATATAGAAAAGAGAGAGAAAGGGTTATAAGTTCAATTAGTAATTGCTTCTCTTTTTTGTGTCTCTCTACAGGTCTCCCTTCCTGCTGTTCCCATCCTTTCCTTCCCCCGCTTAACCACCCTTTAGTCTGCGTTGCAATATATCCATACTTGGGGCTGTTGAGAGGTGGACCCCATAGAGCATCGGTTCGATCCTGAGGATACGTTCAGGCCTGGGACAACTGCCTACATTTTCAGGCTCTGTAGCCTTCTTCGGGTCATCTAACAGTAGTACCTCCCTGAGGCGTTGGGTGGTGACACCTTTGCCAGTCTTCAGTTGTCTAGCTGTACACAGAGCCCTTAACTCAGAGAAAGGGAATGTGTCATACTTAGATGTCTGTAATCCACTGACATCTGGTAAGGATCCACTAGGTCCTGCTACTGAAGTCATCACTTCAACTCTCTTGAGTTAAAGTGAGGGTGTGCTAGGCCCTTACCACTCACAACTCTAAGTTCAGTAGAACTTACTTTATTCTAAGCTTGATTTATATGTACCTACTGGTACCTTTAGTGATTTTTCAAATGATATTCTCAAGATTATCTGGTAAAACAATGCAAGTTGTAATCCCTCACGCTGCACAACAATGTGAGAAGTTGTCCTGGCATATGATGTCCACTCTTCTAGTGGGCACCTTGCACTGGTCCAAACGACCCTTATTGATGGTAGGTTTAAGACAACATTTTAGAAAGCTATCCTAGTGGTAGCTGTGGAGAGCAGCCTTCAGGCTAAGTCTTGAAGGAATGTAAAGCAGCTTGTTTTACCAGTTTAAAATCTCTTCAATGATCAAATGAAAGGACACCACACAAGTTATATATCAAATATATATGTATTTATTCTAAACACAACCCCTCTAGTCTCTTTATGAGGCTAGAGGCAAAAGTACAATACAAGAAATTTAAATAGCAGACAGTAAATAGCACAGTATACGTTTTGCCCTAGACCTTATAATAAAATAGTGGTATAAGAACCACGTGAGGGATAGAAGTGAGGCCTAGGGCCTGTAGAACCACTGGGGCAACCAGGAACTACCCAAGGTAGGGACACAGGAGACCGACGGGGGACCCGTGCAGTGTCTAAACACAGCCGCGAATCACCATTGACTTCTATAGAGAAAGTTTAAGTTACAATTTTAAAGTTTAAGGACACTTAGGAGTGGACTGTGGTGAAACCCCTTTAGACTAGGACACTTGAAGAGTCAAGACTCATGGGAGCACTGGAGTACTCGTGTTACCTCACCCAGGTAAGCCGGGTTCATAGGTGCCTTTTCATGTCGGGTTTCGTCGTCGATTCCAAAGGAGAGCTGCAAAGAAGTGCTGCAAGCGACCAGAGGAAAAGTGTCCGGGTGGATCCAAGAGAGAATTGGAAATATGAAGAACCTAAAAGCAAAGGGGACAGAGTCGGGGTCAATAGCCAGTGACCAGGATGGCAACAGGAAGATGACAGCCGATGTCGGGTGCTTTCAAGTGAATTAGGTGAAGCTTGACTCTGCAGCCATGAGGACCAGGAGGCATCTATAATGACCAGGAGCTGGATTCGAGCTGTCCCACAAAAGATATCGAGTGTTGCAGCATCGGAATCCAGATTGGACCCAACAAGCCTTGGCAACAGCAACCCACGCAAGATACAAAGATTGGCTTCGGTGCAGACCAGCAAGGTCTGATGGACTCACCCTTTGGAGGAGAGTCAGAGCATGTCTGGAGAAATCAGGAAAGCTCAAAGAACAAAGGATTGTCCTTCGTGGGGACCCACTAGCCAACAGACTAGAGATCGCGAAGGAGCCTTGAGCTGCAGTGAAGAAAACGGGGCCCACAGAACACTCGTGGAGTGTAGGCCTCTCAGCTTCGGTGCAAAAGGTGCTCGGGGCAAGGGCAACAAATAGCTCAATGCACAACTTTGGGAAAATACGGGAAGTAGGTGCACTTGCAGACTTGCAGGATGTCCAGGAGTTCCAGTCCCACCTCCCTTGTGATAGCTACAGGTCTCAGCTTTGCTGGGGACTCGTGTCAGCCTTGGAGATGTCTGGAAGTCCATGTCCTGTTTCACAGATTCTTCAGGATCCGGGGGGAGCCTCAAAAATGCATACCGGCAAGATGCTTCTTTGGTGCCTGTTTGAACAGGGAGGTCACTCCTTGACCTCAAGGGAGATTTCTTCCGTCTTCCAGTCGAAATGGAATGTTGAAGGTCCAAGATTTCATCTTCAGAGTTTCATCCAGGGTAATCTAAAGTCCTAGGGACTGGGTTCCTATACTTATACTAAGTTTAGGGGTTGGGCTAACTCTAGGGTCCCATCTATGGGAGGACCTGGGGAGGGGGTGGGTCCACCCCTACCCCTTGTCCAGTTTCACGCCAGAGCTGGGGCTGAATGCCCCAGAAACCGGTTTGAACTGGGAAATGCATGGAGCACCTTGTGTGCCCCAGGCAGTGTCTGAAAAGCATTCACTGAATGCAACCCACCCTACCGTAATACACTAAAGCCTCTCTGGGGAGGTGCTGGCACCTCCCTGGGCAGGAAACCTATTGCCCAGGCCTCCCCTGCCAGAGTTTCATCCAGCAGCAGGAGGTCAGACTCATGTCTGTGGCAGCAGCATCCATTTTGTGCTGCTGAGGCTCTTTTAAACTTTAACCGGGTATACGAGTGTGTACATGTCTTCTCCCTCTAGAAGGTTGGAATGCTACCCCCACTGCCAGAACTGGCGGGGGTAGTATTCCAAAGTGTTTGACACCAAACACGACATGTTTTGATAAAGCCAAACCAAAGTTAGCATTAACCGCGAGGATTATAATGCACTTAAACGTATATGGTATGGCCATTTCTCAGAACAGCTATAAGGAATGGATTCCGAAAGCTGCAGAGGGGCTCAGCTCATGCTAGGGCACCCTCTCACACAAAACCAAGAACTCTGCCTCCAGGATTGTCAAGGCCTGCCTTAGGAGTGACTTATAGGTTAATATGTGTCTGTTTTAAATGGTGGTTATAGGTATACTATACCCCAGTAAGGGGTGCTTACACCACCTTACCCAGGCTGCAAGTGCAGACCTGTAAGTTCCAACAGAGGTAGCAGGTCCAGGGGTCCCAGGCTTATATCTTAATTCCTAAAAAATTCAAACGGCGTAGGAAACATGTTCGAAGCTCTGGACCATGATAGCTTCTTAAAAACAGGTGAGGTTATGTGCGAGCATATGTTCCTTACTTTTAGATAAATAATTAGTCATTCAACTTGGATAAATCCTTGTTATCTTAGTTATTGTGCTTACAGAATCTGTTACTGCGTATTTCATCCATTCATCTCTTAACCGCATCGCTGCTGCGGCGATTTTTGCGCTGGGCGGCTTTTTTTTAAAAGCCGCGTTACATGACGAGCTCAGCTCGTCATCAGCACACGCCACCCGTGGGTGATGACGAGCTGAGCTCGTCATCAGCATCGAAAGGGTTAATTAGTCCATTTCACTCTTGTTGTAGTTTTATAGGACTTTATTAAACAAAACAAGGACAGCTGACACGTGTTTTACCCTGTGTGGCGAATAGCGCCAGGGCTTTCGCAAGGCTGTAACAGAAATAAAGGTACAATATAAGAGAGTCCTATATATCTACAACACATCGCCTTAAATCGGATCCTGGCCTGGATTTTGGCAGCCAGTGGAGCTTCTTCAAGGCAGATGACACAGACTGCCTCCGAGGCAGCTCTAGAAGTGCACGGGCCGCTCAGTTCTGGGTCATCTGCAGTTTTTTGATGGTGGCCAGTGGTGCGCCCAGCTACAAAGCATTCGCGTAGTCTAGGCGGGACAAGATGAGAGCATGCACCATAATCCTACGAGCCTGGAAAGGGAGAAGAGGCAAAATTTACCTCAACAACCTCTTCAGGCCGAAGCAGGTGGTGGAGAGCTTGGTAGCTTGATGGCTAAAGCAGAGAGTGCTATCCAGCCACACTCCGAGACTCTTAATCTGATCTTTAGGCACTGGCATAGTGCCAAGACAGGTAGGCCAAACCAAAGCTGCAGAGTCTTCAGCACTGTGGAGGTTATCATGCAGAGTCTTATGCAATGTGGAGGTTATCACACAGAGCCTTAGCATTACGCACTGTGGAGATTATCACACTGAGTCTTACGCACTGTGGAGGTTATCACACAGAGCCTTAGGCACTGTGGAGTTTATCACACATAGTCTTACGCAATGTGGAGGTTATCACACAGAGCCTGAGTCTTACACACTGTGGAGGTTCTCACACAGAGCCTTAGGCACTGTGGAGGTTATCACACAGACCCTTACGCACTGCAGGCTATCACACAGAGTCTTACACACTGTGGAGGTTATCACACAGACCCTTACGCCCTGTAGAGGTTATCACACATAGCCTTAAGCACTGTGGAGGATATCACACAGAGTCTTACACACTGTGGAGGTTATCACACAGAGCCTTACGCCCTGTAGAGGTTATCACACAGAGTCTTATGCACTGTGGAGGATATCACGCTGAGTCTTACACACCGTGGAGGTTATCACACAGAGCCTTAGGCACTGCACAAGTTATCACACAGAGTCTTACACACTGTGGAGGTTATCACACAGAGCCTTACGCCCTGTAGAGGCTATCACACAGAGTCTTATGCACTGTGGAGGATATCACACTGAGTCTTACACACTGTGGAGGTTATCACACAGAGCCTTAGGCACTGCACAAGTTATCACACAGAGTCTTACACACTGTGGAGGTTATCACACAGACCCTTACGCCCTGTAGAGGTTATCACACATAGCCTTAAGCACTGTGGAGGATATCACACAGAGTCTTACACACTGTCGAGGTTATCACACAGAGCCTTACGCCCTGTAGAGGTTATCACACAGAGTCTTATGCACTGTGGAGGATATCACACTGAGTCTTACACACTGTGGAGGTTATCACACAGAGCCTTAGGCACTGCACAAGTTATCACACAGATTCTTACACACTGTGGAGGTTATCACACAGACCCTTACGCACTGCAGAGGTTATCACACAGAGCCTTAGGCACTGTGGAGTTTATCACACATAGTCTTACGCAATGTGGAGGTTATCACACAGAGCCTTAGGCACTGTGGAGTTTATCACACATAGTCTTACGCAATGTGGAGGTTATCACACAGAGCCTGAGTCTTAAGCACTGTGAAGGTTATCACACAGAGCCTTACGCACTGCAGAGGTTATCACACAGAGCCTTACACACTGTGGAGGATATCACACTGAGTCCTATGCACTGTGGAGGATATCACACTGAGTCTTATGCACTGTGGAGGTTATCACACAGAGTATTAGGCACTTACTAGTCTGAGTCAAGCAAGGGAATATAGATCATTTACTTTCAATGAGAAGCTATTAGGAGACTGCCACTACATTAGCCATATTAAAAGCTGGGCAAAATTTTTTTGGGAGAGCAATAGAGGCTCTGCTTCTCAATCAATGCAATGGGATGCGTTGAAAGCCGGGCTGAGAGGTGAAACACTCAGCTATGGATGAGTCAAGCAAAGACAACAGAAGGGGCGCATGTTGGAGCTTCTCGAGGAGTTAAAAGTAGGGGAGCGGGAACTCATGCAAGGGTTGAGAGATAAAGAAGCCACTAAAGTGTCTCAAAATAAGATTGCATGTACTAAGATTAATGGGATCTGTTGTCTTGAAATAGCCGCCCAATATAAAACGTATCAAGAGGAAAGGTATGAATATGGGGAGGCAACTGGTCGATGTTTAGCCCAAAGGTTGCATGGCAGGCAATAAGCACAGAGAATTGAATTATTGGAAGATGGGAAGGGGGTGTGGCTGAAACCATGGAAGGAATACTGGCGGTATTCCATTCTTACTATAAAGATTTAGACACGCAAGAATCAGTGTAGCAGGGCAGCTTAGAGAAGTTTTTGCAGACATTGGATTTAACTGGGCTTGGGCAAGAAGAGCGAGAAGTGTTGGAAGCCCCGATTACCATGTTAGAGCTTGAGGAAGCATTGGGTTCACTACCCGGGGGGAAAGCGACAGGACCAAATAAACTCCCATTGGAGATATATTGCATACTCTTCCAAATTATAAAAGAAGACATGTTGGCTACATTCTTGGAGGCTCAGGTTGGGAATTTACCACCCTCTTGGGATGACGCCAACATTGTGTTTTTTAAAAAGAAAGACAAACCTGCGAGGCTCCCTGATCGTATAGACCCATTTCATTAATAAATGCAGACGGTAAGCTGTACTAAAAAATCCTCGCAACTAGGTAGGCTCAAGTTATCCCCCCTTTGGTATCTAGGCATCAACATAGTTTTATAATGGGTAGGAGTACAGTTAATCATCTACATAGAGTGATTGCATCGATAGACTATGCTAATGTACAGCAAAAAATATAGGAATAATTTTTTAAAACGCTGTGTCATGGTAATTTTTGTGGGCAGTCATGCTTAAAATGGGGTTTGGACCCAGGTACATTACATCTATACAAACTATGTATAAAAAGGCCTCGAGGTAACATATGCACAATGGGCAGAGAGTCATCTCCGGTATATATTACCAGGGGAACAAGGCAGGGGCTATTTATATTAACCCGTTGTTATTAATGCTGGAAACAACTAATGAGATTAAGTCAATGGATTTTGGGCATTATCAATTGCATGTCCTCGCTTATGCTGATGACATAGCGGTAGTAACATCTGATCCAAAACAAGGGGTTAGGGAGATTGAAAACTTGACTCAGAAATATGGTGAAGTGGCTGGGTATAAACTGAATGTATCCAAAACCCAGATTGTTTGCACTGAAGGACTTTGGGGCATATTAGCAAGAACTTTGTTAAAATTATCGCAATTTTTAGCGGCAGAAAACTGACGCTAAAACGGCTATAATGGGCTAGATAATATGTGTTATAGAATTCCAATAGAAGCCCAGGTTAGATGTCCTGCACATCTAACCCGGGCTTCTATTGGAATTCTATAATGCATATTAGCTCACTGGTTAGAGGCGGCATACCCGTAAGCAGAGAACGGCCCGGGACCAGGGTTCAATTCCAGACGCGGCAGGGTTGTGGACCAGGGTCAAAACGGACTCAATAATTCTCGCCTCGTGCCTACTCTAACCAGGGAACACACTCGGCAACTCTGGGCATTAAGCTTGCCTCATCTCTACAATGGTCCCCCACAGACGCCGGGAATGCCTGGTTTCACCTTGGAGATACCCAGAAAGGGACCATCTCACAAGGAAAACCAGGACGGGGTCTTCAGCGCCAGAATACTCCATGGAGTCGCAGTGCGCTTTACAAGTACACGCACTTTTGCATTTACTTCTAGCTGTAGTGGAAGTTAACTGGATTGATATAGTATCTTCGGCTAGGCAACAATTGAATAGGGTTGTATGTCTGGATTTGTCAATGGTAGGGAGATGCAATGTGCTAAAAATGTGTATACTCCCTAAGGCAATGTACTATTTTAGGTCAGTTCTGCTGGAGCTAACACGCCTCCAATTGTCGCAGTTACAATCTGTTGCTGACAGGTTTATTTGGGGCCAAAAGAAATCTCGCCGAGCTGCGAAGTATATGACGCTACCACTAGCACGAGGGGGATGGGCAGTGCCGAATTTTACATTTTAATATTTAGCCTGCCTCCTGCAGAATATGCAATATCTTGTGACTGGAGAGGAAGGTTGTTGGACAGGCCTCGTGGCAGGCCCGACCCCTCCTCGCATGGCGGGTCGCGGACTACTGCTACCCCTGTTCCCCAGACAAGAACCACACCTGCAGCCCGCCGGGTCAACCCCCGGCTCTTCCCCGACGGAACACCGGCTCATAACCATACCATTCTCGGCTGGCCCGGGTCCCTTCCCGAACCACCGGCCCCGGCCCAGCCGCCATCTTGGACCCGCCACGACCAGGCCTCGTGGCCGCGGGTCGACCTCAGCCTCAGGCCCAGCCAAGCCCCGACATCGAGGCACCACAAACCACCCAGAGGGTAAAGAGACCACTTGGCGAGTCAATAGAAGAAGGAGTGTCGATGGCTCCCCTCCGCCAGGTTTCGATCGCCCCCAGCCTCCCTGGGCGCTGGCTCCACCCCCCTGCTGGGTGTCTGGACTCCCTCATCCCGGACCCCCCGACCTCCAAGTGCGAGGGTCCGGACATCAAAGGGCGCCAGACCTATAACTGGGGTAGCGCCAGAGCAGGAAACCAGTTGTATCCTGGAGTCGAGAGACACCGAGACAAACTATTCCTTGGAGGCCTGCTGGCGCTGGCGCGGCTCCTCTTCATGAACTATCTTTGAAGGCCTGCTGGCGCTGCCGCGGCTCATCCTCGTGAACCATCTTCGTAGGCCTGCTGGCGCTGCCGCGGCTCATCCTCGTGGACCATCTCCATAGGCCTGCTGGCGCTGCCGCGGCCCCTACTTGCGAACCCTCCAGCTCAAGGATTGAGAGCTATACACCAGCTACCCCCGTACCAGACCGGTACTGAGACTGTCCCGCTACCCCCTTTCCCAAGAGACTAGAATTGAAGGGATCATCGTATCCTGGTCCTGCTGTATCGTCAAGTTTAACCTGCCTAAGAATACCGATAAAAGTGTACAGAACCTATCTTTGTGTGGCGTCCATCTGTGGGGGGGTAGTTGCTTGTCTGTACGATTGAAGGAGAGGGCCCTCGCCAGGAGGCCTCTCCCCCTTGCTCGGCCGACCCTCCGGGTTCCCGTCTAACAAAGGTCAACTAGCAAAAGCGCCTAATGTATATCAAATGCTGATGGGCACTCAGGCTAGTGAGGCTTTATTTAAGTTGTTTGAACCCAACTATTTTAAAAGAACGCGATTTAAAATTACGAGTACAGCATACAAAGCTTGGAAGACAATATGTAAATTAATATCAATAACCCGCATAAATCACTATACACCTTTGAACTCTATAGATATATTCCCTGCTATTTTTCGGGATGCAAAGATGGGCAGCTGGCGTGATAAGGGGATCAGGCATTTAGGAGATATTTATTGTGATGGATTAATGGTCTCTTTTTCTGATTTAGCAAAACAGTATAATTACCTAAAAAGATTTTTTTAAATGTGTACAAATTCGACATTTTTTGGGCAAACACTGCAAGCAGACAGTGATAGCATCCAATACTTTAATAGAGGCAGTGAAAAAAAGAGCCAATATAGGGCCACTGTATGGATTATTGACGATGGATGATATAGAGAGTCAGGATGCCAAGTGGAGGGAGCGATTTGGGACTATATGTACATACATACAACAATCAATTGATACAGCAGCCAAAGTTATGTTGACAACGAACTTGCGTACCCAACATTATAAAACTTTGTTTAATTTATGACACACCCCTGTAAAAATGATGAAGTGGGGGGTCCTACTGGTGTTAGACCGAAAAAGCTGATATTATACATATATTTTATGATTGCACGGCCTTAATCCAGTTTAGAAAACATATATTGCAGTTTTTAACTGAGATTACAGGGGTTAATGTATGTATCTCTAGTGAGGTAATGTTAACATGAGTGGGTGAGGGTTCTCAGCCCACTCAGGTGTGTCATCCATTATATATATGGCTGCCGCTGTTGCTCGATTATGTGTTGCCTCTGTGTGGCTTCAGCCTGAAGCGCCATTGTTCGAGATGTGGCGAGCAAAGTTTTACAATGTATTTCATTTGGAATATAGTTTGTATAGTATGAAATCACTTAAGAAGAAAAGATTGGGGGCACATATTTGGGGACCCATGCTACCGCATATGGAGAAGTTGTTGTGAATAGTAGCAATTGTATATTTTTTTCCATTTAATGTATAATTTAATGTCTGCTTCTTTGGTCTAAACAACTGATAGTGTATGTTTCACATGCTATGAACTGAATAATAGAATGTATTTTTTAAAAAAGAGTCTTAGGCACTGTGGAGGATATCACACAGAGTCTTACGCACTGTGGAGGATATCACACAGAGTCTTACGCAACGTGGAGGTTATCACACATAGCCTTGCGCACTGTGGAGGTTATCACACAGACCCTTACGCACTGCAGAGGTTATCACACAGAGCCTTACACACTGTGGAGGTTATCACACAGACCCTTACGTACTGCAGAGGTTATCACACATAGGCTTACGCACTGCAGAGGTTATCACACAGAGTCTTACACACTGTGGAGGTTATCACACAGACCCTTACGCACTGCAGAGGTTATCACACATAGCCTTACGCACTGCAGAGGTTATCACACATAGCCTTGCGCACTGTGGAGGTTATCACACAGACCCTTACACACTGCAGAGATTATCACACAGAGTCTTACACACTGTGGAGGTTATCACACAGACCCTTACGCACTGCAGAGGTTATCACACATAGCCTTACGCACTGCAGAGGTTATCACACATAGCCTTGCGCACTGTGGAGGTTATCACACAGACCCTTACGCACTGCAGAGGTTATCACACAGAGCCTTACACACTGTGGAGGTTATCACACAGACCCTTACGTACTGCAGAGGTTATCACACATAGGCTTACGCACTGCAGAGGTTATCACACAGAGTCTTACACACTGTGGAGGTTATCACACAGACCCTTACGCACTGCAGAGGTTATCACACATAGCCTTACGCACTGCAGAGGTTATCACACATAGCCTTACATGCTGTGGAGTTTATCACACAGACCCTTACACACTGCAGAGATTATCACACAGAGTCTTACACACCTTGGAGGTTATCACACAGACCCTTACGCACTGCAGAGGTTATCACACAGAGTCTTAGGCACTGTGGAGGATATCATACAGAGTCTTATGCACGGTGGAGGATATCATACTGAGGCTTACGCACTGTGGAGGATATCACACATAGCCTTACACACTGTGGAGGTTATCACACAGACCTTTACGCACTGCAGAGGTTATCACACAGAGTCTTACACACTGTGGAGGTTATCACACAGACCCTTACGCCCTGAAGAGGTTATCACACATAGCCTTAAGCACTGTGGAGGTTATCACACAGACCCCTTACGCACTGCAGAGGTTATCACACAGAGTCTTACACACTGTGGAGGTTATCACACAGACCATTACGTACTGCAGAGGTTATCACACATAGCCTTACGCACTGCAGAGGTCATCACACATAGCCTTACGCACTGTGGAGGTTATCACACAGACCCTTACGCACTGCAGAGGTTATCACACAGAGTCTTACACACTGTGGAGGTTATCACACAGACCCTTACGCCCTGTGGAGGTTATCACATATAGCCTTAAGCACTGTGGAGGTTATCACACAGACCCTTACGCACTGCAGAGGTTATCACACAAAGTTCTTACACACTGTGGAGGTTATCACAAAGACCCTTACGCACTGCAGAGGTTATCACACATAGCCTTACGCACTGTGGAGTTTATCACACAGACCCTTACGCACTGCAGAGATTATCACACAGAGTCTTACATACTGTGGAGGTTATCACACAGACCCTTACACACTGCAGAGGTTATCACACAGAGTCTTAGACACTGTGGAGGATATCACACAGAGTCTGATGCACTGTGGAGGTTATCACAGAGTCTTAGGCACTGTGGAGGATATCACACAGAGTCTTACGCACTGTGGAGGTTATCACACATAGCCTTACGCACTGTGGAGGTTATCACACAGACCCTTATGCACTGCAGAGGTTATCACACAGAGTCTTACACACTGTGGAGGTTATCACACAGACCCTTACGCCCTGCGGAGGTTATCACACATAGCCTTAAGCACTGTGGAGGATATCACACAGACCCTTACGCACTGCAGAGGTTATCACACAGAGTCTTACACACTGTGGAGGTTATCACACAGACCCTTACGCCCTGTGGAGGTTATCACACATAGCCTTACGCACTGCAGAGGTTATCACACATAGCCTTACGCACTGTGGAGTTTATCACACAGACCCTTACGCACTGCAGAGATTATCACACAGACCCTTAAGCACTGTGGAGGTTATCACACAGACCCTTACGCACTGCAGAGATTATCACACAGAGTCTTACACACCGTGGAGGTTATCACACAGACCCTTACGCACTGCAGAGGTTATCACACAGAGCCTTACGCACTGCAGAGGTTATCACACATAGCCTTACGCACTGTGGAGTTTATCACACAGACCCTTACGCACTGCAGAGATTATCACACAGAGTCTTACACACTGTGGAGGTTATCACACAGACCCTTACGCACTGCAGAGGTTATCACACAGAGTCTTACGCACTGCAGAGGTTATCACACAGACCCTTACGCACTGCAGAGATTATCACACAGAGTCTTACACACTGTGGAGGTTATCACACAGACCCTTACGCACTGCAGAGGTTATCACACAGAGTCTTACACACTGTGGAGGTTATCACACAGACCCTTACGCACTGCAGAGATTATCACACAGACCCTTAAGCACTGTGGAGGTTATCACACAGACCCTTACGCACTGCAGAGATTATCACACAGAGTCTTACACACCGTGGAGGTTATCACACAGACCCTTACGCACTGCAGAGGTTATCACACATAGCCTTACGCACTGCAGAGGTTATCACACATAGCCTTACGCACTGTGGAGTTTATCACACAGACCCTTACGCACTGCAGAGATTATCACACAGAGTCTTACACACTTTGGAGGTTATCACACAGACCCTTACGCACTGCAGAGATTATCACACAGAGTCTTACACACTGTGGAGGTTATCACACAGACCCTTACGCACTGCAGAGGTTATCACACAGAGTCTTAGGCACTGTGGAGGATATCACACAGAGTCTTACGCACTGTTTGAGTTTGAGTTTAAAATATTTCTTAAGCGTACGTACACCGAGCGGTTTCATGGCGCTTGTAAAGTACTACGAATTCCTGAGGGACAGAAAGAACGGGGACACCATACAGGGCATTAAGAAGGGAAGGCTTGGGTAAAAAGAAAAGTTTTGAGTGCCTTGCGAAAGAGTGTGTACTGGGTGCAGGATCTCAAATGGGCCGGGAGGGAGTTCCAAAATGCAGGAGCAAGTGTGGAGAATTTGGAGCCTCCCCATTTTTTTCTTTTAAAGCGGGGACCTACGAGCAATTGTTGGGTAGATGAGCGTAGCTCCCTGGGAGGAACATAGGAATGAATTTCGGATGTGATATAAGCAGGGGCTGAGCCGGACCGGGCATTGAAGATGATGCAGCCCAGCTTAAACTGGGCTCGTTCCTGTATGGGGAGCCAGTGTAGGGACTTGAGGATGGGCGTAACATGGTGTGATTTGGGTACGTTGAAAACCAGGCCGCCTGGTTCTGGACCAGCTGAAGACGTCTCACGATGTACGCGGGCATGCCACAGTAAAGGGCATTGCCATAGTCCAGGCGGGAGGTGACCATCGCCAGGACTATGAGTTTGAGTGCGGAGGGGGAAAAAACCGAGAGATACGGAGGGAAAGAAAAGATGAGGAAACAACAGAACTGTCTTGGGAATGAAGGGAGAGTTGGTCATTGAGTTTGAATCCAAGAGTTTTTACAGAGGAAGATGGAGTGGGGGGGGGGACCTAAGGAGGGGGGCCAGAAGAGAGAAGACCAAGGACTGGAGAAACCATCTGTCAGCACCAACTCCGTTTTGTCGGGGTTTAGCTTCAGGTGATTGTCATTCATCCAGTCTTGGATGCAGGTCATGACTGAGTGGAAATTGGATATTGACTCGGGGGAAGAAGATAGGGAGAAAATAAGCTGGAGGTCATCCGCATAGTTGTAAACGGAGACCTCCTCTGTTGAAGGGCGAAAATAAGAGGGGTGATATACAAATTAAATAGCAGAGGGGAAATGGAGGATCCCTGTGGAACCCCGCATTGAACTGCACGGAAGTCTGCAGAATAGTCACCCAATCGCACTGCTTGGGAGCGGTCATGCAGGAAGGAGGACAGCCAGACCAGGGCCGAACCCTCGATTCCCACCGCTCTGACACGGGAAAGTAAGATGGCATGATCAACCGTGTCAAAAGCGGCGGAGAGATCGAGGAGGACCAAGGCCTGAGGATGGTTGATGTCCATACCCTTTCTGAGTTTGTCAAGGACCGATAAGACTACGGATTCCGTGGAGTCAGCGGGGCGGAACCCGGCCTGCCTGGGGGCCAATACATTGTTCATCTCCACGAAGGTGCTCAGTGTTCTGGTTACATGGCGTTCAAGTACCTTCGCCATAAAGGGTAAGAGTGAAATGGGGCGATAGTTGATAGAAACCGAGGGGTCAGCACCAGGTTTTTTTAGAATAGGTAGAATGACGGCCGATTTAAGAGGAGAAATGACAATGCCCCGTGAAAGGGAGCTAGTAAGAAAGGTAAGGGGTGGCGAAACACAGGTAGAGTAGATTTGTTTAAGGATGTGTGCTGGACAGGGGTCTAGGGGGGAGCCGGACTTAACCAAGGGCAGAAGAGATAGGAAGGAATCTTCTGTAAGAAGAGGGATGGGTTCGAGGCGGGCTGCAGCTGGGGGACACTGGGGGCTAACAAAGGAAGGGGAGGGAAGGGGGATGTTGGCTTTGATAGCGGCTATTTTGTCAAGAAAGAAAGAGTTGAGGGAATCACAAAGGTGCTGTGAAGGGGAGGGTTTGAGTGTGGCCCTGTCGGAGTATGCAAGGTCGTGCACAATGGTGAAGATATCTCTAGGCCGATTTTCAGCTGTGTGGATTTTGGACGAGAAATAAGCCTTCTTAGTTATCAAAATAGATTTTTTGTAAAGGGCCAAAAGGGTGATATAATTATTTCTAAGAATCGGGCAGTAGTATCGCCGCCAAGAGTGCTCAGCCCGGCGGACGTTAAGTTTTTGAGCTTTCAGTTCCTCATTGAACCAGCGATTCGCATCTTTAGAACGCCTAGATGATATCCGCCTTAGTGGGGCGACTAAATCGCAACCTACTCGCAGCCATGCGTTGATAGAGTCCGCTTGACCGAGAGATGAAAGCCTGCGGAGGTTGGATGCGGAGAGTGTGCCAGACAGGGAAGCCACATCCACACGGTTCCATGAGCGCGCCCAGATGTTTTTGGCGAGAGAGGGCTTAATAGCTGGGCTGAGGGAAGGAAAAGGAGATGAGGGAATGATCGGACCAGGTACAGGGAGAAATAGACAGTGAGGTTACCGGGCAGTTGAGGGACCAAATCTGGTCAAGGATATGACCCTGGCTATGGGTTGGGGCGTGGACAGCGAAAATGAAGTTGAGAGAGCGGAGAGACTCTGAGAACTCTTTAGATGTTGAACATTCGGCCGGGTCAGAGGGCCAGAAATTGAAGTCCCCTAGTACCACAATAGAGGAGTTGTTTACTACTAGGGTGGTCACCAGATCTTGGAAGCTCGGAAGAAAGAGTTGAGGGGAAGAGGGAGGACGGTAGATAAGGACACAAGTAAGTGGGGGATTGAGAGAAAGTGAGCAGACCACTAAACAGTCTGATGATCCAATGGAGGGACAGACTAGGGTTTGAAAAATGATTTCTCTGCGGGCAATCAGGGCGACGCCGCCTCCCGGCTTACCGGGAGGACGATCGGCTCGAAGAGCATAATAAGATGCAGGAAGCATAGCCAGTAAGGAAGGGAGGGAGCTGTCACAGAGCCAGGTCTCTGTGAGGAATAAAAGGTCTGGTTTGTGTAGGTCGAGTAGGGTGAAGAGTTCATGGTGATGCTTGACAGCTGATCTGGTATTAAGGTAAAAAGCCAAAAAAAGCGACGGGGTGAACAGACTGGTGGAGCAACGCCGGAGCAGATGGCGGGAGACGAGGATAAGGGATGGGAGTGGGGGGAAGCGGATGGGGGGGACAGACCCAAACTGTTGATTTGTGCTATTACGATATCATCCAGCAGCCACAGGCCTTGGAGACTGGCCAACTGCGCGGAAGAGTATTGTGTAGAGTGGGCAGAATAGCCAGCCCCGTTCGGACGCTGACGGGCGCAGACGGGCTTTCCTTTGGCGCGCCTTCGGTGCGCAAATGTTGCACCCGCTGCGCTCGTCCGCTGCGCGTCCGAGGGAAACACATGATTTATTGAAGGAGGAAGGGGGACGGTGGGCGTGGCCTCCGATAAGGGGGTGTGGCCTGCAGCCTGGGCAAAGTGCTGGCAAAGAGTGTCTAGCTCCGATATCGAGCAGCGCTAAATCCGCTGTCAAAAACCGGGATGGTAGCAGAGGGTAAGTGGTTTTAAAAACACAATAATATCAGTGACAATCCAATTTTTTAAAAACTTTTTGCATCGTACTACACTCCTGAGGCGGAAGCCGGGAGTCACTTCGTTTTTAAAAAATTGGATTGTCACTGATATTATTGTGTTTTTAAACCACTTACCCTTTGCTGTGGAGGTTATCACACAGAGTCTTAGGCACTGTGGAAGTTATCACACTGAGGCTTAGGCACTGTGGAGGATATCACAGTGAATCTTACGCACTGTGGAGGTTATCACACTGACTCTTATGCGCTGTGGAGGATATCACACTGAGGCTTAGGCACTGTGTAAGTTATCACACTGAGGCTTAGGCACTGTGGAGGATATCACACTGAGGCTTACTAAAGGAACCAAAGACGTGCTGGGAAAGATACACCTTTGTTGAAACACCAGCTTAGAACCTTACAGATCAGTTGGGCAAACACAAGACCTGTAAGATACCACATTGTGGCAGAAGTTGTGAGACTGAAGATAACTTTTCACCAAGTAGGACCTGAGAGTAGCCATAGAGTGGAAGCAGAGATTGTCTGATGCAGATCAAACCAGACGCCCAGAGAGCAGAGAATCTACCATGAGTCTGATGTGGTGGTGTGTGTGTGTGGGGGGGGGGGGGACTGGAGACCCTCTCTCCTGCACTGATCCGCTGGTCTGGACACCTCACCTCACCTGCCACTGACAGAGGGGCTTTCTGAAAGAAAAACAGAAGATAATCTTCGCTTCAACTTTGGTGTCAACACCATTAACAGGGGCAGAGAACCCCCCTCTGGATCTCACTGAAAGAGGTAAATGCATAAAATAGAATTAAAGAGCCTGTGCTATAAATAAAGGAGCTGGTGAGCCTGCGGGGGGGGGGGGGCGAGGGGGAGAGCAGGGGGGCAGCATTGGCACAGTGAGACCCTCTGTGATTACTCTGCTCTGTGTGTTTACTCTGGCTCTGCCTCTCTGACGTGTCATGTGTAAAGTGTTTTGCGTATTATTCTGCACTTATGCGAAACCTCCAATGCTGCCTGCACTGTTCAGAGACCCCTCCCCCCCCCTCCCCCCCCTCCCTGCCCACCCCGCTCCTCTTCCCCCACCCTCCCTGCCCTCCCCGCTCCTCTTCCAATTTTCCGGATGATTACCCCGGGCTGCTGTTTTCTGACAAGCTCTCCTGTTGGTATTAATTTCTTTTAACTAGTGATTAATTACTCTCTTCCGCAGCTTCCTCCCCCCTGACTATCATTTGCATATTAATCAAATGCTACTTGCTGTCCTGCGCGCGCCTTGCAGACACGTGGGTGGGGGAGGCTCAGTGAACAGAGGGGTGGAGACTCCCTGACATGAGCGCTTCCTCCCAGAACCCTCTGCTCTGGTGGAGGGGCTGGCGCCCTTGCAGCCCCACGCCTTGCAGACACCTGGGTGTGGGAGGCCCAGTGCACAGAGGGGTGAAGACCCCCTGACCTGAGTGCTTCCTCCCAGAACCCTCTGCTCTGAAGGAGGGGCTGGCGCCCTTGCAGCCCCACGCCTTGCAGACACGTGGGTGTGGGAGGCCCAGTGCACAGAGGGGTGGAGACCCCCTGACCTGAGTGCTTCCTCCCAGAACCCTCTGCTCTGAAGGAGGGGCTGGCGCCCTTGCAGCCCCACGCCTTGCAGACATGAGGGTGGGAAGGCCCAGTGCACAGAGGGGTGGAGGCCCCTGACCTGAGCGCATCCTCCCAGAACCCTCTGCTCTGGAGGAGGGTCTGGCGCCCTTGCAGCCCCAGCCTTGCAGACATGAGGGTGGGGAGGTCCAGTGCACAGAGGGGTGGAGACCCCCTTACCTGAGCGCGTCCTCCCAGAACCCTCAGCTCTGGAGGAGGGGCTGGCGCCCTTGCAGCCCCACGCCTTGCAGACACGAGGGTGGGGAGGCCCAGTGCATAGAGGGGTGGAGACCCCCTGACGTGAGCGTGGCCTCCCAGAACCCTCTGCTCTGGAGGAGGGGCGGGCGCCCTTGCAGCCCCACGCCTTGCAGACACGAGGGTGGGGAGGCCCAGTGCATAGAGGGGTGGAGACCCCCTGACGTGAGCGTGGCCTCCCAGAACCCTCTGCTCTGGAGGAGGGGCGGGCACCCTTGCAGCCCCACGCCTTGCAGCCACGAGGGTGGGGAGGCCCAGTGCACAGAGGGGTGGAGACCCCCTGACCTGAGCGTGGGCTCCCAGAACCCTCTGCTCTGGAGGAGGGGTTGGCACCCTTGCAGCCCCACGCCTTGCAGACACCTGGGTGGGGAGGCGCAGTGCACAGAGGGGGGGAGGCCCCCTGACCTCAGCGCGTCCTCCCAGAACCCTCTGCTCTGGAGGAGGGGCGGGCACCCTTGCAGCCCCACGCCTTGCAGACACGTGGGTGTGGGAGGCCCAGTGCACAGAGGGGTGGAGACCCCCTGACCTGAGCGCGTCCTCCCAGAACCCTCTGCTCTGGAGGAGGGGCTGGCGCCCTTGCAGCCCCACGCCTTGCAGACACGAGGGTGGGGAGGCCCAGGGCACAGAGGGGTGGAGACCCCCTGACCTGAGCGCGTCCTCCCAGAACCCTCTGATCTGGAGGAGGGGCTGGCGCCCTTGCAGCCCCACGCCTTGCAGACACGAGGGTGGGGAGGCCCAGTGGACAGAGGGGTGGAGGCCCCTGACCTGAGTGCGTCCTCCCAGAACCCTCTGCTCTGGAGGAGGGGCTGGCGCCCTTGCAGCCCCACGCCTTGCAGACATGAGGGTGGGAAGGCCCAGTGCACAGAGGGGTGGAGGCCCCTGACCTGAGCGCATCCTCCCAGAACCCTCTGCTCTGGAGGAGGGTCTGGCGCCCTTGCAGCCCCAGCCTTGCAGACATGAGGGTGGGGAGGTCCAGTGCACAGAGGGGTGGAGACCCCCTTACCTGAGCGCGTCCTCCCAGAACCCTCAGCTCTGGAGGAGGGGCTGGCGCCCTTGCAGCCCCACGCCTTGCAGACACGAGGGTGGGGAGGCCCAGTGCATAGAGGGGTGGAGACCCCCTGACGTGAGCGTGGCCTCCCAGAACCCTCTGCTCTGGAGGAGGGGCGGGCGCCCTTGCAGCCCCACGCCTTGCAGACACGAGGGTGGGGAGGCCCAGTGCATAGAGGGGTGGAGACCCCCTGACGTGAGCATGGCCTCCCAGAACCCTCTGCTCTGGAGGAGGGGCGGGCACCCTTGCAGCCCCACGCCTTGCAGCCACGAGGGTGGGGAGGCCCAGTGCACAGAGGGGTGGAGACCCCCTGACCTGAGCGTGGGCTCCCAGAACCCTCTGCTCTGGAGGAGGGGTTGGCACCCTTGCAGCCCCACGCCTTGCAGACACCTGGGTGGGGAGGCGCAGTGCACAGAGGGGGGGAGGCCCCCTGACCTCAGCGCTTCCTCCCAGAACCCTCTGCTCTGGAGGAGGGGCGGGTGTCCTTGCAGCCCCATGCCTTGCAGACACGAGGGTGGGGAGGCCCAGTGCACAGAGGGGTGGAGGCCCACTGACCTCAGCGCTTCCTCCCAGAACCCTCAGCTCTGGAGGAGGGGCGGGCGCCCTTGCACCCCCACACCTTGCCGACACGAGGGTGGGGAGGCCCAGTGCACAGAGGGGTGGAGACCCCCTTACCTCAGTGCTTCCTCCCAGAACCCTCTGCTCTGGAGGAGGGGTTGGCACCCTTGCAGCCCCACGCCTTGCAGACACAAGGGTGGGGAGGCCCAGTGCACAGAGGGGTGGAGACCCCCTGACCTGAGCGTGGCCTCCCAGAACCCTCTGCTCTGGAGGAGGGGTTAGCACCCTTGCAGCCCCACGCCTTGCAGACACGAGGGTGGGGAGGCCCAGTGCACAGAGCGGTGGAGACCACCTGACCTGAGCGTGGCCTCCCAGATCCCCCTGCTCTGGAGGAGGGGCGGGCACCCTTGAAGCCCCACGCCTTGCAAAATGGCCGCCATGACTGATGCAGTGCGCACTGCACATGGCCTCTTGTGCGTTACTTAATTAGAACACAAGGAGCGGTGTGTTCAGGGGACTGTGGTGGAAAGATGTCTTTTTAAATTTAAGTTTGATGCTGGGAGTGAGTCCGTGCGTGCACGTGCACACACACACACACACACACCACTTCTCCACCCAACACATGCGTTTTAGCATAAAATCCTTTTGAGTAATACTTCTGCTGAATAAAGTACATGTAATGTTGCCAGAGTTTGAAATGGAAATATAGAAGTGCAGCTATTCCTCCTCCCAGAGGACCTGTTTCTGAGAAGTGCTGGTCGCCTCCTAATTAAAGCTTTGAAGAGTGCTATGGGGTACCAGTACTATCTCTTCTAATTTAAGAAGTGCAGCGACTGCGTTCCCAGTAGCACCTGCACATTTAAAGCTCCATTTGTTCCCCGTCTCGATGGTACTCATTTGTTCAAGCTATGGTTGGCACTTTTCTCAGAGAAGACTCTGCAATTGCCAGACATGATACTTAATGAGAACTTTATATAAAGCTGTTTTATTTATTCTTATCATGGCCTTTCTGTCTTTGTTTAATTTATTTATCAGTCTGACCTCATTAAGGCAGCTCTGGGACACATTTTATAATGGCTTCATCTTATATTTTTACTGCTTAAAGTATGTACCGATAAGGAGAAAAATACTGACTGTAGGAGGTGATTTTTTTACCAGCCTGGAAAATATTATATCAGTTCTAATGGTAAAAAAATGGCCAGGGGTCAACCCTAGTTGCTTTCTGTTCCAGAGAAAATACCAGTTATTTGTTCACGTTTTATATTTCTGCAAAATCCCGGGCTTGATTCTTAAACAGGCCATTAGCTAAAACTGTCTGGTTTTATTTTTAACAAGGACTTTCTGTCTTTTTTCACTTTACTTATCAATCAGGGTCATGAAGGCAGCTCTGAAAGACATTTTAAAAGTGATTTCTTTGTACAATGCCTGTTTAAAGTGTGCCCTGATAAGGAGAAAGAAAGATGCAGGCTGTAGGGGATTTTTTCTAATTACTTGTACCGGTCATGAACACGGAGACACTGGTCAGGCGGTGCAAACCCTGGTTCCGCCTCAGAGGATGAGCGAGAGTGCACACATGAGGACACAAACCTGTGACCACACGGCCACCACTAGCGCCAGATGCATCGGCGCACTGAGGGCCTCCAGATGTGGGAAGCCGCAGGTTGAACCTGGATGAAACCAGCGCTGCCTCTGGGCGCTCTGCAGGCTCTGGCCGGGGCGGCTTGCAGCTGCTGCCGCTGGGGGCACCGGCTGCCATTACCGCACTGCACTGGTGTGTCTAAGATGCAGCTCAGTGAGCTGAAGGCTGGCCGCAGTCTTCGAAAGTGATTTATTTTTAATGTATGTATGTGTGCGTGTATTTATTTATTGACTTATTTATTTATTAATTGATTGACGTATTTATTTATTTACTTGCTTATTCATGTATTTATTTATTGACTTATTTATTTATTAATTGATTGACATATTTATTTATTTACTTGCTTATTCATGTATTTATTTATTGACTTATTTATTTATTAATTGATTGACATATTTATTTATTTACTTGCTTATTCATGTATTTATTTATTGACTTATTTATTTATTAATTGATTGACTTATTTATTTATTTACTTGCTTATTCATGTATTTATTTATTTACTTATTGATTGATTTATTTATTTACTTGCTCATTTGTTTGTTTTGCGTGTGTTGTTCAGATATGAATTTACCTTAAAGAACTGAAAAGACAAGCGGCGTTTGGCAAAACAGGATCAAGTTGGCTTAATTAAACGCAGCGCAAGGAGAGTCGCGACAGAGTGCGTCTGAAGAAAGTCTCTCGCTGTACAAGGTTTCGGCTGACAATGTATACATCTCATTAGGTTCAATAAAAAAACTCTGCATTCTTGAAAAGGCATCTCAGCCATAAATTAACAAGTGAAGGCATCTGATAAAGACAGAGATTTCATTGCGAGCGCTGCATTGCCAAATACGATGCAGTGCGCACAACAAAATTTGTTTTATTCATTTATCTGTTTACTTACCTCCCTTGGGCCGTATTCCACAGTTTACAACCTCCCACCCTGCTCCACCCCCTCCCCGCCCCACCGCCGTGCAGCACTCCCACCACCGGCCGCTACTGGGTGATGGCATACGTTGACAAGGGAGAGATGTAGTAACTTCAGGTGGTGTGTTGTGCACATCACAAGGAAAAACAAACTAGAAAGGGTTTTTTAAGTTATCCTCAAAATGATTGACAAACAGCACTTCAAGGCTCAGTGGGGAATGTTTTTCTCAGAGCACTTTAGAGCCTCTTCATACGCAGGCTACTGAGAAAGGCGCTCTTCTGCATGAATAGGCGGATTCAAGCCTCATTGCTCAACTCTCGGTAATATGTTATTGATTTCTTGACAACCTTCATCCAAAATGACACACTTACGATTGAGAAATGTTACCTAAATGTGAAATGTCCATGAACCTTTTGAAGCTGATAACTGTTGTACATCTCTCCTGGTGGGGTAAGGGAGGCTTTCAAACTGTACAGAGACTTGGAGCAGTTTAAAGCGCGGCTGTCCATTAGCTCCCTTTTTAGGTCTCCCTTACGCAGTGCGCATCCGCTGCATAGGAGACCTTTAGCCGTCGTGCAGCTCTTTTTACAAAGCACATACTGGTGGTTGTGGCGGCATACGCCTTGCGGGACTGTGCTGCGGCGCGCCACAAGCACAAGTATGATGTCCTTTGAAAAAGAACACACTGCACGTGCACGCATATACGCACACTTCGCAATCGCGATAGCAATCGCTTTCACTTTCACGGCCGGGTTGCCGCGTCTCTTTAACGGCTGCGCGGCCAATGTTTGTCTCATCTTACTGGTATTTATGTTATGTTATGTACTGTCTCTTTTATAGTGCACGGCTACCCCAAAGGGTGTCCTGGCGCTTTGGCAAAGAGACCTGAGACTGAAAAACACAACACAGCAACTCACAATGGTACAAAGAATCATGCCGAAAAAAGCCAAGTCTTCAGCTCCTTTCTAAAAGAAAGGAGACTGTTGGCTTTCCAAAGGGTGACAGGGAGCTCGTTCCAGCAGCGTGCCGCCAGATACCGGAAGGACCGTCCTCCTATCCGGGCAAGTCTAATAGGTGGAACATCGGCCTTGGCCAACCCGGCCGACCGCAGAGTCCTCCTCGACGCATAAAAAGCCATGCGCTTCCTGATGTAATTCTGGCCAACAGAATGAAGGGCCTTAAACGCCAGGGTAAGGATCTTAAATGTGATTCTTTTAGAGATGGACAGCCAATGCAACCTATTGAGAAATTCAGATGCTTTTGCTCTGCGTGGAAGGCCAAAAATGGCTCTTGCCGCCGAATTCTGCACAATTTGCAGCCTGGCCAGCAGGTATTTAGGCAATCCTAAATATAGGGCATTGGCGTAATCCAGTCGTGATCCAATTAACGCCTGAACAATAATTTTTTTGTACTGCAGAGATAGCAGCGGAAGAAATTTCCTGAGCATCTTCAAAATGCCGAAACATTTCACCGACAGTCCAATGATCTGGGGTCTGAAAGAAAGGCCATCATCGCACAACACACCAAGGTTCTTAGCTTGTGTCGAAGCCTTATCTGGAGGAAACATGTCCTGAGGCCACCAAGTTTTCCAGCAGGGATTCGGTGCACATCCAAAGAAAAGCAGCTCCGTCTTATCTGAGTTGCATTTCAGGCTATGCCGCTGAAACCAAGCGAAGACCGCACTCAGGCAGTCTTTGATCCTGACGCCTCAAAAAGCCTCTCCCTTGCTGCAAGTGAACAGGAGCTGGGTGTCATCAGCGTAAGATATGATCTGGGCACCAAAAGCCTCCGCTACCGCCGCCAAAGGTAGCATATTTACAGTTTTGTTTTCTGAAAAATGAATTTGCACCTAGTGTATTTCCACACTTGTCTTAGTTTTCGCTTTTTTACTACTCTTTTTTTAGTGGATGGAAGTATGTTGCACACCCTTCACAAACATGTTGTGGACAGGCTTGCATCATTTGTTTACCCGCTGCACTCGTAATTTCTGTTTGTACGGCTGCCGGGCTACAGTTTGATTTTCAGTAGGCAATTTGCTTGCGAAGTTAAGCTCCCCTGACACCCTTTTGGTAAGTGCTAACTTAAAAACCATAACAACCAACTATTACGTGTAATAACAGCAACTTGTTTTTAATGTTGCCAGTTTAGCGTCAAAGGATTTATTACTTGTAAATGCAAATTACTTTTCACATCATCTTGTACTCGATTGAAAGAGGAAGAACAGATGGATGGAAAATAAATCCCGGTCAACTTACCTACAGGTGTCATGTGCGACTCCATCAATGCGCCGCCTTTACGGCACAGACGCATCACGCATCTCTTCCGTTTTTGCCCTATGGTGAGCCACATTGTAAATGCGGCGCATCCTTAGTGGCGCATCCGGGACGCACAAAAAGTGGCGCATCCCTGCTGATATGCAGGGTGCGCCAGTTTCTGTAAATCTGCCCCACAGTAAATATTTACTGCTGATTTTTGGTCAATAGCAGAGGGAGGGGCTCTTGCGAGACCTGATCGTTGCTTCACCACGAAAAACACCAACAAGCTATGCAGACTTAAAGTTCATTTGACGGAGACTGGTGGAGAGAAGACACAGGAGTATTTGTCAGGTGTGGGGCAATAGCAGTGGTTGATAGAAATTGGGAGACATAACTGGCTATTTCAGGGATATTAGCAGTGAAACTGCGCTTTTGCTGAACGCCTCTGAAACTGAAATAGTCATTAACCATCCTTCATATCCAGTAAGTACTTAAACGAGAAATTGTAGTATTAATACACTAGTACGTTCCGTGGGAGACCGCTGTGTACTGAAGTGTACATTCAACCTCCTGATGTCTCAATGCACTAACTCCCAGTGCCTTCTCTGGGGTGATAGGCATCCGTACTTGCCATGTATGACGTAAGCGAGGGATGGTCACACATCAAGTACACAAGGCTGGTGTGCTCGTTCTGCAAGGAGTTTGTGCTCTCTGATAATTAGTGCTAGAAATGATTCCCAACATGCAAGTCCAATGAGAAGGTTTGAACATTTGCTGTTCACTTGTACCACCGGAACTGTGCAGGGAAGGTAGCCAATACACTTAATGAAACTTCCCCAATTTCTTTCTCCATTTTTTTTATTTTTTGCTTCCAGGATTCTAAAAAAAAAACTAGTCGCCTCTTTCCAAAACACATCTCACATGCCTCACTTTCTGTAGTAATTTTTGACCGCTGGCTTCACTTTCCATTCGCTCTTCCTCGTGAGGTGTTGGAGTAGTGATGGGCGGCTTGAGTACCCTCACCACATCATTGTTCCAAGTGAAACTAGCAGCGAGTGTCAGACTGTTGAGTGAGTCTGGAAGCAGCAGGCTCAGGTCCAAAGGAGTGAGCTGGTATGACGTTGCTGCGATCGGCATCTGATGAAGACAGAAGCAGACCGCTGAGACCTAGAGCGCAGCGTATGTTTTCACATAGGCATAGGTCAGACAATAATTAGCCATTTTCGTAAGAAGCCTATTTGACCTTTACTTGGGTTATCCATTATTAAAAAACATGTAAACACCCGGTTGCTGAATGCATGCTACAAGAGGGGAGACTTGGGGTGCAGGATGTCTTCAAAATGTTTTCTGCCCTGTGCTTGCTTTCTGGTTTGCAGTTAAAGAAAATGCCAAGTCGCAAGTTGCCTAAATATAATATTAGCTAAAGTTGCACAGGATTCTGTGGTATATTTATAGGTTTGAAGCTAAAAGTATTGGAATTTCCGATACCTGGAAATTTTGCAGTATTGGGACGTTGCATGTGTTCAGTCTGCAGTTGGGATTGACCTGCTCTTGAATAGAATACGTGATTTAGGTGATGAAATGGTTATGGTACACTTATAGGGTACAAGGTTTAGCCATGCAACAGCTCATGTTGTTGCACCAAGGATATTGTGCTGCATAACTAAATACTCATAAGGTCCCAAAAGCGAGACCTATTGGCTATGCTAATTCTTGTTAGGTCTCGCCTGCGACAGCACGTGCGCTGCATGCACTTTCACTTAAGAGCAGTACAGGATACAACAAGGGTCTTTCAAGCCCACCCCTGGATCACCATTCCTTGGCTTCAGTATCACTCATAGTTGCTGCTTGTTAATTGCCCCGGGCATACCGACTTCACTTTCTCTTCTTTTGGCTGGAGCACGGACCAAGTAATGATTCTTTAAGCGTGCATGCTGTCCTTCCGTTGATTGTGCTGTGATTGAGGTAATATTTTTATTTTTTCTTAATCTCCTGTCATCCTTGTTTAACCTCTTGCTATGTTTTACTATGCCACACACACAAAAAAAAGCCCTTTTATCATTTGGAAAGGATGCTTAAAGTGACAACAGATTTTATTTATCTGCTCCCAAATGAATTTTTAGGAAGACATATATATGGGTAGAGTGTATTTTTATATGTCAAAAAATACCAAAGGTGGGGGAGTATAGAGGTTGAGAGATATAATCTTCCTCCAATATAAGTATGTATAAACAACAAGATTCTACCTACGAATACGCCGGAGCACTTGATTTTGCAACGAAACCGCCCTCATCGCCGCCACCAATGACATAAGGGCCCTGCCGTACAACAGAGAAACAGCGACCCTCATCCTCCTGGACCTCTCAGCCACCTACGACACCGTCTGCCACCTCACCCTATGCACACGCCTCCACGACATAGGGACCCACAACAAAACACTTGACTGGATCACCTTCTTTCTCACCGGCAGAACCCAGAGAGTCCACCTCCCCCTTTCCATTCTGAAGCCACCAAGATCACCTGCGGCATACCCCGAGGATCATACCTCAGCCTGACGCTTATTAATGTCTACATGGCACCGCTCACCAACATCATCCGGGTGCACAACCTCAACATCATCTCATACGCTGACGAGACCCAGCTGATCCTCTCTCTCACCAAGGACCCCGCCTCCCCCAAAACCAACCTCCACAAAGGAATGAAGGCCAGCGCCGAATGGATGAAGGAGAGTCGCCTGAAACTGAACTCAGACAAGACGGATGTCCTCATCCTTGTCTCCTCCCCATCCGACTGGGACGACTCCTCGTGGTCGGCCGCACTGGGAGCTGAGCCAACACCCCACCGACCACGTACTCAACCTAGGGGTCATCCTGGACTCATCACTCTCAATGACCCTGCAGGTCAAAGCCGTCTCCTCCTCCTGCTTCAACACCCTCAGCATGCTCCGCAAGATCTACAGTTGGATCCCCACCGGAACCAGATGGACAGTCACCCAGGCCCTCGTCAGCAGCAGGTTGGACTACGGCAACGCCCTCTATGCAGGAACCACGGCCAAACTCCATAAAAGACTTAAATTCATACAGAAAGCCTCTGCATACCTCATACTTGACATCTCCCGCCACGGCCACATCACTGCCCACCTGAGAGACCTGCACTGGCTCACCATCAACAAGAGGATCACCTTCAAGCTCCTCATCCACACTCACAAAGCACTCGTTCCACGCATCCACTGAATGACCACCAGTAACAGATCATTCTCCCACCTCGCCGCCAAGACATGGAACACCCTTCCCATCCACCTACGACAGACCAAGGACCTGCTGACCTCAAACACTTCTCAAGACCTGGCTGTTCGAGCAGTGGCAGCACCCCACGCCTCCCCTCCTTAGCGCCTTGAGGCCCTCATGGGTGAGTTAAGCGCTTTACAAATGACTGATTGATTGATTGATTGACAGTACAACCCTCCTCCTTAATACCCCTTAAAAAAATAAGCATTGGCAAAGTCAGTAGCTCCCGCCCTTGAGACATATTGGCTCTGCTAATGTCTTTTGCTCATGCTGTGGAGAATGGACATTATCAGTTTTGGGAATGATTTGGAGCCTAGCTCTGTGGCAGCATGGGTGCTGTGCGACATTAATAAATGAATGACAGCATTTATAGAGCGCACAGCTACATGGGTAAAAATAATAATTGAAAAAGACTTTAATGCTTCCAGCTCTAAAGCACTTTTAAATAAACTTGCCCTGGCTCCGTCATATCACTTTTTGAATTTGTTTTAGCAATGCTCAAAGCATCCGCGTTGCTATGCAGCGAGGCTACACAACATTGCCATAGCCAATAGATCTCACAGATGAGAGTATTGGCTTTGCCATTGCTTGTTGCTCTTGATATACCTGTGTGCCTATATGATCTTCCAAGAGTATTTGTACCGCTTACCTCCCCCTAACTTTGGGCACAACCTGTTCTTACTCTTCTGAATCTCACACGGCGATTGGTGGACTATGGCCAGAACTCTGTGTTAAAGGAGTAATGCAGAGTCGCCAAATTCCACCCATTCCGCAAGTAGAAAGACATTTTCGGGCTGGGCTAGTCCTTAGTTGAGTATACTGGAAGCTTGATGGAATGGTCCTTAGTTGAACGTGCTAGAGGACTGCTGCCTGGTCTTTCGTTGAGGATGCTGCAGAGCTGCTGGCCTGGTCCTTGGTTTAAGGATGGTGGAGAGATCCTAGGCCGGCCCTTGGATGAGGATGCAGAACGGACGCTAGGCAGGTCCATGATAGTAGATAGGGAAGTGCACCAAGGTTCATCATTGGCTGACCCTGCTGGAGAGCTGCGAGGCTTAAGGACTCTGTCCTCACTGGCTGCTGAATGCTTGTGGTCTGCAGACAAGCCTTGTTGCCGGGTTGCGTCAACGAGAAGATCCCATCAGGTAATCGAGATGGTACACTTTTGACTACTGGCTGCTTAAGCCCAGTAGTTTTACAATTGAGGACCTGATAACGGTCTTGGCGGACAGGGTTTCTGCAGCAAAAACGTGACGGATATCCCGTCCGCCAAATTACAATTCCGTTATTTCCTATGGAACTTGAAATATGGGGATGGAATATCCATCACATTTGTGACGGGGTATTCTATCCAACAAGATCGTAATCATGCTCCTAGGGCTGGATGTAGGTAAATCTTATTTACCTATTCATAAAGACCGAATTTTACAGATTCGGTATTTATGAATCGGTAAATAAGATGTAGGTAAAAATTCAGTAATTTTTACAGAATCGGTAGGATTCGTTCTTTACAGATTCGGTAATTACCGAATCGGTATTTGCCATTGATTCCTATGGGCCTTGAAGCCCATAGGAATCAATAGCAAATACCGATTCGGTAAAAATACCGAATTGCCAAGGGGGACAGGGTGTCACTTTGACACCCTGTTACACCCCTGTTTCTGGTTTGTGTGCATGTATGTGTGCCACATGGCACATGTGTGTACACAGGAATTCGATATTTACCACCCAATTGTATTAGGTTGTAAATAACGAATTCTAAAGGCCCCGTAGCACTGTTTAAAGTGCTACCTACATAAGAAATTACCGATTCAGTAAATTTACCGAATCTGTATGTTTTTGCTACCCCTACATACCAATGTCCAAATACCGGTCGGAAACGGCCGAAAATCTGTATTTTTTGGCCGTTTCCGACCGGTATTTGGACACCTACATCTGGCCCTCAGTCTTTTACCAGTATCGAAGAAACTGAGCCAATCAGGAATGAGGGCATTTGTTTTACTCCCCTGGTAAAACTACCTTGGTGGGAATAAATGCATATTCCAGACCATGCCAGGCATCAGAAAAACAGAGCCTCATTAGCATCTCTGTCATGGGTGCCAGCGGAGGGAGAAGGGTGGTCCTTAAGTGGAAAACTACTACTGTACGTGCGCCAGTTGGAAACGTAGACGGTTGGTGGCGGGAGGCTGCAGGGATGGGCTGAGGGGAGGTTAGGGAAGGTTATGGATATGATCCCACTCTCGCCTTCCTTGTTCCTAACCCATGGATACTTGTAAACATTTTCCCAGTGGCCACAAGCTATGGTGTATGGTGTGCCTGAGGAACGCGTTGATGAAAGCGGGTGAAAGTAGGGGTTTGCTGTGGAGGGATGTGTGGGCTTGGAATAAAAGCTTGGCCATCCACTGAACTCATTTCTAAGTGTTAGCGCCCTCTCAGGTAACATGCAGCCCGGGCGGTGGTCCCGCAGGAGGCACGTGTGACTGCCAGGAGGAGCCCCGAGCCCCCCGGACAGTACTTTGAGCCCTTCTTAGCCCACCAATCAGACTTGTAGGGTCAGCTACCCACAATGCACCATTGCTCTGCTTGCTAAGATTCAAGGTTTTAGGGAAAGATAATTCCATTCCCAAAGGCTTCCCTCATTTCCTTCTCATTCTGCCAAGTATGAGCGCTTTGAAGCCGCCCTCGAGTGACACGAAGCGCTGTAGAGGAAGCGGACATTACAAAACCTTCTCCATTCTGACGAAGGATGAGTGGGCTACCCTCCAGGACATGCCCCGGGGTCACTCAGAGCCGTACCGGCATCAGGAGCGTGTGCATGGCATTCAGTCCACCGTGTGTGCTACACACGAGAGCTCACTCTCCAGGGACTGAACATCTGTAACGCTCACTGTGGTGTCCAGAACATGCGCAACAATCCATGGTGTGACGCACGCCCTGAAGGCTGCGGCACAGGGGAAACAACTGAGAGGTCTTTTGGCTTCCAGAATTAAGTGGGCGCACTTCCTGAGTAACCGCAGAGTACCGTTCTGAATGTGTGATAAGTTAAGGCAATGAGGCGAGCGGTAGTACCTCTAAACCGCTCAAAAAGTGGACCAGAAGGCTGATCAACTTAAACTATAGAAAAACAGCTGTGCCCCTGCACTTAAACATTTTTGTGATGACAGGTAGTGACTGTGATATTAGTATTTTATAATTGACAAATATTGTTTTTAAACAAATCCAAACATATAGTTAATCTCTGAGAATAAGTTCATAATCCTGGGTATGGGTAATATCAGTAGAAACACAGTTCGTTCTTAGTGTGGATACTTCTGTTTATTGTTCCAATTCATTAGCCAACACTTGTTTCATCGCAGGGAACAAGCTGCAAATCTTCAGGGCTGAATGGGGAAAACTTTAGCAACTAGAAAAAATCCGTACAGATCTCTAGTCGTCTGTCAATAAAAACTAGGTAGTTTTAGAGGAATACGGTACACAGCTCTGTTCTGTGTCCTCGTAGGAAATCTTTACGAGATGATTAGTCAAAAGAAAACGCCCAGTCCGGGCGTTGCGCGGAAACTTAGGTCAAGGTCCAAAACGTAAAAGGGGTATCTTACTATTCACCGTAAGTAGAGTGTATACCGGGAGGAGAAAAACGTTGTACGTGGGCGGGTGCGCCGTCTCGTCAACGTAGGCAAAAGTCTTTGTCGGTGTTGATCTCCCTCTTTCAAGGTTCCCGGTTGCCGTGTTCCAGGTACAATTTGTCAATTATAAAATACTAATATCGCAGTCACTACCTGTCATCACAAAAATGTTTAAGTGCAGGGGCACAGCTGTTTTGCTGCGGCGCAGGGGCCCCAGATTCCAGGCCCCCAACCTTTCAGGGGCCTCTATTCAGCTCAAGGCCGGTGAGTGTCTGTGTTGAGGTTTCCCTTTCGTTGCTCCTGTGACAGCCACGTGTGAACGGCCGTGTGCCCGAGTGTGAGGCAGGCGCGCAACACCCATTGGACTCACCGGGCTTCAAGACAAGAAACAAGCTCACCGCCTGCAGGATCAAAGTCGGTAACGGGATGAAAGCCAGCGGTGTCCAGCTCAGCAGCGACAAGACAGAGGTCGTACTCTTTGGTGGCAATATGGTGTATATTATTTTCTTGTTCTCTATGGTTTATTCTCTATGCTCTTGTTCTGCATTCTAGATTTTAGATGGGTCTGACTCGTGGGGTTCTGTATGAGTCAGTTCTGTGCCTGGCCATCAAGCGTTAGGGAGACTGCTGTTCCTTGCTCCATTAAAACTGCTTATTTCTCCAACTACTTAAGCATCAGCGTGGCTTCATTTACAACAATTTTTGGCGACGATTATACCTGCTGCTGGCCAGAAGATTGTCAGAAGTCTGTGCAGTTGAGGAGTGGAGTCGGACGATTTTCGTTAGAAGTCCTGTGGTTCCGCAGTAGTTCCTTCGCTCAAGATAAGACCTACGACGTGCACAGCATCTTCGGAAGAAATTTCAACCTGAAAGAAATTTCTAATTTGTAAGAAAAGAGACTGGATTGCATTTGGCATATCATTTAAATTCAACGGACTGTGAGTAGCTTGCGTTGTTTAAATTCGACTAACACTCTATACGCGCGCAGCTCTATCTTCACACGTCGCTTCACTAGTTTGTGACGTGTATACGCTACGTGTCAAGCTGCGTGTCAAGCTGCGTGTCAAGCCTCATTTTGGATTGCGGCCATTTTAAGTTGGTTCTTACAAGTTTATTTTTACTGCATTCCTACACGGTGTGCGAACTTCCAGTAAGTCCGTTTATACAACATATGAGAGGTATGTCTCTTTCGTACAATTAATAAGCAATCAAACTTAAACACGCATGGGTTTTTGACAAAGGAAAGCGTGTAGTAGACAACAGATAACAGAAAGCGTTCTGTGTTATAACAAGTTCATAATATTACTACAGATTTATTTGTTCCTCATTTTTGTAATGGCTCAGCAAGCTAATGTTTCTGTCAATATAACCTTGCCACCTCCCTTTTTAAGTGAAGTAGGGAATCCTCAGATTCCATGGGAGGACTGGTTTATTATTTTTGACAACTATTTAGAGGCTTTGGATGGGCAAGAGTTCTCTGCTAAACGGAAAAAAGCAATTCTCCTTAGTACTCTTGGAAAAGAGGGACAAAGAGTCTTTAGATTTTTGCCCCTAGCCTTACAAGCCAATGGTCAACCTTTACCTGATGAGTATAAAGAAGCCATTACTAGATTAGAAGTAAGGTTCACAAAAGAAGAGAATCTAGTAATGAGCCGATATAAATTCTACACCCAACATCAGAGGGAGTCCGAATCTATAGATGAATTTGTGGCACGCTTAAGAGAATTATCTATCAAATGCAAATTCGGAGCTATGAATGATGAACTCATAAGGGATCAATTAATAGTACAATGCAAAAATAAAAAGATCCAAGAACGACTTTGGGCTGCGAAAAATCCTACTTTGAAAGCAGCCATTGATCTGGCTAAAGTAATTGAACAATCTGAAGATTGTATGAAAGTCATTGACTCTCATAAAAAGAATAATGCCCAACTAGACATTTCTGAAGTCTCTGAGAAAAAAACAAATCCACCGTGTGAGCATTGTGAAGATGGTGCTGTTGCAGTGGTAAAGAACAAAAACAAGTTTGTTTTTGAAAAGAGTACGCCTAGTAACAGACAGTGCTCAAGATGTGGGAGCTTCAGTCACTCTTCTGAAGCTAGGTTTTGCTTTGCGGCAAATAAGGAATGTTTGAATTATGGACGGTTGGGACACTTTTCAAAAATGTGTAAACTAAGAAATAAACAAAGAGTTGCAGTGGTTGATGACTACATACGTGAAGATGTAAGGGAAAGAGACAAACTACTGGTAGTTAATGATGTGGATGTAGTTGGAGATGAGAAGAGACTCAACAGACCGAAAGCTCTCTTCTAAATAGATGTTCAGGAAGTGTCTTTGATGGTAGACACTGGTTCTCGCTACACCATCATACCTCAAAGTCTATTCAAGAGTATATGGAGAGAGAAGCTTCTTTCGCCTGGTGACATTTCTCCTACCGGCTTTCAGGGGGAAAAAATTGACATTCTTGGTTATTTTGATAGTGATATTGTATTCCAAAATAGATCTACTTTTGGTAGGGTTTATGTTTCGATTGATGGCCTACCCATTTTGGGTTGGGTACATCAATACGATTTGTATATCGTCATAAATCCAAGGGCTAAAAACCAGGTGATAGTTGTTGAGGATGAAAACATTGATACCATTTTACAAGAATTTAAGGCTGTGTTCAATGAAGATTTAGGAGAATTAAAAGGGTATTCTCACTTTATTAAATTGAAGGAGAACAGTGTTCCTGTGCAACATAAGCTAAGGAGAGTACCTTTGTCTATTAGAGATGAAGTCAAATCTTTAATTAATGAAATGTTACAGAGTGGTGTGATTGAACCGGTTGAAGCCTCTCCGTGGGTTTCTCCGGTTGTCCTCTCGAGAAAACCTGACGGAAAACTGAGGTTCTGTGTCGACCTCAGGTCTTTAAATAAGTGTGTAATTGCAGATACTTTTCCCTTGCCCAATATAGGTGAAATGGTGTCTACTCTTCAGGGTGCTAAGTTTTTTTCTAAGCTTGATCTGAAGATTGCATACCATCAGGTTAACTTGCACATTTCTTCAAGACCACTCACTGCTTTTATAACATCTGAGGGTATTTTTCAGTTTACACAGCTTCCTTTCGGACTAATTTCAGCAGCCAGTGTATTCCAGAGGATGGTGAGTGAGATTGTCAGAGGCATGCGCAATGTCGTCTTCTTCCAGGATGACATCTTGCTTTTTGGAGACACCGAAGCTAGTCATAATCGGGTACTCAAGGATGTTTTGCGTAGGATTTGTGACACTGGTCTCACTTTACGCAAGGAGAAGTGTTCTTTTCTTGTGCAAAATATAGAGTATCTAGGGCATGAGATCTCAGCTGAGGGTGTAAAACCAAAAAAAGATCTCCTGGAAGCAATACGTCTTGCTCCCAGTCCTGTTGACAAAGATCAGTTGCGCTCCTTCATGGGGTTGATCGAATATTATTCGAAATTTGTGGACAAATTCTCTGAAAAAACCATACCTTTAAGGGAATTACTCAAGAAAGGTTGTAAATTTGTATGGTGTAGTGAACAGGAAACTTGCTTCAAGAATATAAAGGAAGACATTTGCAATGCTGGTATTCTTGCATCCTTTGATACTAGTAAAACATCTATTCTTATGGTGGATGCTAGTGCCTCTGGTATTGGGGCCGTCTTGTTACAAAGGCACAAGAGAGGTGTTCGCCCCATTGCTTTTGCTTCACGCTCTCTCTCTATTTCAGAAAAGAATTATTCTGTTATTGAGAAGGAGGCCTTAGCTGCAGCTTGGGGTACGCATTACTTTCGCAATTACTTATGGGGGTACTAAGTTTAGTTTAAAAACTGATCATAAGCCTCTGGTTCGCATTTTTTCACTTGGTGGATGCAGTTCCGGGTCTGCTAGACTTGCTAGACTTGCTGCAAAGTTACAGGAGTACCAATTTGAAATTTCTCATTTACAGGGATGGAGAAATTTTCAAGCAGATTGCTTGTCAAGACTTTCTGTTCCTGTTACTACTGCTGGTGTGGGCTTTAGTCTTGACAAAACTGACTCTAATGTTGCATGGATTGATGACATTATTCATCTTGGCGAGGGTTCTTTCTCAAAGGAAGAGTGGGTTAATGCCATGTCCAGTGACAGTATTTTAAAAGAGGTTATCCAATTGAAGAAGCTTGGGTCAAGAAGAGAAAGTTGTGTAGGTGTTAATGCCAGGCCATATTTGAAAATAATTGATGAATTATCTCTGTGTAGTGATTTTATCTTGCTGCGTGGGGAAAGATTTGTTCCACCTTCCTCCTTAAGACCTAGATTGATTGGCCTTGCACATGAGGGTCACCTGGGTCATACCTTGACTCAACAACGTTTAAAAGCAAATTTCTGGTGGCCAGGGTTAGACTCCCAAGTCTCTTCTTGGGTTGAGTCTTGTTCTTTCTGCAAGGAGAGTGAAAAAAGGTTGAAAATTGCTGATGGTTCTAAACTTGGGAAGTTATCTAATCCTAATCTTCCTTGGCTTACTTTATGTATTGATTGTATTGGTCCTATGGGAGAGTTACCACTGTCACAGCGTTTTGCCATAGTATTAATTGACCTTTTCAGCAAATGGCTCTCTGTAGAGTTTTTAAAGGATATTACTACTGAGACGACCATTCAGCATTTGAGGTCTGTATTTCAACAGGAAGGGTTTCCTAGCGTTATAATTACAGACAATGGTACACAGTTTGTGTCCCATGCCATGTGTTCATTTTTGAGAACTTCTGGGATCACACATCATAGGACTTCCTTTTATAATCCGCAGGGCAATGGTTTGTGTGAACGCTTAAACAGACTTGTTAAAGGTACTATCCAAATGGCTCTCACTCAGAGAATGTATGTTAATGATTTAATCCAAGATATGGTATATGCTTATTGTACCACTTGTCATGGTCTAAGTGATGAATCACCTTTTGAAATCATGCGTGGAAGGGTCCCAAGCACCAAACTAACACCATCATGGCTCAAAAAGTTGATTTCTGATGATGATTTTCAATTTGATGTCAATGGTTCACTAGTTTCTCCGAAAATTGGTAAAGGTGATCTTGTTAAGGTAAAGCCCGGGAGAGTTACTAGTGGCTTATCTAAGTTTCGGGGGCCTTTTGTTGTTAAGAATGTCTTTCCACAATATGTTACTCTTTCTAATGGTGAAAGATGGAATTTACGGAGGGTGGCTCTATATCAGAAGGGTAAAGATTGCAATTTTCAGAAAAGTGTGAATAATGAAGGGAATAGTGGGTATATGTTCTCTTCTTTTGATGATTCTTCTAGTTCTTCCAATTCTTGTTCTTTCCCTTTTCCCAGGCAGATTGATGGTGGTGGTGACGCTACGGAATCGTTGCTCAGCAGTGGTACCACTAACTCCACTATTCCTAGCATTGCTTCCAACCCTGCTAGTGTCAGACGTTCAAGGTACCGTAGGCCACCTTTGTATCTTGATGACTTTTGTTGTGATTAATTAATTTATTTTCTTTTCCTTCTATTCATTTGTTTTTGTTTTTTGTTTTAAAGAGGGGAAATGTGTTGTATATTATTTTCTTGTTCTCTATGGTTTATTCTCTATGCTCTTGTTCTGCATTCTAGATTTTAGATGGCTCTGACTCGTGGGGTTCTGTATGAGTCAGTTCTGTGCCTGGCCATCAAGCGTTAGGGAGACTGCTGTTCCTTGCTCCATTAAAACTGCTTATTTCTACAACTACTTAAGCATCAGCGTGGCTTCATTTACAACACAATACCTCACCGTGGGGCTCCAGGTGGGGCGGGACGAATGCAGACCCTCACCTGGTACCAGGACCCACGCCACGAACCTCAGACTTATCATGAACAGCAAACTGAGCACCACTGCACGCCTCTGCTGTCACTGCATCCGGCTCCCACACCCTGAGACGCTGAGGAAGATCTCAGAATGGCTCCAAGGCAACACCAGAAAAACGGTCACTCACACCCTAGTCACCAGCGAGGTGGACTAGGGGTACACCATCGACGCCGGGATCGCCAAGCAACTCACTCGAAGATGACAAACCATCCAGACCCCGGCAGCCAGACTCATCCACCACCTTCCACACAGAGCTCACATCACACCTCTGGGACCTCCGCTGCATCCGCTACACAAACTCACTCAGTTTAAGCACCTCACACACACATTCAAGGCGCTACACAACTTAGGCCCTGCCTACCTGAATATTCGCATCTACTTCCACCAACCAGCCAGACACCTTCGCTTGACGGGACTCTGACTCGCGCAAAATCCACAAAGACACAGAACCAGATCCGGAGGACGGGCGTTCTCATACATCGCTCCTAAACTGCGAAACGATCTCCTGCTCCACATCGGAGCCTCCTCCTCACCTTGAATTCCGCAGAAGCTGAAGACCCGGTGTTTCAATTAACGAACACACCGAATGCAATGCTGGGCTCACACCTGCCCCGCGGCAGGGTACACTCGCTGGTGATAATGCCCTTTACAAGTGCAGATAACATAACATATAACATAAGATAACAGTGACCCGCTCCCTCCATGGATGCTGCTAAAGACCAGTGCTTTAAGGGAAAATATAGAAGTGCTCACTATTTAGAGTACTTGTTTGCAACTGAGAAGTGCAGGTACTCTCCATTAAAGGTACTGCAGCAGTGCTGAGAAGTGCAGGTACTCGCCCTTTAAAGGTACTGCAGCAGTGCTGAGAAGTGCTGGTACTCTCCCTTTCACATTAAGAAGTGCCGCAAGTCGGTACTGGTTTGTAGTTACACATTTAAAGCCCTGCTAAATCCATTCATATGATGGGAAGTTCCTATTGGAGAAAAAGCCTCATCAAAGCCACAGTGTCACACAACAGGCTTTTTCGTCCTAGTTCAGAGGTGTGCAGCAGGGGAAAAGCAGGACCGCTTTGAGGGTCTGATAGGGTGTCTGACCGGGACACTGACCCACCTCCTATAAGGCCTCTGCTCCTCAAGAGTGGATGCCACAGACAGGTAAGAGAAACAAAGCAGCTTAATACTGTGCAGGGGTGGGAATGGGGACAGCGTGTGTGCCTGTAGTGTGTCTGTTTGCCTGTGTGTTGTGCTTAGTTTGTAAAAGAATACGTGCTGGGGCCCAAAGCTTTGCTTAGGGGCCCGGAGCAGGCCCTCTGCAGTGTCTGGCTTGCCTAATACCAGATGGTGCAGTCTTGTGTCCACCTCATGCCTTTTTCATTTAACACCAGACAATCTCTTCCTTTTTATCTGACTCTTGTAAATTCATTTTCCTTCCTGCCTTCTCCTTTGTCACATTTTTTTGTCTTTCTTTCCTCACTCTTTCACTTTTGCATAATTTTGTCCATCTCTGCTCTGGGTCAAGTGCGGTGAATGGAAGGTGCCAGTCCTCAAAAATCAGAGCTCTGTGGATGCCCCAGCCGAGGGAAGCGGGCCTTGTGCAGTTCACAATAGAGGTGCGCTATCAGAGCTCTGCGGATGCCCCAGCTGAGGGAAGCGAGGCAGGTGCAGTTCACAATAGAGGTGCACTATCAGAGCTCTGTGGATGCCCCGCTGAGGGAAGCGAGGCAGGTGCAGTTCACAATAGAGGTGCACTATCAGAGCTCTGTGGATGCCCCAGCCGAGGGAAGCGGGCCTTGTGCAGTTCACAATAGAGGTGCACTATCAGAGCTCTGTGGATGCCCCAGCCGAGGATAGTGGGGCAGGTGCAGTTCACAATAGAGGTGCACTATCAGAGCTCTGCGGATGCCTCAGCTGAGGGAAGCGGGCCTGGTGCAGTTCACAATGGAGGTGCACTATCTGAGCTCTGTGGATGCCCCAGCTGAGGGAAGCGGGGCAGGTGCAGTTCACAATGGAGGTGCACTATCTGAGCTCCGCGGATTCCCCAGACGAGGAACGTAGGGCCTTGTGCAGTTCACAATAGAGGTGCACTATCAGAGCTCTCCGGATGCCCCAGTTGAGGATAGTGGGGCAGGTGCAGTTCACAATAGAGGTGCACTATCAGAGCTCTGTGGATGCCCCAGCCGAGGATAGTGGGGCAGGTGCAGTTCACAATAGAGGTGCACTATAAGAGCTCTGTGGATGCCCCAGCTGAGGGAAGCAGGCCTGGTGCAGTTCACAATAGAGGTGCACTATCAGAGCTTTGCGGATGCCCCAGCTGAGGGAAGCGGGCCTGGTGCAGTTCACAATGGAGGTGCACTATCTGAGCTCTGCAGATGCCCCAGCTAAGGAAGCGGGCCTGGTGCAGTTCACAATAGAGGTGCACTATCAGAGCTCTGTGGATGCCCCGCTGAGGGAGCGGGCAGGTGCAGTTCACAATAGAGGTGCACTATCAGAGCTCTGTGGATGCCCCAGCCGAGGGAAGCGAGGCAGGTGCAGTTCATAATAGAGGTGCACTATCAGAGCTCTGTGGATGCCCCAGCCGAGGGAAGCGAGGCAGGTGCAGTTCATAATAGAGGTGCACTATCAGAGGTCTGTGGATGCCCCAGCTGAGGGAAGCGGGGCAGGTGCAGTTCACAACAGATGTTTACTATCAGACATCTGTGGATGCCCCAGCTGAGGGAAGCTGGCCCGGTGCAGTTCACAATAGAGGTGCACTATCAGAGTTCTGTGGATGCTCCCACTGAGGGAGCGGGCCTGGTGCAGTTCACAATAGAGGTGCACTATCAGTGTTCTCCGGATGCCCCAGCCGAGGGTAGCGGGGCAGGTGCAGTTACCAATAGAGGTGCACTATCAGAGCTCTGTGGATGCCCCAGCTGAGGCAAGGGACCTTGGTGCAGTTCACAATAGAGGTGCACTATCAAACCTCTGTAGATGCCCCTGCTGGGGGAAGCAGGGCCTGGTGCAGTTCACAATAGAGGTGCACTATCAGAGCTCTCCGGATGCCCCAGCCGAGGGTAGCGGGGCAGGTGCAGTTACCAATAGAGGTGCACTATCAGAGCTCTGTGGATGCCCCGCTGAGGGAGCGGGCCTGGTGCAGTTCACGATAGAGGTGCACTATCAGAGCTCTGTGTTTACCCCAGCCGAGGGAAGCGGGCCTTGTGCAGTTCACAATAGAGGTGCACTATAAGAGCTCTGTGGATGCCCCAGCCGAGGGTAGCGGGGCAGGTGCAGTTCACAATAGAGGTGCACTATCAGAGCTCTGCGGATGCCCTAGCTGAGGGAGCGGGCCTGGTGCAGTTCACAATAGAGGTGCACCATCAGAGCTCTGTGGATGCCCCAGCCGAGGGTAGCGGGGCAGGTGCAGTTCACAATAGAGGTGCACTATCAGAGCTCTGTAGATGCCCCGCTGAGGGAGCGGGCCTGGTGCAGTTCACGATAGAGGTGCACTATCAGAGCTCTGTGTTTACCCCAGCCGAGGGAAGTGGGCCTCGTGCAGTTCACAATAGAGGTGCACTATAAGAGCTCTGTGGATGCCCCAGCCGAGGGTAGCGGGGCAGGTGCAATTCACAATAGAGGTGCACTATAAGAGCTCTCCGGATGCCCCGCTGAGGGAGCGGGCCTGGTGCAGTTCACAATAGAGGTGCACCATCAGAGCTCTGTGGATGCCCCAGCCGAGGGAAGCGGGCCAGGTGCAGTTCCCAATAGAGGTGCACTATCAGAGCTCTGTGGATGCCCCAGCCGAGGGAAGCTGGCCCGGTGCAGTTCACAATAGAGGTGCACTATCAGAGCTCTGTGGATGCCCCAGCCGAGGGAAGCTGGCCCGGTGCAGTTCACAATAGAGGTGCACTATCAGAGCTCTGTGGATGCCCCAGCCGAGGGAAGCTGGCCCGATGCAGTTCACAATAGAGGTGCACTATCAGAGCTCTGTGGATGCCCCAGCCGGGGGAAGCAGGGCAGGTGCAGTTCACAATAGAGGTGCACTATCAGAGTTCTGTGTATGCCCCAGCCGGGGGAAGCAGGGCAGGGGCAGTTCACAATAGAGGTGCACTATCAGAGCTCTGTGGATGCCCCAGCCGGGGGAAGCAGGGCAGGTGCAGTTCACAATAGAGGTGCACTATCAGAGCTCTCCGGATGCCCTGCTGAGGGAGCGGGCCTGGTGCAGTTCACAATAGAGGTGCACTATCAGAGCTCTGTGGATGCCCCAGCTGAGGTAAGCGGGCCCGATGCAGCTCACAATAGATGTGCACTATCAGAGCTCTGCGGATGCCCCGCTGAGGGAGCGGGCCTGGTGCAGTTCACAATAGAGGTGCACTATCAGAGCTCTGTGGATGCCCCACCTTAGGGAAGCGGGCCTGGTGCAGTTCACAACAGATGTTTACTTTCAGAGCTCTGTGGATGCCCCAGCTGAGGGAAGCGGGGCAGGTGCAGCTCACAATGGAGGTGCACTATCAGAGCTCTGTGGATGCCCCAGCTGAGGTAAGTGGCCCTGGTGGAGTTCACAATAGAGGTGCACTATCAGAGCTCTGCGGATGCCCCAGCTGAGGGAAGCAGGGCAGGTGCAGTTCAAATAGAAGTGCACTATCAGAGGTCTCCAGATGCCCGAGCTGAGGGAGCGGGCCTGGTGCAGTTCACAATAGAGGTGCACTATCAGAGCTCTGTGGATGCCCCAGCTGAGGTAAGCGGGCCCGATGCAGCTCACAATAGATGTGCACTATCAGAGCTCTGCGGATGCCCCGCTGAGGGAGCGGGCCTGGTGCAGTTCACAATAGAGGTGCACTATCAGAGCTCTGTGGATGCCCCACCTTAGGGAAGCGGGCCTGGTGCAGTTCACAACAGATGTTTACTTTCAGAGCTCTGTGGATGCCCCAGCTGAGGGAAGCGGGGCAGGTGCAGCTCACAATGGAGGTGCACTATCAGAGCTCTGTGGATGCCCCAGCTGAGGTAAGTGGCCCTGGTGCAGTTCACAATAGAGGTGCACTATCAGAGGTCTGTGGATGCCCCCGCTGAGGGAAGCGAGCCTGGTGCAGCTCACAATAGAGGTGCACTATCAGAGCTCTGCGGATTCCCCAGCCGAGGATAGTGGGGCAGGTGCAGTTCACAGTGGAGGTGCACTATCCTATTGTATTTTCTTCCTCAAGGTGGCGGCCAAGTAGTGTAATGAAAATCAACAAAGGACTTGCATCCATTGCCTTTCATAAAAAGTACTGAAGCACTTTTTACACATTGCCAGTGCTCTAAAGAAAGATAAGTCCCCTCAATGGCACTGTTAAAATCACACATAGGACTATCTCTCTTTCCCTGTCATTGAAAATAAAGTAGAACTTTTAAACCATGGACCAGGATACTGAAGAGAGGTAGCACCTCTCACTTGGATTCACTTTAGTAGCAGCCACCTTGGAACGGTGCTTGTTCAGGGTCTAGTGAAGCAATTTACAGTGCAAAGGATGCGTTGAATCAGAAGGTTTGACATACTATTACACTATTGTAGCCTCTCAATCATCGAATCAAGATCCTATCACAACCATTAACGTTGGTCGCTGACCCCACACCAGCTCCGACAACAACCTGGTACAGATTGGCCTTAATGCTTTTAAGATTGTCTACCCCCCTAACCTTTCTAAGAAAGTGGCCAAGATCTTCAAACACAACCTGCTCAAACGATCCCTGAAACGCTCTTCTCTGATTCCAGTTTCTGCACGTCAAGTGTGTTGTGGCAAAGAACCTGATTTTCTTCACTACCAGAAGCGCCCAGTAAAGAAGAGTCTCAACATCAATGCTGCGATCCAAACCAATGAGGAAAACTCCTCATGGTTTCCAAATAACCATAATGCCCGCACCAGACTTCGATGCTGATCTTGCCATACCCCTCTACAACAACGGAAGCATCCTTATACAAACATCGGACCGAAACCTTGAACAGTTTGACAGAATCTTTACGAGGATTGAAAATGCACTGGATAATATAGTCCCAGCTAGCCTAGCTACTCAAAGTCTCCCCTCATTTGCGAAACATCACATATCATCCTCCTCCTTCTCCACCACCTCTGCCTCTCCCTCACGCCCCCTGATCCGGTGTGACCAGTCCCCTGGCACCGACAATGAATTCAATGCCAACAAACCTAGTCCTGGTAAATCAGCTGAAGTCTGCCGGAATACCATAAAGAGTGTTTTGTCATCTCCCTCGTCACTCATTTTTCTGAAAGATAATGCTCACTCAGCTAAAGCTTCCAACAACAATAGTCTGGTGAACCTTAGCTCTACTACCCACCTCCGTTACTTCTACTTCTCTCCAACGGAGACCACACTCTTTCCCCATCCTCTCTGGCACATCAACCTAAGGTACTTATAGAGGAAGTAAATCTGCCAACTCGCCTGACCCCTCACCCAGTCTCACACTCCAGCACTCCATCCTCTAACCCACAACATCCCGTCACCTCCCCCTCTATCTACCTCTTCACCTATGAGAAATCCACTCTGCCCCCATCACTCCTCTCCCGGGGTATCTCATCTACTAGTTACTACTAAAACCTGCCGCTCATTATGCCAACTTGCCCCTCATGGATGATGATATGACTGTCCTCAAGCAAGATCCCGACTCTCCCCTAATACTTACCTTCTCACCTATGAGGAACCCTTTTTGCCTTCCAGCACCCTTATCCCCAAATGGTCTCATCTAATATCTACTCCTAGACCTGCCGCTCACAATGCTCACCTTCCCTCTATTGATGATAAGTTGGCTGACCACAAACATGATCTCCAACTTGGCAAGGATACCCTGCAGACCCTCTTACACTTCTCTTTGAAGATGGAGATGTTTGGAAGCTTCATCCTGCCCGTGAGACTAATCAACGCAGCCCTCCTGCAATGGATAAACACCGGAGGACAAAAATGGTGTCTTCCGAAAGCCTGCGCAGTTCATGCTAGACAACACGGCCCCTTCTTAATCACCACTCCAGGCCCCATAGGTCTACTCGGCATCTGTCTGATGATGACACTCTCTCCCTACTTCTGTCTTACAACGACTCTCACAATGTCTCATCGCCCTCAACATTCAGCAGCCAAACTATTCCCTCCAACCTGTTTAGAGAATCCAGTGTTAACCTGAGAACTGTGAACAAGGATAACCTACTACTTGTCACCACTTCATACCTAGAAGCGGTAGCAACTAATTTGCACATCAAATCGATACTTCTCAATTCCAGGTCAGCAATGAAACATGGAGCGAATATTTCTGACCTCATGCTCGCGCAGGAACTGGACCTCCTGATCTTAACTGAAACCTGGCTTAATGACACCTCCTCTCCAATTCTGGACATCTTAGTCCCTCCCAAATATGACATTCTAAGGCTTGATAGACTTGTTAAAGTTGGGGGTGGCATTGCTTGCATCTATTGCTCTTTTCTCACCTTGAAGGCCGGTGAACTTTGCTCCGTTCATGGAGTTTGCAGAGTTTTCTGCACTCCGCACTCCACGGAGCTTGCAGAGTGCAGAAAACTCTGCTTTGCGATGTGCAGCAGAGTCTTTTCCCCGCTCGTGATCGTGAACAGTAAGTTTGCGAGTGTGAGCTGCCGCTCGGGTAGGATTTCTACCAGAGCGGCAGGAACACCAATACAAATTGCAGTTCGCACTGCACTCCACCACTCACAGAACTTCACTGAGTTTTTTTTAATTTCCTGGAGTTCCACGAAGCAAAACTCCGCGAACTATGCCCAGGCCTACTAGTGTGAACACCTAGGTATTGAAATCTGGAACAAGGGCAAAATAGTTTGTTTGCTCCATACGATATATCACTGTGAGAAGTTGGCCTGATATATAGTGCTCACTATTCTAGTGATCACTGTGTATCATACCAAACGACCCTTATTGATGATTGGTTGTAAGTCAACCTTATAGACCAGCTATCCTAGTAGCATGGACAAGAGCAGTCTTTAGGCTAAACTCTAGAGGGCGTGTTAAGCCAGCTGTTATACCATCACATATACCCCTTGAACACCAAGTGAAAGGACACCACACAAGTTGTTATAAAAATAAAGGATATTTATTAATAACAAGTCTGCCCTGAACTCTTTATGAGTCAGGGAGCTAAGCACAATACAAAACTCTTACGAAAATACTTCAAGTTGCACAATTTACACAAATGCCCGAGGGGCACGAAAAACCATATACTCTAAAAGTGGAATGAGAAATACTAGCAGGTAAGTAACTCGATCCAGAGGCTTAAGGATCACTAGGACTACACTACTGAACCCTAAGGTTAGGAGCAGGAGGCCTAGGGAGATCGGGTGCAGAGTGTGCACTCTCACGCGGGATGCGGGACAAAGTCTATGGAGGCTAGTATTTCTAAAGTTACTGTTTCCGGACGAATCCGACTAGGTAGACTTAAAACGAAAAAGGATCTGGACACTTGGATAGTGAACCTGCGTTGGAGCACCGAAATGCTAGGGTTACCTAGCCCAGGGGCTGCGACTGCATAGGGTTCAAAAGACGTTGGAAATCCTCGTTGTAGTCTATGGAGCCTGAAAGAAGAAGTTGCTGGCAGGCGACCAGTGAAGATGTTCGGTGATAGAGATGACCTGAAAGCAGAGGGGACTCAGTTCTTAATCACTAGCCAGTGATTATGTGGGCACCAGGTTGGCACCGGATGAGGTCACGCGATCAGGTGAGTGGGCGACGCTGGACTCTGCAGTCACACGGGCAAGGAGGCGTTGTCGGCAACCAGGCTGGAGGTGCGAGCTGTCCCACGAGGGTGTCTGCTGTCGGCGATGCTGGAACCAGTATTGGAGCAACAAGCCTTGGCAAAGGCAAGCCCACGCGGTGGAGTCAAGATGGCATCTGGAGTGGACCAGGAGGGTCCGGGGTGCTCCTCTTTTGGGAGGGAGCGAGGGCCAGTCTGGAGCAACCAGACCAGCGGTGAAAACGTCGTGGTACATCGTCAGGAGGGCCACTAGCCAACGGGCAAGTGACCGGACAACGTGGCAAGCAACAAGGAGCAGAAGGGCCCCACGCAGATCTCGTGGATGCTGGGGGGCTGGACTTCGGTGCTGGACTTCTCTGGGTTGGGGCTTCTCAAACCCCAGTGCACTCACTCGAGGATCCCTCGGCGGTCGTGCTGGTTAAGCGTCGTGCAGGTTTAGAAGATGGCCGGTCCCTCAGGTCTCGTCACACCCACGAATCTCAGCTGGGCTGATGATGCAGGTAGAGGTCAGAGATGCCAGGGAATCCGGGTCTCGTCGAGCTGGTCAGTCTTGATCCGGAGGATGGACGTGCAGCAAACCGCGATGCTTAGGTGGTGCCTGTGGGTGCAGGGTGGCTACTCCTTAGCCACAAGGGAGAGTCTTCAGAGAATGGCAAGAGTTCCTTTCGTGGAAAGTCGTTCAAGATTCAAGATTATCTAATTTGGGAAGGGGGCCCGCTCCTACCTTTATCCTAAGAAAAGGTGCTGGCACGCGACTAGGTCCTGCCCATGGGAGGGACCAGGAGGGGGGTGGTTACACCCCTCTCCTTTGTCCGGTCTCTCCCCAGCTCAGGGGCTGGGGTGCCCCTGGAACTGGTTTGAGCCGGCCTAAGCACAGTGAGCACCGGGGTGCCACTTGCAGTCACCTTCCTCTCAGCCCTGCCTACCTGGGATACACAAAACCCTGTCTGGGATGGTGCTAGCACCACCCCTGACAGGAACCCCTTTGTCCGAGCTCTCCTCACTGGAAGGACTCCCAGCAGCAGGAGGTCAGACTTGTGTCTGTGGTGGCAGCATTCATTTTGTGATGCTGATGCTCGAGTTAACTTTAACCGGGGTTCACAGTTACATACATGTCGCGTCCCTCTAGAAGGGTGGAATGCTAACCCAGTCACCAGAATTGGCGAGGGGTTAGTATTCCAATTCGTATGACACCTTACTCGACATGTTTTGATAAAGCGATACCAAAGTTAGCAAATAACCGCAAGGATTATAATGCATTTAAGAGTATATGGTACGCGTTATCATGGAACAGCTATTAGGACTTGGTTCCGCAAGCTGCAAACGGGCTCAGATCATGCCAGAGCACCATCTCACATAATTCCAAGCACTCTGCCTTCAGGATTGATAAGGCCTGCCATAGGAGTGACTGATAGGAATAGATGTGTCCATTTTAGGGTTAGATATAGAGGTACTATATCTAAAGCAAAGGGTGATTACACCACCTTGCCCCAGCTGTCGTGCAGCCAGTTGTGTCAGATTTGGGTGGCCAGCCAGGGGTGGCATAATACATGCTGCAGCCCCTGGTAGGCCCTGGGTACACCTATGCCCTGGGTACCTATAGTACACTGTACAGGGACTGATAAGGTGGCCCAGTATCCAATTAGATATGTACCTAAGGTACATGGAATCCATTTTACAGAGAGAGCAGTGGGCCTGGGGTCCTGAATAGCAGGGTCCCAGGTCAACTAAGTCGAAAAACCAGCAAAACACCAGGCAAAAAAAGTTGGGGGCAACCATAGTCAGATATCCACCTTCCTACAATCACCCCTCAGGTAACAATCTTCTCTTCATCAAATAATAATGGAGTCCATAGCCTGGCTTAATGACACCTCTTCTCCAATTCTGGACGTCTTAGTCCCTCCCGAATATGACATTATAAGGCTTGATAGACTTGTTAAAGTTGGGGGTGGCATTGCTTGCATCTATTGCTCTTTTCTCACTTTGAAACAGGTACAAACTTCTATGATGTCCTCCTTTGCACTAGGCCTGGGCGGTAAAGTTCTCTCCGTTCAGGGAGTTTGCAGCGTTTTCGGCACTCCGCACTCCATGGAGCTTGCGGAATGCAGAAAACTCTGCTTTGTGATGTGCAGCAGAGTGCATCCCCGCTCATGATCGCGAATGGTAAGTTCGCGATCGCAAACTACAAGTTCACAAGCACAAACAGCAAGTTCGCGAGCGCGAGCTGCCGCTCGGGTAGAATTTCTACCCGAGTGGCAGGAATACCAACACAAACTGCAGTTCGCACTGCCCCCTGCCACTCGCTGAACTTTGTGGAGTTTTTTGTAACTTTGTGGAGTTCCGCGTAGCAAAACTCCCTGAACTATGCCCAGGCCTACTAGTGTGAACTAATCCTGGGCGTAGAACTACGCTACGCTCACTGAGCGTGCGTAGTTTGAGCTACTACGCACTACGTGAATAGCAAGTAGCACAGTGCAAAAACGAGTAGCGTAGCGGCATTTTTTGCTTGCTCGCGGTCCTCAACGTCAAGTTGGCGACCACGAGCGAGCAAAATCAACAACCCTGCAATACTTTTTCCTCGTTCGCGATCAGCAGCATCAAGTTGCCGATTGCGAGCGTGGAAAATAAAGCTCCCGGCAAGATTCTCAATGCGGGGAGGTCGAGTTTCTCATTGCGAGTGGTTGCGTATGCTCGCGAACGCTCGCAGTGAGAAATTATCAGTCCGCGTTGAGAAAGCTGCCGCTCGAGTACAAATGTACTCGAGCAGCAGAAAATGACCGCTTGCACTCAGCAAGATGCCGTTTGCAATGATTGCACAGTGCGGGCAAGCATCCGGCACTGTGCAATCAGTGCGAACAGCATTTGTCCTACCGCACTACGCAGTTCACGTAGCTACGCGTAGCGCGCGTAGCGCACGTAGTGCTAAGTGCACTTCACGTAGCTACACCCAGCGCTACTACGCAAACTACGCCCAGGGTTAGGGTGAACACCTAGGCATTGAAATCGGGAACAAGGGCAAGACAGTTTGTTTGCTCCACACGATATATCATCCCTCAGGTAACAATCTTCTCTTCATCAAACAAATAATAGAGTCCATAGCCTCAAACTCTGACCAACACTCTAATACCCCAACCATATCATCCTTTGGGGTTTCAACTTACACTTGAACAACACAAACGATCCCTTATTGTGCTCCTCCAAGGCTTTCCTCTCTGAACTAAATTTCACCCAGGCCAGCAATGGACATACCCACAACAAGGGCTCCACCCTTGATTTAATCATAGCTAGAGAGAACATCATACAACTTGATTACATATCATCATGTGACTGGTTGGATCATTACCAAATCTCTTTCTACATTCTGGAATAGGTATTTGTCAGAAAAGGTCAACCTCACAAGACCAAACAGTGGTCTCGCGATCTGTGAGACATCAACATGAATTACCTAACTTCCATTAGTATTAATCTACTTCCAACACTCCCTAACATGACTAACCTGAATGCCCTTACCTGTCACTACATCCACACTGTGAAAAATATTTTTGGCACATTTGCACCGAAGCAGTTCAGAAGGATGACGATCAAACAATCCAAGCCCTGGTTCAATTGCTCCCTAAACGAGGAAAGACACAAACTAAGGATTACGGAGAGATTATGGGGAAACTCACCTTCCATTACATACCTCAAACAGTTGAACAGGAGAAGTGTGGCTCACTGGTTAGAGCAGGCAAACCTTGAAGCAGAGGTCAGACCCGGGACCGGGGTTCAATTCCTGACGCAGCAGGGTCTTGAGCTCAAATGTCCACAGACTCGATAATTCTCGCTTCGGTGCCTGACCTAATCATGGGTTTACACTCTGCAACTCTGGGCATTAAGCTTGCTTAATCTCCACAACGGCCCCCCACGGCAGGATGCCTGGCTTTCACGTTGGGGATGCCCTGTAGGGGCTATCTCACAGGGAAAAGCCAGGACGGGTTCCCAAGGCAAGTGCTTAGAGACCCCTGGGTGATAAGCGCTATATAAATCCAATATACAATACAATACAATCGTATAACACTATCCCACTAATGCTTGTGTAGAAAGTGCTTTGAAGCGGATGTATGACGGTACAACGCGTACCGCCACAACGCATCCCTTTACCACGCATCCCTTACAACGCAAGTCATTACCACGACTTGCGTTGGGGGTGCGGATTTCGAATAGTATAATTTACTATTCTAACACCAGTCCCCGTGGACCCCAGGGAAGGTGTTGGGATAGTAAATTTACTATTTTTTAATCCTTTAGCGCCCTCCAGCGCAAGTCGTGGTAACGACTTGCGTTGTAAGGGATGCGTGGTAAAGGTACCGCGTTGTAACAACTTCGTGGTAAACTATGTTTACCCTTTGAAGCATCTGACAGTGACATGGTGCTACAACAACAACAGAAATAAATGTCCATACACCAGTTACCTCTTTCCGGTTCTCTCCATCCTCTGCGTTTTTCCAATCCCTTTCCGTAGATCATGGAAGCTTGGGGGAGGGGGGTGAGGTTTGGAGTTGCAGGGCATTTTTTTGTAATTCTGCAGGATGATGTGAACAAGGATTTATTAGGGTGAAAGTAAATCAAGGCACTTAACTTGGTGATGTGCTTATGATATTCAATGCAACCCGATGTCCACACATCAGGGTTTGTGCGCCGTGTAGTTTTATCAGTAAAACTGTGTCTGTGCAAATGTAGTGGCCATTTTTATGGACACTGTGCTCTACGCTCTTACACACTACCACACAATACTTTGTCAATATATGTGTGACAGTGTGCTCCAAAATGTACCACCAGCTACATGCTACACCCTTACCAGACTCCTGCTGAAGGGGCGTGGCGCACCTGCGACACTGGTTTTTTGAGTGGCGCTTGGATTTTTCAGTCTCTAAGGCTTCAGTGATGGATCAGTGAAGGCGGCCCCACCCCCACTCTAGAAACTGCCCCAAAACCGCTGCTCACTTCCATCAACGTATCTCTCCTGCCTTCCTTCTCTTTCTTCATTGTATCTCTCTCCATCAGCACTGCTGCCCTCCCCTCTGCAGTCTCTCTTTATTGTGCTCCACCTCTCCTCACTCCTGGCATGCTGAGCTCTCCTCATTTCTATCACTCCTTTTACCAACTAGTCACTCCTTTCATCCCCGGTTATGGACTCAGGGGGAGATTTACAAACATTTTGCACTGGGTTAGAGTTACAAAAGTAACGCTAACCCGCACAAAATGTTTTTTTTCCAAATTTACTTTCAAGTGCCAAAGCTTGTTTTGAGCTGGAAAGCAGTGCAAAGCGCCAGCATCAAGGGGGCGTTTCGTGGGTGGTACATGGGCGTTCTCATGCAACCAGCCATGCAGTTTAACGCACAATCCTATTTACTAGCAATAATAGACAGGGTTTAGCGCCAAAAATTAACGCCATTTGAAAGAAGCGTTAAGAGGAGAAATGTTTTCATTTCTTCTATCTTTTTTACTTTGCATGCCGGCAGAATTGTGCAGCAGACACACACAGAAGGAAAGTATTTCTTGTGCTGAATACTATGCGCTAGAAGTCATCGCGCCCACTCTCCCTCATTTTTTTTAATATCAGGGAAGCAGCCTCAGCCAGTTACACGCCCAGGTGACAGCGAGTAGTGGTGGTTCAACTCTACTTCCTGTCCGCCTCGTTCCGACAGGGTAACTAGTACCGTTGTGCGGAGGGCGGACAGGTGAGAGCCACACACTTCAGGCACTTCCTGTATTCACTGGAGCGGGTAGCGCTCTAGTGGTTAATCTCAGGGGCTATTTAGCCCTCGCCCCCTCAGGAGCGCTCAGCGATCGCGTGCAGCCGAATTCCCGCCGAAGACCCGCCAAAGAGCTGCCCGTCTGCGCCCATCCGCGCCAGGACAGGGCCAGGAGCCAGGCGTCATGCTCTGCGCGACCTCCCCACAGAGAACTCGTAGGTATTCCGCTCAAGAATTGTTGTCCTTGAAACCTGCTCCCTTGCCTAACTGTATTAATGACAAATGGCCATTTCCAGAGGGTCCATTCTCTTGCAATACCTGTCATTTTCAAGCAACATATCTAAAGCACTCCGACCCATCGGTCACAGAGGAAGGCAAACTAAAAGAAGGACTAAAATGCCTACTATTGAATGTACGCTCTATGCCCAAACATCAACTTCAAATATGGGATCTACTCCACACATCACAGCCCGATCTATGTTTCCTCACAGAAACGTGGCTCAAGCCCATTACAACCCCCGCTATCACATTAGGGGTTCCTACAGGGTATAAGTTCCTAAACATGGATTGACCCATTAAAACAGGAGGCTGTCTGGCCATTGTTTATAAAGAACACCTGAAAGTTACTATACTGGAGAAAAAATGCAGTCCCACATTAGAAATTATAACTTTCCGAATTAATCTATCTACCAAAATATCCAAGAAAGGAGCACTCATGTATCGCCCACCAGGACCATGTTCAGGGTTTTCTCTCTCCCTCATGGAACTGCTAGCTCCCTACCTCAGAGCCAAAGAAGACTTTGTTCTTCTGGGTGACTTTAATATACATGCAGATAATCCAGAACTTACTGAAACAACATCTCTGCTTGCAGATTTGTCCACCCTAGATCTAGAATTACAGAATAGTGGACCCACTCATGAAGGGGGACACTTTCTAGATTTGCTCTTCTCGAACTGCACTACTATTCCCTGCAACACTGCCATTCAGCTGGATTGGACAGATCATTATCTGGTAGAATTTGACCTCCCTATAACTAACAAACGTCCCCACAAAAAAATCCTTCCTCCAATTTGGCGCCGTCAGTGGCACAAAGTCACAGCAGAAGGGCTGCAGAGGATTTGGGAAAAGCCCAAATTTCTGGAAGCAGATAAAGTGGAAGACACACTAAGTAAATTCAATAATTCCCTCATAGAGGCAATAGACAAGCTGGCTCCACTGAAACTGCATAAACAATTCCCCACACACAAACAGGAGAAATGGTACACAGAGGCATTGAGAACTGAGAAGCAAGGGTGTAGAAGACTAGAAAAAAAAATGGAGGAAGACACACTTTGAAGAGGATAGGAAAGCATACCTAGAAGCACAATCAAAATACTATAAAAACATTAGAATGGCCCTCAAGAATAGTCTGGCCCAGCAACTGGTAGAGGCAGGAAATTCCTCGAAGGAATTATACAAAATACTTGAAGCATTTGTTAAACCCACAGCCTGTGTTAGCTCGGATGACTTCTCATTGCCATTATGCAATGAGATATCTCTGTTTTTTTAGAGCAAAATAAACACAATATATGAGAAAATCCTGAAAGCTACTAGTTCTAACTGTGGTATCTCCGTCCCTACTACACCTAAACAAAAGAAAGCATCCTTACTTACTTTTCCACCAGTCTCTGACACAGATCTTCCCCTCCTTACTAGCCATATAAAATCAGGCTCCCCTAATGATCTCGTACCAGCGAAAATGATGGCCCCTTTAAACTCCCTTTTAGGTCCATATATCCAAACAATAATAAATCACTCCCTCAGAGAAGGACATGTACCATTAGAATGGAAACAAGCAGTGGTCAATCCCATTCGGAAAAATACTACACTTCCTTGGACGGACCTCTCCAACCTCAGACCCATCTCCCTTCTACCCTATCTCAGTAAACTCACCGAGAAGCATGTAAACACCCACCTGTCGAAATACATCGAGGCAGCGGAGGGCCTGGACCTATCTCAATCTGGTTTCAGGCCCAATCACAGCACTGAATCAGCCCCCTCTCAGTGACCGATAACATCAGGATGTCACTGGATAGGGGGGGGCTCAGTGATTCTGGCGCTGTTAGATCTGTCCGCTGCCTTCGACACGGTGTCACATGAACTTCTTCTCAAAAGACTGAGTGATGTGGGTGTTGAAGGAGCGGCTCTATCATGGCTGCAAAGCTTTCTCTCGGGCCGTATACAAGGTGTTAGACTGGGCTCCCATTCTTCACTCTCAAGGGAGCTCACTAAGGGAGTGCCACAGGGCTCATGCCTAAGCCCCACGCTCTTTAACGTGTATGTGGCCCCCTTAGCAAACCTGATAAGATCTTATGGATTCACCCCGGTGTCATACGCCGATGACACCCAGCTTTTGTTTCCTTTCCAAAATCTCACACCCGCAATTCAAACAACTTTTGCGGATGGAATGAGAGCAGTAGCACATTGGATGGCTCAGAATTTCCTCCAATGTAATGTGTCTAAAACCGAGGTCATGCTATTTGGAGGGGCAACTCTTTTATGGTCCCCAGACTGGTGGCCCCTGGAGCTGGGCCCTGTCCCAAGCCCTAAACCAATAGTAAAAAACCTTGGCATTAAACTAGATCAGGCACTCTTACTTAAGGAACACACCACCCAAGTGACAGGTGCCTGCTTCCATGTGGTGGGGCTGCTTCGACGTGTCTTCCCTTTTTTGCCAGACAATCACAGGAAAACACTTTTACAGACCCTAATAATAAGCAGAATGGACTATTGTAATGGCCTATACATATCGGCAAATGAGGAACAACTGGATAAACTACAAGTAGTCCAAAACACGGCAGCAAGACTGGCTCTTAATGCTCCTCCCAGAACTCCCTCCCTTCCCCTTCTACACCAACTTCATTGGCTGCCAGTAAAGCAGCGTATCAAATTCAAAATATGCTGTATGATACACAGATGCCTGTTTGGTACGGGCCCCAAATACCTAAAGGAAAAATTTGTTCCATATACCCCCGGACGCACACTGCGCTCAAGCAACCATCAGCTGTTACAGGTCCCAAAAATTAGAAGAGCCAGACAAGGCGGTCGAGCTCTATCATATAAAGGACCTATCCTTTGGAATTCCCTACCTCCTGCACTGAAACTGATCACCAGTCTTGAATCTTTCAGAAAAAAACTCAAAACATACCTCTTTACGTTGCCATAAATTAAACTAACCTTCCCTATCCACAGCTGTAAGTATATAGTAACTGTCCAGTGTAAGCAAAAGAGCAGAGATATCCCTTCGGGAATTGAATCAGGCGCTTTATAAGCACATAAATAAATAAAAAAGGTTTCAAAGTCGGTCTTAGCATCGTATTTTGAACTGGACGGGCAGGGTGCCCTTCCTGTACAGAACTTATGGTAGACTCATGCCCGCACCCTTGCACTCCAGCAGCGTATCTGTGCCGGTGCTAGGGAGAGGGGAGGAGAGACGCAACTCTCTGTAGATACTGCGCTCTCCTGCTCCCTGCCTGTCTCGCGGCGCAGCGCGGATCAGCATGTTTTGCTGCGGCGCTGCGGCCCTTGACCGTTTAGAAAACCTGGGCCCTTGAGATCATGTTAAAATATTGACCTACACATGCAGTGTACCCAGAGCACTGACTACCACTGCATCAACAAGGTGACTAGGTATAGGTAGATATGGCTTTACCCCATCCAAACCTGCGTACCTTCATGATATATATATATAGAGGCTCAAGGGGCCTCATTTATGAGGCTGTGCGTCACTTTTACGTCGCCAGTGCGACACTTTTTGTGACGCACCAGTGGCATCAAAAATGCGCCTCGTTGCGCCATATTTACAAAGTGACGCATCTAGGTACATGCGTCACTTTGTAAACCCCTGCACCACATTATACCTGCGCCAGGTATAATGTATGTAAGGGGGGCGTATTGACGCAAGTAAGGGTCGTAGAAGTGACGCAGTGAAATCTATGAGAAGTCTTGCGCCTGCCTCGCAGCAGGCGTAAGACTGATGCAGGCCCCTTCACATGGGGCTTGCCCCATGTGAAAGGACACATTGCTGGAGTTGCGTCACTTTTGTGACTCACTCCAGCAATGTGTCACTTTAGCGCTTTCAGATACGTCAGAAATACTGACGTATCTGTAACTCCTTGCAACATGATGCGTCATACATTAAATATGACGCATCAGGAATGTCGCAAGGAGTGCGCAGTGAAAAGTGACGCATCGCTGTTTTCACCCAGCGATGTGTCATTTCTCATAAATGAGGCCCAAGGTACATAGGGAATAGTGCACCTGTAACTATCTAAATAGAACAACATTGATGATATAGTACTAATCAATATTCTGGGTCCCACATATCTGCAGATCAATAACACCTCCTCTTTCGTCGCCTCTCTCACTTCTCTGTCGTACATTCAGTCCTCCTATCCTGTAATCTCTTCTCTTCTTTTCCACTCGTTTTCCCCTTCTCCCCTCTCTTCTCCCATCCTTCCACCTCCCTCCCTCCCTTTTCACTCTCTCTTCTCCTCTCTCTCTTTCTCTCCCTCTGTCTTGCACCTCTCTCTCTCATCTTTCTTTCTCTTTCTCTCTCTCTCCCTCCCCATCTCTCTTTCTCTCTCACCTCTCTCTTTCTGTCTCTTCCCCTCTTTCTTTCTCTCCCTCTCTCCCACACCTCTCTTTCTCATCTTTCTTTCTCTCTCTTTCTCTTTTGATATCTCTGTTGATCTCGCTCCATCTCGTTCTCTCTGTCTGTCTCTCTCTTTCTCCTCTCCGTATCTCTCTCCCTGTCTTTCTCTCTCTCTTTTTTCTCCCTCTCTTTCCTCCTTCTCTCGTCCCTCTTCTCCTCCACTTCCCTTCCTCCCTCTCACTCTCTCCCTCTCTCTCTTCTCTCTTCTCTCTTCTCTCTCTCTCACTCTCTCTCTTTCTCTCTCTCTTTCTCTCTCACTCTGTCTCTTCTCTCTCTCTCCCCCTCACGCTCTGCTCCTTCTCTCCTCCCTCTCCTCCTCAACTTCCCTTCCTCCCTCTCGCTCGTGCCATCTCTCTCTCTCTCTTCTCTCTCTCTCTCTCCTCTCTCCCTTCTCTCTATCTCTCTCTTCTCTCCCTTCTCTCTCTCTCTCTTCTGTCTCTCTCTCTCTCTTTTCTCTCTCTCTCTCCCTCTCTCTCTCCTCTCTCTCTCTCTCCTTGGTCTCTCTCTCTCTCTCTTTCTCCTCTCTCTCTCTCTCTCTCATCTTTCTCTCCACCCCCTCCTCCTCCGCTTCCTTTCCTCCCTCTCGCTCTCTCCATCTCTCTCTTTTTTCTCTCTCTACCTCTCTTTCTCCTCACTCTCTCTCTCTCATCCTCCTCTCCCCCCTCTTCTGCCACTTCCCTTCCTCCCTCTAGCTCTCTCCATCTCTCTCTTTTATCTCTCTCTCCATCTCTCTTCTCGCTCTCTCTCTTCTCTCCCTTTTCTCTCTCTCTCTCTCTTCTCTCTCTCTCTCTCTCTCTCTCTCTTTTATCTCTCTCTCCCTCTCTTTCTCCTCTCTCTCTCATCCTTCTCTCCTCCCCCTCCTCCTCCGCTTCCCTTCCTCCCTCTGTCCCCCCCCCCATCCTCTCACATTGCTGGTCCCCCTCTTTACCTCCATGTGAATTGCCTTTGGGTTTTATGGACCCCCGGCTTTGCTCAGACTCTCTGTAACCCCCTCGTAAGCCGGGCCTTTCATCAGCGCCCTCTTTACGGCCCCCAGCCTTGGCATTTACTGGGACCTGCCGACAAATAAAGCACACACGTGTTGTTATTCTAAAGAGCTCGATGGGTAGATATGTTTATACGGAGCCAGAGTCGTAAATGCAGCCGCTGCTAATCAGCCGATCGTTTCCCAGCATGCTCTGCGGCCTGGCCATGCACGCGGACTGGATGCCAGGGACGCCTGTCAGGCACACCTTCTTTTACTGCTGACAACTTTTAATAAAATGCTTCTTTCTCAGCCCGAGCCTCTTTTTGAAGTGGATGCTGGGCCGCTCTGTGTGTGGCGGGAGTCTGTCCAGTGGGGGCGGCTCCCACTTGTGTGGTGACTTCAAGCCGCTTGGGGCGCCAAATGCAACGTCTAATGAGAACCAGGCCAGACGCAAAACCACGTCATGTGACAGTCCCTGTGTCATGCTATGGGCCATGCTCAATGCCACACTCTGTGGTACACGGTTTGTCCATGTCATGTCTGCATATGACACCATACCATACTCTATGGTATGTGCTACGCTCTCACCAATGTCATATTTGCATATGATACCTTACCATACTCTATGGTACATGCTCCGCTCTCACCCATGTCATGTTTGCATATGACACCTTACCATACTCTATGGTATGTGCTACGCTTTCATCCATGTCATGTTTGCATATGACACCTTACCATACTCTATGGTACATGCTACGCTCTCACCCATGTCATGTTTGCATATGACACCTTACCATACTCTATGGTATGTGCTACGCTTTCATCCATGTCATGTTTGCATATGACACCTTACCATACTCTATGGTATATGCCACGCTTTCATCCATGTCATGTTTGCATATGACACTTTACCATACTCTATGGTATATGCCACGCTTTCATCCATGTCATGTTTGCATATGACACTTTACCATACTCTATGGTATGTGCTACGCTTTCATCCATGTCATGTTTGCATATGACACCTTACCATACTCTATGGTATATGCCACGCTTTCATCCATGTCATGTTTGCATATGACACCTTACCATACTCTATGGTATGTGCTACGCTTTCATCCATGACATGTTTGCAAATGACTCCTTACCATGTCACACGCCATGCTAGACACCGTACTCTGTGATATGTTCTATGCTACCATCCATGCCATTTTTGAATATAACTCCTTGTATGCCATTCTCAACACCATACTCCATGATAAAATCCACGCTATCATTCATGTCATGTTTGCATATAGCTCCTTACCATGTTGTGTTCCATTCACAGGCTATGTTCCATGATATATCCCACACTATCATGTCGACGCGATTCACCTCGTTAACCAAAAGTTGCTGCAGCCAAGGCTTGTTGGTCACCAGTCCGATAACCGACCCCTTCAACGCATCCACCAGCCTGAGGGATCCTCACAGTACCTGCGACCAATGCTGCAAACAGCCCCGTTCCTGGGAGTCTGCACCCACTTTCTAGTGGCATTGACTGCGTGGAAGCAGCAACTTGGGGACAACCGCCCGAACTGCGACAGACGGCCCTCACCACACCTGTAGCTGAATGCCACCGGGCAAGATCGAATTCTGCATCCCAAGACCTCTGCCATCTACAACCCAGGTAACCCAGAACTGCCCGCTGTGCCCGAACCCTGGAATTTCCAAAACTCAGACTCCCCTGGAGTAAAACATCCCCTGAACTCTGGGCAATCATTGTCCCCAAAACTCTGTGGCGGAGTGGTGCTTCCATCGACTGCGACGGTAAATGTGTTGACGGTACTCCGCTGTCTAACCCTTTGCTTTTCTTGCCCCTGCATGCAACACTCTCTGCCTGATAGTATTGACTGTTGTTTCTTTAACCCGTTGTGTGCTTCTGTCGGCCAACGGCTGTCGTGAGCTCTACCTCCGTAGTGCTACGCACATCCGTTGGCTGACGCGGCCCAGCCCACTCTTCAAAGCCGCCGCACCGCGGTGGAATTGCCGCCGCGGTAAACGGGTTAAACTCGTAAACATTTGTGTCTTGAACTGCATTTGGTTACAAATCGACATACACTGTTGAATGAAGTTCTTGGTTTCAAAAAATATATATCAAGATACAACTTTATTTCCCTAATTGGTCTCAGATGTATTCTTGAGTGTGTGTCTCATTTATTGCCTCTGTGAGTGCAACAAATGCTAAGCACTGCCCTCTGATAAGCCTAACCGCTCGCCCGCACTACCACAAGGAGAGCTTTAGTATGATCTGCTTTTACCTCTGCACATCTGTTGGGGGTCCACTGGACTCTGCATAGTGTACTTCATTTTGTTACACTAAATAGAAAGAAAGCGCCCTACAGGGTGTCTGAGAAGCTTCAATGGCCAACGTCTCAGGTTCACAGCTGGTATTGTCTGGTGTCCCAGTACTACCCGTGTCTGTGGCACCTCATAGTTAAGGGCGGCTGAGAAGATTCAATGGCCTGCGTCTCAGGTTCACAGGGGCATTGTCTGATATTCGAATGCTACCCCGTGTCTGTGGCACCTCAAAGTTAGGGGAGCTAGTGCAACTTCCGCGTCTCAGGTTCACAGCTGGTATTGTCTGGTCTCTGACACCTCATAGTTAGGGAAGTCTGAGAAGCTTCAAAGGCCCGCGTCTCAGGTTCACAGCTGGTATTGTCTGGTCTCTGACACCTCATAGTTAGGGGAGTCTGAGAAGCTTCAATAGCCCGCGTCTCAGGTTCACAGCTGGTATTGTCTGGTCTCTGACACCTCATAGTTAGGGGAGTCTGAGAAGCTTCAATGGCCCGCGTCTCAGGTTCACAGCTGGTATTGTCTGGTCTCTGACACCTCACAGTTAGGGGAGCCTGAGAAGCTTCAACGGCCCGCGTCTCAGGTTCACAGCTGGTATTGTCTGGTCTCTGACACCTCATAGTTAGGGGAGCCTGAGAAGCTTCAATGGCCCGCGTCTCAGGTTCACAGCTGGTATTCTCTGGTCTCTGACACCTCATAGTTAGGGGAGCCAGTGAAGCTTCAATGGCCCGCGTCTCAGGTTCACAGCTGGTATTGTCTGGTCTCTGACACCTCAAAGTTAGGGGAGTCTGAGAAGCTTCAATGGCCCGCGTCTCAGGTTCACAGCTGGTATTGTCTGGTCTCTGACACCTCATAGTTAGGGGAGTCTGAGAAGCTTCAATGGCCCGCGTCTCAGGTTCACAGCTGATATTGTCTGGTCTCTGACACCTCATAGTTAGGGGAGCCAGTGAAGCTTCAATGGCCCGTGTCTCAGGTTCACAGCTGGTATTGTCTGGTCTCTGACACCTCATAGTTAGGGGAGCCTGAGAAGCTTCAATGGCCCGCGTCTCAGGTTCACAGCTGGTATTTTCTGGTCTCTGACACCTCATAGTTAGGGGAGTCTGAGAAGCTTCAATGGCCCGCGTCTCAGGTTCACAGCTGGTATTGTCTGGTCTCTGACACCTCATAGTTAGGGGAGTCTGAGAAGCTTCAATGGCCCGCGTCTCAGGTTCACAGCTGGTATTGTCTGGTCTCTGACACCTCATAGTTAGGGGAGTCTGAGAAGCTTCAATGGCCCGCGTCTCAGGTTCACAGCTGGTATTGTCTGGTCTCTGACACCTCATAGTTAGGGGAGTCTGAGAAGCTTCAATGGCCCGCGTCTCAGGTTCACAGCTGGTATTGTCTGGTCTCTGACACCTCATAGTTAGGGGAGTCTGAGAAGCTTCAATGGCCCGCGTCTCAGGTTCACAGCGGGCATTGTCTGGTCTCTGACACCTCATAGTTAGGGGAGCCTGAGAAGCTTCAATGGCCCGCGTCTCAGGTTCACAGCAGGCATTGTCTGGTCTCTGACACCTCATAGTTAGGGGAGTCTGAGATGCTTCAATGGCCCGCGTCTCAGGTTCACAGCTGGTATTGTCTGGTCTCTGACACCTCATAGTTAGGGGAGTCTGAGAAGCTTCAATGGCAAACGTCTCAGGTTCACAGCGGGCATTGTCTGGTCTCTGACACCTCATAGTTAGGGGAGTCTGAGAAGCTTCAATGGCCCGCGTCTCAGGTTCACAGCTGGTATTGTCTGGTCTCTGACACCTCATAGTTAGGGGAGCCAGTGAAGCTTCAATGGCCCGCGTCTCAGGTTCACAGCTGGTATTGTCTGGTCTCTGACACCTCATAGTTAGGGGAGCCTGAGAAGCTTCAATGGCCCGCGTCTCAGGTTCACAGCTGGTATTGTCTGGTCTCTGACACCTCATAGTTAGGGGAGTCTGGGAAGCTTCAATGGCCCGCGTCTCAGGTTCACAGCTGGTATTGTCTGGTCTCTGACACCTCATAGTTAGGGGAGCCAGTGAAGCTTCAATGGCCCGCGTCTCAGGTTCACAGCTGGTATTGTCTGGTCTCTGACACCTCATAGTTTGGGGAGTCTGAGAAGCTTCAATGGCCCGCGTCTCAGGTTCACAGCTGGTATTGTCTGGTCTCTGACACCTCATAGTTAGGGGAGTCTGAGAAGCTTCAATGGCCCGCGTCTCAGGTTCACAGCTGGTATTGTCTGGTCTCTGACACCTCATAGTTAGGGGAGTCTGAGAAGCTTCAATGGCCCGCGTCTCAGGTTCACAGATGGTATTGTCTGGTCTCTGACACCTCATAGTTAGGGGAGCTTGAGAAGCTTCAATGGCCCGCGTCTCAGGTTCACAGCTGGTATTGTCTGGTCTCTGACACCTCATAGTTAGGGGAGTCTGAGAAGCTTCAATGGCCCGCGTCTCAGGTTCACAGCGGGCATTGTCTGGTCTCTGACACCTCATAGTTAGGGGAGTCTGAGAAGCTTCAATGGCCCGCGTCTCAGGTTCACAGCTGGTATTGTCTGGTCTCTGACACCTCATAGTTAGGGGAGTCTGAGAAGCTTCAATGGCCCGCGTCTCAGATTCACAGCTGGTATTGTCTGGTCTCTGACACCTCATAGTTAGGGGAGTCTGAGAAGCTTCAATGGCCCGCGTCTCAGATTCACAGCTGGTATTGTCTGGTCTCTGACACCTCATAGTTAGGGGAGTCTGAGAAGCTTCAATGGCCTGCGTCTCAGGTTCACAGCTGGTATTGTCTGGTCTCTGACACCTCATAGTTAGGGGAGTCTGAGAAGCTTCAATGGCCCGTGTCTCAGTTTCACAGCTGGTATTGTCTGGTCTCTGACACCTCATAGTTAGGGGAGTCTGAGAAGCTTCAATGGCCCGCGTCTCAGGTTCACAGCTGGTATTGTCTGGTCTCTGACACCTCATAGTTAGGGGAGTCTGAGAAGCTTCAATGGCCCGCGTCTCAGGTTCACAGCGGGCATTGTCTGGTCTCTGACACCTCATAGTTAGGGGAGTCTGAGAAGCTTCAATGGCCCGCGTCTCAGGTTCACAGCTGGTATTGTCTGGTCTCTGACACCTCATAGTTAGGGGAGTCTGAGAAGCTTCAATGGCCCGCGTCTCAGATTCACAGCTGGTATTGTCTGGTCTTTGACACCTCATAGTTAGGGGAGTCTGAGAAGCTTCAATGGCCCGCGTCTCAGGTTTATAGCTGGTATTGTCTGGTCTCTGACACCTCACAGTTAGGGGAGCCTGAGAAGCTTCAATGGCCCGCGTCTCAGATTCACAGCTGGTATTGTCTGGTCTCTGACACCTCATAGTTAGGGGAGTCTGAGAAGCTTCAATGGCCTGCGTCTCAGATTCACAGCTGGTATTGTCTGGTCTCTGACACCTCATAGTTAGGGGAGCCTGAGAAGCTTCAATGGCCCGCGTCTCATGTTCACAGCTGGTATTGTCTGGTCTCTGACACCTCATAGTTAGGGGAGTCTGAGAAGCTTCAATGGCCTGCGTCTCAGGTTCACAGCTGGTATTGTCTGGTCTCTGACACCTCATAGTTAGGGGAGCCTGAGAAGCTTCAATGGCCCGTGTCTCAGGTTCACAGCTGGTATTGTCTGGTCTCTGACACCTCATAGTTAGGGGAGTCTGAGAAGCTTCAATGGCCCGCGTCTCAGATTCACAGCTGGTATTGTCTGGTCTCTGACACCTCATAGTTAGGGGAGTCTGAGAAGCTTCAATGGCCTGCGTCTCAGATTCACAGCTGGTATTGTCTGGTCTCTGACACCTCATAGTTAGGGGAGCCTGAGAAGCTTCAATGGCCCGCGTCTCAGGTTCACAGCTGGTATTGTCTGGTCTCTGACACCTCATAGTTAGGGGAGTCTGAGAAGCTTCAATGGCCTGCGTCTCAGGTTCACAGCTGGTATTGTCTGGTCTCTGACACCTCATAGTTAGGGGAGTCTGAGAAGCTTCAATGGCCCGTGTCTCAGGTTCACAGCTGGTATTGTCTGGTCTCTGACACCTCATAGTTAGGGGAGCCTGAGAAGCTTCAATGGCCCGCGTCTCAGGTTCACAGCGGGCATTGTCTGGTCTCTGACACCTCATAGTTAGAGGAGTCTGAGAAGCTTCAACGGCCCGCGTCTCAGGTTCACAGCGGGCATTGTCTGGTCTCTGACACCTCATAGTTAGGTGAGCCTGAGAAGCTTCAATGGCCCGCGTCTCAGGTTCACAGCTGGTATTGTCTGGTCTCTGACACCTCATAGTTAGGGGAGCCAGAGAAGCTTCAATGGCCCGCGTCTTAGGTTCACAGCTGGTATTGTCTGGTCTCTGACACCTCATAGTTAGGGGAGTCTGAGAAGATTCAATGGCCCGCGTCTCAGGTTCACAGCTGGTATTGTCTGGTCTCTGACACCTCATAGTTAGGGGAGCCTGAGAAGCTTCAAAGGCCCGCGTCTCAGGTTCACAGCTGGTATTGTCTGGTCTCTGACACCTCATAGTTAGGGGAGTCTGAGAAGCTTCAATGGCCCGCGTCTCAGGTTCACAGCTGGTATTGTCTGGTCTCTGACACCTCATAGTTAGGGGAGCCTGAGAAGCTTCAATGGCCCGCGTCTCAGGTTCACAGCTGGTATTGTCTGGTCTCTGACACCTCATAGTTAGGGGAGCCAGTGAAGCTTCAATGGCCCGCGTCTCAGGTTCACAGCTGGTATTGTCTGGTCTCTGACACCTCATAGTTAGGGGAGTCTGAGAAGCTTCAATGGCCCGCGGCTCAGGTTCACAGCTGGTATTGTCTGGTCTCTGACACCTCATAGTTAGGGGAGTCTAAGAAGCTTCAATGGCCCGCGTCTCAGGTTCACAGCTGGTATTGTCTGGTCTCTGACACCTCATAGTTAGGGGAGTCTGAGAAGCTTCAATGGCCCGCGTCTCAGGTTCACAGCTGGTATTGTCTGGTCTCTGACACCTCATAGTTAGGTGAGTCTGAGAAGCTTCAATGGCCCGCGTCTTAGGTTCACAGCTGGTATTGTCTGGTCTCTGACACCTCATAGTTAGGGGAGTCTGAGAAGCTTCAATGGCCCGCGTCTCAGGTTCACAGCTGGTATTGTCTGGTCTCTGACACCTCATAGTTAGGGGAGTCTAAGAAGCTTCAATGGCCTGCGTCTCAGGTTCACAGCTGGTATTGTCTGGTCTCTGACACCTCATAGTTAGGGGAGTCTGAGAAGCTTCAATGGCCCACGTCTCAGGTTCACAGCTGGTATTGTCTGGTCTCAGACACCTCATAGTTAGGGGAGCCTGAGAAGCTTCAATGGCCCGCGTCTCAGGTTAACAGCGGGCATTGTCTGGTCTCTGACACCTCATAGTTAGGGGAGCCTGAGAAGCTTCAATGGCCCGCGTCTCAGGTTCACAGCTGGTATTGTCTGGTCTCTGACACCTCATAGTTAGGGGAGTCTGAGAAGCTTCAATGGCCCGCGTCTCAGGTTCACAGCTGGTATTGTCTGGTCTCTGACACCTCATAGTTAGGGGAGTCCGAGAAACTTCAATGGCCCCCGTCTCAGGTTCACAGCTGGTATTGTCTGGTCTCTGACACCTCATAGTTAGGGGAGCCAGAGAAGCTTCAATGGCCCGCGTCTCAGGTTCACAGCGGGCATTGTCTGGTCTCTGACACCTCATAGTTAGGGGAGTCTGAGAAGCTTCAATGGCCCGCGTCTCAGGTTCACAGCTGGTATTGTCTGGTCTCTGACACCTCATAGTTAGGGGAGTCTGAGAAGCTTCAATGGCCCGCGTCTCAGGTTCACAGCTGGTATTGTCTGGTCTCTGACACCTCATAGTTAGGGGAGTGTGAGAAGCTTCAATGGCCTGCGTCTCAGGTTCACAGCTGGTATTGTCTGGTCTCTGACACCTCATAGTTAGGGGAGTCTGAGAAGCTTCAATGGCCCGCGTCTCAGGTTCACAGCTGGTATTGTCTGGTCTCTGACACCTCACAGTTAGGGGAGCCTGAGAAGCTTCAATGGCCTACGTCTCAGGTTCACAGGGGCATAGTCTGATGTTCGAATACTACCCCATGTCTCTGACACCTCATAGTTAGGGGAGTCTGAGAAGTTTCAATGGCCCGCGTCTCAGGTTCACAGCTGGTATTGTCTGGTCTCTGACACGTCACAGTTAGGGGAGCCTGAGAAGCTTCAACGGCCTACGTCTTAGGTTCACAGGGGCATAGTCTGATGTTCGAATACTACCCCATGTCTCTGACACCTCATAGTTAGGGGAGTCTGAGAAGCTTCAATGGCCCGCGTCTCAGGTTCACAGCTGGTATTGTCTGGTCTCTGACACCTCATAGTTAGGGTAGTCTGAGAAGCTTCAATGGCCCGCGTCTCAGGTTCACAGCGGGCATTGTCTGGTCTCTGACACCTCATAGTTAGGGGAGTCTGAGAAGCTTCAATGGCCCGCGTCTCAGGTTCACAGCTGGTATTGTCTGGTCTCTGACACCTCATAGTTAGGGGAGTCTGAGAAGCTTCAATGGCCCGCGTCTCAGGTTCACAGCTGGTATTGTCTGGTCTCTGACACCTCATAGTTAGGGGAGTCTGAGAAGCTTCAATGGCCCGCGTCTCAGGTTCACAGCTGGTGTTGTCTGGTCTCTGACACCTCATAGTTAGGGGAGTCTGAGAAGCTTCAATGGCCCGCGTCTCAGGTTCACAGCTGGTATTGTCTGGTCTCTGACACCTCATAGTTAGGGGAGCCTGAGAAGCTTCAATGGCCCGCGTCTCAGGTTCACAGCGGGCATTGTCTGGTCTCTGACACCTCATAGTTAGGGGAGCCAGAGAAGCTTCAATGGCCCGCGTCTCAGGTTCACAGCGGGCATTGTCTGGTCTCTGACACCTCATAGTTAGGGGAGTCTGAGAAGCTTCAATGGCCCGCGTCTCAGGTTCACAGCTGGTATTGTCTGGTCTCTGACACCTCATAGTTAGGGGAGTCTGAGAAGCTTCAATGGCCCGCGTCTCAGGTTCACAGCTGGTATTGTCTGGTCTCTGACACCTCATAGTTAGGGGAGCCTGAGAAGCTTCAACGGCCTACGTCTTAGGTTCACAGGGGCATAGTCTGATGTTCGAATACTACCCCATGTCTCTGACACCTCATAGTTAGGGGAGTCTGAGAAGTTTCAATGGCCCGCGTGTCAGGTTCACAGCTGGTATTGTCTGGTCTCTGACACGTCACAGTTAGGGGAGCCTGAGAAGCTTCAACGGCCTACGTCTTAGGTTCACAGGGGCATAATCTGATGTTCGAATACTACCCCATGTCTCTGACACCTCATAGTTAGGGGAGTCTGAGAAGCTTCAATGGCCCGCGTCTCAGGTTCACAGCTGGTATTGTCTGGTCTCTGACACCTCATAGTTAGGGTAGTCTGAGAAGCTTCAATGGCCCGCGTCTCAGGTTCACAGCGGGCATTGTCTGGTCTCTGACACCTCATAGTTAGGGGAGTCTGAGAAGCTTCAATGGCCCGCGTCTCAGGTTCACAGCTGGTATTGTCTGGTCTCTGACACCTCATAGTTAGGGGAGTCTGAGAAGCTTCAATGGCCCGCGTCTCAGGTTCACAGCTGGTATTGTCTGGTCTCTGACACCTCATAGTTAGGGGAGTCTGAGAAGCTTCAATGGCCCGCGTCTCAGGTTCACAGCTGGTGTTGTCTGGTCTCTGACACCTCATAGTTAGGGGAGTCTGAGAAGCTTCAATGGCCCGCGTCTCAGGTTCACAGCTGGTATTGTCTGGTCTCTGACACCTCATAGTTAGGGGAGCCTGAGAAGCTTCAATGGCCCGCGTCTCAGGTTCACAGCGGGCATTGTCTGGTCTCTGACACCTCATAGTTAGGGGAGCCAGAGAAGCTTCAATGGCCCGCGTCTCAGGTTCACAGCGGGCATTGTCTGGTCTCTGACACCTCATAGTTAGGGGAGTCTGAGAAGCTTCAATGGCCCGCGTCTCAGGTTCACAGCTGGTATTGTCTGGTCTCTGACACCTCATAGTTAGGGGAGTCTGAGAAGCTTCAATGGCCCGCGTCTCAGGTTCACAGCTGGTATTGTCTGGTCTCTGACACCTCATAGTTAGGGGAGTCTGAGAAGCTTCAATGGCCCGCGTCTCAGGTTCACAGCTGGTATTGTCTGGTCTCTGACACCTCATAGTTAGGGGAGTCTGAGAAGCTTCAATGGCCCGCGTCTCAGGTTCACAGCTGGTATTGTCTGGTCTCTGACACCTCATAGTTAGGGGAGTCTGAGAAGCTTCAATGGCCCGCGTCTCAGGTTCACAGCTGGTATTGTCTGGTCTCTGACACCTCATAGTTAGGGGAGTCTGAGAAGCTTCAATGGCCCGCGTCTCAGGTTCACAGCTGGTATTGTCTGGTCTCTGACACCTCATAGTTAGGGGAGCCTGAGAAGCTTCAATGGCCCGCGTCTCAGGTTCACAGTGGGCATTGTCTGGTCTCTGACACCTCATAGTTAGGGGAGTCTGAGAAGCTTCAATGGCCCGCGTCTCAGGTTCACAGCTGGTATTGTCTGGTCTCTGACACCTCATAGTTAGGGGAGTCTGAGAAGCTTCAATGGCCCGCGTCTCAGGTTCACAGCTGGTATTGTCTGGTCTCTGACACCTCATAGTTAGGGGAGCCTGAGAAGCTTCAATGGCCCGCGTCTCAGGTTCACAGTGGGCATTGTCTGGTCTCTGACACCTCATAGTTAGGGGAGTCTGAGAAGCTTCAATGGCCCGCGTCTCAGGTTCACAGCTGATATTGTCTGGTCTCTGACACCTCATAGTTAGGGTAGTCTGAGAAGCTTCAATGGCCCGCGTCTCAGGTTCACAGCGGGCATTGTCTGGTCTCTGACACCTCATAGTTAGGGGAGTCTGAGAAGCTTCAATGGCCCGCGTCTCAGGTTCACAGCTGGTATTGTCTGGTCTCTGACACCTCATAGTTAGGGGAGTCTGAGAAGCTTCAATGGCCCGCGTCTCAGGTTCACAGCTGGTATTGTCTGGTCTCTGACACCTCATAGTTAGGGGAGTCTGAGAAGCTTCAATGGCCCGCGTCTCAGGTTCACAGCTGGTGTTGTCTGGTCTCTGACACCTCATAGTTAGGGGAGTCTGAGAAGCTTCAATGGCCCGCGTCTCAGGTTCACAGCTGGTATTGTCTGGTCTCTGACACCTCATAGTTAGGGGAGCCTGAGAAGCTTCAATGGCCCGCGTCTCAGGTTCACAGCGGGCATTGTCTGGTCTCTGACACCTCATAGTTAGGGGAGCCAGAGAAGCTTCAATGGCCCGCGTCTCAGGTTCACAGCGGGCATTGTCTGGTCTCTGACACCTCATAGTTAGGGGAGTCTGAGAAGCTTCAATGGCCCGCGTCTCAGGTTCACAGCTGGTATTGTCTGGTCTCTGACACCTCATAGTTAGGGGAGTCTGAGAAGCTTCAATGGCCCGCGTCTCAGGTTCACAGCTGGTATTGTCTGGTCTCTGACACCTCATAGTTAGGGGAGTCTGAGAAGCTTCAATGGCCCGCGTCTCAGGTTCACAGCTGGTATTGTCTGGTCTCTGACACCTCATAGTTAGGGGAGTCTGAGAAGCTTCAATGGCCCGCGTCTCAGGTTCACAGCTGGTATTGTCTGGTCTCTGACACCTCATAGTTAGGGGAGTCTGAGAAGCTTCAATGGCCCGCGTCTCAGGTTCACAGCTGGTATTGTCTGGTCTCTGACACCTCATAGTTAGGGGAGTCTGAGAAGCTTCAATGGCCCGCGTCTCAGGTTCACAGCTGGTATTGTCTGGTCTCTGACACCTCATAGTTAGGGGAGCCTGAGAAGCTTCAATGGCCCGCGTCTCAGGTTCACAGTGGGCATTGTCTGGTCTCTGACACCTCATAGTTAGGGGAGTCTGAGAAGCTTCAATGGCCCGCGTCTCAGGTTCACAGCTGGTATTGTCTGGTCTCTGACACCTCATAGTTAGGGGAGTCTGAGAAGCTTCAATGGCCCGCGTCTCAGGTTCACAGCTGGTATTGTCTGGTCTCTGACACCTCATAGTTAGGGGAGTCTGAGAAGCTTCAATGGCCCGCGTCTCAGGTTCACAGCTGGTATTGTCTGGTCTCTGACACCTCATAGTTAGGGGAGTCTGAGAAGCTTCAATGGCCCGCGTCTCAGGTTCACAGCTGGTATTGTCTGGTCTCTGACACCTCATAGTTAGGGGAGTCTGAGAAGCTTCAATGGCCCGCGTCTCAGGTTCACAGCTGGTATTGTCTGGTCTCTGACACCTCATAGTTAGGGGAGCCTGAGAAGCTTCAATGGCCCGCATCTCAGGTTCACAGCTGGTATTGTCTGGTCTCTGACACCTCATAGTTAGGGGAGCCAGTGAAGCTTCAATGGCCCGCGTCTCAGGTTCACAGCTGGTATTGTCTGGTCTCTGACACCTCATAGTTAGGGGAGTCTGAGAAGCTTCAATGGCCCGCGTCTCAGGTTCACAGTTGATATTGTCTGGTCTCTGACACCTCATAGTTAGGGGAGTCTGGGAAGCTTCAATGGCCCGCGTCTCAGGTTGACAGCGGGCATTGTCTGGTCTCTGACACCTCAAAGTTAGGGGAGTCTGAGAAGCTTCAATGCCCCGCGTCTCAGGTTCACAGCTGGTATTTTCTGGTCTCTGACACCTCATAGTTAGGGGAGTCTGAGAAGCTTCAATGGCCCGCGTCTCAGGTTCACAGCTGGTATTGTCTGGTCTCTGACACCTCATAGTTAGGGGAGTCTGGGAAGCTTCAATGGCCCGCGTCTCAGGTTCACAGCTGGTATTGTCTGGTCTCTGACACCTCATAGTTAGGGGAGTCTGAGAAGCTTCAATGGCCCGCGTCTCAGGTTCACAGCTGGTATTGTCTGGTCTCTGACACCTCATAGTTAGGGGAGTCTGAGAAGCTTCAAAGGCCCGCGTCTCAGGTTCACAGCTGGTATTGTCTGGTCTCTGACACCTCATAGTTAGGGGAGTCTGAGAAGCTTCAATGGCCCGCGTCTCAGGTTCACAGCTGGTATTGTCTGGTCTCTGACACCTCATAGTTAGGGGAGTCTGAGAAGCTTCAATGGCCCGCGTCTCAGGTTCACAGCTGGTATTGTCTGGTCTCTGACACCTCATAGTTAGGGGAGCCTGAGAAGCTTCAATGGCCCGCATCTCAGGTTCACAGCTGGTATTGTCTGGTCTCTGACACCTCATAGTTAGGGGAGCCAGTGAAGCTTCAATGGCCCGCGTCTCAGGTTCACAGCTGGTATTGTCTGGTCTCTGACACCTCATAGTTAGGGGAGTCTGAGAAGCTTCAATGGCCCGCGTCTCAGGTTCACAGCTGATATTGTCTGGTCTCTGACACCTCATAGTTAGGGGAGTCTGGGAAGCTTCAATGGCCCGCGTCTCAGGTTGACAGCGGGCATTGTCTGGTCTCTGACACCTCAAAGTTAGGGGAGTCTGAGAAGCTTCAATGCCCCGCGTCTCAGGTTCACAGCTGGTATTTTCTGGTCTCTGACACCTCATAGTTAGGGGAGTCTGAGAAGCTTCAATGGCCCGCGTCTCAGGTTCACAGCTGGTATTGTCTGGTCTCTGACACCTCATAGTTAGGGGAGTCTGGGAAGCTTCAATGGCCCGCGTCTCAGGTTCACAGCTGGTATTGTCTGGTCTCTGACACCTCATAGTTAGGGGAGTCTGAGAAGCTTCAATGGCCCGCGTCTCAGGTTCACAGCTGGTATTGTCTGGTCTCTGACACCTCATAGTTAGGGGAGTCTGAGAAGCTTCAATGGCCCGCGTCTCAGGTTCACAGCTGGTATTGTCTGGTCTCTGACACCTCATAGTTAGGGGAGTCTGAGAAGCTTCAAATGCCCGCGTCTCAGGTTCACAGCTGGTATTGTCTGGTCTCTGACACCTCATAGTTAGGCGAGCCAGTGAAGCTTCAATGGCCCGCGTCTCAGGTTCACAGCTGGTATTGTCTGGTCTCTGACACCTCATAGTTAGGGGAGCCTGAGAAGCTTCAATGGCCCGCGTCTCAGGTTCACAGCTGGTATTGTCTGGTCTCTGACACCTCATAGTTAGGGGAGCCTGAGAAGCTTCAATGGCCCGCGTCTCAGGTTCACAGCTGGTATTGTCTGGTCTCTGACACCTCATAGTTAGGGGAGTCTGAGAAGCTTCAATGGCCCGCGTCTCAGGTTCACAGCTGGTATTGTCTGGTCTCTGACACCTCATAGTTAGGGGAGTCTGAGAAGCTTCAATGGCCCGCGTCTCAGGTTCACAGCTGGTATTGTCTGGTCTCTGACACCTCATAGTTAGGGGAGTCTGAGAAGCTTCAATGGCCCGCGTCTCAGGTTCACAGCTGGTATTGTCTGGTCTCTGACACCTCATAGTTAGGGGAGCCAGAGAAGCTTCAATGGCCCGCGTCTCAGGTTCACAGCGTGCATTGTCTGGTCTCTGACACCTCATAGTTAGGGGAGTCTGAGAAGCTTCAATGGCCCGCGTCTCAGGTTCACAGCTGGTATTGTCTGGTCTCTGACACCTCATAGTTAGGGGAGTCTGAGAAGCTTCAATGGCCCGCGTCTCAGGTTCACAGCTGGTATTGTCTGGTCTCTGACACCTCATAGTTAGGGGAGTCTGAGAAGCTTCAATGGCCCGCGTCTCAGGTTCACAGCTGGTATTGTCTGGTCTCTGACACCTCATAGTTAGGGGAGTCTGAGAAGGTTCAATGGCCTGCATCTCAGGTTCACAGCTGGTATTGTCTGGTCTCTGACACCTCATAGTTAGGGGAGCCAGAGAAGCTTCAATGGCCCGCGTCTCAGGTTCACAGCGGGCATTGTCTGGTCTCTGACACCTCATAGTTAGGGGAGTCTGAGAAGCTTCAATGGCCCGCGTCTCAGGTTCACAGCTGGTATTGTCTGGTCTCTGACACCTCATAGTTAGGGGAGTCTGAGAAGCTTCAATGGCCCGCGTCTCAGGTTCACAGCTGGTATTGTCTGGTCTCTGACACCTCATAGTTAGGGGAGCCTGAGAAGCTTCAATGGCCCGCGTCTCAGGTTCACAGCTGGTATTGTCTGGTCTCTGACACCTCATAGTTAGGGGAGTCTGAGAAGCTTCAATGGCCCGCTCTCAGGTTTATAGCTGGTATTGTCTGGTATTCTAATTCTACCCCATGTCTGTAGCACCTCATAGTTAGGGAAGCCTCAGAAGCGTCAATGGCCCGCGTCCCAGGTTCACAGCTGGTATTGTCTGGTGTCCCTGTGTCGGTGACACCGCATAGTTATAGGCACTGGGAAGCTTAAGGGTCCTGTATCTTGGAATCTACCATCCGCTGTAGAATTGACCCTTTGCACCTCTGGCAGTGCACCAGATAGCTCTGCTGGACTTCGACAACACACTAGACACAAAGCAGTGCCAGTCCCAAGTAGATCAGGATATTCCAGGAGCAGGGTCCAGGCCTGATGAGGAGCTTTGCAGCAATGTTTACTTTTGTGATGACAGTGGATGCGGCCATCACGGGGATGGACCGCCATTGATGGAGGGCTGGTACGGATGCCCGCTAACTACATGCAGCTCCTCACTTGCCCGTCCGCAATCATCAAGGGCAGTATGTGAGGCCATTTTGCTTCCCCTGGTGGTCTGTAGAAGCAGACAGGCAGCCATGTCCACAGGATCAAATCAGTCTGAGCACGTATCACAAAATCAGACTATATTCAAGGATAACCCTCTCTTAGAACAGTTTTCAAAGAGTAATGGAAGTTAGCAAGAAAACCTAAGAATAACATGATGAAATGGAACGAAAGGGGCCAGAGCCCTCACAAAACCACTGGCTCTATATCTTGATGGCTCCCTGAGACTTCTTGTGTCCTCTGATTACAAAGAACTTCAGAACAAAGAACAACACAAGGCTGAAAGGACCCTACGAATGATTGATGAGTATTGTGCTGTATCCTGCCGTCCTAGTCATTCAAACGGGCTCGCTTGACTGACTGGATCCCAGACAAAAGCTGATGACTTATATTGGCCAATAGGATAACGTTGTGCCATAGGTTGAACGGATAAGGTCAGAGTCACACAGATAAACATAGCATACCACATATAAATGTCTACCTGCCAGTTGGTGCTTTATCGACTCGTGAGGCGAGATCCCCCATGCATCGTAATCCCGCTGGCTGGATCATCATTAATGCATATGATGGATTACTGTTGATATTGGCAACCTCTCACATTGTAACACTGGCTGGACCATAGTTCAACACACATAAAGAAGGGGGAAGAGGACAACTTCCTACCCCAACCTCCACAAATAAACTGTGTATACACAAAAGGAGTTAGGAATGTAAACTTCTCACTTATTAAGTGTAAGTGGCATGTGCTAGGTGTGTAAAAACTGCCCTTACCCAGAAAGTGTGGCATGCTTCATCATAGGGCCTGCTAACTGACACCCCTGCGCAGACCAATGCCTGGGAAGGAGCAAAGGGAAGGGGAAGACAAAACAAATATAAAAATAATAATAAAAGGATCAACAAATTAAATGTGCATATAGTGAAATCTAAAACTGACTCGGATATATCCACCCTTTATGCTTAATTCCTGGTCATCTGACCAGGGTTAAAAAGAAGAAGGATGGTGGTGAAAGGGATTGTTAGCAGCCCCTTACTCCTCCTCACTGCAAACTTGTCAACATGTTTCATTTTTTTTTTTTTTTTTTTTTTTTTTTTTTAAATACATTTTACAGAATATCACTGGTTTGACGCTTTTCAAATCAAAACCCAAAATACATTTGTAACACCAAATCATATAGCAGAAGGACCTAACCTTTAATCTCCATCAATTACTATGCCATCCTCTCTTTCCATATGTTTATTGGTTCCCAAATTTTCAACCCCAATCTCCTTCCCCTCTTCCCCTTCCGAGCATATATAGCTCTCTCAAGATTATAGCTAGCTAGCAGATTTGATAGCCATACTTGTAAATCAGGGGGTACCTTGTCCAACCATACTCTTGCAACTATTAATCTCAGTACTGCCATTGCTACAAACATAAATTCCTTATGATCCAATCCAACTTGATTATCTACTCCAAACAGAATCATCCTAGGCGTTAGTTTAACTCTCATATCAAGAGTATTATTAATCAAATCTTCTATACTTTGGATCAAGGTATATAACTGAGGGCAAGTAGCAAACATATGGATAATGTCGGCAGCTGCTGCATTACACCGTGGACAAGTAATTCCAGTGGACCCTCCCCACTTAGCTAGCCTCGCTGGGGTGTAATACAGCGAGAATAGCGTCTTATAGTGTTGCGATTGCAAGGGTCCAGAGCGCAGGATGGTACATCCCAAGTTTAAAGAATCTTGAAAACTTCCTGCATCCTCTCCCAACTTTCCGACCCACTTAGTGCTAACTTTCTCCAGATCATCCATCTTCCCTTTGGTTAGTATTGCATAGAAAGATCTAATTGTGCAATCCCCTCCTGCTTTTATCTTTTCCAAGAGTTCATTTTTATTAAACCCCTCCCTGCCACCTTGCTTGTGCAATAAAAAACTCCGTACCTGCAGGTATTTGAAGAAGTCCTTTCTCTCAATCCCATATTTAGCGCAAAGATCTATGAACTGGATTACCCCATCCCCATCTATTATATCCCCAATCTGCTCTATCCCTTTCTGCGTCCATCCCAACATTGTTAAGTCACCAAAAATTTCCATCGGAAAGGAACAGTTTTTGTAAAGCCTTACATACCTATTATATCTGCCCATTCCCATTCTCTTAAGAAATGTATTCCATATTCTAGTTGCTGCCATCATGGTCTTAAACCTTGTTCTTTTATAATATCCGAATTCTACTCTATTTAACAAATTATTTTCTGCCTCCGCCCCCAGTATAATAGCATACACTTCCGTGGACAATGTCCCAACCCTTGCAACACTTCCTCCACCCCCAATTATTCCCTGCATGTATTGTAATGCAGCAGCCATCTGATACATCCGAAAGTCAGGGGCTCCCCAGCCCCCTCTCTCTCTGGGTAAAGTCATGTACCTATACGCTCTACGGGTCTTTCCATGTGCCCAGATAAATCTGTTCAGAGTCCTTTCTATTAAATTAAACCATCTGGCTTCGAAAACTAAAGGAATAGTGCGGAAAAAATATAAAAATTTAGGTAAGATTAACATTTTAACAACATTTGTGCATCCCATAAGGGAAAGGTGTAGGTTATTCATTCTTTCAAGGTCTTTCTTAACTTTGCCTATTAGCGGATCCAGATTTAACTCTACTACTCTTTCCAATTTTGCAGTTAGTGTTACTCCTAGATATACTGCTGAATCAACCACCCTGCTATCCACACACGGAGTATATCTATTTTTAATAATCTGGGTCTTAGTTCTATTTAAGCTGTACCCTGATAGTTTCCCAAATTTCTGAGCCTCTAACTCTATCTCCTTTATAGCTAGAGTAGGGTTCGGAGTTAAAATTGCCACATCATCTGCGTAGGCTAAGGACTTCACCACATTTTCATTTCTTTTCATTGGAGGTATCCTTGCATTCTCCTCCAACCTACGTAGTAAGGGTTCCAGATATAGTGCGAACAATAGGGGAGAGGAAGGGCATCCCTGTCTGGTCCCCCTGGCTATTTTTACTACATCTGAAAGCCCCCCATTCACCCTTATCCTCGCTGCCGGATTCTTATACAGTACCTGGATCGCTTTTATAAAGGATTCACCCAACCCACACCATCTCATTACACACCAAAGATATTTCCAGTCCACCCTATCGAATGCCTTCTCGGCATCGAGAAAAAGTGCTGCTACAGGATCTCCTAGTATTTCTGCGTGATCGAATACTGTAATTACAGTTCTTACATGTTGCGTAGTCCCTTTCCCAGGTATAAAGCCATGCTGGATAGGGGTCACTAACTGCTCAATCACTCCTGCAAGTCTCTTTGCTAAAATCTTAGAATATATTTTAATATCCGAATTCATTAATGTTATTGGCCTATATGATCCTGGCGTTTCTGGTGGCTTTCCTTTTTTTAAAATTACTATTATATTAGCCCCCCCCCCATGACTCTGGGCTAATGTCTCCTACCTGTGCTTGTTGCATAATTATACACATGTCTGCTAATAGTTTGTTTTTGAAAGTCTGATAAAATTCTAACGGAAATTGGTCTGGCCCTGTTGCTTTACCTTTCGGCAAGCTATCCAGAGCTTCCTCCACCTCTCCTAGCAATATTGGACTGTCCAATATTTCTTTATCCTCTTCTGATATCGCCGAAGGGGATATGTTATCCAAATATTCCTCAATCTCCCCCAAGTTTGGTACCTCTTCTGGAGTATATAAATCTGCGTAGAACTTCCTAAATACCTCTCTTACTGCATCTGTCTCCATAACCAAATTTCCCTGTATATCCCGTATTTCTTTTACTCCTGCTTCGGCTGCTCTCTGCCTAGTTCTAACTGCCAGCACCCGCCCTACCTTTTCACTAAGCTCATATGTCTTTTCCTTGTTGGACAAAAATTTGTCTACCGCCTGCCTAGCCAGGCCTTCCACTGCCTCTGCCTTTAATGCTATTATTCTAAACAGACAATCCTCCAGAGGACTATTATTCCTTATTAACCTACTTAGATTCTCCTCCTCCCTTAGTAAATTGTGCTCTACCAGCTCTCTCCTTACCCTTTCTCTTTTTTGTCTACCCAACACAAAACTCAATGTTTCACCCCTTATTCCTGCTTTAAATGCATCCCAAACTACTCCTACAGCTGCCGTCCCCCTATTAATGTCCCAAAACCCTTTAATCCATTTTGACATGTGCTCCTTATATGCAAGATCCCTTAAAAGTCCCCTCTCAAACGTCCATTGTGCAGGTGATCTTTGTAAGTAATTATTTTCAATGGTAAGTATTACTGGGCTGTGATCTGAGACCACCCTTGGAAGTTTCTCAATCTGTGCCCCCGATAACAAGCTACTAGTTATAAGAAAATAGTCCAGCCTAACCAATATTTTATGAGGGGCCGAGAAAAAGGTACTTCCATCAAGATGTGGATGTAATTTTATCCAAGGATCAATCAAAGAATTATTCCTAACCATATCCGCCAGCGCCCTGAACACCTTCCTTTTCCTCCCTCTATAAATTGCATCTATCTGTGTAAATGAGCTCTCTAAATCATGTAAATTGAGATCACCACAACAGATTATGGGTTCAGGCCACTGTGCCAGCTCTGCATCAAGAAACTGAAATACCTCAGGATCATCTTCAGTGGATCCATAGATGGTGGCTAATGATATTTTCTGTCCCCGAAAGGAAATTTCCGCTATAGCCCATCTTCCCCATTTATCCTCCTTCTTTTTCCCCACTACCATATCCCTGTGTCTACCCAAAATTGCCACTCCTCTAGTCCTAGTTTCTTGTTTAGAACTGGCCAATACCCTGAACCCAAGTTGTTCCATTAGATACATCTTGCTCGCCTCAATATGGGTTTCCTGCAGACATACCAAGTCCAACCGCAGGGTTTTTAAATATGCAGCTACCTTCATTCTCTTATTTAAATCATTTAAGCCACACACATTAATTGATGCTATCCTACATATCATTGCATTAACAAGTGTATATACCAGCTAAAACAGTCAATCTTTATCAGCCTAAAACCAATCTGTATATCTCCTCTATACCCCATCAACATATCAATGTGCAAAATCATAATCAACCAATTGTTATTCTCCCCCCCCACACCCCCCTCCCTTGCCGCCCCTGCTCTACTCACCCCTCCCCATCCCCCCCCTTCACAGGCAAATAGGTCAGCCGACCTATGTGTGCCCGCCTTGTGTTGCGCAAGTCGCTTCCTTCTCTCATCCAACTATTTGCTTTTTCGTGTCACCCACTGATCCCTTTATATCCTATATACTCCCCCGGGCACTTATGCTCCTTTTTGTTTCTTCATTTCCTCTAGAAAGATTCCTGCTTTGATTTCTGAGTTAAACATCCAGGTTCTCCCTCTGACAATTACCTTTAGTCTAGCAGGGTAGAGTAAATACGCCTCAGAACCAAGAGCCTGAAATGGTGCAATCAGCTGCCTCATCTTCCACCTCCTCTCTACAGTAAAATGACAGAAGTCAGGCCTGGCGAAAAAGGTACTATTCTCAAAAGTTCTCCTACTCTCTGGCCTTGCTTTGGCTAGGATCTCCTCCCTAAGCAGAAAATTCCCAACATAGACTAGTATAGCCCTTGGCTGATTTTTTTGCCCACCTCTTCCTGCTCCCCCTACTTCTCCCCCCCTCTTTAATGCAAAGGGGAACCTGTGTGCCCTTTGTATTTCTGTTTCCCACTGCCACTGGGACTCTGGGAATGCGCCCCTCAAAAGATTTATCACAAACTGCCTAGCGTCCTGCCCCTCTGCCCCTTCCTCCACACCCAAAAGGCGGACATTGTTCCTTCTCTGCCGATTCTCAAAATCCTCCATCTTCCAGCGCATATCCTCCGCCATTTTCTCATGTTCGGTCTTAAACGTTTGCCAACTCCCCACGTCGTCCTCGAGCTTCCCTGTCCGCTCCTCCACCTCTGTGACTCTGTCAACCAACTCATCATACAGTTTATTAACCTTCCTTAGGCTATTCTGTATTTTCTTTGATGCCTGCCTTGCTCTGCGGCTTTCTGTTCTTGCTTCGTGTTGCATCTGCCTTAACGTTGAGAATAAAGTCTGGAAAGGGTCTTGTGGGGGAGGGATATTGCCACTTGTGGTTCTCTCAGCCTTATTAGCATGCATATCTTCCTCCTGGTACACTTGAGAGGTTGCTGAGTAATCCCATAGGAGACGTTTCTCTACTTTAGTGTGTTTCCTCTTTTTCATAGTAGACTCTTTACCAGAGGTGCTTATGCCTGACTCTGTGCCTTCATCTTCCTCTGTACTTGATTCTGCCGATGACAGTGACTCAGAGTCTTCATTTACAGAGAAGAACTCTCCCTCTCCTTCTAGGGATGTACATTCTCCCCCATGGGGCTGTTTAGTTACATTAGTCCCCTCCTCAAGGTTTTGTTTTGTGGAACTTGCTATACTTTCTCTGCTCCCCCAGGAACCAGTCACTTTACGAGATTCATTAATTTCTTTCTCTACCTGCATTAGTGCGCCAAGCATGTCTGCTGTAGTGTCTCCCCTGGTGCCTGTGTTCTCTTTTCCAGCTTTTCCACTGACATTCACCCCTTTACCTCTATCTTCCGCTGGCATTTCGTCCTCAGCGTGAGCTCCTGCATGTTCACCGTCTGTCTGCGGTGTTACAGCCTTCTGCGCCTCTCTCCGCGCTGCCTCGGCCCGTTGCCTAGCAACCACCTTCGCGTCTTCCGTGTTCGTGTCAGTTGCGTCCTCGAGGACGTTTCCAGCAGCAGCAGCGGGAGTGTCAGCGTCTTGATTTTGAAGGATACTCGGGCTACCTGCATCTACAGATTCTGTCGCTGGCTCCAAGGGTTTTCCCGCTAGCATCTCTGCCACGGTGGGTTGACGCATAATTATGTCCCGAGCCTTTTGCTCGTCTCCCTTCGCCGGCTGTGACATGCTTTTACCCGCCGTACTAGTTACTTTTCCGATCACGTTCAGTTTCCGCATGTCACTCTTCTTACTTTTTTCCGCTGGTGGAGGAATTAATTTTTTGATCGCGCCTGTATTCCTTGCTGGCAGGGGATCCCCTTTCCCACTACCAGCTCCCCCTGTCTTCATTGCAACCGGAGTATCGGGGGGTTTCCTTGTTCTATCGTTTACTTTTTCCTTATCTTTTTCTTGATTGACCATGCGTGTGGGTGGTTTGGGAGCCATATGCCGGCGCGTTTTACCAAAGTGCAAAAGTCCTTCTTTCAGCAGTCTCCAAACCTGCCCAATCCGTAGCAGTTTCTTCTTGAGGGATATCCTTTCAAGCCAGCAACGCCCGGTCTCCATTAGATCCTTTCTTCATGGGTGGCACAGAATTCTCTTTCCATTCATTTCTTGAGAGAAGGAGAGTGCGACCTCTCAGCACAACAGCTCGGCGGCCATCTTGCCCCACTTGTCAACATGTTTCAGCCGTTTTTTAGCGTTCCCAAGGATCTAAAATGCTTTCTTCAGGACCTTTGATCCCATATATATACCCCCTCTGTCCTACATTGATTCTGTAGTCGTGTAAATGTCCCTTTCAATCAGGGGTTATTCAAAACACACTTCATTGATATCTGTGGATATAAGTATGACTAATATGATACTAACATCAAGTATAATGGGGTGACCCGAAGACCCTCCGAACTTGGGTGTGTAGAGTATATGCTAATATTGGTTCTGTCCGGTAAAGAAATTACTTTAATCTGTCATAAACATTTATGCATGAAGAAAGAAGAACACACCTAATTTGAATTAATCAAAAGGAAATGTACTACAATGTAATAATTTGTTTGCTTTTTACAATTTTATCTGGTTGTAACACAGTCAGGCTGTCACAAAAAGCAAAACATATTAAAAACCGACACAAGGCTAGCTAGTCTGTGATAAGGTGATCTAGAGGTGAAAAGGTGCTTTAAGTGAATAAACTATATAAAGTGCGGTACAATTGGTATCTAAAATTTGCAATTCAATGGACATCAGTCCCTAGACACATGAATCTCCAGTTAACATACGCTTGCTCAGCTTTTCACATGGAGTGGAGAGGGTAGGGAATAGATTGAACAGGTACATCAACGTTTCGACCCAAAGAAGGAGTCCCAGCGGGTCTTCTTCAGGACTCGGAGGGACAGCCAGGGGGGCTGGTAACCAAAACCAGTAGGGTTCTTTAGTGGATAAACTACCAAGGGTTGCATTCTTGGCAATGATGATAATGAATTACATCAGATTATGATCCACCAACGGGTGGAATTTTAAAGCAGTGATGGTGATGAATCATATCAAAAGGCAGTTGTAGCATGAGTCAAAATGCTGTGTTGGGCCGGCATTGAAAGTAAACAGCCAGGCTATATATATATTCACTAAAAAAGCCAAAGGTTACTGGAACGTTATAGTTAGGAGATAGAATAAAAACAATCCTAGAAATACAGTGAAAAAAAAACAAAGGTTACAGGGACTTTATAGTTAGGCTCACATTTCACTTGTACAAAACGAGAGAAATTCAGCATTTATAGTTAGCTGGGCTAACTATAACTTAAGACCCCACAATGCACTACTTATGCAAGGATGTGGCCCAAAGGTTATAGAGTTGTTATAGTTAGACTGACGTTTTACTCATACAAAACCAGAGAAATTCTGCTGGTATAGTTAGTGAGCTAACTATAACTCACACCCCCTCAATGCACTGCTTATGACCTCACATATGACATCACTCATGACATGGTCAGTGACATCACTGATGACATCTCAAATGACATCATTGATGACCTCATCCAGTGACTGTTAGTGTTTTTAAAAAGTTTGAGTGTTAAATGATATACCAAGGTGTATTGGTGAACCATTGGGTGTACGAGTGGGTACGTGGCCAACTGTATAAATGAGTGATTAGTGTCTCAGTGGATGTATGGGTGAGTGACTGTTTGTGTGAATGTCTGCATCTGTCTTTCAGTTGGTGTCTAAGTAGCTGTAAGCTGTGTGAGTGGGCATGTGAGTTTCTGTATGGGTTAATGATGGAATGAGTATCTCTATGGGTGTCCGAGTGTCTGTCTGGGTGGGTGATAAGTGAGTGGGCGAGTCAGAGGCTATATGGGTCAGTGAGTGCATGTGTGTGGAGCTGTATGGGTGAGTGAGTGTGTGTATGGCTGTGTCAGTGAATGAGTGCATGTATTAGTGGTATATGGATGAGTAACTGGGTATGTGAAAGGCGATATAGGTGAGTGATATGGTATATGCGTGACTGCATGGGTGAGTGAGTGAATGTGAGGGTGACTGTTAGGGTGAGTAATTGCTTGTGTCATTGTCTGTATAGGTGAGTGAGTGCATGTTAGTATCTGTATGAGTATGTGAGTGAGTGTGTGTGCAACTGTATGGGCGAGTAAGTGGCTGTGTGAGTGACTCCATGTGTGAGTGAGTAGCTGTGTGAGTAGCTTGATGAGTGACTGACTCAGTGCATGAGAGGCTGTATGGGATATGTAAGTGGCAGTATTAGTGAGTGAGTGAGTGTATGAGTAGCTGCATGGGTAAGTGAATGGATGTGTGTGTTGATCTATGAATCTAATCTAAACTATGACTTTATTTTGCCAGTATAAAAGTATAAAACTTGTGCACAATTTTTTTTAAATTCCTGTTAAAATTATACACTGATGTACAACTTCACTAAAAGGAAATTTGTATATAAAGAAATCTCGTATTACTAATAAAGTATTTTGAATTACGAAATGTGCTTTTTTGTTTTTATAGCACACTGTAAAAACAAGACCAGACAGTAACATGTGAATGGATCGGGTAATGACTGGAAAGGTTAAGGGCAGAACTGCATTGTCTAAAATTGAGGCTACACATGAGTGACAAAATATATCTTTTTCTTTCCTCAGTATACAGGCTGCAAAAGAATACGTTATAACACATGAAGCTCCCCTTGTCGGGTCCGTGCATCACATGGGCAAGCTGAGAGTGCATCTACAGAGTAAGAGTTAGAAGGAAATCCCAACATAAAAGGATACATTTTAGATGAAACCTCAGCAACAGGTGTCTATGTTGGTACCTTGTGACAAAAGATAAATATGTAGTGTCAGTATTGTTTATTCTGAGTGTAAAGGTTGTATTGTAGGACCTTGGACTTAGTACAATTAGAATCCCATCTATCTCTCTTTGATTTTCCTGTTATTAACTCTTTTAATTCTGCCTTAGAAACAGATGAACATGTTAATGGATTGTCAAATAATTTGCCCATGGAAATTGGAATGTAAGATGTTCTTTACATATTGAAGCCAATTTACCTTAATTATACCATCTATGGTTAAGCAGTCCTGCACGATTTCTTTAGCTTTAGTGATTCTCTTTTCCCGATTGAATTCCATAGGAGCAGGGGAGCAGAACTAAACTTATCTGAGATATAAGGTACATCCAGTTCAGAATGGCAGTGGTAGGTGGAACCCGAATGAGGGACACCAGCTAACCTTTTTAAAAAGCTGTCCTCAATTTGTTGGAGAGTAGATGTATTAGCTATTCCCCATATAGCTGCCCCATATGAGGCAACATATATCAAATTTTGCCTCATAGATCTTTTTTAACTGTTTCTATGGGTTTAGAACCAAGATTTTTCATGAATCCAAACAGGGCTCCTAAACTTCTTTGCATCAGGAAACCTCTGTTCGCCACCATGTTTTGCCATGTGTTTTTTAATCAAAAAGTATTCCTAGGTAGGAAAAGGTGTCCACCACCTTCAACTTTCTCTCTTCAATGGTTACTCTTGGTTCTTTTTTAAGTCTGGGTCCTGCCACCAGCACATATGACTTGGATTCATTTATCCTGAGATCCAAATTATGCATAAACTTAATATAGGTTCCTATTAGGCGCTGCAATGCAGTGCTGGACCAGGCCAGTAACACCACATTGTCCGCATATAGGAGTATCGGAACAGGAGATAAACCAACAAAAGGGACATCTTGAGTGGATCCAATCAACTCAGCTTCCACAGCTTTAGTATATAAAAAACTAAAATGGGGCAAGAACTCACCTCTGTCTTACACCATGGGTAATCCCAAAATGCCTTGTACATTCACCCCGTCTCCCATAACCGACACACACTGAATCAGCTGAATACATATCATGGAAGAAGTTAATTATGGACCCATCTATGCCCATGTCTTCCATTAATGACCAAGGTTTTCCATGAACCACACAATCGAAGGCTGCTGATGTGCATAAATGCCATATAAAGATGGCCTTCCCTAGCCGCAGTATACTTCCCGATTAGCAAATTTAAGTTAAAACACTGATCAACTGTGCCCTTTCCCCTTCTAAAACCATATTGATCACAAGACAATATGTTTCTTTCCTGAGCCCAAGATTCTAGCCTGTTCAGGAGTAAACAACCCATTCATTTTGCTGTGCTATCCTAAAGAGATATGGGTCTATAGTTTTTTGGGATAGCCTTGCCCCCTTTTTGAATATTGGAATGATGTTAGTCTTTTCCAAGAAGGGGGCACTCCTGTTTAGGCTAGAACATTAAAAACACAGGTTAATATTGGGGCCCATAGCGCCTCGTCAGTTAAAAAGAAATCAATAGGGACGCCATCGGAGCTGCTGCCTTCAGGGTGCTACACTGATTCAGGGCAAATCTCATTTCAGCCAGGCTAAATGATAATGAGATGTCAAGGGTGGGTGACAGAAGACCAGATGACACCTGAGATTCACTCTGCGGTTTCCCAAAGACTTCTTCAAAATATGCCACCCATGCCTCCACCCATGCCTCCACTCATGCCTCCACCCATGCCTCCACCCATGCCTCCACTCATGCCTCCACTCATGCCTCCACCCATGCCCCTACCCATGCCGCCACCCATGCCTCCACCCATGCCCTCACCCATGCCTCCACCCATGCCGCCACCCATGCCTCCACCCATGTCCCCACCCATGCCGCCACCCATGCCTCCGCCCATGCCTCCACTCATGCCTCCACCCATGCCTCCACCCATGCCTCCACCCATGCCTCCACCCCTGCCTCCACCCATGCCTCCACTCATGCCTCCACTCATGCCGCCACCCATGCCTCCACCCATGCCTCCACCCATGCCTCTACCCATGCTTCCACCCATGTTGCCACCCATGTCTCCACCCATGCCTCTACTCATGCTTCCACCCATGTTGCCACCCATGCCTCCACCCATGCCTCCACCCATGCCTCCACCCATGCCTCCACCCATGCCTCCACCCATGCCTCTACCCATGCTTCCACCCATGCCCTCACCCATGCCTCCACCCATGCCGCCACCCATGCCTCCACCCATGCCGCCACCCATGCCTCCACCCATGCCTCCACCCATGCCTCCACCCATGCCGCCACCCATGCCTCCACCCATGCCTCCACCCATGCCTCCACTCATGCCTCCACCCATGACTCCACACATGCCTCCACTCATGCCTCCACGCATGCCTCCACCCATGCCGCCACCCATGCCGCCACCCATGCCTCCACCCATGCCTCCACCCATGCCTCCACTCATGCCTCCACCCATGCCTCCACCCATGCCTCCACTCATGCCTCCACCCATGCCGCCACCCATGCCTCCACCCATGCCTCCACCCATGCCTCCACCCATGCCTCCACTCATGCCTCCACTCATGCCGCCACCCATGCCTCCACCCATGCCTCCACCCATGCCGCCACCCATGCCTCCACCCATGCCTCCACCCATGCCTCCACCCATGCCTCCACTCATGCCTCCACCCATGCCTCCACCCATGCCTCCACCCATGCCTCCACCCATGCCTCCACTCATGCCTCCACCCATGCCTCCACCCATGCCTCCACCCATGCCGCCACCCATGCCTCCACTCATGGCTCCACCCATGCCGCCACCCATGCCTCCACCCATGCCTCCACTCATGGCTCCACCCATGCCGCCACCCATGCCTCCACCCATGCCTCTACCCATGCTTCCACCCATGTTGCCACCCATGTCTCCACCCATGCCTCTACTCATGCTTCCACCCATGTTGCCACCCATGCCTCCACCCCTGCCTCCACCCATGCCTCCACCCAGGCCTCCACCCATGCCTCCACCCATGACCCCACTCCATCTGAAATGCAATAGCTGCCTGGTCACTGAAAGCAAGGAATTCAGTATTGATATGAGAAAGCTTGACTCCAGAGGGTTCAGGAAGCAAAATACAGTCAATCGTGGAACTGCATAGCTGGAAGGAACATGTAGGGACTGGTTGACTCGTTTTGGTATCCACTGGATTCATTAACTCAAGATTATTAATTATGAGTTGTTTGTTTAATGCTTTGCCATAGTCATTAAGCCCAAAGTTGTAGACACAATCCCCATGATCATTAGTCAGGCCACAAACTATAGAATCAGCCTGCTACAACTCTGGGCCTTGAAGTCACCCAACCATATTATGTATTGTATGGTATTGTATTGTAATTGCATTTATATAGCGCTTACTACCCCTGACGAGGCGTCAAAGTGCTTTTTCGGCGAGTAGCACGCTACTCCGAGACCCATAGAGGATTCGTGGTGAATTAGTATTGTGAAATATGAAATTGATTTGAGTGGTGGATAAGTTAGTCAGTGATTTGGATTGAAATGGATAGCCAAGGGATAAAGGTTTGCATTTATATAGTGCTTGTTACCCCCGATGGGGTGTTGAAGTGCTTTTTCGGCGAGTAGCACACTACTCTGGAACCCATACAAGGATTAGTGGTGAATTAGTATAGTGAAATATGAAAGTAATTTGAATGTTGGATATGTAAGTCAGCTATTTGGATTGAAAAGGGTAGCAGAGGGAAAGAAGAGGGAAAAAGGTTTGCATATATATATAGCACTTGTTACCCCTGATGGGGTGTTGAAGCGATTTTTTGGGTGAGTAGCACGCTACTCCGGAACCCATAAAATATTAGTGTGGAATTAGTATAGTGAAATATGAAAGTAATTTGAGTGGTGATCATGTTATTCAGTTATTTGGATGGAGAAGGGTAGCAGAGGGATAGAAATGGAAAAAAAGCTTGCATTTATACAGTGCTTGCTACCCCTGCTGAGGTATTGAAGCGCTTTTTTTGGCGAGTAGCACGCTACTCTGGAACCCATAAAGGATTTGTGGTGAATTAGTATAGAAAAATATGAATTTCAAGAAGTGGAAATGTTAGTCTGCTATTTTGACTGAAATAGATAGTGGAGGGATAGAAGAGTGAAGGATTTAGACTTTGTTTGGCGGTCATAGCAGTAGGAGGAGGCTTAGGATGAGTAAAAAGGGATGTGGAGGGGAAGAGTCAGAGGGAAGAGTTTAGAAAGGCTTGTTTTGGGGGATCAGCATAGTAAAATAGGTGTCAGATGATGCAAGGAGGGGTAGAGTAGGAGAGAGTCTAGAAAAGGCTATTTTGGAGATCATAGTAGTGGTATGGGGTTCGGGATGAATGAGAGCGTGAATTTAGAGGATATATTGATAGAGGTATAGGGTGAGAAATAGGGTAGTGCATTGGAAAGAGGTTTGAGATGAGTCAGAGAGTTGAGGTAGAAGATATATTGATAGAGGTATAGGGTGAGGAATAGGGTAGTGCATTGGGTATGCTGAATTAGAAGAAAGTAATAAATATATAGGTCCATAAGTACATGGAAAGTACATAGATGCACAAAGGAAGTAAGTATATGTAGATGAAATATATTGATAGAGGTATATGGTAAGAAATAGGGAAGTGCATTGAATATATATATTTTTTTGGGGGGGAGTAATATATAGATCCAGGTACATGGAATGTATGCAGATGCATAAAAGAAGTAAGTATATGTAGATTAAAGATGCATTAGATAAACTTTAGTTTTCGAGTGTTGTGCTTACATTGTTTACATTTTTTAAAACATAATTATTCTACATGTTTATACAAAGCAATACACATATATAGGAACATATCTATAGTACTAATAAATGCTTATATACATATTCTGTCAAAGGGTTTGAGATGGGATTTTGTAAGATTACCAATATCCCTCTCAATTAGATCCAGTAAATATTCAATTTTACCTATAAAATTATTGTTATTAAAATTGATCAAAATCTAGTCCCTCCCATTCCAGCCCTTACATAGAAGAATATGATAGCTAGGTGAAATATTTAAAAAAGTGACTATCTTGAGCCTTGCTGTATTGGCTATTAAAGTAACAATTCCTCCACTTGAGCAGCCAGCTCTAGAGGTGACTGTGTTTGTCTGAAACGTACAGTACCCATCAAGAGCGATCTGATTAAATTTCCATGTTTCTTGGAAACAAAGGATATCAAAATTCGATGCAAAAGATAACCAATCGGAGTTGGTTTTTTTTTCTCCAATGTTAGCACGCTATATTCCATGAGATTATTTTCCGGGTGTCCGAATGGACTCACAACCTGGATAGTGAAGGTAGTCAATCGCATTCCCCGAGGTCACTCAGAACAGCAAATATATTTCTAATGGGAAATTAAGGATTTGTTACATCATAATGGGAATTAGAATAATTGGGGGGTTAACTCTAGGTTGCAAACTTATGCTGAGCCTTTTAAAGAAAAATCCCAGTGGTAAAGCAAAAATCTGAATTTTAAGATGTGAGGTGTTAGGAAGTATGCTCAATAAATGCTCAACCAATTGACTATTCGGGTTTACGACTATGCAGTTCCCCCTTGGGACTTTGGGCCATTACCTACCCACTTCAATTGTCTAGCCAAATTAATATGGTTGTAGAGTTTAACTGTACCTGTATAAAATTTAGACAACCAATCTAAAGACTTATCTAAAGTCTTATCTATCAGTTGGGTCGTTGATTCTTGCTGATCTGTTCGCAACACAGGAGTATTGGCTACAATAATTACACAAATGCATGCTGCCCGAGATTAATCCAATATCTTGCCTAATACCTCAGCCCATACAAGATTGATAGGACCATGGCCTTGATCAATAGCCATCCCTCTTGCTTCCCGTCCATTACTACCCTCTACAATACTATCAACAGATGATCTCCCCACTCTGGAGATATTTAACGACTCTGGTTCTGGAGGAGCGGAGATCTGCGGGGCGAGGTGGTCCTTAATGAAATTCCTCCAGTAATCACATCACCAAAGTGTCTTTAATTGTCTATCAGAGCGCCCAGTCTCTCTTTAGGTGGGGTAGCAATTATTGTAATTCCGCTTGTTAATGTAAACCAGGAACGGGAGCAGGGGTATCATTAGAACCACCAGAAGTTAGGTAAGACTGTAATAAGTTTCCATTTTGTGCCCTCCCCATTCGGTCACAAGCCGATTCAAATTATAGTTGGTTTAGTCACTCCTCTATTTTTTCTAGATTGCTCAGGAGCAGGTGTTGAAATGACTTGAGAATCTGTTTTATTTTCTGACATGGATTGTCTCCTTGGCTTAGTGGGTGTGTGCGAGATAGAATATCAGAGTGTGCACCCTGTGGTGTGACTGATGGCCCATCTAAAGGAGAAGCGTGGCTCAATGGTTAGAGCGGCAGACCCTGATGCAGAGGTCTGGCCTGGGACCAGGGTTCAATTCCCACCTCGGCGGCTCTTGGACTCAATTTCCCCGGGCCTAATAATTCTCGCCTCGGTGCCTAGTCTAATCATGGGTCCCACTCTGTGACTCTGGGCAATAGCTTGCTTAATCTCCACAACGGCCCCAGCAGCGCTTGGATGCCTGGCTTCACCTTGGGGGTGCCCAGGAGTGGACATTTCACAGGAAAGCCAGGATGGGTTCCACAGCGGTATGAATACAGCGCTACGAGGCCTCCGGGTAGAAGTGTGCTATATAAATACTCTTCATTTACATTTACATTTAGATGCTTTGGATGTTTTACTTGACTTAGATGTAACAGCTTTCTTAGCCTTACCTCTTTTTCTCTTGCATGGTGGCTCCACTATAGGGCTCTTATCTACCCTCCATAGTCTTAGAAATCTCAATCAAGGGCAACATACTGTCTGGTGAAGTCTGAGTAACCAGACCTTCTAACACATCCACTCCGGTAGAGACAATAGGGACAGAGCCAGCAATAATAGGTCTTACTCCATCCAAGGAGAGACGATGCTCCATAACCTCAATCTCCTAAGAGAGCACATCTGCCGTTCTCAATAGAAAGGAGTTCAGGGTATTAAAAATGTCTCCTCCTGGTTCAGAAGGCTTTGCCTTTCGTTTCACCATTCTACGTCCAAATGAATGCGAAGTATAGGACTTAGTAGGGGTGGCCCAGCCCAGCCTCTTTCAGGCGATGACAGGTGTGGATGGACCCGCCCTTGGCCCGGGCTTTGCCCTGGCGTGTCCCCGCAAGCATCCTACTATTTAGCACAATAGACAGGCGCAAAGGTTGGCGGTAGTAGGAATCCTTCAGTGGAGTCACGCAGAGACAGACACTACAAATACCAAGAGCCGGCGTTGCACTAATAAGCGCGATAGACATGTGCAAGGTTTGGCGGGATTTGAAGTGCCCCAGCGGAGCCTCATAGAGACAGGCATTTCTTCCCCTCAGCAGAGCAGAGCAGGTTCGATGGCGGCTACAAACACCGCAGGCCGGCGTCGCAATATTAAGCGCGATAGAAAGGTGCAAAGGTTGGCGAGAGTCAATCAGCAGAGCCATCGGAGATGGGCACTTCTCCCCCTCAGCAGAGCAGAGCAGGTTAGATGGCAGCTATCTTTGAATCAATGAGTGGTTGGGTAAGTACTGGTATAGGTGTATGAATGGGTTTGAGAATGGTTATGTGGAAGTTACAGTGGGTGCATGAAAGTTTACAAGGGGTTGTGAGTGGGTGCGTCAAAGATTCTGTGGATGATGTCATCAATGATGCCATTTGAGATGTCCTCAGTGATATCATTGACCGTGGCATGAGTGATGTAGTATGTGAGGTCACAGGCAGTGCATTGAAGGGGCGCAAGTTATAGTTAGCTCTACTAACTAGAACGGCTGAATTTCTCTGGTTTTGTACATGTGAAATATCAGCCTAACTATAACGTCTTTGTAACCTTCGGTTTTTTCACAGATTTTCCAAGGTTCTTTAAATGTGAATTCCTAACTATAACATCCCTGTAACCTGTGTTTTTTTCAGTGAATTTCTAAGGTTTTTAAAATGCTAATACCTAACTATAACGTCCCTGTAACCTTTGTGGATTTTTTGTGCATTTCTAAGGTTTTTCAAATGTCAGGTTCTAATTATAAGCTATCTCTATGCGTGGTTTTCAAACTGAATTATAGATTTTTTTTTAATTATGTTTTCTAACTAGAACATTCCTCTAGCATATTATTTCTTTGTAAATATATTTTTTTAATTTGTTAAATGTGTTTTAAAAACATATTGTATCGCATATAATTTTTTATCAACAAAATAGTTTTGTAGATTCAAAACTGTAAATTAAAATGTTTTAAGATTTTTTTTATTTATAAATACTAACTAAATGTTTTTTTTATTTTTAAACTTTGTTATTCAGTCAAATTTGTGACAGTGATTGTGCGATAACTTTTTCAAATTAGTTTGAAGTGAGACGATTATTATTATAATGTATGCAACAAATATTAAAGTTTTCATGTTTGTCACTGATTTTGAAAAGTTGCGATGGTGTCACGGATCATTTTTGGGAATCCCGTTGGGTAAGCGATTCCAACGCAGTGTTGGCACTATCAATACAGATATATATGTATTTATGTTCTTCATTTTTAGATTGTAGTTTTAGTTACACACAAATAAAAAATAATATTTTATTTTAGTAAGTTTTATTGTTTTTTTTAAATCATTTAGTGGAACTGCAATACTGTTGCGCACCGTCATGACAAGTATTTTCGGTGTCGCGTAGGGTGCGTAACTAGCAATTTTTCAAAAGTATTAAAATGTATATTTAACATTGTTTTTAGTTTACATTAAAAGAGACGATATACTCATAAGAATTTAGATTGGAATACTTTTTAAGAAAAGCACACACAAATTAAAATGTAATACTCTTTAATGGATTTGGTTTGTAGGCGCTAGGGGGGGGCGTGTAGGGGTCATGCATCCGATGTGACATAAAATTTAAAAGATTTCATTGGTTAAAGCGCTTTCTATCATATATAGAGTGAAATCCCACCCATTTTCTTTTTCATTTGGGTGTGGTACTGAACAGTATCATTGATAAAGAAAGCAACCATTTTGAAGCTTCTTCAGTGTTTTTTCTAGAGTTTAAGAGAAGATGACAGCCGCTTCTGATTTGCCGAAGAAGGAGGAAGGCAACACGCTTGCAAAGAAACTTGCAATTTCGGCAGCAAAGTACTGTCTCGTAGATGTGAGAGGAAGTACTCTTATACTTCCTCCGTATATAAGCATCTCAAGGCCATGAACAGTGCTCAACTGGCTAGAGCAGAAGTACAGCGTTTGAAAGAGCAGGAAGCAGAACAAGGTGTCTGGAGTGCTCAGGGTGGACCATCATCTGCACAAGGCCAAGTTTGAACTGTGCCACTAACTTTGCCTGAGTTGCCCAAAGCACTACAGATAGAAAAAGGAAATCACCTGAATTGGTTGATTTTGTGCAGGAAGGTGTCCATTCCATCACGAAATCAATCAGCCTTGCAACGCAGGCACTCTTGCTATACGGTGCAAGGACCAGGGCACGAGTCAGGGTACCACGTGGGTGGACGGCATCCCCCCACTTATTTCCGAGGGTTTTTCAGGGTGGACGCTGTCCACCCTGCTAAATCAAAACCGCGTCCACCATTAAAAAACGGGAGCGCGGCGTGCACAAAGTAAATAAAGCATTTCCGGGTGGGCGAGTGGCTGGCTGAACCCGGAAGTTACCAAGCACGCCGGTGGTCACCACGCCCCTGCCATTTGTCCGTAATTTTAACCGGGCACAGCTTGCCCCCACCTCCCTTCTTGACTCCGATGCTGTATGAAAGCTCAGACCCCCAGCAGCACCGTAGAGGCACAGCGGGATTGAAACCCTCACACCTCCAGCCCTTGATGAGCTGTTAAGAGGTGCTTGAAGGTGACAGAGGGAGGGGCTGCCGGTTCAGGAGCAGGGGGCATCCATTCACACGCAAACAACCCTGAATGCGTCTTGTATCTGCTATTTAGAGGGGGGCTCACACATTCCATTTCTACCCAGGGCCCCAAACATCCGAGACTCAGCCAGATTACACCCCTGATTACACCGAGGCAGCACGTGGTTCTCTTCACAGAGATTAATTACTGTCACTAATTTGTAAGCAAACCTCGGTTCTTCAAACATGCATAATGTAATACAATAAAGAAATGGCACAATCGCACCCACACTGATTAACAAAGTATGGAGGACAATCAGTTCAATCAGTTCTCTTAGAGTATCTCCTGTAAGTACTGTACATCACAGTGGGGGATGTCATTTTGGACAGAGCCTGTCTTCTCGTTGTCTTGTGCAGGAGGGGGCGAGAAGCCCTAGATGATACTAGAATACTGCATGCCCACCCCTGTGCCCACCCTGGTGGATCACGTTCCCTCTCCTGTGATGACTCCTGCTCCTGTCCCCCCATGTTGTGGCTCCAGTCCACCCCCACCTGTGATGGCTCTTGTCCCCCCCTGTGGTGGATCCTGTCTCCGCCCTGGGTAGCTTCTGTCCCAGTCCTGGAACGGCCCCTGCAGCGAGGGTGAAGTTCTTGATGGGCCTCTTCTCAAAAGAGCTCAGCTCAAAATTAATATGGAAAGGTCGGCGAGTAAGTAAGTGAAGGGATGTGTGAATGGCTGGATGAATTATTGAAAGGGTGAATGGATGAATGAAAGATTGAATAAATGGATAATGAGAGAGGATAGTTGGATTGATGAGTGAGGGGAAGGATGGAGAGAAAATGTAAATAGCTGGATGTATGGGTGGAAGGGTAGCTGGATGATTGATGAGGGGAAAGATGGATGAGGGGAAGGATGAGGGATGGAGGGGAAGGATGGATTGATTCTGTAGTCGTGTAAATGTCCCTTTCAATCAGGGGTTATTCAAAACACACTTCATTGATATCTGTGGATATAATTATGACTAATATGATACTAACATCAAGTATAATGGGGTGACCCGAAGACCCTCCGAACTTGGGTGTGTAGAGTATATGCTAATATTGGTTCTGTCCGGTAAAGAAATTACTTTAATCTGTCATAAACATTTATGCATGAAGAAAGAAGAACACACCTAATTTGAATTAATCAAAAGGAAATGTACTACAATGTAATAATTTGTTTGCTTTTTACCATTTTATATGGTTGTAACACAGTCAGGCTGTCACAAAAAGCAAAACATATTAAAAACCGACGCAAGGCTAGCTAGTCTGTGATAAGGTGATCTAGAGGTGAAAAGGTGCTTTAAGTGAATAAACTATATAAAGTGCGGTACAATTGGTATCTAAAATTTGCAATTCAATGGACATCAGTCCCTAGACACATGAATCTCCAGTTAACATACGCTTGCTCAGCTTTTCACATGGAGTGGAGAGGGTAGGGAATAGATTTTACAGGTACATCAACGTTTCGACACAAAGAAGGAGTCACAGCGGGTCTTCTTCAGGACTCGGAGGGACAGCCAGGGGGGCTGGTAACCAAAACCAGTAGGGTTCTTTAGTGGATAAACTACCAAGGGTTGCATTCTTGGCAATGATGATAATGAATTACATCAGATTATGATCCACCAACGGGTGGAATTTTAAAGCAGTGATGGTGATGAATCATATCAAAAGGCAGTTGTAGCATGAGTCAAAATGCTGTGTTGGGCCGGCATTGAAAGTAAACAGCCAGGCTATATATATATTCACTAAAAAAGCCAAAGGTTACTGGAACGTTATAGTTAGGAGATAGAATAAAAACAATCCTAGAAATACAGTGAAAAAAAAACAAAGGTTACAGGGACTTTATAGTTAGGCTCACATTTCACTTGTACAAAACGAGAGAAATTCAGCATTTATAGTTAGCTGGGCTAACTATAACTTAAGACCCCACAATGCACTACTTATGCAAGGATGTGGCCCAAAGGTTATAGAGTTGTTATAGTTAGACTGACGTTTTACTCATACAAAACCAGAGAAATTCTGCTGGTATAGTTAGTGAGCTAACTATAACTCACACCCCCTCAATGCACTGCTTATGACCTCACATATGACATCACTCATGACATGGTCAGTGACATCACTGATGACATCTCAAATGACATCATTGATGACCTCATCCAGTGACTGTTAGTGTTTTTAAAAAGTTTGAGTGTTAAATGATATACCAAGGTGTATTGGTGAACCATTGGGTGTACGAGTGGGTACGTGGCCAACTGTATAAATGAGTGATTAGTGTCTCAGTGGATGTATGGGTGAGTGACTGTTTGTGTGAATGTCTGCATCTGTCTTTCAGTTGGTGTCTAAGTAGCTGTAAGCTGTGTGAGTGGGCATGTGAGTTTCTGTATGGGTTAATGATGGAATGAGTATCTCTATGGGTGTCCGAGTGTCTGTCTGGGTGGGTGATAAGTGAGTGGGCGAGTCAGAGGCTATATGGGTCAGTGAGTGCATGTGTGTGGAGCTGTATGGGTGAGTGAGTGTGTGTATGGCTGTGTCAGTGAATGAGTGCATATATTAGTGGTATATGGATGAGTAACTGGGTATGTGAAAGGCGATATAGGTGAGTGATATGGTATATGCGTGACTGCATGGGTGAGTGAGTGAATGTGAGGGTGACTGTTAGGGTGAGTAATTGCTTGTGTCATTGTCTGTATAGGTGAGTGAGTGCATGTTAGTATCTGTATGAGTATGTGAGTGAGTGTGTGTGCAACTGTATGGGCGAGTAAGTGGCTGTGTGAGTGACTCCATGTGTGAGTGAGTAGCTGTGTGAGTAGCTTGATGAGTGACTGACTCAGTGCATGAGAGGCTGTATGGGATATGTAAGTTGCAGTATTAGTGAGTGAGTGAGTGTATGAGTAGCTGCATGGGTAAGTGAATGGATGTGTGTGTTGATCTATGAATCTAATCTAAACTATGACTTTATTTTGCCAGTATAAAAGTATAAAACTTGTGCACAATTTTTTTTAAATTCCTGTTAAAATTACACACTGATGTACAACTTCACTAAAAGGAAATTTGTATATAAAGAAATCTCGTATTACTAATAAAGTATTTTGAATTACGAAATGTGCTTTTTTGTTTTTATAGCACACTGTAAAAACAAGACCAGACAGTAACATGTGAATGGATCGGGTAATGACTGGAAAGGTTAAGGGCAGAACTGCATTGTCTAAAATTGAGGCTACACATGAGTGACAAAATATATCTTTCTCTTTCCTCAGTATACAGGCTGCAAAAGAATACGTTATAACACATGAAGCTCCCCTTGTCGGGTCCGTGCATCACATGGGCAAGCTGAGAGGGCATCTACAGAGTAAGAGTTGGAAGGAAATCCCAACATAAAAGGAATACATTTTAGATGAAACCCCAGCAACAGGTGTCTATGTTGGGACCTTGTGACAAAAGATAAATATGTAGTGTCAGTATTGTTATTCTGAGTGTAAAGGTTGTATTGTAGGACCTTGGACTTAGTACAATTAGAATCCCATCTATCTCTCTTTGATTTTCCTGTTATTAACTCTTTTAATTCTGCCTTAGAAACAGATGAACATGTTAATGGATTGTCAAATAATTTGCCCATGGAAATTGGAATGTAAGATGTTCTATTGAAGCCAATTTACCTTAATTATACCATCTATGGTTAAGCAGTCCTGCACGATTTCTTTAGCTTTAGTGATTCTCTTTTCCCGATTGAATTCCATAGGAGCAGGGGAGCAGAACTAATCTTATCTGAGATATAAGGTACATCCAGTTCAGAATGGCAGTGGTAGGTGGAACCCGAATGAGGGACACCAGCTAACCTTTTTAAAAGCTGTCCTCAATTTGTTGGAGAGTAGATGTATTAGCTATTCCCCATATAGCTGCCCCATATGCCCCATATGAGGCAACATATATCAAATTTTGCCTCATAGATCTTTTTTAACTGTTTCTATGGGTTTAGAACCAAGATTTTTCATGAATCCAAACAGGGCTCCTAAACTTCTTTCCATCAGGAAACCTCTGTTCGCCACCATGTTTTGCCATGTGTTTTTTAATCAAAAAGTATTCCTAGGTAGGAAAAGGTGTCCACCACCTTCAACTTTCTCTCTTCAATGGTTACTCTTGGTTCTTTTTTAAGTCTGGGTCCTGCCACCAGCACATATGACTTGGATTCATTTATCCTGAGATCCAAATTATGCATAAACTTAATATAGGTTCCTATTAGGCGCTGCAATGCAGTGCTGGACCAGGCCAGTAACACCACATTGTCCGCATATAGGAGTATCGGAACAGGAGATAAACCAACAAAAGGGACATCTTGAGTGGATCCAATCAACTCAGCTTCCACAGCTTTAGTATATAAAAAAATAAAATGGGGCAAGAACTCACCTCTGTCTTACACCATGGGTAATCCCAAAATGTCTTGTACATTCACCCCGTCTCCCATAACCGACACACACTGAATCAGCTGAATACATATCATGGAAGAAGTTACTTATGGACCCATCTATGCCCATGTCTTCCATTAATGACCAAGGTTTTCCATGAACCACACAATCGAAGGCTGCTGATGTGCATAAATGCCATATAAAGATGGCCTTCCCTAGCCGCAGTATACTTCCCGATTAGCAAATTTAAGTTAAAACACTGATCAACTGTGCCCTTTCCCCTTCTAAAACCATATTGATCACAAGACAATATGTTTCTTTCCTGAGCCCAAGATTCTAGCCTGTTCAGGAGTAAACAACCCATTCATTTTGCTGTGCTATCCAAAAGAGATATGGGTCTATAGTTTTTTGGGATAGCCTTTCCCCCTTTTTGAATATTGGAATGATGTTAGTCTTTTCCAAGAAGGGGGCACTCCTGTTTAGGCTAGAACATTAAAAACACAGGTTAATATTGGGGCCCATAGCGCCTCGTCAGTTAAAAAGAAATCAATAGGGACGCCATCGGAGCTGCTGCCTTCAGGGTGCTACACTGATTCAGGGCAAATCTCATTTCAGCCAGGCTAAATGATAATGAGATGTCAAGGGTGGGTGACAGAAGACCAGATGACACCTGAGATTCACTCTGCGGTTTCCCAAAGACTTCTTCAAAATATGCCACCCATGCCTCCACTCATGCCTCCACCCATGCCTCCACTCATGCCTCCACTCATGCCTCCACCCATGCCCCTACCCATGCCGCCACCCATGCCTCCACCCATGCCCTCACCCATGCCTCCACCCATGCCGCCACCCATGCCCCCACCCATGCCGCCACCCATGCCTCCGCCCATGCCTCCGCCCATGCCTCCACTCATGCCTCCACCCATGCCTCCACCCATGCCTCCACCCCTGCCTCCACCCATGCCACCACCCATGCCTCCACCCATGCCTCCACCCATGCCTCCACCCATGCCTCTACCCATGCTTCCACCCATGTTGCCACCCATGTCTCCACCCATGCCTCTACTCATGCTTCCACCCATGCCTCCACCCATGCCTCCACCCATGCCTCCACCCATGCCTCCACTCATGCCTCCACCCATGCCTCCACCCATGCCTCCACCCATGCCTCTACCCATGCTTCCACCCATGCCCTCACCCATGCCTCCACCCATGCCGCCACCCATGCCTCCACCCATGCCTCCACCCATGCCTCCACCCATGCCTCCACTCATGCCTCCACCCATGCTGCCACCCATGCCTCCACCCATGCCTCCACCCATGCCTCCACCCATGCCTCCACTCATGCCTCCACCCATGCCTCCACACATGCCTCCACTCATGCCTCCACCCATGCCTCCACCCATGCCTCCACCCATGCCGCGACCCATGCCTCCACCCAGGCCTCCACCCATGCCTCCACCCATGCCTCCACCCATGCCTCCACTCATGCCTCCACACATGCCGCCGCCCATGCCTCCACCCATGCCTCCACCCATGCCTACACCCATGCCTCCACCCATGCCTCCACTCATGCCTCCACTCATGCCTCCACCCATGCCTCCACCCATGCCTCCACCCATGCCGCCACCCATGCCTACACCCATGCCTCCACCCATGCCTCCACTCATGCCTCCACTCATGCCTCCACCCATGCCTCCACCCATGCCGCCACCCATGCCTCCACCCATGCCTCCACCCATGCCTCCACCCATGCCTCCACTCATGCCTCCACCCATGCCGCCACCCATGCCTCCACCCATGCCTCCACTCATGGCTCCACCCATGCCGCCACCCATGCCTCCACCCATGCCTCCACTCATGGCTCCACCCATGCCTCCACTCATGCCTCCACTCGTGCCTCCACCCCTGCCTCCACCCATGCCTCCACCCAGGCCTCCACCCATGCCTCCACCCATGACCCCACTCCATCTGAAATGCAATAGCTGCCTGGTCACTGAAAGCAAGGAATTCAGTATTGATATGAGAAAGCTTGACTCCAGAGGGTTCAGGAAGCAAAATACAGTCAATCGTGGAACTGCATAGCTGGAAGGAACATGTAGGGACTGGTTGACTCGTTTTGGTATCCACTGGATTCATTAACTCAAGATTATTAATTATGAGTTGTTTGTTTAATGCTTTGCCATAGTCATTAAGCCCAAAGTTGTAGACACAATCCCCATGATCATTAGTCAGGCCACAAACTATAGAATCAGCCTGCTACAACTCTGGGCCTTGAAGTCACCCAACCATATTATGTATTGTATGGTATTGTATTGTAATTGCATTTATATAGCGCTTACTACCCCTGACGAGGCGTCAAAGTGCTTTTTCGGCGAGTAGCACGCTACTCCGAGACCCATAGAGGATTCGTGGTGAATTAGTATTGTGAAATATGAAATTGATTTGAGTGGTGGATAAGTTAGTCAGTGATTTGGATTGAAATGGATAGCCAAGGGATAAAGGTTTGCATTTATATAGTGCTTGTTACCCCCGATGGGGTGTTGAAGTGCTTTTTCGGCGAGTAGCACACTACTCTGGAACCCATACAAGGATTAGTGGTGAATTAGTATAGTGAAATATGAAAGTAATTTGAATGTTGGATATGTAAGTCAGCTATTTGGATTGAAAAGGGTAGCAGAGGGAAAGAAGAGGGAAAAAGGTTTGCATATATATATAGCACTTGTTACCCCTGATGGGGTGTTGAAGCGATTTTTTTGGTGAGTAGCACGCTACTCCGGAACCCATAAAATATTAGTGTGGAATTAGTATAGTGAAATATGAAAGTAATTTGAGTGGTGATCATGTTATTCAGTTATTTGGATGGAGAAGGGTAGCAGAGGGATAGAAATGGAAAAAAAGCTTGCATTTATACAGTGCTTGCTACCCCTGCTGAGGTATTGAAGCGCTTTTTTTGGCGAGTAGCACGCTACTCTGGAACCCATAAAGGATTTGTGGTGAATTAGTATAGAAAAATATGAATTTCAAGAAGTGGAAATGTTAGTCTGCTATTTTGACTGAAATAGATAGTGGAGGGATAGAAGAGTGAAGGATTTAGACTTTGTTTGGCGGTCATAGCAGTAGGAGGAGGCTTAGGATGAGTAAAAAGGGATGTGGAGGGGAAGAGTCAGAGGGAAGAGTTTAGAAAGGCTTGTTTTGGGGGATCAGCATAGTAAAATAGGTGTCAGATGATGCAAGGAGGGGTAGAGTAGGAGAGAGTCTAGAAAAGGCTATTTTGGAGATCATAGTAGTGGTATGGGGTTCGGGATGAATGAGAGCGTGAATTTAGAGGATATATTGATAGAGGTATAGGGTGAGAAATAGGGTAGTGCATTGGAAAGAGGTTTGAGATGAGTCAGAGAGTTGAGGTAGAAGATATATTGATAGAGGTATAGGGTGAGGAATAGGGTAGTGCATTGGGTATGCTGAATTAGAAGAAAGTAATAAATATATAGGTCCATAAGTACATGGAAAGTACATAGATGCACAAAGGAAGTAAGTATATGTAGATGAAATATATTGATAGAGGTATATGGTAAGAAATAGGGAAGTGCATTGAATATATATATTTTTTTGGGGGGGAGTAATATATAGATCCAGGTACATGGAATGTATGCAGATGCATAAAAGAAGTAAGTATATGTAGATTAAAGATGCATTAGATAAACTTTAGTTTTCGAGTGTTGTGCTTACATTGTTTACATTTTTTAAAACATAATTATTCTACATGTTTATACAAAGCAATACACATATATAGGAACATATCTATAGTACTAATAAATGCTTATATACATATTCTGTCAAAGGGTTTGAGATGGGATTTTGTAAGATTACCAATATCCCTCTCAATTAGATCCAGTAAATATTCAATTTTACCTATAAAATTATTGTTATTAAAATTGATCAAAATCTAGTCCCTCCCATTCCAGCCCTTACATAGAAGAATATGATAGCTAGGTGAAATATTTAAAAAAGTGACTATCTTGAGCCTTGCTGTATTGGCTATTAAAGTAACAATTCCTCCACTTGAGCAGCCAGCTCTAGAGGTGACTGTGTTTGTCTGAAACGTACAGTACCCATCAAGAGCGATCTGATTAAATTTCCATGTTTCTTGGAAACAAAGGATATCAAAATTCGATGCAAAAGATAACCAATCGGAGTTGGTTTTTTTTTCTCCAATGTTAGCACGCTATATTCCATGAGATTATTTTCCGGGTGTCCGAATGGACTCACAACCTGGATAGTGAAGGTAGTCAATCGCATTCCCCGAGGTCACTCAGAACAGCAAATATATTTCTAATGGGAAATTAAGGATTTGTTACATCATAATGGGAATTAGAATAATTGGGGGGTTAACTCTAGGTTGCAAACTTATGCTGAGCCTTTTAAAGAAAAATCCCAGTGGTAAAGCAAAAATCTGAATTTTAAGATGTGAGGTGTTAGGAAGTATGCTCAATAAATGCTCAACCAATTGACTATTCGGGTTTACGACTATGCAGTTCCCCCTTGGGACTTTGGGCCATTACCTACCCACTTCAATTGTCTAGCCAAATTAATATGGTTGTAGAGTTTAACTGTACCTGTATAAAATTTAGACAACCAATCTAAAGACATATCTAAAGTCTTATCTATCAGTTGGGTCGTTGATTCTTGCTGATCTGTTCGCAACACAGGAGTATTGGCTAAAATAATTACACAAATGCATGCTGCCCGAGATTAATCCAATATCTTGCCTAATACCTCAGCCCATACAAGATTGATAGGACCATGGCCTTGATCAATAGCCATCCCTCTTGCTTCCCGTCCATTACTACCCTCTACAATACTAGCAACAGATGATCTCCCCACTCTGGAGATATTTAATGACTCTTGTTCTGGAGGAGCGGAGATCTGTGGGGCGAGGTGGTCCTTGATGAAATTCCTTCAGTAATCACATCACCAAAGTGTCTTTGATTGTCTATCAGAGAGCCCAGTCTCTCTTTAGGTGGGGTAGCAATTATTGTAATTCAGCTTGTTAATGTAAACCAGGAACGGGAGCAGAGGTATCATTAGAACCACCAGAAGGTAGGTAAGACTGTAATAAGTTTCCATTTTGTGCCCTCCCCATTCGGTCACAAGCCGATTCTAAATTGGATAGTTGGTTTAGTCGCTTCTCTATTTTGTCTAGATTGCTCATGAGCAGGTGTGGAAATGACTTGAGAATCTGTTTTATTTTCTGAGATGGATTGTCTCCTTGGCTTAGTGGGTGTGTGCGAGATAGGATATCAGAGTGTGCACCCTGTGGTGTGTCTGATGGCCCCTCTAAAGGGGTAGTGGTAGATGCTTTGGATGTTTTACTTGACTTAGATATAACAGTTTTCTTAGCCTTACCTCTCTTTCTCTTACATGGTGGCTCCACTATAGGGCTCTTATCTACCCCTCCCCCCCATAGTCTTAGAGATCTCAATCTAGACCAACATACTGTCTGGTGAATTCTGACATTCTAACACATCCACTCCGGTAGAGACAATAGGGACAGAGCCAGCAATAATAGGTCTTACCTCTTCCAAGGAGAGACAATGCTCCGTAACCTCAATTTCCTAAGAGAGCACATCTGCCGCTCTCAATAGAAAGGAGTCCAGGGTATTAAAAATGTCTCTTCCCGGTTCAGAAGGCTTTCAATATTCTACATCCAAATTAATGGCAAAGTATAGGACTTTAGAGGGGTGGCCCAGCCCAGCCTCTTTCAGGCAATGAAGGGTGTGGATGGACCTGCCCCTGGCCCGGGCGTGTCCCCGCATGCATCCTGCTATTACACGCGATAGACAGGCGCAAAGGTTGGCAGGAGTAGGAATCCTTCAGTGGAGCCACGCAGAGACAGGCACTTCTCCCCCTCAGCAGAGCAGAGCAGGTTCAATGGCGGCTACAAATGCCGAGAGCCGGCGTTGTACTATTAAGCGCGATAGACATGTGCAAGGGTTGGCGGGATTTGAAGTCCCCCAGCGGAGCGACACAGAGACCGGCACTTCTTCCCCTCAGCTGAGCAGAGCAGGTTCGATGGCGGCTACAAACACCGCAGGCCAGCGTCGCAATATTAAGCGCGATAGAAAGGTGCAAAGGTTGGCGAGAGTCAATCAGCAGAGCCATCGGAGACAGGCACTTCTCCCCCACAGCAGAGCAGAGCAGGTCCAATGGCAACTACCTATGAATCAATGAGTGGCTGTGTAATAATGGTATAGGTGTATGAATGGGTTTGAGAATGGTTATGTGGAAGTTACAGTGGGTGCATGAAAGTTTACAAGGGGTTGTGAGTGGGTGCGTCAAAGATTCTGTGGATGATGTCATCAATGATGCCATTTGAGATATCATTGACCGTGGCATGAGTGATGTAGTATGTGAGGTCACAGGCAGTGCATTGAAGGGGCGCAAGTTATAGTTAGCTCTACTAACTAGAACGGCTGAATTTCTCTGGTTTTGTACATGTGAAATATCAGCCTAACTATAACGTCTCTGTAACCTTTGGTTTTTTCACAGATTTTCCAAGGTTTTTAAAATGCTAATTCCTAACTATAACGTCCCTGTAACCTTTGTGGTTTTTTTGTGCATTTCTAAGGTTTTTCAAATGTCAGGTTCTAATTATAAGCTATAAGAAATCCCCTGAATTGGTTGGTTTTGTGCAGGAAGGTGTCCTTTCCATCAGAATAATCAATCAGCCTTGCAACGCAGGCACTCTTGCTCTACGGTGCAAGGAAGCCTGCGTTCGCTCGCGCGTGGCAACCCATTGTGTGGCCAGTGCATGGGAAAACGACAGGAATGCACCGTGTCTCATAGATGTCGTGTATTCCTGCTCTTTTGTTAAATGAGACCTTTGTGTTCCCTTTGGGTAACTTTCTGCTCATTATACTGGGCAGCCGGGTATGAAGCTGTGTGTTCAAGTACTTCCATGAGGTTCCATAGGAGATCGATGCTTCTGGTACTGAATGCTGGGGTAGCTCTAGTAGCTATATTTAGGAGGAGTCTGGGACGTTTATTTTAGAAATGTAGAAATTGAGAGCGAATGTGTGCTGTGACAAATGCCTCTGGATAGCGCTTAGATGAGACCTCACCAAAGCTGGAGCACATACATCAGCTTTTCTGTGGGTCGGCACAGCATGAGACCTGGTTTCTCATCCAATCACATCTCGCAGCATTGTAACGTAGTACAAAACACATGCAATATTTACACCGGCCTCTGCTCTCACAAGCTGTTTACCTGCTCGGCATCTTAAGAAAACAGCAAGAGGCCTTTGGCTCAGTAACAGCTCAGTTGAACACTGTGGGTTTAAAAAGTATATCCTGTTCGCACCACTCTTCAAATGACCCAAAAGGCACCAATGTTAAAAAATAGACCTTTTCATCAGCTTTAAAAATGCAATGAACAGGGCGGCACGTCATCAGGGTGGAGCGTCACCCCACTGAGCAGGTCGAAAAGGGAAATTAAAAAGATAATAAATCATTGTTATTAACATTTCATTTTTCTGCCCTTGCTCAGCTGGGTAGGGGCCGGGCTGCTCTGCTCACAGAGCAAGGCAGGGGAGGAGCGGTGTGCCCACTCCAAGTGCCGGCCGTCTTGGGCCAGCCACAGCCTCATGTGCACTTTGCAAGTTCTCCACCCAGGCTGCGTTACAGCCCTGGTGGAGAACAGACCCAGGCTCCCATTCCATGACTGAGCGTTGAACCACAGAGCTCAGACCAATCACAATGCTGCTTTGCAGCGTTGTGACTGGCTATGGGGAGCCTGGTGCTTCCTGCCCTGGAGTCCTGGAAGCGGGCAAAGAGGACCAAGAGGTGGCAGGGGCAGCACACAGGTAAGTGTTTCATTTTTGTTTTCATTCCCTTCCCACTTTGTAACCCCGCAACCCGCCTCCCTACCGCAGTTGAATACCAGCCGCCACTGGCAATGAACGTTTTTAGGGCTAGCGTTAGCCAAGACTTTTTTTTTACTGAAATAATATGCATAACCTACTCAGTTGTAGGGACTTCCAGCCAGACCTCATCAGTCACTGGCCTGTTGTATCATTTAACATTTTCTTCAGCCTACTACAGTATCCAGAATAGGGCAATCTGCTTGTTCTGAAAGAGACGCCCACACACAAAGAACTTCTGTCCAGTTCAAGGGACTGCTGCGGCAATGCATGCATTTTCAGGCCAAAGAAATGTTTAAGGTTCTAGTAATTGCTCCATCAATAAATATTGCAAAACCCATGATAAAACACAACGAGGATTGACAAAGCCAAAAGGCTAAACACCAATTCAAGAGCTATTGGCTTTGTCAACGTGTACTTCATCACCACTCTAAGTATAAATAATTGTCGTGTTTATACCACTGCTTCTGTTGCCGCTAGCAATCGACACCCTTGTCCGGTCCACAGCACGCTAAACACACCCAAAGGAACACGCTTCTGTGTGGACACTTTAGCACTTCATATGAGTGCCCCTTTAAATAGTGCCCACAAAATCCACACTTTAGACATAGTTTAGTTACTCTGTGCGTGTGTGGATACATTCTGCAATTGGGTCAAGCATACATTTTAGGCACAGCGTGCTCTACACACCAAAAGGAACAAGCTTTGGTGTGGGGCACATTAGCTGATCTTCCGCAATTTATCACCAGTGAGGGTTACTGCCCACAGCAGTTCACCTTTGAAGTCTTTGCAGTTAGCAGTCGTAGGTGTGCACCCACATAACTCCTAACAAATTCCTTATCTACAAGTTGAATTACTAACTAAAAGGCAGTTTTCGAGATAGCAGTGATAACATCCCCAAACAAACCTTGTGTTCTTTGTGCAGATATAATTCAACAACTAACCACATACTTGTACTCAAAAACACAATTACACAATACAACACATACATTCTATCCACACCACATAATTCAACATCATACAACAAAATTCAATAGCAAAACACATAATTAAGCTCCACAACACAAAATGCCATTCCACATATTTACACTCCATGATACACAATCCCACTCCACATAATTAAAATACAATCAATACCACATAGTTGCTATCCACATGATTTCAGAGACCACCATACCAAATAATTCCACTACACAAATCCACTTCACACTAGTCAAAGCCACGCCACACAATGCCACACCTTACCATTCCAAAACAACACACATTATTCCATTACACACCACATACATCCACTCCACTCCACTCCATAACATATAGGTAAAACACAATTACAACACCAGTAGCTCTAACTCTTGTTTTACTTTATTTTCTGAAGCACATACTTTTGCCTTAGGGGGTCTGTATCCATTACAAATCATGCATTAAATACTGTTTTGGGCTCACTTTCTAAGCTTTATCCGTTAGTTATTCTAAACGTAATATATATTTTGTTATTTCAAAAAAATGTAAAAGGTTGAAATAAACAGGGCACAAAAAACAACATTGAAAATGTAAAGCTACAATTGGTGTGTGGGAGGGGAGTTAGTACATTTGAAACTTTAGAAACATTATCTATTCTTACACACACAATTGCACAGTACCACATCACACAAATAAACTCAACACTTTCCATTACTTACCACATATTTCAACAAGAAACCACATAACACAAATTGACAACACAATGATATAAAACACCATAGACATACAATCCACAGCACATAATTCAACATTACACCACAAAATTACAACAACACACCACATAATAAAACTCCAATACCACTCCACAACACAAAATACCATACCACATAATTACTCTCCATAACACACAATCCCACTTCACATAATTCCTAGACACTGAATATCACAAAATTTCCTATCCACATCATTTAAGTGCACAACATACCACATTATTCCATTACCCACCATATATATCCACTCCACTCCAAAACACATAAAGAAAAAACAATTAAATTTACACACCAATAGCTCTGTCTCAAATGTGAAGCCTATTGCATTGCAAATGCTTGTTTAACTAGTAGTCATGTTTTCAGAGTGGTGGAGAAAGGGGGCTGGACATCCAACCAGCTCTCAGAAATTCCACTGTGTAGGAATTGCAGGAGGGTTACGTGAAAAAAATTCCTAAGCAGTAGCACACTGGAAAACATATGGCATAAAATGACAGCAAGAAAAGGCCAGAAAGGAAAATGCTAAATTAGGGCGCAAATTTAATAAACACAATTAAAAATCATACAGTTTATTACACAATAAAAGCTATATGATGACAGAACAATAACATCAGGAATTATACATATTAATGCAAACAATGATCATCAACATAAAAACATCCTAACAAATTCTATCAGTAGTATCCAGACAGGGAGTGGCCAATAAAATTGACGCGCGTTTCAGCGTGGGACACGCCTTCTTCAGGAGCCACACAAATTGTATATATAATAATCTGAAACATACATAAACAGAAAAAAGAAACCATCACAAATTATTTTTTCACAATATTACATTCCAAAGTGCATTTAATACTTTCCAAATTCCCATAATACATTAATGTATTTATAAAAGAGGAGGGAGCTTTCTGCTGTCATTTTATTTCCTATATATTTAATCTGGCTTTCCAAAGCAACACTTGATGTAACATGAATACCCACAAAATTAGACACGGAAACAGGTAAATAAGAGGGAGGGAAGAGATGAAAAAAGAGTGAAAAAAGGATAAAAGAAATGATAAAAAAACATGAACAGTTCAGTAAAATAAAAACAACATTTTGTTTATGACAAGCACAATATATGACAGCCAAAATACAGGCCGCCAAACAATTCAATAGATCGTGTTTTGATGGCCAAACCAGTCCTTAGTAACAAGAAGTTACTAGAAGGTATAACAATTAATGACAATTTCATATGAAAATTAAAATAGTAAAAAACTTACTCTAAGGTAAAAGATCACTGCATATGAAGGTGCCCTCAATATGAATCCATGAATAGGGTGAAAGCAGGAAACGATAAGCTCCTAATTATATAAAAAAAACGGATATAATGTTACAATTCGATTTTTTTCACTCTATCCTCACAACCATTCATCATGAGTAGATAAATAAACAATTTGAACATTAGATGCCTTATGAGTGCCCTACTCAGTGTGGACAGACAGATTATATTAGGGGATACTACCAATAGAACAACATAAATGTATCAGCAATTGCGTGTTCGGACCGGATTGTTAAACACACCCTTGGCAATATCCTTTATATTACCTTCCAATATATGAGTACTAGATATTCACCTAGGAATACAGTCGAACCACGACGATGGAACAGAGGAAATTTAATATTAAGGTGCAGTGGACCCATCAGACATATTATTATGCAGTCCCTGTAATGCGGCAATCCGTAAAAAGCAGAACAGAGAAAAAACACATTGCCACAGTAAACGGATACTGTATCGTTATCGAGGGCAACAAAGAAGCAAAAATAATAGGGGCCAATGATGCGGAAGTTGTGTACCTTAAATTTCTTCAATGACGTAAAGGGGGGCAAAAAGAGAACAATACTCAAAATATGCCCACCTAAAAAGTTCTTCGTAACGGTGTCTATTTTCTGGTGAATCAAGACAATAAAAATAGGACACTCGATATAAAGTACGGGGTGCTGTGAGAAATTATAGGCTGATTCACGAAAGGATATAATAATTAAAAACAAACCCAAATACCCCAAAACGGGATTCGATGAATGATAGCAATAGCAGTTTGGGGAGGGTTATTACCTTTAAAAAGCTGGGCTCTTTTTCTTTCAAATAGACGCGGTGCAAACGATAGCTGAAGTGCTTATAAGTTGGATGATGTGGTAGTTCAGAGAATGCCTGTTGATATTCAGGAATCTGTTTATAAAATAATAGAACTGACCCCTCTTATTAACGAAAAAACGAAAAGATGAATGCTTTCGTAAATTCGAACTCTCCTGACAGGATGTTCGATATACTTAAATACAATACTACGGCTCAACAGGGATTTTCACAGAAAGAGGATTCCATATCGAGGAACGCTTACCGTCTGTAGTGAAGGCGTGATAATTCACTACGATTTAGAGGCCCCCAGCGTCATCTATGGCCCAGGATACAAAACAGATGAACAAAATCACTGTTTGGCAATGCAATTTAAATAGCCCGCCAATCCAGCATTCTCCGCCCTGAATACGAGCTCTCAGTAAATGAAAAGGGGACTAATTCAGGACGTAACCAAAGATAAAAGATGGACTTTAAGGGAAAATAACAAAAGCGGTGTTCACCATTTTGAATAGGGGAGACATCGTGAGAAAACCATATTTTCAAGATGCCACAAGGTATCGAAATATGCAAGAAATAAATCGTATACAGATATAGACCCTATTCATAGCAGGGCTTCTCCTATCGCCAATGTATCGAAAATGCCACCTAATTATTAGCCCGAAGGGACAAATAGCGGCCAAATAAGTACCGTTAACAGCAAATGTAGCTGCCAAATAAATACCGGTAACTGCAAATGTAGTTATAAACAAGTCCATAATTTTAAACAGTTTAAAGGTAAATACTCCAAAGGGATAGAACGTCAACGAAAACAGTCAATATTCGAAGATATTCATGAGATTATTGTGCAATTTAGAAATTGTTATATGAAACGAAGCATCCTCTGGGTTGGTTCACAGTGAAGAAAAACAGATGTTGGACAAAACTACTGCTCTCTAATGCTTCAAAAATAGCTAACATAGTTCTTAAATCCGAGGGATAACATACTGCCCTAGAAGAATAAGCAGAATATGCTGCTAAAAAAGGGGGGGGGGGCACTGCTGATCAGAACTAAGGAAAGGAGGAAAAAAGTAGGTAGTGACACTTAATTAATAGCATTTTCCCATGCGATGTCACTGTTCAGCCCGTTTTTAAATGTCACCAAGCTAAAAATCCAGAAGACTTCCCTTTTTTTTCGCACTTTGTTGCCTCCTTTACTTTCTGCTAACCTGATCTTTTCTATGATCCGCCACTTTAAATCTTCAGGTTCATGTTTATTCTCCTGAAAGTGTTTGACTAATGGTGCCACTGTCTTGTTCGTGCGTATTGCTGAGCGATGTTCAGTAAGTCTAACCTGTATGGGCCTAGATGTTTCGCCAACATAGCCCAGTTGGCAAGGGCACAAAATAAAATAGAGAAGTTAGCAGTCTTACAATTCCACATCCCTGTGGCACTCACGAGACATCCATTATGTTCAAATGACTCGCCATTCAGAATGTTGTCACAGGATTTACAGGCTGAACACTTAACTGTACCTCTGACTGGAAGATTGTCTGCTATAGATCTATGAACAAATTCAGACTGTATATGTTTATTGGTGAATCGTGAGTGTACAATCAGATCTTTCAAGTTCTTGTTTCTTTTGTGAGCAAAAAGAGGTTTAACTAGCTTGACATTAGCAGTCGGGTTAGAGTTCAGGATCTGCCAGTTGGCATTGATGATCTGCCTTACTGTATTATCCAAGGTAGAGTACTTTGTGATACACACTAGACGGGTGTTCTCCTTAGGTGGCTAGGGGCCCGATGTAGGTGGCAAATACCGGTCGGAAATGGCCGAATTCGGCCGTTTCCGACCGGTATTTGGCATCTTGAGATGTAGGGGACCAGATTTTACAGATTCTGTAAATTTACCGAATCGGTAAATTTACAGAATCTGTAAAATACCGAATCGGTATTTTTACCGATTCGGTAATTCCCAGATGTAGGTGGGACTCTTCTGAGTCCCAAAGGCCCTACAAATTCGGTATTTTACAACCCAATCCAATTGGGTGTTAAAATACCGAATTCAGGTGTGCATGCACATGTGTGCATGCACACCTAGCCATGTGACAGACAGACATGCCCTTAGGGCATGTCTGTGTGCCACATGGCGCACATGCCTATTTTTGGGGTGCCAGAGGGTGTCAAAGTGACACCCCCTGCACCCTTGCAAAATTCGGTATTTACTGATTCTGTAATTACAGAATCGGTATTGCTCATTGATTCCTATGGGCTTTAAGGCCCATAGGAATCAATGGGCAATACCGATTCGGTATTTACAGATTCGGTAAATACCGAATCTTAACGATTCGGTATTTACAGAATCTGTAATACCTACATCTCCCCCCTTCATATTTACCGACTCTTAAATACCGAATCGGTAAAATTCGGTATTTAAGAGTCGGTAAATATGAATTACCTACATCTGGCCCCTGGTTCTTAACAGGTAGTCACGGTCAAAAAATCTGTCTCTCTTGTATGAATCACGTACAAATCTATGAGGGTATCCTCTATTAAGAAATTTTTGTCTCATCACAGCTGCCTGAAGATCATAATGTGGAGAAGTGTGGCTCAGGGGTTAGAGGCGGCAGACCCGGAAGCTGAGATTGGCCCTGGACCAGGGTTCAATTCCCCGCCTCGGCGGGTCTTGGGCTAAAAATTCCACGGACTCGATAATTCTCGCTCCAGTGCCTTCTCGACTCACGGGTTCACACTCTGCGACTCTGGGCAATAGCTTGCTTAATCTCCACAACGGCCCCTCGCAGTGGGATGCCTGGCTTTCACCTTGTGGATACCCTGCCGGGGCTATCTCACAGGGGAATACCAGGACGGGTTCCCTAAGCAAGTGCCGGGAAACCCACTGCGGGTAGCTGTGCGCTATATAAACTCAAATACATTTACATAATCTGCCAGATTGGAACAATTCCTCCGTACTCTGAGAAATTGTGAAAAGGGGATGCTCTGCCGTTGACTACAAGGATGAAAGCAATTGAAATGGAGCAACGTATTACGTGCAGAAGAATTCACAAAAAGATCTAGTATTAATTTATTATTCTGATGCTTAATCAATAGGTCAAGAAATTCAACTTGCTCTGTGTTAAATTGAGCTGTAAAATGCAAGTTAACATCTGCCATATTGATCCAGGCCAAAAACTCCCTGAGTGAATCCTCCCCACTGGTCCAGATAAAGAAAATATCATCAATATACCTGGACCAGTGGGAGATGGACTCAAACAATGGAGCCACTTCATTGTAAATATACTTGGTTTCAAAAGCCGCCATGTATATATATCAACAATAGAAAAGCGCCAATGCTGCCATTAATTGTTTCTCACAATATCAACATCTCCCAATCAATTTAAACAAAAAGTGAGGGGATCTAAGTCTCTTGAATAAATCTTCAATTTTATTGACTTTTTACTTCATTTGAGTTTTTTTCATTTATTCTAGATCATTTTTTAAGTTTGAAAAAACATATAACATACAAAATATGAAACACATCATATCCACTTAAAACACTCCCCTACCCATACACTCATTTGTGAATCACAATCAAACACTCTCAGACACACTCTACAATACAAGATACATATTAACAGTTATTCGGAAATCAATATAGATCATGTATCTATAATGCCATAGATATTCCTTTTAGCCTATTTGTAAGTTTTCACAAGAAGTTCTTATATTCTTTTACAATCTTATGGCATAAAACAATACAAGGTCTACCCGTTTCGAACTCTTCATTTTTTTCGAGTTCTCATCAGGACCACACACTGTGAAAACGAAAAAGAGGAAGGGAGACCTGGCTTAGATTTTAGTTCTTAACCAAATATCGAAGTTATTATGTGGCTCAACAGCCGCCTCTCTACCTCTTACCTCTATATAAGTGTAACCAAATCAATTAGTCGAAGTCCCCTGGCACACGGCGGGGGACAACCTAAACGACATTAAAACATAAAGCTCAGCCGAGCTGTTTATGGGTACTCTATGTCTGATGCAATAATTCACGCTCACAGTCTCTTACTCACCGGTGTGTCTTGTTTTGTACACCCCCTTTCTGAAAATGGACAATGCGATTTGTATTAGGAAAAATTATTATCTATTTTGAAGAAATCAAATACGTTTTATCACATGGAGTCGTTCTTACCTAGGTTATTCTTTTTGTTGGCGGGGGGTTTATATTCAATTCTCTCTCCTGAAATTATAAAGGGTATTGTTACTACGTTCTGCTCCACCTATTTGATAGAGTGTGACCGTTGTGTGTCCGTTGTCTAATTACCTTAAAGATAAGGAGTATCTATGGGGAGCCGGAATTTTGTTGTTTGGTAATTTTTTGATGTCCTGAAATGACAAAGCAATATCTCCGTGTCATTTCACTTCCCTTCCGAGGTAGCGTTACAAGTCTATTCGCACTGAAAAAGGTAAAGTTAGCTTTTTACCGTGATTCTGGACTTGATTCCATAACGCTCCGGCTCCTGGGGATCTGTTTACTCGCGGGTACTCGTACGGCTTGTTCCGGGTTTGCGGGCCGTATATACACCACTTCCGGGTCGCGCCCTCTTGGAGTGTGTTCGTGTACCATAGTTTCTCTTCCGTAACCTCGATTCAAACTTCGATGTACACTCTATTTTTATCTTTTACAAGATAAGAGAGGAGGAGACCTTGAAGCAAAGTTATCTCGCTATGAGGCAATGATGATTGTCAAATTCAACTCAGCAACTGAAGGGTTAAATGAAATCTCTGAAATGTACAAACTATCGTAAACATAAGATTCCAGAATGGCTAGAGAAGGTGACTTCAGGATAATACTAAGTATATGCTTGATGAAATGACCAACTATTATCACGATAGACTCACCAGCACATCCCAATTGATATGGTAAATCGATTTATGAACCTGTTCCAAGATGGCGGCACCACCGTGAAAATTACAATAATCGAATTGATATAAAATATAAAACTTTTTTCAGACTATAAGAGGTCCGTAATTCCGTTTTGTTAAAATAGAGTGTACATCGAAGTTTGAATCCAGGTTACGGAAGAGAAACTAAGGTACACGAACACACTCCAAGAGGGCGCGACCCGTAAGTGGTGTATATACGGCCCGCAAACCCGGAACAAGCCGTACGAGTACCCGCGAGTAAACAGATCCCTAGGAGCCGGAGCGTTATGGAATCAAGTCCAGAATCACGGTAAAAAGCTAACTTTACCTTTTTCAGTGCGAATAGACTTGTAACGCTACCTCGGAAGGGAAGTGAAATGACACGGAGATATTGCTTTGTCATTTCAGGACATCACCAAATTACCAAACAACAAAATTCCGGCTCCTCATAGATACTCCTTATCTGTAAGGCAATTAGACAACGGACACACAACGGTCACACTCGAGCAAATAGGTGGAGCAGAACGTAGTAACAATACCCTTTATAATTTCAGGAGAGAGAATTGAATATAAACCCCCCGCCAACAAAAAGAATAACCTAGGTAAGAACAACTCCATGTGATAAAACGTATTTGATTTCTTCAAAATAGATAATAATTTTACCTAATACAAATCGTATTGTGCATTTTCAGAAAGGTGGTGTACAAAACAAGACACACCGGTGAGTAAGAGACTGTGAGCGTGAATTATTGCATCAGATATAGAGTACCCATAAACAGCTCGGCTGAGCTTTATGTTTTAATGTCATTTAGGTTGTCCCGCGCCGTGTGCCTGAGGACCTCGACCAATTGATTTGGTTACACTTATATAGAGGTAAGAGGTAGAGAGGCGGCTGTTGAGCCACATAATAACTTCGATATTTGGTTAAGAACTAAAATCTAACCCAGGTCTCCCTTCGTCTTTTTCGTTTTCACAGTGTGTGGTCCTGATGAGAACTCGAAAAATATGAAGAGTTCGAAACAAGAATATAAGAACTTCTTGTGAAAACTTACAAATAGGCTAAAAGGAATATCTATGGCATTATAGATAAATGATCTATATTGATTTCCGAATAACTGTTAATATGTATCTTGTATTGTAGAGTGTGTCTGAGAGTGTTTGATTGTGATTCACAAATGAGTGTATGTGAGAGTGTGGGTAGGGGAGTGTTTTAAGTGTATATAATGTGTTTCATATTTTGTATGTTATATGTTTTTTCAAACTGAAAAAATTATCTAGAATAAATTAAAAAAACTCAAATGAAGTAAAAAGTCAATAAAATTGAAGATTTATTCAAGAGACTTAGATCCCCTCACTTTTTGTTTAAATCGATTGGGAGATGTTGATATTGTGAGAAACAATTAATGGTAGCATTGACGCTTTTCTATTGTTGATATATTAGGCTGTGGCTTGGCCTTGCAGCTTGGGAGCCCATACCCAGTAGTGTTTATTCGCCATGTATATATCAGCAATAGATGGTGCCACTGATGCGCCCATGCTTAGCTTACCCCCTTAACCTGACGGTAGAGGGTACTCCCGAATTCAAAGATAGTCTCAGTAAGCACAATATTCAATAAAACCAGAATAAACTCTTTGGGGCATACAATCCTATATTCATCAATAAACCAGCTTGTCGCCAATACAGCTTCCTTTAAGAGAATGTTGCTGTAAAGCGATTCAATGTCCATCCTCAATAAGATGTTATTCAATGGACTAAAACTTAGATTTTCAACTCTTCTTATCATATCGCCTGTATCCTTGATGTAAGAAGTGATTTGTGATATATACGGACGTAAATGAAAATCAATGAATTTAGACAGCGGCTCAGTCATGGTTCCGATTGTTGAAACAATAGGTCTATAGGGGGGTCTTTTTGGTTTTTATGGATCTTTGGCAAGCCATAGATACATGCCGTCCTGCCCTGGTTAAAATTCAAATATTCAAAATCTTTTTGGTCAATATCACCTACTGACAGAGCCTGTGTAGTAAGTTGTTGAATTCTCCTTGATATTATATTGGACGGGTTGGATCTAATTTTGGCGTAGGTGGCACTGTCTGCCAACATATTGTTCATGTTCTGTTCACAGAACATGAACAATATGTTGGCAGACAGTGCCACCTACGCCAAAATTAGATCCAACCCGTCCAATATAATATCAAGGAGAATTCAACAACATGTTCATGTTCTGTTCTGCTTATTCATCTAGGGCAGTATGTTATTCCTTGGATTTAAGAACTATGGGCCAGATGTAGGTAAAATAGATTTACCGATTTTCAATTACCGAATTTTACCGATTCGGTAATTAAAAATCGGTAAATCTAAGGGGTGGATATGTAGGTATTCCAGATGTGCTGAAATACCGATTCGGAAGAATTCGGTATTTACCGATTCTGTAAATACCGAATCGGTAATGCCCATTCATTCCTATGGGCTTTGAAGCCCATAGGAATGAATGGGCATTACTGATTCGGTATTTACGGAATCGGTAAATACCGATTTCCACAAGGGTGCAGGGGGTGTCATTTTGACACTCTCTGGCACCCCCAAAACAGGCTCGCGTGCCATGTGGCAGGCATACATGCCCTAAGGGCAGGTCTGCCTGTCACATGGCATAGGTATGCATGCACACATGTGCATGCTCACCGGAATCCGTATTTTACCATCAAATTGGATTTGATGTTAAAATACCGATTGGGTAAGGCCTCTGGGACTCTGAAGAGTCCCACCTACATCTGGGTGCCTCAGAATCTGTAAAATTACCGAATTTTTATCTTACCGAATCGGTAAAATTACCGAATCGGTAATTTTACCGATTCGGTAAAATAATGCCCCCTACATACCTGTCACCCATTTACCGATTGGTAACGGCCAAAATCGGCCGTTACCGCTCGGTAAATGTCCTCAAACGGCCACCTACATCTGGCCCTATGTTAGCTATTTTTGAAGCATTAGAGAGCAGTAGTATTGTCCAACATCTGTTTTTCTTCACTGTGAACCAACCCAGAGGATGCTTCGTTTTATATAACAATTTCTAAACTGCACAATAATCTCATGAATGTGTTCGGATATTGACTGTTTTCGTTGACGTTCTGTCCCTTTGGACTATTTACCTTTAAACTGTTTAAAATTATGGATTTGTTTATAACTACATTTGCAGTTACCGGTATTTATTTGGCAGCTACATTTGCTGTTAACGGTACTTATTTGGCCGCTATTTGTCCCTTCGGGCTAATAATTAGGTGGCATTTTCGATACATTGGCGATAGGAGAAGCCCTGCTATGAATAGGGTCTATATCTGTATACGATTTATTTCTTGCATATTTCGATACCTTGTGGCATCTTGAAAATATGGTTTTCTCACGATGTCTCCCCTATTCAAAATGGTGAACACCGCTTTTGTTATTTTCCCTTAAAGTCCATCTTTTATCTTTGGTTACGTCCTGAATTAGTCCCCTTTTCATTTACTGAGAGCTCGTATTCAGGGCGGAGAATGCTGGATTGGCGGGCTATTTAAATTGCATTGCCAAACAGTGATTTTGTTCATCTGTTTTGTATCCTGGGCCATAGATGACGCTGGGGGCCTCTAAATCGTAGTGAATTATCACGCCTTCACTACAGACGGTAAGCGTTCCTCGATATGGAATCCTCTTTCTGTGAAAATCCCTGTTGAGCCGTAGTATTGTATTTAAGTATATCGAACATCCTGTCAGGAGAGTTCGAATTTACGAAAGCATTCATCTTTTCGTTTTTTCGTTAATAAGAGGGGTCAGTTCTATTATTTTATAAACAGATTCCTGAATATCAACAGGCATTCTCTGAACTACCACATCATCCAACTTATAAGCACTTCAGCTATCGTTTGCACCGCGTCTATTTGAAAGAAAAAGAGCCCAGCTTTTTAAAGGTAATAACCCTCCCCAAACTGCTATTGCTATCATTCATCGAATCCCGTTTTGGGGTATTTGGGTTTGTTTTTAATTATTATATCCTTTCGTGAATCAGCCTATAATTTCTCACAGCACCCCGTACTTTATATCGAGTGTCCTATTTTTATTGTCTTGATTCACCAGAAAATAGACACCGTTACGAAGAACTTTTTAGGTGGGCATATTTTGAGTATTGTTCTCTTTTCTCTTTTTTGCCCCCCTTTACGTCATTGAAGAAATTTAAGGTACACAACTTCCGCATCATTGGCCCCTATTATTGTTGCTTCTTTGTTGCCCTCGATAACGATACAGTATCCGTTTACTGTGGCAATGTGTTTTTTCTCTGTTCTGCTTTTTACGGATTGCCGCATTACAGGGACTGCATAATAATATGTCTGATGGGTCCACTGCACCTTAATATTAAATTTCCTCTGTTCCTTTCTCTACCAATGTGCAAATGTGCCTCCTGGTGCACTACTAGTTTGGGGATGAAGCCCCCTTGGCTCTTGAGAGTACTTGGGGGCCAGATAGCCCTCTTGTTACCTCCAGTAAGACCCTCACAGCTGGTTTGCTGAGAGGTCATCAGAGGCCAGACCCCCTTTCCCCACCACTCTGCACACATGCCTCTTGGCGCACTGCTGCTTGGGGGATGAAGTTCACTTTAGTCCTGAGGCCCCCCAGGAGGCAAGGGAACCTCATCCCCTTAACAGCATTTGCAGAGTGGCAGAGAAAGGGTGTGTGGCCTCGGACCACCTTTCAGCAATTCCATTGTGTGGGACTTACTGGAGCTAACAGGAGGTCTTGTTGGTCTCGAAGTACCCTCAGAAGTCAAGGGGACTTCATCCCCCGCCAAGCAGCGTGCCAGGAGACGCATTTGCAGAGTAGTGGAGAAAGAGGGGTGTGGCGTTGGAGAGTTTTTAAGAAATGTCTAGGAAGGGGGGCAGTGTGGCTCCCCTTTCCTAGACCATTTTGGGCCATGGGGACTCGTCCCACCCCCTGCCTTTCCCCCCCCCAGGGGCTGGACCATTTTTGTGTTTTTTTGAAAAAAAAATGGGAGAGGGGCCTCGTGGAAACCCTCCCGGGCCAATTTCAGCCCCGGGGACCCCATCCTCTGGGGCCTTGCCTTTATTTTATTTTTTTCATTATCAAAGGGCTATTTTTGGCGCAAGGTACCCCATCCCCCAGGGCCAGGCCTTTATATATATATTTTTTTTAAAGGGGAGGTGGGCTGCACGGCCACCGTCCTAGGCCACTTTCGGCCCTAGGGACCCCATCCCCCGGGGCCTGGCCTTTATATATATATTTTTTTTAAAGGGGAGGTGGGCTACACCGCCACCCTTCCTAGGCCAACTTTTGCCCCGGGGACCCCTTCCCCCGGGGCCAGGCCTCTCTGTTGGGGACCACAGGGAGCCTCAATGCCCCAGCGGTCCCGGCCGGCTCCCCACCTCCTGCAGGATCTGGCAATGCTTTTGGACTGAGGGCGCTGATAACATGCAGATCCCTCTGCCCAAAAGAAATTCTTCTCCACTTCATGAAAGTTTATTTATTTATATATTTTTACCATTTATAGAGCGCACTGTAACCCTGCGGGCATCCTGGTGCTAAGACAGCAAACAACGGACCAGAGTGTCGAGTTAAATACTCAGGGAAAGAGCCAGGTCTTTACTTTCCTGCTAAAAGGCATTAGGTTCTGTGTGCTCCTAATTTTCACGGGCAGGCTGTTCCAAAGGCGGGCAGCCGCCACACTAAAGGCTCTTCCCCCCCATGGTTGCTCTCTTTGTCCTCGGTATCCTGACCAAATAGGTAGAAGCAGAGCGAAGGTCACGAGTGGGCAGGTACCATTGGAATCTGGCTTGGATGGGCTTTGGTCCTTGTCCATGAAGTGCTTTAAACGTTACACACAAGGATTTAAACAGGATCCTTTGCGCTACCAGGAGCCAGTGAAGCTCCGCTAAAGCCCGTGTTGTCGAGGAGCGACATGGGCGATTCAGCGCAAGCTTAGCTGAAGTTGTCTGGACACCCTGGAGTCTGGCAATCAGATACCCCGGGGACTCCAGAAGCAGGGCATAACAGTAATCAATTTTTAATGCTCTTGCTTTCCCGAAGCAGGGCAGTGTTTGCTATGGCTTGGCGGGAGCAGTAGTATTAATTGTGAAATCCTCGAGTTATAAAAAATGGTCTCAAAGTCTTTAGTTGGCAAGCTTAGGTTAGACAGTTATGGTTACGCAACACAAGGCCAGAATGAAGATGCTGACGACAGATGTTCTTCATGCTATATCTAAAATATGGATAATTTTTCATGCACGGGTGGGTAAATTTTATCGGGCAAGTGTGGGCTATTGCTTAGAAGATCTTGCAGTAAGTTGGTGTTGCTTTCACCACATCCGCCCCACCAAGTGTGTGATCTATTGGTGTAAATTAAGCCATTTCACATGTGCGCAAATCGCACGGCTCCTGGCCGTCCGACGCACACGCCACCCGTGACGTCAGACAGCCGGAGGCCGTCCAACACATCCAAAGGGTTAAGATAAGAAGACTCAGAGGCAAAGCAACAAAAAAACAAGAGAGGGACACAGAGTTTCACATTTTGCCACAAGTCCAGCACACGCACAAACACAGAAGCATTTCACAAATGCACCTCTCTCTATTCCACATAACTGAGAAGTAGGTTTTTCCATCCTCCTCCTGACTCCGTCTAACTCTGTCCCAGACCAGTCATCACCAGGACCCAAGCAAGACAGATGTTAGTGCACTGCTGTTCAAGAACAAATACAGAAACAGAACTGCAGTATTTTTCACAGGTTTTTGTTTGTTAACTAAAGTGACTGTTTTAGTATCTGAAGAAACAGAAAAAAGGAGTGGACCCTGCAATTAACTCTGGCTAAGTGTGAAATGGCTGTTCACCTGAAGGTAAATAAATGTGCGCCCATTACTCAGGACCCAAACATTGCAAATTAATAATCATCTCAGGAAATGTCTTGTATTACAGTTCAACACACTACCCCTCACTGTTGGCCTCCATATCAATCATCACTCACAGACACTCGATAATCTGACCATTTATTGGTGCAATCCAAGCAAGAGATTGGAATTTGGCAGTTTTGTAAATCAAACGATTGTCTGGGGTAGCCATCCTAGGTGATGCAAATAAACAGAAAGATCATAGGAGTGGATCATACAGGTTCATTAATTTTCACTAAGTTAGTTTGTGAAGGCCAATCCCCTCTGGGGAAAAAATGATCACCCATCACTCAGGCCCTAAACATTGCAAATCAATCATCTCAGGCAAGTTCCCACATTACAGTACAACACCCTCCCTCACCGTCTGCCACCACATAAATCATCAATTATCATCATCACTCATACAACCAGTCACTCATGGTTGCAATAGTTGTAGTTACCTCTTCCAATCCAAGCACGGGTAGTTTAGTTATTAGGCATTCATTTTTGATGCAGGCAACACATTGGAATTTGGAATTGGCAGGCAGTTTTGTAGATAATAAGCAATCTACTGGAGCAGACATTCTTGTGCCAAGTGATGCAAAAACAAATGGGCAATGTCATGAAGGAATTGTGGAGGCTTCTTCAATGCACACTGGTCCAACTGCAATCTGGCAATGTATGTGACTAAAAAAAGGTGGGGGGCGCCGTAAATCTGACACAAAAAATAATAATGTTCCACTAGCTATTTTTTTTTGCGATGATAGAAATAAGTTCAACAAGAAATTATTAAACAGTTCTATAGGGGCACTGGCATAATTAGTCCGGAAAGTAGAGTTCTTCCACAAACTCAGGTGGTTCACTCAGAAGTGGGTCAGCTATCACATTTGATTCAATTTAGGACAAATCAATCTCCTCCTCCTGTGCTGCTGTGGGGGAACGGTGTAATTGTGTGGTATAAAATGATGGTCCAGTTTGATCATAGTCCATCTCTCCATGTTTTCAGGCAAGAGACTAGTCTTTCTCACTGTAACAACCACACCAGCTGCACTGAACACACGTTTAGCAGACACACAGACGACAGGACTAGCCAGATACTTTATTGTCAGCCTCCTGAGCCCTGGACATTGGTGCACCTTCCCATCCAAATACATCAATGAATTTTGATCCACGTACACCTCTTTTGGCTCATCGAGATACTCCTGAAAAATCCTGTGGTTGGTCATTGGCCACTTGTTCAACCGGTTTGTCATCACCCCTGCACGGGATTGAGCCCTGTCAATTGAAACCAATACAATGCAGAGGTTTGGTCTGGTCCTTCTGTTGTTGTTGTTGCTGGTGTTCTTGTTGCTGGTGTTGTTGGCTGCTGTGAGACAAGACTGCCCTCTCTAGGAGTTGAAGGCGGCACCCCAGAACTGCGGGATAGGACTCGAAGTTAGAGCCGTTCTTCCACGTCTCTGGCTTGCTCTTCAATCCACTTCTTGTATTTTAAAATATCCCTTTCAGAAAAAGGGATGAAAGTGGGGGAATTGGTTTGCTGTGGATCAAATAGTGGGGCACATATGTTCTCTTTGGACATGATGATGTCAAGTTACCACCTTGTATTACAAGCCAAGCGAAGGATTAAGGAACCAAGGTGTGCGTTTCTGTGTTTTCATTCACACCTCCAGGAGTGAACCTTTCAGACACCTTTACTTGTCCTGTAGGAGACACAACAGGATAGCTTCGCCCATCACACTGTTCTCCTTGGTAAATTCCTGTGAGAAAACCTCACGAGGGAGTAGCATCTGTGTAAGGCATTGGACTAGGCCCCATTTGTCCTCATACATGGTCATAACTTTCCCAACTGCTTCTCCTCCTCTTTGAATGACATAGTCATTGATCTGTTTGTACTGATCAAGCAGACGTTTGAACATGTAAAAGGTCAAGTGCCAACCTGTTGGCACCTCATGTATCAGGGCTTTAACTAGTGCTCTAATATTAGACTGAATAATCCGCAGCTGCTTCTGGGCTTTAAAAGCCTGGCTTAAATTAGTGCAGATGTTTCTTCAGATGGTCAGTATGTCGCTGAATATGTCTTCTTTTTTGAGGAACGCTTGCACCACCATCTATCATGCCGCTGCTGCAAGGATTTTTTAATCTCACGAGTTAAGGTCCATATTGGATTGCTTCTCGCACTTTTGTAACACATTAAAATGTGAAAGTATATCATCATCATAATCCTTATAGTTCATTATCACAATATTCCCCCCTTTGTCAGCTTCACGAATGATAATGTCCTCGTCTGTCATGATAAGGAACAGAGAGGGTCCCACTGACTAACCATAAAGATGGTTATTGTTAATCTGGTGATGCCCCAAACCTATTTTTGAGAATACCAATCTCACAATAAATCACAACCTCACAAGTTGCGGAGACATCAAACTCAATGTAGGCCAACACTATAAAGCAACTAATACATATACATATCACATAGAATATTCACTATAAGTCAGATTTAAGCAAGAAAGGCAAAGTGTTTTCAAAAATACATCTGTGCGTTTATTCAAAAGAGAAATATTCTTACAGTAATATTAAATTTTTTTTATACAATTGATTAAAAAACATAAAGCATCAAAAACATATACACAAAAATACAATATAGGTTAAAATGTTCACAAGAACAGGGGTCGACGCAGCGTTTCGGTTGGAAGAAATTAATGAAAAACCTTCTTCATGACCAGTTCTAAAAGAAAACACACAATTAATATTTCATCACAAAGCTACATTAATCTAAAAATCATTTAAAAAACATCTCCTAATATCTCTTAATTCAGTATTGTCCTGTCTACTCATAATGCAGTGTTATCCTAACTACTCATAGTTGGCTCTAACGAGGACCAAATCATTGGTGGGTTTTCTGTATTGGTATTGTCAAAAACAAAATTATACTAGAGGCACCATTCCTTAGCACCAGATTTTGTAGTTCTAATAATATAATTTCACAATATTGTCGCTAAACTTCATATGTGGCATGTAGCGATTGCATCATTACCTGGCTATAGCTCGTCTGTCATGAGCAACCTCATAGCCTCATGTCCCCCCTTGGTGAGATTGTCTTCCCTCATTTGGTGTATTCCAAGTCCCTAACTACATTTGTCCAAGTCCCCCAAAATTAGTTTGTAAAAAATGTCTATATTATTACCTGATGGTAATTGGGTAGCCACCTAGATTTTTCCTCAATACCACTAGTGATATTCAAGTCCATTGCATGTTTAAGACATCTAATATCCTGCTAGTTTGTATCTATCAATGGATATATAAAAAGGTTTTGGTGTCATATATATCCTGTATGGAAAGAGCACTAGACAAAAAATCAGTTTGCAAATTATCTGAGACTTTATTTCCATGGGGATTTAGCTCAAAAAATGTCTAGATTTTTAGACATCTGATTAATATAAACAAAACAATGTTCCTTTTGCTAATATCCCGCAAATAGGTAGGACAAAAACCCATTCTCTTCTGAAGAAATGAAACCATATCAGGCTTTAAGGATTTGTTGGTCAAATTGATTATCGAAACATCCTCTAGTCCTTCTTGTCCCAAGTTCTCGTTTTCATGCCTTTTCTTTCTTCCTGGCCCACCCTCTCTTTTCCCCCTCTGGGTTTTCTTGTGGTGTCCATTCATCTTATCTTATTCCCTCTCTTGATTCTCTGTACTTCTTTTAAAAAAGAGTTCTCTGTCACAGTCTGTCTTGATGTGCTGTCCCCTAGTTCTGATTCGTTCTCTCTGGTTAGTGGGGTATTCAAGGATATGGCACTTGAGTTTACTGATGAGGATTCCAATGCTTTCTCTCTCGTATCATTTTTTAGATAACGTTTATCATTATTATAATCTATCTCATCTCTTATTAGGTTTTTGACTAACATTGTTTGATCTCTGCCTAATGTTTCATTAAAACTTCCCTCACGACCGTATATTTTTTTTCAGTCTCAAGATTCAGGGGCATATTATCAAGAAACGGCGTTAAAATTATCGCCGCTTTAGCAGCAGAAAACTGCTGCTAAAGGGGCGATAAAGAGGGTTGATAATATGCCCTTGTGAATTCCCATAGAAGCCCATGTTCTAGTGCCAACATGGGCTTCTATTGTAATTCTCAAGGGCATATTATCAAGCCCATTATCGCCGCTTTAGCTGCAGTTTTCTGCTGCTAAAGTGGCGATAATTTTAACACAATTCTTTATAACAGCCCCTGAGTTCCTTAAACTCAGATTCGAGTGTGATAATCTCTACTTTTAATTTCACTACTTTTCTTTCTGAATTCTCTATGAGAATGCCCTTTAGATTGCTAGAGTTTGATGTTAGTTTCTTCTCCCAAGCTCGTAGTAGGTCTACATCTAATTCGTCATACGTTGGGAAGATGTGTGACCTTAACCTTCTAAGGATCCTATTGAGTTTAACATTGTGCTTGAGTGTGGCTCTATCCCACCATTTGGACATTTTGTTTCACTTTAATCTCTCCAGTGGTATAAATGTGTCTCGTAAACCTTCATTGTGCTGTGGATTGTTAACCCTTGTTGCTTCTCGAACAGTGGTACCCTTGTTTAAATTACTAAATAATTCCTCTGCTTCTCTATCTCAGTCCATTGTGTGATTCATATCTCTCTGCCAAACTCTAAATCAGCCCCTTAGTCAAGGCCTGAGTGTGTTAAGAGTAAGGCCAGATTGCAAGTTGTGCACAATTGAATTACCTTATGGTACTCCACCTGCACTGGGGCGTGACTAAGCAAGCCACGATGGCGGTTGTGTCCCGGTGAGGCTCTGCGATCGGGCTGGCATCCTGCCTGGTTTCGAGGATCGCCGTGGGCCTCACACACCCGGATCATTGATCGGAACACCTCTGACAGCTGAGACGATCCTGTGGTCCCGAGCAACCCACGCAGCGGCTGCGGTACGGGGTGAATAATTCTTCGGAGCCGCGCACCGAGTCCCAAGATGGCGCCTGCGGCTCCGTAACACCACACCAACAGCCTTACCCGACTATGGAGAGCCTTTGACCCACCGACCTCCACTCCTGCATTGACGGTGGACTGGTGGGGGCTCGCTGCCAAAGAGCTCCTGAGCACCGGATCCTTTCATGCTGAGGGTGCTGACTCCGTGATGTGAGTGCCGGGACCCACGCCCAGGCGGACCTTCGGTGGCAGTGCACACTGCAGCGACTCCTCAATACAGCATGGAGCTTACACGGGCGCACCGGGACCTGGGACTCGCCACGAATTGCTGGGCTGCTGGGGTCCCTCCTGAAAACGCCTGTTTACTCGGCGCGCCTGACTCCAAAATGGCGCCCGGGGAGAGCCGCGAGTGAAGCTCTGGACGCGGCGATCCCCTGTGGACTATCAATGGCCCGATACCTACAGGTGAGCTGAGTGCTCCTACATCCCGCCCCTCTGAGCAGACGGCCCAGCCTTCTCCACCTTCTCCCCTGCCGCCAATGCTGCCTGACCCTGACATGGCGACCTGAGGACTCTCCTTGCCTCGCGACGCGGATTGCTCATGCCACTGGCTCGTGAACTCTAGGGGTACCCGACACGTAAGCAGCACATCGACTCGAGCTCCAATCTCCTGTCTACCGCTTCGCCCTCATCCGTCAGGAGCGTGCTGCTCCACAGGCGCCGAGGGATCCACTGAACTGTTCCTGGACATTCCATGCATGAACTGAGTTTCGTGGTCGCCTGACGAGCACCGGTCCATATCTTGCCTCTTCTGCCCGGGCTGGTCCTCACCGGGTGTCACACTCCTCTTCGCCACTGACACCGTGTGGTGTCTCACGCGTCGCCGCAATGAGGAAGCCTAAAGGTACACAGGCAACCACCGTCCCTACAAGTGGAGAACAAACAGATAATGGTTTTCCCAGATTATGCCCGTGCGGTCCAACAACAGCGGTCCACCTTCCTTGAGGTTAAGAGACGGTTCCACAAGAACAATATCCAATACTCCCTACTGTTCCCGGCTCGGCTCAAGATCCTACACAAGGCACCGCCATTTTATTTGCCACCGACGAGGAGGCGCAGGATTGGGTGGACCAGCCCTGCCCATTATTGTCCAGGGCAGACACCCAGCTCGATTCCAGCCCCAAACCACTGAGGTCCAGAAGACGTGGCCCAAAGCGATCCCACCATGACGCCACCAGATGACTTTGATCCTCCCCCCGGGAGTCTCCGGACCTAACACAGATAGTACAGGAACGCCGAGAGGCCCTGCAGGCGGTGATTGATCTGCAAACATCGCCCGTCACGCAAGACATTGATCACCCCCCGCACATTTTCACATCGGAGGGAGAAAACATCAGCGACGACACACTGTCGGGGGGCGGCACCTCCACTCCTCCCCTGGTTACCCCACAAACAGCGGACGCTATCCTGGATGGACAATTGGGTGCCTCTTCATAGCGAGTGACTCTCTTTGCCATTCCCATGAGCGCCTGGCTCACGATGCACTCCCCTAGCGCCGCTCAAGCGCTCCTAACATGAAGGCTCACGCGCGACATTCATTCATTAATCCCCCAAAGGCCCGATCTGCGCATTGTCTCGCGCGCACACATACTGCCACCCCTGCAGAATCTTGTAGTACCTGTCTCCTGGTAGGGAACTTGTTTGGATATGCCACCACCGGCGACGAATCCCATGTTTTGGGACTTTTTCCCACCCCCCAGTTTCAACAGTTTTCACCCTTGTTTGCTACCGTCCCAGCCCCTCTATAGCATGGCGCGAGTCGGCGTACACACAATACATAGGACAGCACTCTGATGGGTCACATGGGTGCTTTCCGCCTGTAATGTGGGTATAAGATGATGGCAGCACCACGTTCGGACGTTAATGTCCTCACACTCAATGTCAGGGGCCTTCAGACGCCAAGAAAGCGCTATTCCGTATACTCGTACATAAAATGTCAGGCTGCCGGAATCGCGTTCCTGCAAGAGACCCCCTTCAATGGCACTGAAGTAGGCAGACTACAGGCTAAATGGCGCGGCACGATCTGCGCCACGGCATACTCAGCATATGCACGCGGTGCCTTGATCTGGGTTAGGCCGGGGACCCCCTTCCGGGAACTTAGACGGGTAGTGGACAAAGAGGGCAGGTACGCTCTGCTGGGGGGGCTCCTTGATGGCCAGGCGATCCTTTTGGGGAGCATTTACGCCCCTAACCTAGACCAGGACAAATTTTGGGATCAGCTCACGGGCGTCTTGGCCCAGTTCACCGCTGTTCCCTGGCTCCTGGGAGGGGATTACAATTGCAATCTCAACATCACCCTGGACCGCTCACGCTCCCCAGCCCTCAGACAAACAGAGAAGTTCTGAGCTTGGTCCTCAGTCTGGGCTCTCACAGATGCATGGCGACACCTGCACCCACACACCCGCCTATACTCATTCCATTCCGTCCCCCATAATTTACGGGTGCGAGTCGATAGGTTCCTTTGCTCCGCGCCGATTCTTCCTAAGATTGTCTCCACGGACTATATGGGCAGGATCGTCTCGGACCATGATGCCAATATCCTGCGACTCAACTGGGGCCACCCGCACCCACCCGTCCCCACCTGGCGCCTGCTCCAGGAGTGTCTGACTGACCAGGTCTTTCAACATGAGCACACACAGAGTATACAGGACTTCTTCACACTCAATGCAGGCACAGCTTCATCGGTATTGGTGGAGTGGGATGCATTCAAGGTGGTGGCACGCGGAGAATGTATCAAACAAATCACCGGGGTTCGACGCACATTAGTCCCGCAGTTAACTCAAATGTTTGTGACGGCCCTTGAGCAAGGGGTGTTACCCCAATCCCTACGGGAATCTGTAATTTTGACGTTTCTGAAACCGCATCAGGACCCACACCTCATGGCGTCATATCGTCCCATCACGCTTTTGTCCGCCGACTGCAAAATCCTGGGGAAAATCTTAGCCGATAGATATATTCAAATAATACGCCCTCTAGTCCACCTGGATCAATGCGGGTTCATCCCCGGCAGGAACACCTCTCAGAAAATCCGCTGCATCTTCCATGTGCAATATCAGGTGAAAGACATATACCCGCGTTCTGCCTGTCTCATACTAGCCCTTGAGAAGGCTTTTGACACCCTCACCTGGCAATACCTCTTTTCTGCCTTACACCGCCTTAACATTGGCCCCGTTCTCATAGCGTACACGCGACTATTATATACAGATCTAACTACACGGGTTCGGATAGGGAGACACATCTCCGCGGCCTTTGAGGTCCGAAGGGGTACGAGGCAGGGCTGCCCCCTTTCGCCTCTCCTCTTCGCCCTAGCGGTCGAACCACTGGCCATTAGATTGCGCCAGGAGGGCATACATTGGGGCATCCCACTCGCGGGCGTCACTCATAGCGTCTCCATGTACGCTGACTACCTCTTAATCTATGTACGGGACATCTCAGATGACCTGACCCCCATATGGACGACGCTCCTGGAATTCGCGGACGCCTCCGGCCTCCGGGTAAACTGGGACAAGTCTACGGTGTACCCATTCCACCCAGACTTACCCCCTCGCGACATCTGGATGGGGACACAGAGGGTGTCCTGGACTACAGATGCCCCCCGATACCGCGGGATCCGACTTTACCATTCTCCTGCCGACCTCTTTGAGGGAAACCATTGCAGAGCACTCGCTAGCATCCGGTCGGCGATCGGTTTTTGGACCAAACTCCCACTCGCCCCGATTGGCCGAGTGGCCTTGGCTAAAATGATAATGCTCCCCCGACTCCTGTATCACTTTACAAACCTGGTGGTGATCCCATCCAAGACTTTCTTTCGCGACCTCAACTCTCTTCTTGGTACACTCATCTGGGGATCAGACAGGCACAGAATAGCGCTGAAGACCCTCCAACTACCTACTACCCAGGGGGGCCTTGGAGCCCCGTCCTTCAAGTCTTACTTCCTGGCGGCACAACTTCAATGGTTGTCTTACTGGACGGCGGTCGGCACGCACATGAATCATGTACCCCAACAGATAGGATTCCCACACCGGAGCTTACCCGCCTCCTCCTCCCGGGCACCAAACCGCGACGTACATATCCCCTACAGGTCACTGTGGCGCACCAGTGCATGCTCCGGGTTCACCGCATGTCACCCGGTACACCCCCATACTCCCCTTTACTCCCACTGGCTGGCTGGCCTAGACTTGAGACATACTTCCCGGCTAACATGCTGATGGCGTGGACGGCATGCGGGATCACGGACATAGAGTCCCTCTTTGAAGAAGGACAGCTTAAACCATTGCAGCGCCTGGTGGACGAGTACGATCTCCCCCGGGTCAGTTCCTGCGGTATCACCAACTCCTCGAAGGTTTCCGCCCCCATCACAACCTCCACGCCGGAGAACCAGACATACATCCAGTCATACATGCTATCCTGCGCATGGGGGTGGGACGACATTTGGTCACCTGGTTGTACAAGACGCAACGTGAACTCGTAGATACACCCCTGGTGACCTTACGCACCACATGGGAGGATGACATCGGACGTCCACTGCATTAGTCGGAATGGGTTCGGGCCGTTGAGGCTCCAAAAAAGACATCTAGGAATGCCCGCTTCAAAAACATACAGTACAATATACTCCATAGGGCGTATTTGACGCCGGCACGATTGCAAAAATTCCATCCCGACACTCAATTCCTCTGTCCCAGGTGCCACTCCCCGGACGCAGACTTTCGCCACATGTTCTGGAGCTGCCCCGACCTCCACTCCTTGTGGCGGACAGTCCATGATGTTCTGAGGGACCTCACGGGACTTACGACCCTGGCCACTTGGGAAGCTAGCGCGTTAGGCATATTCAGAATACAGAAGCATCTTAAAGCGCATAAGCGTTTCATCTCACTAGCATTATTACTAACAAAAAGGTGTATAGCCATGCACTGGCAATCCCCCACAGGCCCCCCTCTAGCGGCTTGGGCGGGGGCGGTATGTAAATGGGCAGCGGCGGAGGAGGACGCACTGCCCAAAGAGGAGGTTAAGGGAGCCCGAAAACACCCCATTTCCATGGGGTTGGCCATGCTACTCCACTGCTTTAGACAGTCTACGCGCGGCGAAGACCCTGATGCCCACCCATCCACCCCGCTACCCCTCATCCCCCCACGCAGGCATACCTACGGACCCCGACCCTGCTGATGGCCCACCTGTGCTGCCTACAGTTGCCTCCTACATCCCGTGATTTTGCCAACTGGACCCTGCCAATGGCCTGACGCAGACCCCGCCCCCCTCTAACGACCCTAGCATATTATCGTACGACTCACTGACTCATATGTCACCCGACCCGTATCCTTCCTTATCTGCCTGCACTCTGCGCCTACATGCTTCTTTCCCGAGTTTACACCCCCAAATTCTCCAGCGATACTGGTACATGGACTCTACAGATTCGATCCGCTTGCCACCGATATAAATGGAATCTTGTATGAATGTTTTACTTCGTATTGCTTATATGTCTGACAATAGGATCTGAATTGTTCAAATAACAAAATGTCAATAAAAATAAGTTTTAAAAAAAAAAGAAAAAATGGTACTCCACCTGCACAACTACAAGTGAGACAGTTTTCCTGTTCTGATGGAGCACCTGAGCTGATTTTGCCAGCCTGAAAATTCATCACATAAATTCTTTTTGTGAAAGGGCTGCTCTGTTGTCAAGAACCGACCCCCGCCGAAACTCTCTGCGAAGGTGTGGGGAGGGAGGGGGGTTCATATAATGCTTCCCTCTGACAGGGCACATCCTGCTCTCCCCTCTTTCACCAGCCTCACCCCTTCCATCCATCCTTACCCCACACAAGCCTCCTGGCACACAGTTCCCACCTGTTTAAAGCAGGTGGTAAATGCATGCATTAAACCACATTGAAATGGGACTTCCCTGCACAGTTCCACCTGGTGAAACCAGGCCCAGGAAGCTCACCCCTGTTCTGTGGGGTGGAGATTCTGGCGAGTAATGATAATCCAATCTGCCCAGAATTTCCTCACAATATTCACCCTGATTTGTAACTGAGGCCTGAGCAGGCCTTGGGCCAGCCTTTGGCCACTGGGCAGCATCCGTGTGTGTGGGTACCGGCATGTAAAAGGGTTCTGCGTGGTTCACCGATACAGGAGCCTGCCATTGAATAACCAAATTATTCCAGTAACTCCATAACTGCCCCCTGGCTGCCAGAGCCTGGGACGACCTCCTGCTCCACATCAGAGTCACTAGCTCAGCCCTCTGCTTCCAGAAAAACTCCACGCAGGGCAGCACCCTACTGTTTGCAAGGCACCAGAAGCCAACCCAGGTGACAGGCACACCCTACATACAAATACACTTACACAGCAGAGTAAGAGAGAGAGCAGCCAAGGACTACACGAGCTGGTAGTGGGTTCAATCTCCTACTCACATAGACCCCAGTCCTCTGTGTCCTTCCAGCGAGTCCAGTTCCATTGTTGGTAGAGTGCAGCACTGGTGCAACTGTTTCTCCATGTGCCATTGTGCAGTGGTATCAAATGAGGCAACGCATACATTGTATAGGGCTGTGAAAAGCTAAGGCATGATCAGGGTACAGCCCATAACATGAGAATATTGAACACATTTGAATGGTCAGAGTGTTAAAGGCCACATAATAATGCTTATCAGGCTCAACAAACGAATGCAAATCCTAAAAGAAAAATTCTGAAAATGAATTAAAATGTATTGCCTTAATCTGTTGCAGTCTGTAAAACTACCACAGGAGGGCAGCATCTCTCCAGGAATCGGATTCCATGTGGCCCAGGAAGGAAGGAAGGATGTGACAGCAGGACAGCGTTGTCCGCTGTGGGTCAAGGTTAAGAAACAAATAAAGATGCCTTTAAATTATGTATTTTCTTGTTACATTTGCTGCACTTTAAAGACAGAGGTCAAATGTCAGACTATGTTTTCTGACAAAGTGCAGATTTTTTAAAATGGGAAGTGGTCAGGGAAAGAAATGTGAATGATGTTGCAGTCTTGCTGCGGTAAAGGTGTTTGAAAGGAAAGGCTGTAGGATGCCATTGTTTGTCACAATAACATGTAAATACCTGCTTTGAAGTGTACACATCCAGCAGACAGGAAATCAAAAGTGGCGGCCATTTTTGGCAATTCTGAAGTTTGATGAAAACAAAGATTTTAATAGAATCAAAACAAATCAAGACGTGTTGCTTGGTGGTGTGGTCGATATTCACTGAAGCCCGATTTCCACGCATCGTCATCTGTGCGCAATGTAGTTTTATCAGTAATACTGTTGTCCAGTTTCCCAAAGACGTGACCCAGCGCAACGCAGCAAGACGTCTTGATGCGCTGCGTCCCAACGGGAGGTCAGGACTGCACCATAGCTGCTAAGATATAGCGCAGTCCTGCTCCGTCTCTGTGCTGCTGCGCACAGCGCAGTCTAGAGTCAACACAGGCAAACTTGCACCATGGTGCATGGGTGAGTTACAGGCAGGATTGTTCTCATGCTCAGAGGCTTTGTCCTCTTTCTATGTGCGCTGCAGAACGCAAACACGTGGAAAGAGGATCAAACGAGGAGAAACTAACAAACTTCTCTTAATTGCGCCTCCTCTGTGGAGATGCTCTATTGTGACGCATTCACAGGTTCGATAGTGACAGTAAATCTGTGAATGCACCAAACACCATGGGTGGGTGCACGGGGACCCCCACACTCCACCCACGGGAGCAGTGCTTTAAATGGAGAAAAATAAGTGCAGGTACTCATCAAATCGAGCTAGGGGCGTGGCTAGTGGGCGGGGTTAGAGGCGGGGCGAGACATGATGATGCAAAAACACTTCTATTGAGTACTCCTGTTGTCCTTGCATTGTCCTGGATAGTGGTGTAAAACTTTCTATTCCTAAAAACTGCTGGTGCTCAGACTTAAAGCCATGCCTGTAGGGATAGTTTACACATATGGGGCTTCTCCCTGTTCACCAACCATGCCAACAGTTATCCGGATTTGTCACCCTCTGTCAGTACTGTGTGTGTGCGCGTATCTGTCCAGCCTTGTCTTTACATCCACCACCCGTCTGGCGGTGTTCAATAATTGCGTAGGCCCATCCGGCTCGCCGTAGGGCGATTCCCCAGACTCACTTGTTCCTTCTCTAGGTCCGTTAATTCTCGTTCTAGTTGTCTTCGTACTCCATCCACTCAGGCCATGCCGTCTCTTTGCAGCGCAACCTTATAAGCCTCACATTCCACTGCTCTAGTCACTGTGGTGTACCCGTTTGCACAGAAAAAATGCAGAGTGTACCCCTTAATGTATGTGCGAAAAGCGCCACCCGTCAGCACATTCATTCACAATTTCCACAACAGGATTTTCAGTCTAATCCACCCAGCGTAGAGAGTCGGGATTAGAGGTGAGTGGTCTGACAAATATCTATTTAGGTTGGCTGAGGAACCATATCAGTTCAAATCTTTTGTCTTCCCCAACACATAATCTATACGATTATATCCCCTGTGTACAGGCGGATATTATGAGAACACCTTGACTCTCTGGTGATGATGTCTCCTGTCTCCAAACATCTAATTGTTGCTGCCATATGGGGTCTGCATGTACCGTTCTCCTATCAAGGAGTACGCCTGGCGCCAACCACGTCCCTACCCCTCTCCTATGGTTAGAGTATGTAGCACCCTACAAACGACCTAGCTTTTCTACCTCGTTCTACAAAAGGTGCGTTTCCAGCAACATAACTATGCAGGCCTGATACCGTTTAAGATCGTTTAAGATAGGATAACACTCTGTATCTTTTTGGGTATCCTTTGAGACCACATACATTCTGGGATGTTAGCACATTAACCATGGTCATGGACATGGCCCATGTGAGGTGTCCAGCAGGTTTGGGTACTGCCCAATTCCCTCACCTCTCCCCCCACCCAACCACTCCAGCATCCCACATCGGATGTCGTCATTGCTCTTTAAACCAGAAAAACAACACCAAGAGCAGCCCCTCGGGCGGTACCTAAATATCCCAACATGTGGCCGCCTAAGTGTATCGACGAGGCCTTCTGTCTAGAATGCGATTGTGTACTCGGCTGATTCTTCCAGCAGTATGCAGAGTGGAGATGCAGGGGCTCTAAGGAGGGGCGAGAAACAACAAAGCCTCCTTAAAAAGCAATTGGAAGACCTGTGAAGCGCTCGGAAGCAGCTGTAATTGCTCCCTGGAAGCTGTCTCAGCCGGGCTGCCACAGGACAGGGGAGGGGGTGTCTGAAGCCCTTTGATCCCAATGGGCTTGCGCGCCTGATGAGAACTTAACACTGCAGGAGCCCCCCAGCGCAGAAATACACAGGCTGCTGCCAGCCAGAGCAGCACCTCAACAAGCACGATCTGTTGCATGTACCCATACTTCAGGGCGTACCGGTACTCTCCTTTCCCGAAAAATAAGATCCGGTACTCAGGGGGATTAAACTGAGAAGTGCCAGTACTCAGTACCGGTGAGTACCGGCCCATTTAAAGCACTGCACGGGAGGCTTCCCAGAGCGCCACTCCAGATTTACTAAGTCACGCTCATGCAAAGTGCTCCAATGCCATTGGTCCAAGTTTACACTATGTAAACATAACTGCAAAACCTATGTTAGACATCACAAAGGCACGGTCGCACTATGGTGCACGGGTGTGAATGCGGGGCTGGGCAGCCTAAAGTGCGCTAGCACTGGGGGGGAGCGATAGAGTTCCGTATTTTAGTAGACATGGGGCTGCTCCGCTCTCTCCCTTCACATCACACAGCATCTGGTTGCTGTACAGCAGTAATTTTGGCCCTTGAGCTCTGCATAAGTCACCTTAACACCCAGCTTTCTATAGGATGGACAGTGGCGCCAAACTGACTAAATTAATTTGGTAGAATAGTGCATAGGAGGTGCTAAGAAACTCAAATAACCACAACTGCACTTCAATTCGGGGACAATTCAGGTCACTACTGGTAATGCTGCAGGCGTGGAAAAGAGAACAGGCTGGTGTTAGAGAACAGGCTTCACATCCTCATCAGATGCACAAGCTCAAAAGCAGATACCCAAATACAGGCACACATAGCAGAGTTTGTAAGATCGGAGACCCTTTCAAGAAGACAAACCAGTGATACCGGTCTTAGCAATTAGAAGGATGATGGCGCTGTGGTAGAATACGTTAATGATGTAGATGACGTTACAAAGAGCCCAATTCAGAAAGATTTCACTGTGACTTACTCCGGTATTACTCCTGGATTTCAGGAATAAGCTACAAATATTGCCTAGCTCCAGAAATTAATGAATAGCTCAGGTGTACTACAAGCATAAATCATACTCACTCATTCACAGATTGTAGTAGTTTGTGTTGTGTTATTTTTACTTGTATCTTGTTTCTTTTAGCTTTGCTATCCAAATGTAAATGTGTTCACTCTTGAAGCTGTTTCTGTTGGAGCTAGCTTGTCCCTTGCTGGCTCCTTTCCATTTATTCTAAAAATAAATCTCTTCAAGACATATCCTGTGTCCTGCATTTCTACTACATGTTATTGGCGACGATCTGGGTTACATGGACCTACCCAGCCTGCACTCTATTTCAAGTTTGAAGTCTGTCTACGCTCTTCAACTTCAAGCCTTCACGAACTAACCAGATAAGCTTTTCTTCTTATCAACTGCATACCTGCCTGACCAAAGCCCTACCAAGGTACTGTGTTTTAATTGTTCTCTATTTTATTTTTCATCACTACCTATGCTGGTCTTCTAACTGACACTCTTGTGCTCCTCTCATGCGCCAAACCTCGCTCTGCCTCCTCACCCAGCTGAAATTGGATGACAAGGTGTTGGATTCTGGCAATGCTATCAACATTCATTCTTCTGTCAAACCACACAAGAAATCAGGGAAAGGCAGTAGCAATGTTCTTACCAAGTCAATCAGACCTGAAACCACATTTAATATAAGTTCGAATCTATGCCATAGGTGTGGTAATCCTCCTGATTCCATGGGATCCAGATGCCCTGCAGTTAATGTTACCTGCAACTACTGTAAAAAGTTTGGGCACTTTGCCAAAATTTGTTTCAAAGGGTGAGGGCAAAAGAAACCAGTTGTGTGTTTAGTTGAGTCTGATTCCTCTTCTGACACGGAAGTAGTAATAGGGTCCAGATGATCCTTGGGTAAAACTTGGAGTGGATATTATAGGGCCTTATGAGATGCTTGCAGGTGGGTCCAAATATATTTTGGTTGTCATGGACTATGCCTCCAAATGGGCGGAGTTTAAGCTTGTCAGGGAACCCAACACTAAAAGTATTATTGATTTTATCAGCGATGTTTGGTCAAGGGAGGGTTTTCCCGAAGTCCTGGTTTTGGACAATGGCAAACAGTTTCTCAGTAATGCGTTTCAATCTTTCTTATCTGTTTCAGGTGTGAGACATGTCAAAAGTTCCTTGTATCATCCTCAAGCCAATGGACTTGTAGAAAGGATGAACTGTGTTGTTGGTGATTGTGTGAAGTGGGCCAAGGCTGGTAACCATGATGTGTATGGTGCTTTGAATAGCATGATTTGGTTTTATAGGACCAATCCTCATTCTTCTACTAAAGTTTCACCATTCAAGCTAATGAGGGATAAAAAGGCCAATACATCTTTCAGACGGGGATGGATGTCAAAGTGGATAAAGTCTGAGTCTGATATTTCAAAAGTGGTGTCCATTGTCAATGAAAATATGTCTTCCACACACTAAACAAAAGCTATGGTATGATTCTAAGAAGGGTTCCAAAACTTCTCTTTTGGAGGTTGGAGATATGTTCAGGATAAGGAAGTCATATCATGTCAACAAAGGTGAAAGTACATTTGGTAGACCTGTCCAAGTTTCAAAGATTGCGGCTAACACCGTACAAGTTGACGGTGGGTTTGGGTGGAACCTTAGCAAAGTTGCCAAGGTTCGACAAAATGATTCACATTCTTTTTCCATTAATAAGAGTTTTGTTCCTACCAATACAGATTCACTCCAGGGTAATTTTAGAAGGAGTGCCCGGACGATTGTTAAGCCTGCAAGATACAGAGAATACATTTTTTGTTTTTTTTAAGAAGAAAGGAAGGTAATGTAGTATTTTGTGTTGTGTTGTGTTATTTTTACTTGTATCTTGTTTCTTTTAGCTTTGCTATTAAATGTATTACTTCTGTTCTTATTGGAAGGTTCCTCGTTGCTTAGGAACAACGGAATGTAAATGTGTTCACTCTTGAAACTGTTTCTGTTGGAGTTGGCTGTTCCCTGGCTGGCTCCTTTCCATGTAGCCTAACAATACCTCTGTTCAAGAGATATCCTGTTTCCTGCATTTTTACTACACAGATCTTCACGAATCGCTCAGTGTGTTAGTTTCTGCCTCTTCTTAAAAAAGAAACTGAAAAGCCAAACAAGATAAACTCCAACTCCAACTTTGGAAAAAGCTAACATGACATTAAAACTGATAATTCAAAATAAGAAGGAGTTTACCCTCTCTTCAAAGGTGATAGATGGAAGAGACCATTGTACGTTCCTAAGCCAGCATCAGAGGATGGAGGAAAATTAAATGTCTGAATAAAGATAAGTTAGCAGTGGCTGGATGGCATAGAGGTCAGTGGTCCTCACCTAACTGACGGTTCCCAAAGGTATGTGTCTGTGATCGGGTCTAGAGTGGAGGTAAAAACCAAAGCCACTAAAGCGCCTCATTTATCAACGGCAGTCAGTGAGGCAAAACCTAGTGGACTGTTAAAAATGATAGCTACTATTAAAATGATTCAGATTCCAATTGTAAAATTAAATGTAGATTTATTGTCAGCACGCCAAAGGCATCCGCCCAGGTTGAGCTCCAGATGCAACTGGAGAAAACAGTGTGGAACACCTGCAGTCAGCACTCCATGCAGAATGTGGAACACATTATAAAAGTACACAAGGCGCATGCCAAAGGAGGCATGCAGCATGGGTGATGTAATAATAATGCAGACCTGAAAGTGGTGGCGGAATGTTTGATACTTGGAAGTGAATATAACATATCCCCCTTATTAAGAAAGAACAAAAGCGAAATGACAAGATATGTGGCTATACAAAATCATAATACGTTTTGGGAACTTGCCTCAGGTGGTCAGATATTTTAACTCTAGAAGCAACCGTTTCATTGCTCTGCCCACCATGCAAGTTATCAGTACCGTGGTTTACATCACATACTTCTGTGGAACATAACTGACAGGGCATTTGGCTACTCTTCTAGTGTTCCAGAATTTGCCATCTTGGGTAATGACACTATTGCTGAACACTTTTTTGATCTGTATAGCTTTTCCAAACTTGTCAGACCCTTTACTTACTAAGCCAGGTTTCAATATCCTGACCTAGTCACCAACCTGGAAGATGTGTACCTTTGTCCTCCATTTATCATTATACAATTTTTTTGTTTTGTTTTGCTTAATCTCTACTCTCTTAGCCGTGTCATGTACGCACTCTTTTTCAATACCAAAGCTCTTGCACTTTTCCCTGAACCACCATGGACACACACTAGAAGCGGGATCTCTTGCCTTTAGCAACTTGAAAGGACTAATCTCGGTGGTGAAGTGTGGAGTATTGCGATAAACCCATAATCGTTCTCTCAACGCACTCAACCAGTTACAACCTAGTTTGAGGGATTCAGTGACAAAACTTTTGAGCACACGATTAAAGCGCTCAACTTGTCCATTTTCATGTGGTTCATAAAGAGGCGTGAGCTTATGCCTAATGCCACAACTTTTAAGGAAAACCTCCATCTCAGACGAGGTTAATTGTACTCCATTATCAGAAATTAGAACTCAGGGACATCCCTCTCATGCAAATACCCCTTTAAAAAAATTAATGACAGCACTTGTTATGGCCTTTGGAACAAATTTCACTTCTGGTCATTTAAAATGATAATCAATAATGACCAACTCAAAATAGGAACCTTCAGGCAAAATGTTAAAGGGGCCTGATATTTAAAAAGCAACTTTATGCCAGGGTTCTTCAGGCCACTTGACTACCTTTAAGGGAGGGGTATGTACCCTTAGCATCTTTTCACTGGATACACATTCATCACATTCCCTGACAATGCGATCTATGAACTTATCCATGCTAGGCCACCAGAAGTAGCTTCTGACTAAACACCTCATGGACGAAATACCTGGATGAGTTTAGTGAGCAACATTCAGTATGCTGTATTGTATTCCCTTTGGGGGAACACACTCGCCAGATTTAAAAATCAAATTCCCCTCCATTTCTAATTCATCAGAAATATTGAAACAAGATAGCAAGTCTGATCTGACATAACTCTTCTTCGGCCATCCTCCCATTACAGAGTTCTGAAGATCTTCCACCTGTCATCACCTTGTTCGCTTTCTTTCCAGAGTTGCTCCGTGATTTCATGGAACTGCAATGGAACAATGTCATTAATGCCACTATAAAGTCACATTCCTTGGTCACACTCACCTTATCATAACAACAAAGTAACCGTGAAAGAAAATCAGCTGTAACATTTTTCTTCCCAGGCACATATTCGGTTCTAAAAATGTTATTCCTGTAGTTTTGATGTCAACCTTGCAATTCTGGCTGTGGAGTTCCACCCCCCTCCAGCGGAAAGAATATTTACCAAAGGTTTGTGATCCGTTCTAAGAGTGAATTTACTGCCCCACACATAGATCCTGTGATGTTCAACGGCCCAGACACACGCAAGAAGCTCTCTTTCAATCACTGCATACTTGCGCTCGGTTTCATTCAATGTCCTGGATGTAAAAGCAAAGTTCCATTCATCCTTAACATCCTTTTGTGACAGAACACCCCCAAGACCATACAAACTGGCATCAACCGTTATGATGCATTCTTTTTCCATACGGACTGCTCTTAATGTGGGTGCATTGAAAATATCCTTTTTTTATGTCTTCAAATGCTTTTTGTTGTTCTTCTGCCCATTCATAAACAACATTCTGTCTCATTAGTTTCCTTAACGGCTCCATTTCAGTAGCAAAACTCTCTACATATGTACTATTGTACTCGCACATGCCTGCAAAGGACAAAAGTTGTTCTTTGTTGTTGGGTGACGGCGCATTAAGAATGGCGTCAATAATAGATTTTTTAGGAACAACTCCATCACCAGACAATGTGTGCCCTAGGAATTCAACTGAACGTTTGAGCAATTTACATTTGTGTGCCTTAAGTGTGAGGCCATGAGTTTTCAACCTCTTGCATACTGTATTTAAATGAACTTCATGCTCAATTTCATTCCTCGAAAAGATCAAGATATCCTCTTGAAAACATTTCACATTGTCATCTATGGCCCTGAAAATCTGAAACATGACTCTTTGAAACACTGATGCAGCCGACGCCAGACCAAAAGGCATTCTTGTGTATTGGTAAAGGCCTTGTGGCGTGATGAAAGCTATGTACTTTTTGGACTCCTCTGTAAGCTCTATCTGATAATATGCGGACCTTAAGTCCAATTTGGAGAAATTCTGCGCCCCCCTCTAGCATGGAGACCACCTCATTTATATTTGGTAGTGGGTGACAATCTATAATAATGTTGCAATTAAGTGCTTTCAAGTCAACACACACTCTCAACTTTTGGTCTGGCTTACGTACTATAACGATGGGTGAAACCCATTCGGATGATTCTATAGATTCAATGATGCCCTCATTAGATAATTCTTTGAGCATATCTTTTAGTTCAACCCTTATGTTAATTGGCACACCCCTTCATTTTTGTTAGGTCTTGCCTCTCAATGCGCATGCACATTGAGCGGAGCGAGACTATATGGGCTTAAACAGAGGTTTAACTAGACAGGCGATTTGATGCTGTGCCCGTGCGCTTTTTGGTCAATGCGCAAGCGCATTGACCTAAAATGCATGTGCACAGCATCAAATCGCCAGCCATCTGTTCCCCAGCAGCTCTTCCCGCTCCGCCCCACAAGCTACCCCCAGCGTGCGCTCTGCCTCAGCCGTACTCCTCCCACACCTTTGAAGTGAAGCTTAGCTTCACTTCAAAGGCCCCTGCTGCTTCACATTATTCACGGCCGCCAGGCCGTGTCTCTCCCTCATCGCCGCTCTCCCCGCTCCGCCCCCTGCTGCGGCCGTGTCGCATTTCTTCTCCCCCCTCCCCACAGCAATGCCCTCCGTCTTGTTTCATTTAGCGTCGTTATCTCCGGTTTGCCAATACAACGATTTAAATCTTCCTTATAAATATCAGGTCAGAGATCGTGTGAAAACCGAAATTACTTATGTTCCGTTACATTATTCCCCTCTCACTGCAATAACCTGGAAGCTGTAGTTAGATACACTTCTGAGTCAGTGTTTTAATGTTTCCCCTAAAAAACAGTCGTGGTGATAGTATGTGTTATATCTCTATTGTAATAGGATCTAACAAGGCACACATCTATGAATTATTATATATAACTTTCTGGGGAGAGAAAAAACCCATTTATCTCTGCTGCTTTGACTGTTGTCACACAGGTCTTCTCTCTTAGCACGGTGGCTCCTTAACTCAGTTTCTTGGCTGCTCCACCTTTACAGACACCCACTCTGCCTGCCATTGTACCTCTCGGCAAATGACGAGCGCTGTCAAAGGCAGTAGGATCTGGATTGTATGTAATGTTGACATTACAAATGCTATAGGTGTTACATTTGAAAAAGTATAAAGTATTGTAAATGACAAAGCTATTACTTTTGCGCGTTTCAAGACCCACACATTAAAATAAATGTGTCAATTACAAAACCAATAGCTCAACTTTTCTATTGCAAGACCTATTGCATTTCCAATGCTTGTTTGACTGGAGATGCATTTTCTTTTAAAACAATCTTAAGTGCAAAAATTCTTCAATGTTTCCAATTTGTCACAAAATACTTTGTTATAAGAGTTGATGAGTTTTGTTTTTCTATCACCCAAAGTAACATTTGTGTTAACAATAGCAATTTTTCCCATTTCTTGTTCATCACATAGAGACACAGGTTCATTAGACCGTGGATTCAATACGATTCCCAATTTCCACTAGTCACGTCAACCCAAGACATTCTTTCCTCATACTGCAATGTATAGTTTTGTGTGCGCACATCTTCCTTTAAAATACAACGGTACTTGAAAGGACCCATCAATTTCAATATTTGTCCTATCAAAGCTCTCATCACATATGTCAGATGGTTGTAGCTTATCATTGGCAATCATGTAAGGAATGTCTGTTCATAATATTGTGCAGTGATAATTGTCCAAGACAAACCAGAATCAACCATGAGTTCTAACTCTGCTCCTAAGACCTGGAAATAACATTTAGGCGATCTAATTTCTTTATCTGGTTCACTGTTAACAAAAGACACTATGAACCCTTTGTTGGATTCTGACATTTCTCAAATGCTAGTGACTATGTTCCCCTCAGATATGCAGGAAACTGCACCCCTGTGAGATTGAGTTGACGTCTGTTATCTCTACAAACACTTCCAAAGTGTCCCTTCCTACCACAATTCTTGCATTCTCTGTTGACAGCTGGACATCTTGTAAATGAAGCTACGTGAGATCTACTTGCACACCTATAAACACGTATAGGGCCCAATTCACAGAACTAACTTAAGACAAAATCCTAAACTTACTACCATTTTCGTATTCACAGAAGGCACTTACTCATTTTGGTATTCACAGAAGGCACTTACTCATTTCGGTATTCATAGAAGTTAGGACTCCTATCTTTAGGACTCCTAAATGCCTTCTGTGAATATTGAAAGTCTTAAAATTTGGATTTTTCTCAGTTTAGGAGTAGTAAAGTTAGGACTCCTAACTTTACTACTACTAATTTGAGAAAAATCCTAATTTTAAGACTTTTGGTATTCACAGAAGGCATTAAGGAGTCCTAAAGTTAGGAGTCCTAACTTCTGTGGTTATCAAAATGAGTAAGTGCCTTCTGTGAATACCAAAATGGTAGGAAGTTTAGGATTTTGTCTTAAGTTAGTTCGGTGAATCGGGCCCATAGTGATTTGTAAACGTAACATTTCTCCTATTAAAATAAGCATTGTTGTACCTCTTGGTACTATACCTCCCTTGTGGATCATCCTTTCTAAATTAATTTTTAGCCTTAACAACACATATCTCTTCCTCAGTAACAGTCTTACTAGAATTTTGTCTCACAGTCTCCATCCACTTCTCCGATTGTTCCAAAGCTTTCGCTGTGGCAATAGCTTCCTCTAGTTTGGGGTCTCCCATGACCCATAACTTTTCTTGTATTTTCTTGTTCTTCATATGTACAATAATCTGGTTGTGGATCATCTCATCTGCCATTGTATCAAAGTTACAGTGTATTTAAAGCGATATTCGGAGTGGGTTTCAACTTTTTTTCCATTCTTGTTAATGCCTCAGTATAGACATTCTGTTGTCTCCTACTCCTTCTTCACCCTGTGTGGCAATCTGGGGTAACGCTCTGAAGATACCCTTCAGAACCTAGACAGTGCATAAAGATTTTTTTTCTCTCAGCACCCATGCATTCCCCATCTATGGCCTTCATATATGTAATACATTCTTCATTCCATTTTGACCAGGGTACAGGTGGATCGCTCTTTGTTTGCTAGAATTTTGCTGGAGGGTCAAATTGCATTTTAAGTATGTGTGTAGATGAATAAAATGATAAATTAAAATTAAAAAGAGTCTTGTAGCATATAGTTCTATAAGAGCGAAAGAATTCCATAATCCAGGGTGAGCTGAAAACAGCAACTTGCCCACAGAATGTAGGGGTTAAGTTTAAAGTCAAGAATATGATAAAATTGTAATAAAACTCACTTATTGAAGAAAATACGGTTCACAATCCACTCACCACGAAGTAAAAACGGCACCTTGCAGAAGGAAGCACGCACTGCGATGTGTTTTAGTGAGTAAATAGTGCGCAGTGCTGGTTGTTATAGCAACAGCAAGATGGCCACCGCATAATGTTGCATGCACGCAGGCTTGCGAACTGACGTGAGCGACTTGCCTGAATGCGTGTTCTCTAGAAAGAAGAAGCTTCTGAACGCGTGGTCCAGTTTTTTCTGGAGGGTGGGTGACAAGATGCGAGGCAGGTAAGGGATCCGTTGCCTCCAAGTTGTATACTTTTGAAATTCCACATGATGCTGTGTGCCGAGAAAGCTGCCAACAATATCCAGATAACGATGAGCCAAAAACAAAATCCAGTAATACGAAACGTTGCTCCAGGCAAGGATAGTTGAGGAATTAAAATGGTTATGAATAAAAACGAAGATCCACCAGTGGCGAAAAAAAAAAAGTGAAACCTCGTTGGTCCAAGAAACACTCTGGGGCCCATTAGGATGGCGAACGGATTGCCCCCGCCGGGCCAGCGGGGGCAATCCGCCCGCCATCCCTGTAGGAAAGAACCCCCGCCATATTACTGTGGCTAGGGGGTCCGCGGCGGACGGAAAGACCGTCTGACGCATTTCCGCCCCAGTCGACTTGCGACCGTGGCGGAAAAGGCTGCAATATGGTGGCGGTGTCTGTTTGACACCGCCAGCCATATTACAATGTGCTTTGAGGAATGCCTTTCCGTGGCCTTGCAGAGTCTGCTAGGGGGGCCGTTGCAGGCCCCCAAGGACTCTAGGGGGGTGGGGGTGTACATGGGGGGTACCTAAGGTACCCCCCTGCAGTTCCATGCACAACATGGCAGGCACGGCACAGTGCCTGCCATTTTGTGCATGGAAGTGCACAAATGTCTCCCTAACATTGTGGATGGCGGTGCTGAGTGCACCGCCCACCACAATGTTAGGGATGCAGGATGGCCCGCCACTGTGGCAGGAGCCTCCTATTAGTACCCAAGGGACCACCGCCCTTATGTGGGGCGGTCCCTTTCAACGATGGGATGGCGCGTAAACAAAGTCCGCCCATCATCCTAATGGGCCCCTCTGTTGAGGTGTAGACAAGAATGATTCTTCAGCTCGTCGCCATTATTAAAATGATCCAGACTCCAATCGTAAAATTAAATGTAGATTTATTGTCAGCACGGCAAAGGCATCTGCCCAGGTTGAGCTCCAGATGCAACTGGAGAAAACAGTGTGAAACACACACAGTCAGCACTCCATGCAGAATTAGGAACACATTATAAAAGTATACAAGGCGCGCACCAAGGTAGGCATGCAGCATGGGTGATGTAATAATAATGCAGACCTGAAAGTGGTGCAGGAATGTGTGATACTTGGAAGTGAATGTAGCAGCTCCCAATTTGATTCCATATTAGTTAAGTGAGGAATGTCCAGTGAGTAGCCCTGCATCCTGTGATGGGAGGTGGCAGCTCTGCTCCAGGAGCCTGGCTGTGGCTGCTCCATGGAGTTTGCAGCCTGTATATAGACATTCCACTCTTACAATTGACGTCAGAAGGCTGGGACTCCACACTGGTAGGGCCTCAGAGAAGCATGGTGCATGATAAAAATTCACAACACAGGACGGCCAGTGGTCAAACTATGCTTCACCCTGTCAATTCACTCAGGAGACGTGTCCAGTTTAAACATAGATAGCGTGTTAGAAATTAGGGTATCAATTGAGGAGGGTGAATACGTACCTCAAGTAATAACCACAAACCTTGCCAGAGTGAACCCTTAAATGTACTAAATTGACCTGATGACGGCCCCCTGGTAGGTATGGCACCGAGCAGACAGGCTTAACTTAGAGGCAATGTGCAAAGTATTTATGCAGTATTCAAACTGTAATAAAGTCGAAATGCAAGCAAAAGTCCCAAACAAATTAGAAAAAGAAAGTAAAGTTTAACAAATAAGATTACATCAAAATGACAAAAAAACAATAATGGCAACCGGAGATATGAATTTTCAAAGTTTTAAACGCACAAGGTAGTCAAAAAAGTAGAAACATTTCATGGAGATTCGTCAGACGGTGCCAAAGTTATTAGCAACAGAGAAAACGCTTTTCCTAAGGAACATCTGACCTAACTATTACTATCCAGTGGTGACTACCGTAATGTAATATATATATCCAAGATCCTCGTCTACTTCACTCTCCTTCAGGAAGAATAACGAGTGCGGACCCAGGCTTTGTGCAAATGTATTTATTGTTCACTCCAATCCGCTATAACGCTTTTTGGCCGTTAACGGCCTTGATCACATATATATATTTATATACACAAAATCTTTTGCGGCATGTAGGAAGCTGGCTCTGTGTATAGTATTACTACTAGGTGGTTATACTGTGCACAGAGTTCAGGGGTTCCCCAAAAGTGTACAGGGCTCACTGTAAAACCCAAAGGGCTCTATTTGTGGTAGTGTGGACGAGGAGCCTTAGGCCTAACCAGTGGCAGCTCTTCCACTATGGTGGAGGAGAGTCGCTACCCCCCACTGCTTTTAAGCAGGGCAAAGAAGCATAAAATGCTAATACCTTCAAGTTATTATCATGTTATGCTTTGTGACGTGTTCTGCTGCTTTGTGGGCGGGTGGGTGGGTGGGCTGCTCTGCTCCCGGAGCAGGGGAGGAGTGGTTTAACCACTTCTAAGTGCGCAATGACTGTTTAGTTAGCCCTCTCGGGCCGCCCATGCCAATCATGCGCACTTTCTCCATTCTCCATGCGGGCTGCATTACAGCCTGCATGGAGAAAGAGCCCAGGCTCCCATTCCCTGGTTGAGCGTCCAACCAGGTCGCTCAAAACCAATTACAACGCTGCATTGCAGCATTGTGATTAGTCAGCGGATCTGGGTGCCTACCAATCACAACGCTGCATTGCAGCTTTGTGATTGGTTGGTGGGGTCTGACGTTGCTTCTGTCGGTGAAGAGCAGCAGCGAAGATGCAGGACTAGGCACAACGGTAAGTTCATTTTATTTTTCATTAAAAAACAATATATATAGACAGAGATGTAACTATTTAGAATATTTGTTTTCCCAACCTCTGTAACATGTCTGGTGATGATTGCAACTTGCGGGTATAGTATGTAAAAGCTGTATAAGTGTCTGCCATGAACCTTTATCAAACAAAACAATAAAATAAAAAAAACTATACATATGCGCGACCCTAATCCCACCCGCGCACGCGTCCTTCCTGCCCTGCCACTCGCAAGCCATGCCAGCCGCGACTGGGCCTAAAACAGAGGTGTGTAAAACATTTATTGCACAACATTGACCAATAATGGACACACGACTCAAGAAGGAGATCCAGACCAATTTTAGTACATTATACTTTGTTTGTAAAGACCAATATCTTTGTAATAAGGTAATTATGTTTTTAAATAAAAATACTTTTCACTTTGAAAAATCGACACAAACTTTTCAGCACAGTCAGTGTTATCTCATGGGGAAAAAATATTGCGGTTAAACCGGTAAGTAATGCAATTACAATTCCAATCTTCAGAAACAAAAGTCAGCAAGGGTCAGGTGAGTACCAAAGCTGCACCACCAGCGGCACAGGAGTGGCCAGGTGCAGAGGTCAAAATCGGAGTCCGGCCCAATGCTTTTCAATGAAGACTGGAGGTGCCTGGAGCCACACTGCTTGCAGGTAGGTAAATCGGTTGTGGGGGCCAAGCTTTGGGGGTTAGCACGAGCACAGGGGGGTGAATAAACTAGCACCAAACATACACCACCAGCAGCACAGGGACGGCCGGGTACAGGGTGCACATTCAGCATCTGGTGTCCAATGCTTTTCAAAGGAGATTCTTCTTTTGGCTAACAGGCTTCAGGCGTGGCACTGGAGGTTGCAGGAGGGAGACCAACAACAGCAGAGGTAAGTAGAGATGTAGGGGATTGTAGGGGCACCGTCGGTTCAGCTCACTAAGGCCTAGGGGCTTCGGGTGCAGGGGTTTCTGTTCAACATCAGAGTCTTCTTGCCAGAGCCGGTCATGGTTGGGGTGAGCCTCTGAATTCGAACTACAGGCGCCACCGTGGAGATCAGGAGTGGTCAGGCAATGCTGTACACAAGGTCAGGATCCCTGGGGAGGCTTCTCTGCACAGGTGAGCCACTCAGACTCGGGCCATGGGCGTCGGGTACTGAGTGGGCAGGAGACGTGGATCCGCCTGGATGAGGGTCCTTGGAGTTTGTTTGTTCTGGACAGCTTCGATGACAACTGTAGATTGGGGTCTTTTTTGAAGGCATCAGTCCTCACAGGGTTTTCAGAGGTTGCTGGCTACAAGACAGGTCACAGGTTCACAGAAGCTGGAGACAGGGTCGTCTTCTTGCTTGTCATCGGAGATCTGGTTTCTAGGTCTGGGGAAGCCACCAAAATACTAGATTTAGGGTGTTTTTAGGAGAGTAGAAGGTATGGCCAATGGGCACCTTACCTGGGGTGACTACACCCTCTATTATGCCACCCTCCGATGGGAGGGGCATAGACCAAGCCCTGATTAGCGGGGTCTCTCCATCTTCAAGATGGTGGGGACTGAAAGATGTGCTCACCTCGCCTCCCCCACCTTAGGGGTGGAGCTGGCAGAGATGAGCAGACCTCCTATTCTCCTGAGTTCACCCACTGGTTTACCCGCCCAAACAGGGGGTGTAAAGCAGGGACTGCCATCTGTTGCAAGCAGCAGCGGCTGGGGGTTGTATTACAAAAGGCAAAGCCTTTGAAGCTTCCCCCTTAGGGATCACTGAAATAATATCGAGGGACAAAATATCGACTTGCAAAAATATCGTGGAAAAAATATCGACAGTCAAAATATCGAGTTTGTATCTACAAACAGGTAAGTACAAAAATATCGAGTACAAAATATCGTTTCCAATAATATAGTTGTAAAAAATATCGACTTTATTAAAAACAGTGTTAAATTAAATTAATATGCAAATTTAATTACTAAAATATACTTAAAAATACTTAAATTAACTTATAATAATTAAATAATAAATGAAAATTATAAAAATATTTTTTTACAATCTTATTTGTTAAAACATATATATATAGTAACATACTATAATTAAATAAGATACTATTATATTACCGTACGATACCAGAAGTGTAAAAAATACTATTCCCACTCCAAAGAGTGCAAGCGTAGGGAAAGCATTGGATAGCGTAGGGGTTAAAATTACTATTCCAACTCCAGTGGGTGCAACAGTAGGGAAAGCGTTGGATAGCGTAGGGGTTAAAATTACTATTCCCACTCCAGTGGGTGCAACAGTAGGGAAAACTGACCCTGAACCCTAAAAATACCCCTTTACCCAAGAACTGAAAACTGACCCTGAACCCTAAAAATACCCCTTTACCCAAAAACCCAAAACTGACCCTGAACCCTAAAAATACCCCTTTACCCAAAAACTGAAAACTGACCCTGAACCCAAAAAATACCCCTTTACCAAAGAACTGAAAACTGACCCTGAACCCTAAAAATACCCCTTTACTCAAAAACTGAAAACTGACCCTGAACCCTACAAATACCCCTTTACCCAAAAACTGAAAACTGACCCTGAACCCTAAAAATACCCCTTTACCCAAAAACTGAAAACTGACCCTGAACCCTAAAAATACCCCTTTACCCAAAAACTGAAAACTGACCCTGAACCCTAAAAATACCCCTTTACCCAAAAACTGAAAACTGACCCTGAACCCTAAAAATACCCCTTTACCCAAAAACTGAAAACTGACCCTGAACCCTAAAAATACCCCTTTACCCAAAAAACCAAAACTGACCCTAAACCCTAAAAATACCCCTTTACCCAAAAACCCAAAACTGACCCTGAACCCTAAAAATACTCCTTTACCCAAAATCAATTAATATTATTTAAACTGAAAACTGACCCTGAACCCTAAAAATACCCCTTTACCCAAAAACTGAAAACTGACCCTGAACCCTAAAAATACCCCTTTACCCAAAAATTGAAAACTGACCCTGAACCCTAAAAATACCCCTTTACCCAAAAACTGAAAACTGACCCTGAACCCTAAAAATACCCCTTCACCCAAAAAACCAAAACTGACCCTAAACCCTAAAAATACCCCTTCACCCAAAAACCCAAAACTGACCCTGAACCCTAAAAATACTCCTTTACCCAAAATAATTAATATTATTTAATTACCAATTAATTATTAATTAACAATAACAATAAAGTAAATATATTAGCACATTAGCTGTAATTAATTTAATTTAACAATTAATATTATTTTTTCCCAATTAATTAATTAACAATAACTAAAAATTATATATATAAATAAATTACTCTAATTAATGTAATTAACTAATTTATATTATTTAATTACCAATTAATTACTAATTAAAATATGTACAAAATTATATTAAATAATTAATTAATTCATATTAAATATTTACCAATTAATTATTAATTAAAAATATTTACAAACATCTATTAATTAATTAATTAATATTAAATTACTCCCCACCCTTATCCCCTATTAACCCAACATCCCGCTCCTAAACATTAACTACAATTTATATTACTATTAATAAAAAAAAAATTTACCTTTTTTCTACATATTATCGATATTTTTTACTTTGACTATTTATGGATATTTTGTCTGGCCAATTTTTTTGAGTCGATATTTTTGTACTCGATATTTTTTTATCATTATTTTATTCGATATTTTGACCAACGATATTTTTGTTATCGATATTTCATTATTGTCGATATTTTTAACTCGATATTTTGTCCGTTCGATATTTTGGAGTCGATATTTTGTCTGTGCACCCCCCCTTAGCACACGGCCCATCCTGGGGGAGGAGGTGTGACACCTCTGCCCAGGATATGCATTGTTTCTGGTCCCAGAGAGCAGAGGCTCTCGACCCAGAGGTGCTAAAACATGTCTGGTGGTGGCTGGATGCCTACAGCCAGTCAGAGACCACACCCGGGTTGGTAAGTTTTCAGGGAGCACCTCTGAGGTGCCCTCCTAGTGTAAGGTACAATCAATAACACACTGGCATCAGTGTGGATTTTTTTAAAGGAGTAGTTTGGTACCGAACACTCCGGTGTTCAGTGAAACCATCAGGGTGCGGTGAAACTTGAGCTGTTGAATTTCCAGCCTACATTGGCACTTACAATACTAAAGAAATGGACCCTAATATTGTACGGCACATCTGCTTACGCAGATGTGCCCTCACCTGTGGTATAGTGCACTCTGCCTAAGGGCTATGAGGCCTGCTAGAGGGGTGACTAACTATACCTCTAGGCAGTGTTGGCTGGAATGGAACTCAGGCAGGGTGCCATGTTGACTTTGTCATTTTCTCTCCAAAAGAGGCATAAAAGCTGCAAGGGCAGTGGCAGGGTCCCAATGGAGACTCTTCAGCTCCCAGGCCCTAGGTACCAACGGTATCATTTACTAGGGACTTGCAGGGGGCGGAAGTACCAATTGTGGACATGTTGTGGAGAAGAAGCACTGGCAGAACGTACCTGGTTGGCAGGGTCCCTGTGCACTATAATCAAAAACAGGCAAAAAAGGGGGGCTAACTATGCAAAAAGACACACTTTCTCGCATGGCTTATTTACAAGCCCCTTGTGCTGCCGATACGTCACTTTTTCATCTTAAAAATGATGCAACAGTGGTGCAAGGGTCTTGTAAATAAGCCCCTTTGGATTCTACTGCTACCTCAGAGAGCTGGCCTCTTTCTCTGTGGTGATATAATATATACATTTTTCAATCTTCCGAGAAGTTAATCTACATATCTACAACTGGCCTCATGAAAAACAAGGAAATCAAAGCTCCATATAATGAAGGATCATTTTATGAAGCCGAAAGAAATAGGAAGTGACTTAACATTACAAGATAGATAGATAGATAGACAGACAGACAGACAGACAGATACATAGATAGATAGTAAGATAGATAGATAGATAGATAGATAGATAGATAGATAGATAGATAGATAGATAGATAGATAGATAGATAGATAGATAGATAGATAGATAGATAGATAGATAGATAGATAGATAGATAGATAGATAGATAGATAGATAGAGCGAGGGAGATAGATAGATAGATAGATAGATAGATAGATAGATAGATAGATAGATAGATAGATAGATAGATAGATAGATAGTCAGATAGATAGATAGATAGATAGATAGATAGATAGATAGATAGATAGATAGATAGATAGATAGATAGATAGATAGATAGATAGATAGATAGATAGATAGATAGATAGATAGATAGATAGATAGATAGATAGATAGATAGATAGATAGATAGATAGATAGATAGATAGATAGAGTGAGGGCGATAGATAGATAGATAGATAGATAGATAGATAGATAGATAGATAGATAGATAGATAGATAGATAGATAGATAGATAGATAGATAGATAGATAGATAGATAGATAGATAGATAGATAGATAGATAGATAGATAGATAGAGCGAGGGAGATAGATAGATAGATAGATAGATAGATAGATAGATAGATAGATAGATAGATAGATAGATAGATAGATAGATAGATAGTCAGATAGATAGATAGATAGATAGATAGATAGATAGATAGATAGATAGATAGATAGATAGATAGATAGATAGATAGATAGATAGATAGATAGATAGATAGATAGATAGATAGATAGATAGAGTGAGGGCGATAGATAGATAGATAGATAGATAGATAGATAGATAGATAGATAGATAGATAGATAGATAGATAGATAGATAGATAGATAGATAGATAGATAGATAGATAGATAGATAGATTTATAATGACAGATTGCAACAGGGGCTCATAGTTTAACTCCACGACCTTCTCGACATGTGGTGAGTTCTGGACCCCTAAATATTTAGCTGATGAACAAGCACCAGAGAAGGGTTTAACAGGTTGAAAGTTAAGAAGGGCTTGTACCTTACTAACATTCAATTTATATCCTGAAAAAGTGCCAAACGTATTAGCGTCCTCTTTGATATAGTCTTGCGCAGTTTCAGGATCATAGGAATAGACAGCCAGTCATCAGCATGGGCAGTCGTTTTTAGTTACTGATCTGACAGGCTGTATGTGTGTATTTAAGTACAACCAAAGCAAAAATGGCTCGATATATAATGCTAATAAGAACGGGTAAATAGGGAACCCATGAAGGGTGCCCCGATATATCTAAAAAGGAGTGGATAGTGGCCCTAGATAGCCAGCTGCGAGCTAGGATTTTTATATAGAGCCCGCACCCATTTAAAGTATCTGCCTCTCAAGCCAAAAGCCATTATTATTGCCCGAAAGCATTCCCATGCGACTCAATCGAACGCCTTTTCAGCGTCCAAAAATACCATCCCCATGATAAGACCCTGCTTTTCTGCCACATCGAAGGCAACCAATGCAGGGTTGATATGGGCCGTAGTATCCCTGCCCTGAATAAAACAATGTTGCTGACTAGAGACCAAGCCAGGCATCACAGGGGCCAACCGGGCTGCTAAAATCTCACCAAGACTAAAAGGCTGCCATAAGTTATCTATTAATATCATTGGGAGGTGCAATATTATTTAAATGAATATATTACCAACATTTGTATATCTTTTTTGTGCAATTCCCTTACGTGTTCAAAATTCCTTTTTTTTTTTTAATTGGAAAGGGCCATTGGTAGTTGTATATGGGGATAAAAGCAGACACGGCCTGCAATGCGATGTATTGTATTCCCTTATAACCAGGAAGGGTTGGAGCTTTCTGATTTTAAGTTGTGTTATTGGACTGCATTCATCTGTTGATAGTAGGCAACCCTGATTTTTGCTATCTTTTCGCACTTGGATCAGACAGGAAAATGTTTCTATACAGAGCTAATGATCCCAATCATTTTAAGAGAGTAGGATTTAAGGCAGTTAGAGACATAGGGCCCGATTCACAGAACTAACTTAAGACCAAATCCTAAACTTACTACCATTTTGGTATTCACAGAAGACACTTAGGGGCCCATTATTATGTCGGGCGGATTGCCCCTGCCAGGCTGGCGGTAGCCACCACCAGCCTGGCGGGGGCAATCTGCCCGACATCCATGCTCGTTTCCCCCCCCCACCGCCATATTAGTATGGCGGGGAGGACCTCGGCGGAGGGCAAGACCGTCCGCCGCTTTTCCGCCCCGGTCGCCAGCCATATTACGATGGGCCTGGGCAGGTGCCTTTCCGTGGCGACGATGCCACCATGGAAAGGCATGCGGTCTTCACTTGAGGGGCCCTCTGTGGACCCCTAAAGTGTAGGAGGGGTGGGGGGTGCACACGGGGGGGTACCTGCATTTGCATTTACAATGCCGTAGGCACCACGCGGTGCCTCCCACATTATGTATGCAAATGCATACATGCATTCATGGCATTGTGGCGGGCGGTGCACCGCCCGCCACAATGTTATGAATGCAGGATGCAGCCTAATTCCACCCACGGGACCCCCGCCCTTATGGCGGGCGGTCCCTAGTCCCGATAGGATGGCGGCCGGACTAATTCCGCCCGTCATCCTAATGGCCCCCTTACTCATTTTGGTATTCACAGGAGGCACTTACTAATTTAAGTATTCACAAAAGGCACTTACTCATTTTGGTATGTACAGAAGGCACTTACTCATTTAGGTATTCACCGAAGGCACTTAGTCATTTTGGTATTCACAGAAGGCACTTACTCATTTTGGTATGTACAGAAGGCACTTACTCATTTAGGTATTCACAGAAGGCACTTAGTCATTTTGGTATTCACAGAAGGCACTTACTCATTTTGGTATGTACAGAAGGCACTTACTCATTTAGGTATTCACAGAAGGCACTTACTCATTTTGGTATTCACAGAAGGCACTTACTCATTTAGGTATTCACAGAAGGCACTTAGTCATTTTGGTATTCACAGAAGGCACTTACTCTAGAATGAGTAAGTGCCCTCTGTGAATACCAAAATGAGTAAATTACTCATTTTGAGTAACTTACTCATTTTGAGTAACTTACTCATTTTGAGTAACTTACTCATTTTGGGTAACTTACTCATTTTAGTATTCACAGAAAGCACTTTCGCATCGATGAGTAAGTGCCTTCTGTGAATACCAAAATGGGAAACGTACTCATTTTGAGTAACTTACTCAATCCCTCCCTCTCCCTCACCAACGACCCACCACCGCCAGAACTAACCTACACGAAGGGATGAAAGAAGTAGCCGAGTGGATGAAGAACAGCCGCCAGAAACTGAACTCAGACAAGACGGAAGTCCTCATCCTTGGATCAACACCATCTGCCTGGGACGACTCCTGGTGGCCCCCGGCCCTAGGCTGCGCACCCAAACCAACGGACCACGCACGCAACCTGGGCTTCATCCTCGACTCCTCCCTGTTGATGACCAGACAAGTCAACGCGGTCTCGTCTTCATGCTTCAACATCCTACGTATGCTCCGAAAGATCTTCAGATGGATCCCCACCGAAACCAGGAAGACGGTCACCCAGGCTCTTGTCACCAGCCGACTAGACTACGGAAACACCCTTTACACCGGAACCACAGCCAAACTGCAGAAAAGACTCCAACGCATTCAGAACGCCTCTGCACGACTCATCCTGGACATCCCCCGCCACAGCCACATCTCTAGACACCTGAGAGACCTGCATTGGTTCCCCGTCAGCAAAAGAATCACGTTCCGCCTCCTCACCCACGCACACAAAGCCCTCCACGACCTGGGCCCCAGGTACCTTTACAACCGCATGACCTTCTACACTCCCACCCGCCAACTACGATCGACCAACCACGCCCTCGCCGCCATCCCATGCATACGAAGAACCACCATAGGAGGAAGATCCTTCTCCTACCTGGCAGCCAAGACCTGGAATTCCCTCCCTATCCACCTCTGCCTCACCCAAGACCACCTCTCCTTCAGGAAGCAACTGAAGACCTGGCTGTTCGAGCAGTAGCGGACCCCCCCCCCGCGCCTTGAGACCCTCCGGGTGAGTAGCGCGCTATACAAATTTCTTGATTGATTGATTGATTGATTGATTTTGGTATTCACAGAAGGCAATTACTCATTGATGAGCAAGTGCCTTCTGTCAATACCAAAATTAGAAACGTACTCATTTTGAGTAGCTTACTCATTTTGGTATTCACAGAAGGCACTTACTCATTGAGGAGTAAGTGCCTCCTGTGAATACCAAAATGAGTAAGTGCCTTCTGTGAATACCAAAATGAGTGTGCCTTCTGTGAATACCAAAATGAGTAAGTGCCGTCTGTGAATACCAAAATGGTAGTGAGTTTAGGATTTTGTCTTAAGTTATTTCTATGAATCGGGCCCATAGGGCATCATTTATGAAAAGTGACACCGCTGCGAGAAAACAGCGATGCATCACTTTTCATTGCGCCCTCCTTGCAACATGTTGAATGAGTCATATTTACAATATGACGCATCATGTCACAAGGCACAAAAATGACGAAGTGCTGGAGTGTGTCACTAAAAGTGACGTAACTTAAGCAATGGGTCATTTACACATGGGCAAGTCCCATGTGAAATGTGCCTGCAACGGTCTTACGTCTGCCATGAGGCAGGCGTAAGATATTGACGCATTTACGTCCTAGAAGTGGCACAGTGAAATCTTACAGATTTCACTGCGTCACTTCTATGACCCTTTCTTGCATCAGAACGCCCCCGCATAAATTATACCTGGTGCAGGTATAATGTGGTGCAGGGGTTTACAAAGTGACGCATCTGCCTAGATGCGTCACTTTGTAAATATGGTGCAACAGTGCTCCTTTTCTACCCTGCTGGTGCATCACAAGAAGTGACGCACCAGGTTCCCAAAAGTGATGCAAGGGCTCATAAATAGCCCCTAAATCCCCCCTACCTCTCATTCATGCAAATCTGCCTTCAATGCGAAAATCCGATGCTTCCAGAAATATTCCAAGACACAGCTGGTAAGATCTGGGCCCGATATGGTGTCGAGCGGTTGTGACATCTATACGATTTAAATGGGTTTTGTACGTTTGAAATTCTGCCGACCCCCTACGGTCTCCCCCATTGGCTATTTTTTAAATATTTACAGATAAGAGATTACTTTTTGGGTATGTCAGGGATAAAGGCTTCTGAGAGTTCTGACTTCTAGACATGTCTCTATGGGGCATCCAAGAAGTCACTAATTAGTTCTATATATCAAAATCTCCACCACTATAGAGTTACTGACAGCTCTAAACCTGCTATGAAATGGAGTGACCTTTTGTCGTGTGACATCACCCCCACTTGTAAGGTGTCTCACCATTAACACTTTTGGGCGTAGTTCTATAAGCCCGCACTAGATTCTTCATTGCCCTTCCTCAATATCCACCCTCACCTAAAGCTGGCTGTAAGCCTTCTTTCAACACCTTGTTCCATGTCTCTACCACAGAATTTCCCTGAGGATGATAAACCAATGTCCTTGTGTGATGCATATTGAGATTTTTTTTAAACTGTGTGATTTGCTTTTACACCAACGGAACCCCGTTGTTACTGACAGCTTCCATCAGAACACCTTCCCTGCCAAAAACTTCCTCCAAGAACTCTATGAAATGTTAGTATCAACTGGCCCGATTCACAGAACTAACTTCAGACAAAATCCTAAACTTACTACTTTTGGTATTCACAGGTTAGGATTTTGTCTTAAGTTTGTCTTAAGACAGACTTAAGACAGACTTAAGTTAGGATTTCTTCTTAAGTTTGTCTTAAGTCTGTCTTAAGTCTGTCTTAAGACAAACTTTAGCCAAAATCCTAACTTCTGTGAATACCAAAAGTAGTAAGTTTAGGATTTTGTCTTAAGTTAGTTCTGTGAAACGGGCCCACTATCTTTCACAAACATTACTTTTGGCCAACTTGAAAACAAATCTGTTTCCTCTAAAGCAAACATGGCACCAGAGCCTAATGTAGCAAAAGGTTACATTATATCCAAAGCAATTTTTTTTCCCAAGGTTCCCTACCCTTGTCAATACCTTTTGGAGGATGTGACATCACTCCAGGATCAAGTCACAGACTCTCTCACCATGTCCTCCATGTCACAGTCCATACGTAGCCATCAAAAATCCTTTCTTAACCTCCTTTCGACCACACTCATCGCAATGTGCCCCTCATGAGCCAACCTCAACACTTCCTCTCTAATTTTCACAGGCACTTCTAACACATTTCCTCTCCTTAAAATCTCCTCAAGAAAGAAAAAAACTGATTCTGTACCGCTTAATATGAATTCATCCCATCCTCTAAGTTTCTTTTGTGTGGCCACCCTTGTTTTATAAACTGCATCACCTTCTTAAGATCTCTTTGGCGCCTGGTTTCCTTCTCCCAAAGGTCATAGGACATCCTTGAAGCTGCAGCCTCAACCACACACTCCTCATCAGCTTCACCCATATCCTTTCCTGCAATTGGCATGCGTAACAAACAGTCTGCCTGTTAATTCTTCATACCAGGCAAATACTGCCTTCAACAGTGTATTTTAGCAACCTATACAACCAACGCGCAATGCGAGATGGGGCTTTTCACACCCCTTTAGTCATGAACACTTCTATCGAGGGTTTGTGATCCAAACTCAGAGTAAATTTGCTTCCCCACACATGTTGCCTGAAATGTGAAATACCACAATAACAAGCCAGCGCCTCCTTGTCTATCACAGAATAATTTTGTTCTGCTTGTCTTAACATTTTGGATATATTGGGCTCCATTAGGATGTCGGGCGGATCGCCACCGCGGTGGCTATCCGCCCGACAGAAATGTCCGCCCTGCACCCTTTCCCCCCCGCCACATTACAATGGCCGGGGGACCACAACGTAGGGAAACACCGGCCGCTACTTTTCCGCCCCGGTCGCATTGCGGCCGGGGCGGAAAATGATTAATATGGTGGCGGTGTCTATGAGACACCGCCAGCTATATTACAATGGCACAAGAGCAATGCCTTTCCGCGGCGGCAATGTCGCCACGGAAAGGCAGGCGGTGTTCACTTTGGGGGCCCCCTGTGGGCCCCCAGAGTGAAGGCCAAAGGGGGGTGGCACACGGGGGGTACCTGTGGTACCCCCCTGCATTTACATAATCAAAGCGGTAGGCACCGCGCGGTGCCTGCCGCTTTGATTATGTAAATGCTGCAAAGCATTTTTAGTATTGTGGCGGGCGGAGCACAGAGCTCCGCCCGTCACAATACTATAAATACATGATGTGCCCGCCACTGTGGCGGGCACATCCTAATGGTGCGTGCGGGACCCCCGCCCTCGGGGCGGGCGGTCCCGATTTCCGATAGGATGACGGGCGGGCAAAAACCGCCCCCCATCCTAATGGGGCCCATAGCCTACAATCACATCTCTGCCATTGTCGCTCTGCATTTACACAGCCCCCAAACCCTGATTGCAAGTATCTATCATTATGAGAATGTATGACAGAATATTGACGGACAGAAAATCGACCTTCAAAAATATCGACACAGAAATATAGAAGTCAAAAATATGGAAGTCCAATCTACATAAAGGTAAGTACAAAAATATCAAGAACAAAAATAAAGTTTTCAAAAACATCGAAGGTAAAAATATCGTTTTTTAAAATGTTTTAATAATAATGTCAAATTAAGTAAATAATTCATATAATTAAAAGATAGTTAAAAATGTTAATGTTAAAAGATATTTAAAAATAACAAGACATTAAATGTTAAAATAAATAAATATATACATATAAATTAATATAAATATTTATTCCACATAGTGCAACATTAGAGAAAGCGTTGGATAGCCTAGAGGTAAAAATTACTATTCCCACTCCAGGGGGTGCCACAGTAGGGAAAGCGCTGGATAGCGTAGGGGTAAAAATTACTATTCCCTGTCCAGTGAGTGCAACAGTAGGGAAAGCATTGGATAGCATAGGGGTAAAAATGACTATTCCCACTCCAGTGAGTGCAACAGTCGGGAAAGCGTTGGATAGAGTAGGGGTAAAAATTACTATTCCCACTCCAGAGAGTGCAACAGTAGGGAAAGCACTGGATAGCGTAGGGGTAAAAATTACTATTCCCACTCAAGAGAGTGCAACAGTAGAAAAAGCACTGGATAGCGTAGGGGTAAAAATTACTATTCCCACTTCAATGAGTGCATCAGTAAGGAAAGCGTTGGACAACGTAGATGTTAAAAATAACATACTTATAAATGAAATAAATATTGTATACAAATATATCAAAAATAATAATTCATTTAATAATGGTAAATACTTCCCACCCTATTCCCCAATAAACACACAATACACTCCACATAAAATGTCACACAATTAAATTCATTTTCAATTAATCAATAATAAAAATGTATTTGCAATTAATAATTAAATTTTAATAATTATCAATAACAGTAAATACGTAATAACAATTAATAGCTAATTAACAATTAATTAATAAAACACATAGGGCCAGATGTAGGTAAAATAGATTTACAGATTCTTAATTACCGAAAATTACCGAATTTTACCGATTCGGTAATTAACAATCGGTAAATCTGAGGGGTGGATATGTAGGTATTCCAGATGTGCTGGAATAACGAATCGGAAAAATTCGGTATTTACCGATTCGGTAAATACCGAATCGGTAATGCCCATTCATTCCTATGGGCTTTGAAGCCCATAGGAATGAATGGGCATTACCGATTCGGTAAATACCGAATTTCACAAGGGTGCAGGGGGTGTCACGTTGATACCCTCTGGCACCACCAAAACAGGCTCGGGTGCCATGTGGCAGTCATACATGCATTAAGGGCAGGTCTGCCTGTCACATGGCATAGGTGTGCATGCACACATGTGCATGCACACCGGAATCGGTATTTTACCATCAAATTGGATTTGATGGTAAAATACCGATTCGGTAAGGCCTCTGGGACTCAGAAGAGTCCCACCTACATCTGGGTGCTTCAGATTTGGTAAATTTACCGAATTTTTTATTTTACCGATTCGGTAAAATTACCAATTCGGTAATTTTACCGAATCGGTAAAAAAATGCCCCATACATACCTGTCACCCATTTACCGATCTGTAACGGGCAAAATCGGCCGTTACCGGTCGGTAAATGGCCTGAAACGGCCACCTGGCCCTTAATTATCAATACCAATACATAATATTTAATAAAAAATTAATAACAAATCAATCATTGTTTTTTCGAAAACAAAACTTATCAATACCAATAAATAATATTTAATAAAAATTAATAACGAATTAATAATTAATTAACAAAATAAATATTATCAATACTCAATTTTTCTTATTTAATTACTTAATTACAAGTAATTTACTTACCACCCTATTTTACTAAAAACACACTCCAATAATAAATTAATACAAATACAATAATTATCCATTAATAATAATAATTAATCACCAATTCATAATTAACAATAAATTAATTATGAATAACTACAATTAAAAAAAACAAAATATTTAATTAAAATTAAATAACTCCCCCCCATTCCCCTATAAACCCACAACCCGCTACAGAAATAAAACACAACATTTATTTAAAATAAATTATTAATTCCTAAAAATTATTATTTAATTTACTAGAACTAAATTACTTTCCAACCTATTCCTCCATAAACCCACAACCCACTATGGTACTAAAATGCAAAATGTACTTTAAAAAAAATTACTAATTTCTAAAAAATGTATGCATATATTTATAAAAACAGTACAATACTTAACAAAAAATATAGAACACATACATAATAAATACATACTAAAATACATAACACTCATATAAATATCAATATTATTACCATCGATAATTTAACTATGGATATTGCTAACATCGATATTTGCAACATCGATATTTCTTTATTTTATTTATTTATTTATTTTTAACACTTATAAAGCGCGCTAATACCAATCGGTGTCCTGGCGCTGAAGTGGTAATTCTGAGAATGAGCTTTCGGAAACTAGAGGGAGAAGAGCTATGTTTTCAGGTCTTTCCTGAATGCCAGCAGATTCTCGTTTTGTTTCAGGGTAAGGGGAAGGGAGTTCCACGCCATTGCTGCTCCCCTAACAAAACTCCTACCGCCCCACCGCGCCTTCCTGATGCGGGTTGTTTTAACCAGCCCCAGACTGGCCGACCTAAGTTGTCTCCCTGGTCTGTACCATTGAAACTGATCCTGAAGGACCACAGGGCCAAGACCATGTAGCGCCTTAAAGACAATACAGAGGGCCTTGAACAGAATCCGCTTCCGCACCGGGAGCCAATGCAACTTTTCCAGTTCCTTGGTAACTGAAGAGAACTTGGGCAATCCCCCTTAAGGGGGGCAGCCGTATTTTGGAGGACCTGAAGTTTGTTGAGCACCCCCTGTTGTGCCTCCAGAAAAAGACTATTACAATAGTCGAGGCGTGAAAGTACCAGGGCTGTCACCACCGTCGTTCTACTTCCCTCCGGTAGGAAGGGGAGAACCTTCCTAATAATTTTCAGGGTCCAGTGTATGGAGGAGGTCAGCGCCTTAACTTGGGGTTTAAAGGAGAGTTGGTTGTCAATAATGACACCGAGATTCTTCACCTTCAAAACCGGAGAGGGCATAGGTCCCATGTCAGTAGGCCACCAGTTTGGGCTCCAAAGGTTGGTGTTTGACCCAAAGATAAGCACCTCAGTCTTGGAGGAATTCAATTTTAAACAGCTATTTGCCATCCAGGAACTAACTGCTAACATGCAGTCCTGGAACCTAGCTGCGACACCCACCTCTGTTCCCGGAAGCACCGAGACCACAATCTGGGTGTCGTCTGCGTAGGATGTTAATTCGAACCCAAAGGATCTGATCACCGGGGCAAGAGATGATACATAGATATTAAATAAAGTGGGGCTTAAGGAGGATCCCTGCGGGACTCCCCCTGGGAGTTCGAAAGATCTTGATGCGAACTCCCCCATAGCCACCACTTGTACCCGGTCTGTTAAGAAGGCTTTCAAGATGTTAAGTGCTTGACCCTGGACCCCGCAGCCCTCCAACCAATCCACCAGCATCGGATGGTGGACCGTATCGAAGGCCGCCTACAGGTCCAAAAGGATCAGCACTGCCTGGCCTCCTTCATCGAGCACCTTCCGGACCTCCTCTGTAGATTTAATAAGAGCGGTCTCGGTGCTGTGACCTTCCCTAAACCCATGTTGGGCTGGGTCTAGGCCCTTCGAGTTACGCAGAAAAGAACAGAGCTGGGAGTTCATGATTTTCTCAATCAGCTTAGCCGGCAACGGCAGCCTAGATATTGGCCTATAGCTGTTGGGGTCCGTGATATCCAGCGAGGGTTTTTTAAGAAGTGGGCAGATCGAAGCCCGCTTCCAGAGTTTGGGAAAGTCACCCTTCTCAAACATCAGATTAAATATGCGGGCCAAGGAATCTGCAATAGGAGCGGCTGCCAGCTTTGCAATTGATGCAGGGTAGGGATCTTGGGGTGAGCCTGATTTGGTTGCCATCAGAAGTTTTAACACATCCCCCGTATTGACAGGCTCAAAGGTCAGGAATTTAGCCCCCGGGGGTCCGACCGGAAGATTCCCGTGGGACTTCTCCGAGAGACTCTGGACAACCAGAGGTTCCAGCGAGGTAAAAATTAATTGAACTTTGTTCAAGAAAAAATTTGCTAGTGATTCACAAAGTTCAATATTAGGTCGCACAATCACAGATTTAGGGGAAGCCAGGCTGGCCATTGTCTCGAAAAGTTCCTTTGCTGAGTTCTTGGTCTTCCCAATGCGATCCGTATAGTAGACACTCTTCGCTTTCCTAATACTATCTTTATAAGCCCTCTGACTGACTTTCAATCTCTCTTTATCGAGCTCGATGTAATTAGCTCGCCAGATCCGTTCTAATTTTTTGCATGCTACTTTAGCTTCTCTGAGCGCGTCAGAGTACCATGGAGCTGATGGAGCCGATCTGGTGGGCCGACACCTCTTAAGAGGAGCCAGCTTATAACCGGCCCTATCAATCCACTCCGTGTAATTGGTGGTAGCTATGTTTACGTCTGCAGACAGGGCCGACCCAGAGGCCGTTAGCAACTCCTCCAAGGCTGTACCATCGATGTTTTTCCAAGCCCTACACATCCTAGTTGTTTGCCCCTCACACAGCGTTGTCTTAACCCGTGGGCTGAAGATGGAAAACAGCACCACCCCGTGGTCTGTCCAGGCCAAGGGTTCGGCTTTAGAGAATACCAGATCAGGATTTCTGAAAAATATCCCATCTAAGGTGTGGCCAGCCTGGTGCGTAGGCCCTATTACCATCTGGGTCGGACCCGCTGCAGACATCATATCAGCTAAGGCCATGGTGTCAGCGTCAGATGTGTCTTCAAAATAAAAATTGAAATCCCCCAGGACGGTGAAAGAGTTGGCACAAAGGGCTTCCTCCAAAATATTACCAACTGTATCAAGAAAAAGGGACTTCGTCCCAGGAGGTCTGTATAGGAGGCAACCCTTAAAGGCTTGATGATTGGAAAGTTCCAGTTTGAACCCCAAGGCCTCACATGCCACAGAGGTAACTGGAAAGAAAAGTCCTTGAATGGACGCCTGATAGATAATAGCCAGACCTCCGCCCTTCTTCCTTGGTCTGTCCAGGACATAATTAAGATAATTCGATGGATATTTCTAACCTTAACTTCGATATTCTGGTTGTAGATATTCTTGACTTTGATATTTTGTCCCTACAATATTTAAAACTCGATATACCTGTGCTTCGATATTTAAAAATCGATATTTTGACCTCATTATGATAGTGGACAACTTAGTATTACATGGTTTGAGGAAAGGAGCATTCAAAATTTCCCTTTTCAACCTTGCAAATTCATCTTTGCACATCCCAACCCACCCAATTGTAACATTATTTCTCACAAGTTTATGCTTGTTGTTAATTTTGTCTAAGAACTTTGAAATAAACTTTGTATAGTATTCTGCCATTTGCAAGAATGAACAGAGTTGTTCTTTGTCCTTGGCTCATCCAAACTGTTCTCCAGTCTTATTCCACACATATTAATGTGGTGTCCTAAACAATCATACACGGACATGCCAATTTGACATTTGTTTGCTTTGTCGGTAAGATCATTATGTTTGATAGAGAGCCCTGGTCCGGAGGGGAAAGATGGCGGCCGGTCTGTGAGTCCGGTCGGGAGCCCCGTGCTGACCTCCTAAAACTATGGCGCGTTCAACCTACAGACCTAAGAAAATGTAAGCAGTCTCAGCCTCATCCTTCGGAAAACTATCGGCGCATTGGCGAATTGAAACCTTGCCTAAAAAACGTACCAAACTGCTAACTGCTAACATGCCTGTTTTTGACTCGGACTCGGATTTGGACTCTAGTCAGCCTCGCCACATCTAAACGCATCACACATCTCGGATTTCTCTCTCCTCCCTCCTTCCCTCAGCTCTCTCGGATATGATTACTGGGACCGGGGGTAGCCGAGCAGAGACGCTGTTTTCTTTACCTGTCTCGCGTGTGAGCCGGGCGCCGCTGCTGCAGCCGAGCTCTGTGTTCCAGTCTCTCCTTAGCCGGTGGGAGGCGGCCTCTGAGGCTACAAAAAACTGCCGGAGGGCTGCAAGGAGAATCACCGTCTTCTTCCGGGGCAAGGGAGGTGGAGGCAGCACACCCTATGCTAATGCTGCTGGTCTCCGCAAGAGTCCCGGGCTTGGGTGCGCGGCAGTAAGGCTTGGTCTGACTGCAGTGGGGCGCGACTCGGAGCTCCCTGTGGAATCTATCCTGATTGCAGACACGGAGGGGAAGGACACAGAGACCTCTTCCTTACAACACATGATCCGGGTAAGCGAGGGGGGGATTCTGAAGGTGGGGTGCAGCGCAAAAGGTCCCGATAAGGCACAGACAGCAATCAGCAAATGTGAAAGTGAGAGCGCTGAAAAGATACATAAGTGGGATTGTTCTTCTGATACTGGTACCGGGGCGCCCCCCTGTGCTTCAATCAAAGAGGGGAGTCGTGGTGAAGACACTCAAAAAACCCGGGGGTCCTACTGACCTACGAGAGGGGGTTGACGCCCCTAAAATCAAAGTGACTCCCTCATTGAGATCCTTCTTTAAAATTCAAGAACAGAAACAGGAAAAAAAGATAAAGAAGGACTGTGAGCTTAACTTCACTCAAGTGTCTAGTGGAGCTGAGCCCAAGGTCGGAGCCCCCCCTAGTATCAAATATAGCCCCCCCAAACCTTAGCCGGCCTGACGATGTCTACTCTGCCTCCGTCTTTAACGGAAGATGAATCTCTAATCTCCCAAGTCCCTCCTTCCATTCAGACTGAGTCTCAATCGGAGACCCTTATTTCAACGTTAGACCAGTCTCACTCTGAGCTCCTGACAAAATCCCCCACTGAAGTCTTTCTAGAGAAAATGATGGTTGAAATGAGGTCCAGATTTGAGATCTCGGAGGGAAATCAAGGCAAGATACAGGTAGCCTGTGATCTCTTAGACAAAAAACTAAATGCCCTTGGTGACAGAGTCACGGCAGTGGAGGCGGAGGTTGTCTCACTATGCAGGAGAGTGGATTCCAACCAAAAGGAAATAAGAAAGCTAAGAGAAGCTGATAAAAACTTTGCAGATCAGCTGGAGACGCTAGAAAACCATTCCAGACGTAATAACCTGAGAGTCTTAAATGTTCCGGAAGGCAGAGAAAGTACGGACATCAAAAAATGTATTATCGCACTTCTAGAGGAGTATTTCCCTTGGTGCAAAGACCTAGGACTGGAGGAGGACATACAGCGGGTTCACAGAGACCCCTTTGGTAGAAGTAAGGAGAGGAAGAACCCGAGAAAAATTCTGATTAACTTTTGAACATACTCCATTAAGGAAAGACTACTAAGTGAAGCAATAAAAAGTGGTTCTCACAACAAAGACGATTGGTCCTTTAGGATCAGATCAGATATCTCCAAGGCTACCCAAGACAGGCAGTGGGAGCTGGGGCAGTTGATGCCGGAGCTGAAAGCTCTGGGCGCTTCAGTCCAGATGAAATTTCCTGCATCTCTACGGATAATGTGGAGAAACAAAATGCATAACATAAAAGACATCAAGGAAGCCGAAAATTTCTTAGAACAACTGCGAGATCAGATGAGGAACTAGTTGGCGCCTCATGTTTCTTTTCACGTTTGTCAAGCACGGAGCTCAAGAGGGCTTTTAGTAAGCCCAAAGAAGAAGAAAGGGAGGTTTCCCCAGGGGGGGGGGACTCTTTTAATATACCTCGTTTTTATAGGTACACTATTGATTCAATGAAACAAAAAAATATAACAAGCATTGGAAATGCAATAGGTCTCGCAGTATTAGAGTTAGTGCTTTTAGAATTGTTTATGGTTTTTTTGTAAATCTTTAGCATTTTTGTTTCCTGTAGCCAATGCTAAAGAATAAAAAAAAAAAAAAGCACTAACTCTAATGGTGCGAGACCTATTGCATTACAGTAAGTGCTTTGCCAGCAGTAGGGTTCTGACTTTGCTAACAGGGTAGCGTTGTCACAAAGGGAACGTTCACAATGAAAGTGTGACAGGCGCAAACAAATCTGCGTGGGGCTGGGAGATTTAATTGGCAGTAGGGAGGGGGGTGGATTTGAGTGATTGATAGATGCTTGCTCTTACAGACGGCTAGATTATGTGAGAGCTGCGAGATGATTCACATCCATGCCTTGGCAGGCGTGAGTCACACTGATTGCTGATTGGGCAGTCGCAGGGGAGGCTGGGGCTGCAGACAGGCAAGGACTCATTCTCTCAGCACGGGACCGGCCCTGGAACACACCAGGACCAGAGGCGGGGCCCTTGCCCAGGTGAGTAAGCAGCGCCCTCAGCTCTGGCTGATCGTATACATCCCACCCCTGGGTCCCGTGCCCTACTCTGCCCGATCCTACAGGCATGCAAGTTACGCAAATACCGGGCACACACGGTGCGCCTACAACCACGTCATGGCAGACAGGAGGGGCGTAGGCAGCAAGGGGTTAATAGGAGCTGTACACCGAGGGATGCCACACGCTTCTGGTGAAAGGGGGCGGGGAACCTCGCAATATGCTTCGCATGCTAGGCTAGGAATCGATACTAACAGTGGCAGGATGTCTACAGGTGTCGACGTCAGCGTGTGCGTCACACAGTACCCGGGCACACGTGTCTTCCGATGTACCGTTTGGGCGCTTCTTTAGGGTGTATCTGTGATGTCCACGGAAACTTCTATGCTTCTGTAGCGCAACACATTGGGTTTGCAGGCAGCACAAAATGGCTAATTTCCCCTTAGCAGACGACCAGCGCTTTATGGATTGATGCCGGTTTCTAGTGCTTTTGATATTTAGGCGCTTGAGGAACTGTGTCATATGTAGAAAGCGCGAAATGCCCAGGATCACACAACATGAACATTATAGAGGAAGAGAGTCCATCAGAGAGCTGCGACTTGGGTCCTAGACGTCCTCTTCTCCAGGGAGGGTGCATTGATGTGCTGTGGAAGGGTACAACCGGGGTTAATATTGTGTTATCATTTCTTATTATGTGGTTGGCATAAGAAGTTGTTAGAATGTTTAAGAATTGTCGAGAGATTTAGCATTCTGATTTCTGTGTGGTTATAAAAAACAAACTGACGGGGATTTTGTGCAAGGCGTGTTGGATGATGAGAGAACGTGCTGTTGTGGTGTAGTGTGATACGTTTGTTTAGGGACGTGTTGAAGATGCAGCGATCGATCTTTTAGGGTTAGGTCTAAGGATATTTTGTAGAAAGTGTAAAGCTGTGTAGATGATAGTATACATTTTGTAATGTGAATTCATCACAAAAAAATGCGAACAAGACGGAGGGAAGAGAGGGGAGGGGGGGAGGAGAAATGCGACACGGCGGGAAGGGGAGGGGGCGGAGCGGGTAAAATAAACAAGACGGAGGGAAGAGAGGGGGGGGGAGGAGAAATGCGACACGGCGGGAAGAGGAGGGGGCAGAGCGGGTAAAATAAACAAGACGGAGGGAAGAGAGGGGAGGGGGGAGGAGAAATGCGACACGGCGGGAAGGGGAGGGGCGGAACGGGTAAACAAAGACGGACGTGCACGCGCTTTTAAGCTCAATGCGCATGCGCATTGAGCTTAAAAGTCACGGGCACTGCAAGGAATCGCCACGATTCCTTGCAGTGTGGATAAAGAGTGGATAAATCCCAATACTCTCGCCTTGCTCGATGCGCATGCGCATCGACAGGCGAGACCTAAAAATTACGCACGGGATACGGGGGCAAACTAGGGAAAAAAAAGAAAAAATAGTCCTCAGCAGTAACAGAATGAACAGAAGGAGAACTCGGAGTGCCCAAAAGATTAAAAAAAAAAAAAAAAAAAAACATATAAAATGAATAAAGATAATTCTCAAGTTAAAATTATTTCTTGGAACGTCAATGGACTAAGAATCAAGTGTAGAAGAAGGCGAATACTAGAGTATTTAAAAACGGTAGACAGCGAGATAATAATACTTCAAGAAACTCACTTATTAAAAAAAGAGTGGGAAGACATCGTGAAAAAACTTCGCTGGGTTGATTCATATGTCTGCACCAACCAGGAGTGTGTTATCAAAGGCATTGCCATTCTTTTTAAAAAATCTCTGAACGTCAAAGTGGAAGCTTTTGAAGCGGACCCAAAGGGGAGATGGGCCCTGGCTAAAGTAAGGATTCAAAACAATGCCCTAACAGTGGTGGGGTATTACGGCCCTAACTCAGATGATCCGGTCCCCCTACAATCACTATATTCTCACTTACTCTCGGTTCCTGCCCCAATAGTTTTAGGGGGAGACTTTAATATAATCCTTGACCCCAAAACAGACCGACTCCCCATAAGAAGACAAACAACTTTGCCGAAAATGAGAGATTGGTTGGGGGTTTATAAAAGAGATTTGAGGTTAGTTGATATCTGGAAATTAAAAGGGGACAATCAGAACAACTTTACTTTTAAAAACAAAAAACTTGGAGTTCAATCAAGAATTGACTTTTTTCTTGTGGGCCATAGTCTGATTGAAAAAACAGTCAACGTAGAACACATCCCCGCCCATCTTTCAGATCACTCAGCAGTCCAGATCACCATGAAACTACAGCCGAATAATGACATCATTAGATGGACTCTGGACCGTACAATCCTCTTAGAGCCCCAGATTATTGACCAGTTAAAATCACGGACTAACACTTTCTTTGAGGAAAATAAAGAAGGTACTTCTGCACAGATCACCTGGGATGCGTATAAAGCCGTAATAAGAGGTTATATCCGTAACTTGGCGGTGCATAAATCGAAGGGCCTAAAACAATCGATTTCAATCTTGGAAGATAAGATTAAAAATCTGGATATACAAATAGATGCAGCTACTTCTTCCGCTCTTAAAGAACATCTAGAGGCGATCAGAATGAACCAAAAAGAAAATCTAGCTGAAATTTTAGAAAATAAAGTGAGAGAAAAATGGGAAGCAAGCAAACTAGCTCACTACGAATATGGAGAAGGATGTGGCAAACTTCTTGCCTGGAAAACGAAGACAGAACAAACTAGGAATAAAGTCGCTTGTGTCGACCCTAGAAACATTGTAGAAAATGGGACCGATGATATAGTAATAAAACAAGAATTCTTCTCCTTTTTTTCTGATCTATACAATGAAGATTACCATCCTAATTTGGAAGAAATAGATCACTTCCTAGACCCCCTAAATCTTCCCAGTTTAACGCCTGAATTGAAAAAGGAACTAAATGCGGAAGTCTCAACTCAGGAAGTGGAGGAAGTATTAAAAAACCTTAAGAATGGTAAAGCAGCTGGGCCAGACGCACTTCCCAATGAATTCTACTCAAAATTAAGAGAGGTCTTGATCCCACCTATAACATCACTGCTGAATAAAATATTCGTAGATAAAGCTAATCTTCCCGATTCTTGGAATGAAGCCATAATTACCATCCTTTTAAAACAGGGCAAAAATCCAAGAAAATGTGAGTCATATCGTCCTATCTCGATCCTTAATTGCGACTATAAAATTTTCACGCAGATTATGGCGAAGAGACTGGGAAAAATAGCAGGGCTCTTAATAAATAACGATCAGAAGGGTTTCATTCCGGGAAGACATCTACAAGATTTAACGCAGGAGTTGTTTGCCACCATAGATATTGCTTCCAATGAGAAAACCCCTCTATCGATAATTACCATCGACGCTGCAAAGGCGTTTGACAGAGTTAACTGGGTATACCTAAACAGAGTCTTGGAAAGGTTTAACTTAGGGGGAAACATACTAAACGCGGTCTCTAAAATATATACTTCTCCGAGAGCCCAAATCCTAATAAATGGCAGTCTGACCCCAAACATTCAGATAAAGAGAGGAACCAGGCAGGGATGCCCCCTTTCACCTCTCCTTTTTAATTTCTTTATAGAACCGATGGCGGAACGTCTCAGATCAGACCCCTTAATCTCTCCTTTTACTTTTCAAGACTGGTCTAAAAAAATCGCGCTTTACGCAGATGATCTTATGATCTTTACAGATAACCTTAGGGGGACACTAACTATAGCTGAGGAGGCTTTGACCAGGTTCGGGAGTATTTCTGGCTATCAAGTCAATCAAGACAAGACGGAAACTATGACTTGGAACGACAACTTTATTAGCCCCCATAACAAAGATAAAATCAGATATCTTGGTATAGACCTAGTCAAAGACTTAGACAAAGTCGCCCATATAAATCTCCAAAGAATAGACAAGGACGTTAAAAGATTATTGAAAGTTTGGGGGGTCTCCCTTTGTCGTTTCAAGGCAAATCGAACTTAATTAAAATGTCAATCCTGCCAAAGTTTACATTCATCTTTGGTGCTATCCCCCTTGAATTTAATAAAATAACTCTAAAAAAATCCAGAGTGAGGTCACAAGCTTCATATGGTCTTCAAAAAATCCCAGAATTGCCTGGAACAAGTTAAGAAGGAAAAAAATTCAGGGGGGCATTGCAAGCCCTGATCTCTATGAATATTGTAGAGCTTTTCAATTTAAATCTAATAGAAAGCTCCTATGTGTTTTTGATTGCTACCCTTTGTATTTCCAGACTATGACCCGTAAAACTAGCCACTTTCTATACAAATTCGGACATCCGAAGTTCTTTAAAAAAATTAAACTAAAGATGTTGAAATCCGCGGCCAAACTGTGGTTTAGCATAAGATGCACTCTAAACATTCCCTATTACAGCGACCTGGCCCCCATCTGGGACTCTCCTGGCACCCCTGAGTGCCTTAAAGATAAACTAGCTCTCCCTATAAAAGCAGCTGGACTAACCACGTGGGGTCAACTGATGTCTGGAAACAACCTTTTGGAGTGGAATACCTTATCCTCCAAGACTTTGGGCTCACTTTCTAAATTCAAGTTCTATCAACTCTCGGGTTGGTCGAAATCATTAAAAGAATCTAGAACTGGGAACCCTTCCATGGAAAGTGAAATGCAGAAAACAGACACTATTCATAAAGAAATCGCACTTTGGTATTGGGCCTTGGTTCTGGGAGGAGAGGAAGATTTCAGGATTCCGGAGAGAGTATGGGGGAAAGATCTGCCGACGCCGGAGTTAAACAACCAATGGCAAGTATCTATGAGTAAATGCTGGACAATCTTGTCTTCAGCTGCCTTAAAGAGAAACCATCTTTTCACCTCTCATAGAGCCTACTGGACTCCTAAAAAGTTATCGAAGTTTGCTGGGTCAACGGTGAAGGCCTGCCCCAAATGTGGGCTGAAAAGAGCCGACGATCTACACATGTTTCGGCAGTGCCCCCTTCTCGACGGCTTCTGGAATGATGTGGGTAAGACTTTGGATGGGGTGTTAGGAAGACATCTAATTGTAAGTACTGATTTAATTATCTTTGGGGTAAGGAGCTCAAATGCATTTGACAAGCTTTCTACTCTCCAGGAAAATCTCCTTTTTTTATTAATTTTGCTTGCAAGGAGAGAAATTTGTATAAATTGGGTAAGCTCTGCTCCTCCAACTCATAGTGATTGGTTAACTTCCATACTAAGAATTTATAGACTTGATAAAAGAAAGGCCCCCAGAAAAAAACTCAAGTTCTGGGAAATCTGGGAAAATTACCAGCAAGGTACAAATTAAATCATGGAGGTATCCAAGTGTAAAACTGTCTTTGTGATGGGTACGACAAACGTTTACATAAGTCCAATGATTATGTGTAAGCAATGGAAACGCAGGAGAAGGCCTGCATGAGTAGCCATAATGGCTAGCTCCACCCCCCGTACTCAATCCTTCTACAAAGTATTGGAAACAAGGGGACCCTCCTCTCTCTTAATTGACGCTCCAGGGGAACTGTCCAGTTACACACACCCTATGTTAGGACAGTGAAGGGTAAGATTCAATGAGAGAAAGGGGCCCGACAACTCCTTACTTTAAATATTGCACTTATGAGGACAAGAAAAAAAAAAAAAAAAAAAAAAAAAAGATCATTATGTTTGAAAATGTCCAAAAGCACCCTCAAGGTGTGTTTGTGCTCACCCCGACTTTTCAAATAGACCAGAATGTCATCTTGAAAACAACTAACATTCTTTATCTTTCCCAACAAAATGTGCATCGCTCTTTGAAACACCACTTACGCTGAAGCAAGACTAAACGCATGCAACAAGACCTATATGCTCCTTCAGGTGTTACAAAGGAGGTCAATGATTTGGACTCTTCATCAAGAGGAATCTGGTGGACAGGTCTAACGACAAAAAATACCTTTGCCTTACCCAGAGTGCTCAGCATCTCATTAATATTAGGTAGAGGATGGCAATCAATCCAAATGTTCTTATTTAAATCCATCAAATGCATGCATATGCGCAACCCATCATCTCTCTTACATGCCAGCACAATAGGAGCAAGCCATTCTCATGCCTGAATAGGCTCAATTATTCCTTCCACACGCAACCTTTAAAGTTCTCTTCTCAACTCCTCCCTCAAGGCTTATGGAAACTGATGCACCTTATGCTTCAACGGCTTTGCATTCTCACACAATCTTATTTTATGTCTAACATTTTTCAACAAGCTGAGCTTGTCACAAAATACTTCAGGATACTTACTCTTCCACAAACCCAATTTAAATGCTTCACAATTCATTTCCATGCCTAATACTTAAGGGGATTGGGATCTAACATAATTCCTAACTCTTTTGTTGTGGCCATCTAAGTAAGCATCCCCCATCTTTAATTAAATATACTTTTGACTGAGTAGTGGGGTCCTTGAAATGTATGTTCACTTCAAAACAGCCACACACTTCAAAATAATTTTCACCACATGCATCCAATCTTACATCAAATGGCAACAATATCTCATACTGATACATTACATTTGAACCTCTCCCACTAAAGTGTATCTTGCCCCTGAGTACAGCATCACTTTGACTGATTTACCATGTATGTCCACTTCACAAAATGGAGCATGCTGATCGCCACCATCATCACACACCTGCACAATATAAATGTCACTCTCACTGCTCTCTCCATTACTCTTGAGTGAATCTGACTAAGACTGTATTGTGCTCACATTTCTTTCTATGTTGGTATTGTGTCTGTAAGATCCCCTATGCTGACAAAGGGCATAATTTTGATGCCAGATGATCGGACCACCAGCCACTATTGCGGTGGGCAGAAGACCGCCGACAAGCATGCGGGCAGCCAAACAGCCCTATCTGCATCCGACCTCTGGACTGGCTGTTGGGAATATGGCGGGGCATGCTGCATCCATAGGAAAGGCCCGCAGCACATGCCTATGCCTTGCATTCACATCCAGCACATCCATGCACCAAGTGCCGTACAGTACGTTGTGCATAGTACACAATGACAGAGGTGAGTGAGGGCACTAAAGGGGCCCATAGGGCCACTTTTCAGTGGCCCACAACAGGCAGGGCCCTGTTTGGGCCCCCCAATATCCTTTTTCAACAACCTTTTCATGGATGTGTTCCCATCATGAAAAGCATATCAAAAAGAGATATTGTAATTCCGATGACGAGGCCTGCCTTAGCACCACCACCATGCTTGGACAATCCTCCGACCGCCACCCCATTGGAATCTCTGATCCTAGCGGAGGCCTCCACTTGTACAGCCGTGGGTCTGACCACCAGCATGGTAATGCCGCGGTCAGGCTGAGGGGATGTCGGCGGTCGGACTAACACTGACGGTCAGGCGGTGACCCAAACGTCTGACATCAAAATCAAGCCCTAAATTGTGACTGCTGAACAGCAGATCCAATGATAGTCAAGTCAAGTCATAAGCTTTTATTCGATTTGAAAATACAAATCACACAAGCATAGACATAAAAACAGTTTTTACATACACGATTAATCTAAAAAACATAGAGACTCAAATGATCTCAGAGATAATTCATAAAGGGAGAAAACATATACTAGTCATACACTGGGCAACAATACATGATTAAAAATATAATAAAGAGTAAAAAGCTAAAAGCTAAAAAGGGTCATGCATGTACAGACAGGAATAAAGATGATTATCACACAAAATACTTTTCTTGGCAGCTGTACATTTTAGCATTGTTTCAATAGGGGTAAAGCAAAATACAGTACAAAAAGGAAAGATAGTTGGACCATACATTTACAGACAATGGGCATAATACGAGATTAAATACAATATGCTATTAAAAAGGAAAATATGTACAGACATGAGTGTATATAATTATGGCAGCACTATACACTTCTTGGCAGCTGTACATTTCAGGATAAAAGTGGCAACAAAGAAACAAATATCCACATTCTCTAGGGAGGATAATAACTCTAGAGCACTCTTAAAAGATCGAATATTGTATTTTATAAAAATAGGTTTTAGATACCTTATTCTTAAAAAGTGATAAAATTTACAGAAAAGTAAAAAATGACAGCAGCTTTGGCGTGAGGTGTTGTCGCATGGGCAGAGAGTCTCAGATCTTAATTTCTGTACTGGGAAGGCGACAAGGTGATGTGCAATACCCAACCTAACTCGGGTTAGTACAAACTGATGGGAGGGTCGAGAGACATTCGAAAGGTAGGCTTGAAACCCCGGAGTTAAATTTAGTTCTTTATAAAACTTCACGGTGGCTAACTTGCCATACACCTTATCTCGCCCTTTCTTTTTGAAGTTTAAAAATGTTTGTTTGATTTCTTTTTTGGGGATTGCAACCGCCAGTTCGGGGTCCAGGAGAACATCAATTTCGAATAGGGTTTTATACCAGTAGTGAATGTATTTCAGCCACTCAATGCGAAGTGAGTAATCCAGGCCTATACAGTGAAGAATAATTTCTTAAGTGAATCGAGTTTCTGTCTTAGCCCAAATAGAACGCCTCAATAAGAGTGGCCGAACGGCTGCTAAGTCAGAAATTAACTCGATCCCCACCTCATCATGGATTAGTTGGATAGAGGCGGAGGGGGGGAGGCATAACAGTCTTTTTAGAAACTTATTTTCATCCTTTTGGAGCGATGGGCCCTCAGTATGACCCCACACACCCGCCCCGTACAATGCAGAGGAAACACAACGTATGTTATATATGTTAATCATATCTAAAATACTTCTCGATCCAAGCTTGGATGCAAAGCGGAAGATACTGCTAGTGGTTCGCAACATTTTCATCCTGATATTATCAAACTCGGGTATCCATGACCCGTCATTGGCGTAGGTGATTCCCAGATAACAAAATGATTTTACCTGTGTCATCTTGTCGCTATCTAAGAAAAAGCTGGACTTCAGTTTGTTAGTGGACTGCCCACACTGCATTACATACGTCTTAGATTTATTCACGCGGAGCCTTCTGTTTTGGATAAACAGCATAAATCTATCAATTAATCGTTGTAAACCAATCGGGGTACGAGATAAAAGAACAGCGTTGTCCGCATATAGTAATATTGGGACGGGTTTTCCTCCGAACAGGGGGGCATCTGCTGGGGTATCAACCAAGGTGCGATCAATATAATTAATAAAAAGGGAAAATAAAAGGGGGGCCAACATGCATCCCTGGCGAATGCCTCATGAGACTTTAAGAAACGGCGTACATTCGCCTAGGGTGCCATAACGAACTTTACAGGAAAGTCTCTCGTAGAGCCTGGCCAAAAAGTGAACTATTTCCTTTGGTGCCCCTGACTCAAGTAAAACCTTCCAAAGAATGGCATGATCAACTAAATCAAACGCGCTGCTCAAGTCAGCAAAACATAAAAAAAGATTGCCCTCTTTTGCTACAGTATATTTCTTTAAAATAAGGTCCAAATTTACACATTGCTCCAGGGTGCCCATACCTTTCCTGAAACCATATTGCACTTTTGTTAAAAAATTCATATCTGTAGCCCAAGTTTCTAATCTTTTGAGCAGAATTCTGCTCATGGCCTTTACTGAGGCGTCCAACAAAGAGATCGGACGGTAATTTGAAGCCTCAGATTTACTCCCTTTTTTAAATAGGGGGATAATAACTGATTGACCCCAGGAGGGAGGGATATTACCTTCTACTGCACAGTTAAAAGTCCTCACCAGGATAGGAACCCACAGGTTAGGTTCAGCTTTTAGTAGATCAATGGGGACCCCATCGGGGCCCGGGGCCTTCCCCCCCTTGCTATTAGAGAGCCCTTCGTGTCTCTCTTCCAAGGTTATTTCCAAGGGTAAGGGTATCCAGGAGGAGGGCTCAGTGGCTGGTGAAGTTAGGGGTATCCCTTCAGGGTTAAAAATATTAGTAAAGTGGGTAATCCACTCCTCACAAGCAACATAAGAAGTTGTTTCCGGGATTCCTTCAGTGTTCAGAAAGGGACTATTGATTGTTTCCCAGTAAAGTTTGCAGTTTGTGGTCTCTGCTGCTTCCTTCAGCTTGTCCCATGCTTCACTTTGTAAACCCTTTTTTCTGTTAGAAATTGCCAACTTATAATTAGCCCTTAGTTGTTTTATTCTATTGCTGTCTCGGGGTTTAATGCCTAGGGCTTTCTTCAGTTCCCGTAAAGCTACTGTACAGGATTTGTCAAACCAGCCTAATTTTACAACTCTTTTAGATGAAGGTTTCCTGGTAAAGATAGCATCAATGATAGTATTAAGCCTGATAAATTGTACTAACAGGAAATCAGGATCAATAGCATTTTTTAGGCAATAACTGATTTCGGTTTTGCAATTATCTATAACCTCCCTTTGTTTAGCCATGGAGTTGCTTCCTGTCCATTTAATCCTTGGACCATTTGGTCTAATCGGAGCTATATTAGTGGAACAGGTTTCTCCAGTCACTGTATTTGCGCCCCGTCCCGGTAGGGTAATGCAGATGCTATTATGATCACTTAGACTTTCCTCTCTAACACATAGATCTAGGAAGTCCCCGTTGCTGGAATACAAGATATGATCAATAAAAGTCCTAGCATCCCTCCCTGTGAAGGTGGGGCAAATAATATTCAAACTGTTTTTATTACAATTTAACAAGGTTAAATCTAGTTTAATTAACAGTTTATTTAGAATGGAGCCGTAATGACAATGTGGGAAATGAAGAAAATCCTCACTTTCATCCACACCCCCCCTGGGATTAACCGTCTCTATACCAAAACCACATGGATTCCCTTTTGATAAATGGCAAGGCTGTAGATTAAAATCCCCTGCCCATAGGATATCAGCCCTTCTATTTGAGGTGCCCAAAACCTTTACAATTTCCTTTTCCAAAGGGAATAAAATATTCCCTCTGGTTACATCAAAGATATTATTATAAAAGTTGACAAGGACCAAATCGTTTCCCTTACCACATTTGACCCTTACTACCTGACTGTGAGTACCCACATTTGAGCTGCTTCTGACTTTGTAATTACACAACTTGTTAGACAATAGTATCAGAAGGCCCCCCTTAGCCCTCCCTGAACTGGATTTGGTGGCATTAAGGCAGTTAGATGAATACCTCTCTATATTTATATGCTCTTGGCACCAGGTTTCTTGGAGGAGGATTATATCAAATCCTTCCTCTATAAAACTAGGCCAGAAGGGGGTGTCCAGTTTCCCTGCAATTCCGGCAATATTCCAGGAGATGAGGGTAAGGCCAGCGTGCTCGGTTGAGCCATTAGCGACAAACTCTGACTGAGAGGCCTGGGCTATAAGCAGGGTATCTGCCTTGGCATTCTCACATGGGACCATCTTCAGGACACGGGGATCCACACACACTTCTTCAATGATGCATGAGACATCACTTTGAAGATGCCCAACTACATGACTACAAGTAAGAGTCTGGATGTTATTGGAGTAGGGTTTGAGAGGGGTGGTTTGTGAGGGCCTATCTTCCTGTGCAGAGATCTTCCGTATGACAGCATGTCCTCTGGGGGGTACGCAATCAATAGTAGTAGGGACTGCTCGTTCGCTGACGTGGACATGTTGCATACGTGGATCCATCCCTAACTGCCTATTGTCAGACTGATTTAATGATGGTAATGCATAATGTCAGTCAACCATCTCGAGGCAATCAAATCTGTTATTGGTATGAATGCCTTGCCACCCGTCGCCCAGAGGTTGTCCTCTATTGGAGTACCAGGGGCGAGGTACCCACTCCCTACTCCTGTTCTTCTGGGTCAGCCATGGGCCCCCAAAGTTCCAGGGGTGTTCAGGAGGTATAACCCAATTAGATGGTGGTATTGGGTGATGATAATTGAATGTGGGGAGATAGAAAAAGGAGAGTCGATGGGTGTCAATTCCCCCTCTCTTCTCCAGGTCTGGCCATGAACAGATATGATTCACGGTGGACGCATCCTCGCATGGTGTTTTAATAAATCCCTAAATCTAGCAAAGAGCTGCGAGGAGTCACAAGCAGTCAAACTAACACCACCCTCTTGATCATTGTCCAATATTGGGCATTGTAAGTTTGATGAAGGGGTGGTGCAGAGCTATTACCAGAGAGCGAGTTATTAATAGGTGCCGCGATGGGCCTTTCTTTTTGTTGTTTTTGGGACGTTGTTTGGTGTTATTACCCTTATTCTGGGGTTCTAGCTGCTTTGGGACAGCACCTTCTCTCACCCCCGTGAGCCGGGTTGTTTGTACTGAATCTTCAGTCAGAATCAGCTCAAGGTTCGGAGTAGTCTCAAGGCTCCCTATCGAATCCAATACCAACGACAAGTTGGTAGCTGACAAATCCACAGCATTTGGAATGGAGTGGACTTGAGCTGTTGCATCAGATTGTATTAAGATAGGGATAGGAGAAGCTGATGGAAGCGGGGTTAGTGCCGCTGCTATGAGGCCCATTGAAGATCTCCTGGCAATCGCAAGGTCCTGGGATACCCTGAGCTCTAGTAAGGAAATGTTTTTGTTGATAGCCTCAGTGGTTGTTAAAATAAACTTATCAATAGGACCTGTAAACAAGGCAGTTTTAAGTGCAGTCTTGCTTCTGGAGCCCCTTGTCGAAGTCATTGTTATAAAGTTTGAATATCAATAGTCAATACCTTTAACAGATGTGGGCAGCGTCTGGATAGTAGGAACCAAGGGGGGTGGCCCAGCCCAGCCTGGATCAGTCTGAAACGGGCTGAAACGGGCCCGGGCTTCGCCCGGCATCCCACTCGCGTCCCGCGAGACAATGAGGATGCTGCTTTTGAGTGCCTCCTGGCGCTAGCAAGTGACGCGGCAGGGCACTGGTGCTTCTGGGGGTTGTGGTGCAGCCCGCGCTCGTCTCCGCTCGGCGGCCCCACTCAGATGTCAGGAGAGCGTAGGGCGGCGGGAGACAAGCGGTAAGGCGTCCACAGGTGAAGCACTTGACCCCAGGCACTGGACAGGCAAAGAATGGCAGCAGGTCAGAAAGCAGAAAAGGTTTGTAAGTCAAGTGTGTAAGTGACTGTACATGTCCATGCCTCGTGAGCTACAGTATGGTGGATTCTGGGACGTCAGAGGGAAACTAAATCAACCCACAGGGTGATGCCCAGTAGAGCCTGCTTACCCCATTAACACATAAACGGAGTCTGGCACGCAAGTTAGTTAATAACTTTGCAAAGCTTTACCAGCTTGAAGACCAGTCGCGGCCGGCATGACTCACGGGCGAGGGGTCGCGACGGGGGGCACGTGGGTTCGTGGGGGAGAAATCAGGGGGGTTGGATTAAAATTTTCAAAAACTTACTTAACGGGGTCCTAGGTTGATTTTGAAGAATGGAATATTTTGCAGTCACAAAAGTATGCAATATTAATTGTTATAATATCCTTCATTATTAGAAAAATTACAGGAACTTCAAATTAAGTTTTATGCAATTTCTATTTAAATAAATATTCTTTAAACATTTTTACAATGTCATTTTAATATGTGAACATATTTGTTTTACATCTTAAAACAAATATATAAAACCTGTCTTTGCCTGTGCACTTCATAGGAATCCTTTTTACGGTTTATCTTGGCTGACTGAGTTCATCATTGGTAATGGTTCGTGTTCTACAATGTGCAAGTTATGAGCTTCCTCTGGTATAAAAACAGGGTCCTCGCCCATGGCCCGAGAGCCTATCCTTGGTCGCCTCTGCTATAATATAACAAAAGAAATCAGCTTTATTTCCATGAAAATCATATGTATTTTAAAACATTATATATTATTAGTTTTTTACTTATATTTAAACTAGAAAAAATAATAATGTACACGTCATTCTTATAGATGGTATAGAATAATACAGGAATTGTGTTACACTGATGCATTCTGAAAAGTTGTGTAGAAATATAAAATATTTGGGGGCATACTATCAAGCACAGCGTTAAAATTATCGCCGCTTTAGCGGCAGAAAACCGCCGATAAGCGGCAATAATGGGCTTGGTAATATGCTGTAGAGAATTCCAATAGAAGCCCAGGTTCACACAAGAACATGGACTTCTACTGGAATTCTCAAGAGCATATTATCAAGCCCATTATCGCCGCTTTAAAGCTGCGATAATTTTAACGTCGTTTCTTGATAATATGCCCCTTGCAGAGCAGTAATCTTTACCCAAAGGCCACACTTTCAAAGCTTTCTCCAAGTTTTTAAATGTCTAAAAAAGTAAGAGTCATAAGCCCTTGCAGGAGATTTGCACCAACATTGGTAAAACAATACTAGTTATAATAAGTTTGCTTCCTGTTCCTACACAGATGTGTCGTTGCTGCTGGTGGTCCAGGATCACACGAGTGCAAGCGATGGGGCCAAGAACTGCAGAAGAAGGCCGTGTGATACACCTGTGCTCACCTGGCTGCTGTCCTTGTCCCGGTTTTGCACATTTCATGCACCGGGGCCTTGTTTTGATGCTTCCTCCAGAACAAGTGACAGGAAGGCAGGCAATGCATTCTGGGAGCACCAGCCGCTGCAGCATGTGTTCTGGAAAGATCCAGAGGCTAAAAGATGGAGAACTGGCACGACTCTAACATGCACTGGTACATCATACGATGCTCCAGGGGGGGCTGGGGCGATGTCACCGCTCGTTCGAGGACCTGTGTCTGCCTAGCCTATATTTCCTTACAAATCCTCTCTCACACTGGCCAAACAGCGTGACCCTCTGCCTGAACACGCATTCCTTGTTTTCTTCCTCTTGTAAATGAAAGTGAATGCTGTCTGTGTTATATTTGGCACGTTTTTGATTTGCACTTGCTTAGTCGACGTCTTGTGCAGGATTCGCCCTAAAACACCCGTTTTGCAGACATGTTGTCCCACCTGCCTTAAAATATAACGCAAATAAAAGTTTGCATCAGAAAGTAGGTGCGTGGCTGCTTGCTTCGCACGAAACTATAGTACATCTGTCCAGTGTGTTCTGCTTCTGATGCTGAAAGCATGTGCACATATAATGACACGTTCTAGCTGCCCACCTTTGTGTTTCCTCGTGTTTCACCAGTGCAGCCTGCTTCACACCAGCATATTCACCAAGTTCATTTTCAGTATCTACATCCAGACGCTACTGAAACTGTTCTGCTTTATTCCATGTGCAGGTCCCATCGATCACCACTAGATGTCACTAGCAACAAAGGTTACAATCCATTGGGACTCTTCAAGCTATGAAGAGAGAGGAATATACGCCCTTCGATGCACCCCCTCGTTTTCTCTCTCTCTGTGAAACCTTTGCAAAGATAGGGGCATATTCTCAAGGAGTCCTCGCCGAGTTAACGGCACTTTATCGCAGCAAAAGTCGCAATAAATATATCGCCTCAATCACAAGCTGGTGCTAACAGCCCATAGCATCAGTTTACCTGCGATAGCAGCCGCAAAAAGCATCGCCACAGATGACCCCTGCAACTATCGCCAATGAGATGCAGAGTAGGCGTTCCCGTGCTAAAAGCCGCAATACCACCACTCCGCAACATTCTCAACAACCAGCCAGATCAACGATAAGAACCCAAAACATGCGATAAGGAGCGTTAGCAGCAGGAAACTAACACCTGCTCTGACCTGGTGTAAAGTCGGACAGCAACCGGCACCAGACAAGGGAGCCCAGCCCAGAGCCACACATGAATGGCAACAGATGCCATGGAGCTACTGATCTTGCAGCTGGGAGCCCCAATAGGCCCACAACACCCACCGCCACCACCCTGGACCCCCGGACCCTTGGACCACCACAGAGGCAGCACAGACACAGACTGCTGCCACCTACCACACGTGGCTGTGTGCCCCTGCTGACCGCTGCCTCCGGCACACACTGCGATGGAGTAGGACACACAATATGAACTGAGTCTTGCTTTCTACATGGCAGAGTCCATGTCATCGTACGGCCTCATCGCAGACTGCATCCCCTTCCAGCTAGGGTGCCACTGAGTGTGTGCTGTGAAAATCATGGACAATCTCTGTTTGTATGTCAGTAGCGTCTGAGTCCATGGGCTGGAGGTTGTCTTTATCTACATGTAGCTGATACTGACAAGGTGGGAAAATGGAGTCTGTAGCATTCAACTCCGCAAATAGCCTGTTTCTGCCCTCTACATCATGCACTGGAAGGACACATTCCACTGTCCCCCGCAATCCTCCGCGACATTCCCCTTGGACATCGACGAGTATACACTCAGCTCGCGTGGCCCTACCTCAGTGGCGGTGTGCCTGTGCCGGCCGCTGTGCATCCAGGGCCACAAACTCTGTGCTGCTCAAGCGAGAGACCCATGATGTTCGTACCTTGTACTGCTGATTGTAAGCTCACTGTTGTGATTTTTGACAGCATCCAACCAACCCCTGAATTGTGGCTTACACTACCCAACACCCATCCAGCACAAGCACTGAAAGGGGCCCGGCGCACGTGGCCCTAGCCAGGCCCACAATCTCACTCAGTGTGTCCGTGTGGTTATTATGTATGCATGAGGGACCCAGGTCATTCCACATTACATTGTGCTGTGTACAGCGGGCGCAACCATGTCACCGCAGGCAGTGTGGGTGCGACATGTTGTGCTGACAATTTTTGAATTTGTTGATGGATGGTGGGTGTGTCACCTCTCTGCAGTGAGGCTGTTTGTGGTATCAGGTATTCGAACTGCCAGTTCTGTCTTTCACAGTTGTTATGGTGTCCCACTCTTCGGCGTTTCACATGTGTCCCAATTCATTTAATTTTGGCTGTCATTTGTGGTCTACTGGTGACAACAGGGATACTTTTGTGCTCTGATATGTGGCGCCATGATGCATGGATGCACCCTGTGACTCAAGTCTCATGACATGGGCAACATGTACATAAGGGGGAGTTACTGACCCTACATTAGTCCGCGCTTTAATTATTGTTTGTTCATGGACATGGCACGTCGGTGTGCAGGGGGTGTTGTTTGTCCCTCTGCAATGTGAAGAGCAGATGCGGTTTCATAGTGTGTTCCATGTTTGTTTCCGCCTTGGCGCAGGTTACATACAGAATGCATGTCAATGTACATTGGGGCTGTTTGTGGGAAAATGCCTATCTGATTTGGACAATGGTCATTTGTCCTGCGTTACAGCTCTGGGGTTGTGGTCGTACTTGTCATCTCACCGTTTTTTGACTCTGCTTTTATGGTGCATGCAGACCTGTCGCTGGTTTTCGCTGCTTTTTGTACCGTGATTGGCCTCATCGCAAGATTTTCTGCTTTCGTGTTTCGCATTTTTGCGTCATGGTGTTAATTTTAACAAGGTCATTTGACGCTTTATCTGGAGTCTATCGCATGGTACCCCTGTGTTGTGAATACTTAGTTATCATGGCGTAATTTTCCCGCGATAGGCTGCAATTTTGAGAGTTGTGTTAAGTTACTTTTGCGATGGTTATCACACGTTCTTGAGAATATGCCCCATAGCTGGGCATTTCCTTGGCGAAGTAACAAGTCCAGTATAATCGAACTGACAGTTAATGATAAAATATGTTTTTATGGAGTACCCGCTTTTGCAAAGATTTCCATCTGTGATAATATCTGCCTGGTCTCTTGCTCTCTCATCTAATAGCTAACAGAAACCTGCTCATGGCCTCTAACTCCTTAAGATCTATCTCTACAAGTTTGGAGCCTGCGGGCCAGAATGCGTTTACAATAACTTACCAGATGAACCTATCAAAAAGCGCATCTAAAAACTCCAAACATCCATTGTACCCTCTAACGAAGTGAACACGCACCCCCTTTTGGCCAGCAATTCACCCCACCCTTTAACCCTCCCACAATTGATTTATAGACCTGACAACCCCATCACTCAACCACCTAACCCGCCATCCCTCTCTCCTCTAGCTCTCACTTCCCCCTCCACTAAAGATATCTCCCTCCCCCAAAGGGACCGCAACACCACACCCTTAACAGCCCTCTCACAACCTAACCCTAATCCAGATCCTGCCACCTCCCGTCCTTTTATTCCTCCCAGTGGAAACTCGCCCATAAGCCCCTCACACCCAGGACCCAGTTCCACTGATCCTCCTCCCCCCCCGCACTCGAGATATCGCACCGCCTCGACCTTGTTGAAGCACAGATCTCGACCCTGATACTAGGACTGAAGGAAACCCTTTCTGCCCTCGGGAATCTCCAGCTACCCCCCTCCCCCTCCGCCCCACTCCACATCCCCCCGCCTCCCCCTAGGAATGACTATCCCCGTACCGTCCAGGCTCATACTCTCACTTGTGCCCTGCCTCCTCTCACGAAAGTCCAGACGAAGCCGCGAGCAGTCATTCCCAGCAGAAACTTAACCTCCCTCTCCACTCTAGAAGTGAGCGCACTCGTCGCTTCATACGAACTCCCCCCGAACCAGCCTGCCCTGGCCCCACCCGTGAATTCGACCCTCTCCTCCTCGATCCAAGTCATCACCGGAGTAGGTAGGGACCTGCCCACCCGTAGAACCGTCAGACCCCCACTCTATCTGTCCCCCATTCCCAGAGCCAACCCTGACAATTTGAAAGCAAAAGAAGACCCCCCCCCACTTGAATTGCATGCTTATCAATAGCCGGTCCGCAGTCAAACATGCAACGGAAATAGCTGAATCCATCCTCTCCCATGACCTGGATGTAGCCTTCATAACTGAAACCTGGCTAAACTCCCTATCCCACCCCATTCTGGATATGCTGGTGCCTCCCGGCTTCTCAATTATCCGCAAAGACAGGCCCATTCACAAAGGTGGCGGCATAGCGATCATCTACAAAAGCAACCTCGCAGTCTCTGAAGCTCCCTCCTACCTGCACAGCTCCTTCGAATGCCTGTCGGTCAACATCAAATCTCACGGTCATAGCTCTCGTCAGTGCCACCTCCTCTACCATCCCCCAGGCAATTCCAACAAATTTAAAGCTCAGTTATCGGATCTGATCACCCAATCCGCACTTAATGGCGACGACAATCTAATTATGGGCGACCTCAACCTTAGATGGAACGAACACAAAAACCCGCTGATTCAATCTCTCAACACCCTTCTACAAGACAACGACTTGGTCCAACATTGTTCAGAAGAAACACACTACAGAGGAGCGACCCTGGATGCCATCATTGCGAACAAAACTGCAGTCTCGATTGACCACATCATCCCGGTGGACTGGTCAGACCACCACATAATTTTATTTCATATCATCCAGCCGGCTGTGTCACTCCCACCCACTCAAGCCCCCCCCCCCCAAATGGGTCAGGAACACCTACAGAGTTCCCAGAGACAAGCTTGAGGAAGGACTCAGCACTCTCCTCCCGAACACGTCGGAGCCCCTCTCTACCTCGGAACTCACCTCGCTCTACCATTCCAATCTAGAGCTCGTCCTAGATCAGCTGGCACCTCTGAAACTAAACAAATCCAGAAGCATCCCCTCCAGATCATGGTTCTCTACTGACATTAATGAGGAAAGAAGACACCTTAGATCCGTGGAAAGAACTTGGAGAAACAACCCCTCCGCCATGCATCGGGACCAACTCAAGGCAGCCCGCAAAATCTACCATACTCACATCAAAAGTAAGAAGGCTTCCTTCTTCAGTTCTGCATTAGACAATGCGAGAAACCGCCCCAAGGAACTCTTCGACATCATTAGAAACCAAACCTCCATTCCCAAGGCAGCCAACTTTGCTGCCTCCAAAACCCAATGCGACAACTTCGCAAGCTTCTTCACTGAAAAAATCGCCAAAATCGATCGCTCCTTCATCCAGAGCACTGCAATCATCCACAACCCCCCAGTAACCTCACCTTTCCGCTGGTCTTCTTTCCAGCCGGTCGAGGTTGAAATGATAAGCAATCTTATCGACGCAGCGAAACCCTCCTCTTACTCTCTCGATCTACTTCCCTCAAGACTGACCAAGGACTTGAAGCTCACCCTAGCCCCGATCTGGGGCAAGATCATCAATAGCTCCTTAAGCGAGGGCCTCATCCCTGACTGCCTTAAACTAGGACAAGTCACTCCTCTGCTCAAAAACCCGGCCTTGATCTCACAGACATGAACAACTTCAGACCGGTCTCGAATCTTCCGTTCCTAGCCAAAATTCTGGAAAGATGTGTGCTTTCACAGTTAAACCAAAACTTAGAGAATTCTAACCTACTGGATCCTCTCCAATCCGGGTTCAGAAAGGGCTGCAGTACGGAAACCGCTATCCTAAATGTCCTTGATGACTTGCACATGTCACTTGACTCCAACCAATGTAGCCTCCTCATTCTCCTTGACCTCTCGGCTGCGTTTGACACAGTTGATCACTCCCTCCTACTTAATGTCCTCCGAGAAAGAGCGGGCATCGAAAACACAGTCCTAAAATGGTTCGCCTCCTTTCTTAACAACCGCTCTCAAAGAATAAAGATCAATAGTTTCGAGTCAGACCCCCTCCCCATCAACAGAGGTGTTCCCCAAGGATCAGTACTCTCCCCGCAACTTTTCAACATCTACATGGAACCCCTCACCTCTCTCCTAAGGAACTCTAACATCCCCTTCCACCTGTACGCGGATGACACTCAACTCTACTTGGAAACCACTTCGATCGCTGACATTCACAGACTTAATGCTACACTCATGGAGGTTCAACACTGGCTCTCAGCCAACCACCTCAAACTGAACGAAGAGAAAACGGAAGTCCTCCTAATTTCGAACAAAGATGAAAACCCACAAATAGTGGAATGGCTCAAAGCCTTAAATGCCCTCAATGTCTCTCTTACTCCAACAGACTCAGCAAAATCACTAGGAATCACTCTCGACCCCAAACTGGACATGAAGAAGCACATCTCCAATACCGCCAAAAGCGCGTTCTTGAACTTGAAACTTCTCTACAAAATTAAACCCTTCCTCCCCCCCAAAGATCTGAAACATGCCACCCAGGCACTTGTGCTCTCAAGAATTGACTATGGCATTGCTGTACTGACTGGAACAGCCAAGTCACACCTGGGACCCCTCAACTCCACCCTCAACGCTGCCGCAAGAATGATCACAGGAACAAAGAAATTTGACCACATCTCACCGGCACTCAAAGAACTGAAATGGCTCCCGATTGACCAACGAGCCAACTTCCGCACAGCTTGCCTCACACATAAAGCCTTGCATACAGGCAAACCAGAATACCTGGCCTCTAAACTCAAAAGGGCTGGTCAATCCAGGAACCTCAGAAGCTCCAACACACTCCTGCTCATCCCGCTGAAATCACAGAAACGCAAGACCTCAAACAAATCTTTTGCGGGGAACGCTCCCAGGATTTGGAACTCCATCCCCCCACATATCAGAACGACCGCCTCCTTCCCACAATTCAAAACGCTACTCAAAGCCCTCTTCCTTGAACGCTCCGGTGCTTAGCGAGAAGCCCATCTCCCAACAGCAGAAATCTGATAGCCTTTGCGGAATTCAGAACTAACTGATTCGCCCCCGAACTCCGTCTCTTACTGCGTTATTATTGTTGTTGTTCTGTTGGTGTACAGGCTATATTTCCCTCCTATCGTTTCTGATTCTTGTTTTCCATGCTTATTGCCCTGGTTGCATCTCTCTATTTGCTGTGAAGCGCTCTGATACCCTCTGGTCCAGCTAGCGCTATACAAAACTTCAATAAATAAATAAATAAATAAAAAATTTAAATCACACTCTGAAACCCTCATCTCAGATCAGTATTTCTGCCCAAGAAACGGTGTGGCAAGAACTGATCTGATCTTCTTTATGAGAAGACATTCTAAATGTAATTCTGCATTTTATTCACTGCTACAAATCCCCATGTGAGACTTTCAGTGACCCCTCACATTCTTTCATAGTGGAAGCAACCATTTCGCTCTATAAGAATGGGACCATCCTTATTCAAGCATCTGTCCACACCCTGGCTATCTTTGACTCCATCATCCCCATCATCAAGAGCTCATTGCTTAGCAACATAACCTCTTCCCCAGATGATCTCCCTACTTCCTCCAGCAACACACGAAACCCAATAATCGTGGCCTCTCATGACATGAGTATATCAGACGATCCTTCCCTTCCGTGTTCCACTAGTGGGCTCTGTGTACTGAATACCAATACTGTGATGATGTCAATTGGACCAGAACCCCTCTCCGCTCACTTCTCAACGATTCAACATGCTTACCACTCCCTTACAGGAACTACGACAGCCAGACCAGTATCTCTCTCCGCTCATTCCTCAACGAGTCAACATGCTCACCACTCTCTCAGAGCAACTAAGTCTGTGGCAGGCAACCCATTAGAACATATCGTCACCCCTTCTAATACTCCAACCCTCACGCTCGGTGTGGTTGGCATGCCTACTATGCCCGGGTCTCTCCGCATAGCCACTCCAGTCTCACCCCATTACCCCATTACCCCTAACTAGGACAACAACCCTAATCACAGGACCCTTGCTCCTCTGCTTAACCAGGCGCTCATCTACCCACCTAATAATTCACCTCACTTACCCACATAGCCCCCGCAGCTCTCCATCCGCTCCTCCACCACCCCACCAACATAGCTCTCTTCCCTAAGTATCGGAATTCAGATCACAATCAGTCTTTGAATCCAGACTTGATGAGATCGCACTTAACCTTCAACACTTCAAGGCTGAAGTTCTAAGCCTCTTACGCCTCACCGCTGAGCTATCTGAGAATCTGGAATCTAGTGGACCCCCAAAGTCTGGACACCTCAACAACACTCTTGCTTCTGATCCTTGCCCCTTGTCCTTTGCACATCTCTCACCCATCGGGACCCCCTCACTTTTGGCCCTCACGAACCACAGATGGGAAACCTCTCCCCTCCTGAATGACCCCACTCGGCCTTACGATTTCATCTCCCTTCTTCTCTCGTACGGTACACCTTATGCTGTTAACACAGAGACTCTCTTATGACCCATCACATGCTGCTAACACATCAAATCTCTGCCTAATTGAAGCAATCCACTCTGACCCATTTAGAGAGCCCTCGGTTAACGTAAGATCCTTAAATAAGGACAACCTTACACTTGTCCCCACCAGTACACCTCTCTCAGCCGATCCCAAATCACAGCTCAAAGGCATGCTTCTCAATTGCAGATCTGCAGTTCGACACGCTGCTGACATCACTGCCCTCGTCCTGGCTCATGCTCCAGACATTCTAGTGTTGACTGAAACCTGGCTCAACTCCTCTGCACCCATTATTGGCATACTAATGCCCCGTAACTTTGACATCATCAGGCTTGACAGATCCGGTGGACATGGGGAGGCATCGCTTGTATACATCGTAAAAATCTATCAGTTAGACAACTACATGCTGACCCGTTGCCGTCATGTGAACACCTTTGATTCCAAGTATTATGCAACAACAGGCAAGTCTGTAAATTCCACGCGCTCTATCACCCTCCACGAGATAATCTTTCCTTCCTAGAGTAAGTCATGGATATCATCTCATCGAACGTGGTCCGACATGGCACCCAGAACTTCTTTGGAATGATAAGAATGACTCATCAGTCAAGAGCCTCAAATCTTTCCTATCTGACCACAACCTCAAGCAAATCTGCGATAGCCCTACCCACATCCATGGAGCGACCTTAGATCTGATCATAAGCAAGATGGACTCTATCCAACTTGAAGGTATCGCCCCATGGGACTGGACAGACCATCACTGCATCTCATTCCTCATCTCAGAATCGGTGAGACTTAATAAACCACAACTAAAGAAACCTAGACACAGGCAAAGAAATCTTAGAAACATGAATCTATATGATCTGACTTCACATTTTTATAACAGGCTGCCCCCACCCCTGGATATGTCTGATGTCGGAGAGCTCATTGACCATAACATCCTTGGCTCAGTGGCACCCCTACAGCTAAAGAGAATGCCTTCCAACATCTCCAGTCCCTGGTATAATGGTGGCTTCAACACTCAGAGAAGAATCTGAGACTGGCGGAACGTTTGTGGAGATCCTCTCCCTCCCTTGACCACCTCACTCAGCTGAGATCACTGAGAAATCAATAGAACAAAAGCATCAGATGCTCTAAAGCCAGTTATTTCAGAAACCAACTGGAAACTGCAAAGAACCAGCCAAAGAGATTATTTGAAATCATCAAACTCCACTCTAACAGCCAACCCAATCCTCAACAAATGGATAGATGTGCACCGCCAAACTGTGAGGAACTTGCGGCCTTCTTCTAGAAAAAGACAACAAAGATGGAACTGGAACTAAGGGCAGCTTTGGAGAACCTGTCTGTTCCATATCCTACCTCCGGGTTTGTGATGCCCTTCACCATTCGGGTTCTCCCCCAAAAAAACAATGTGCATATTCTCAAGGAGGTATCGCCTAGTTAACAGCACTTTATCACAGCCAAAGTCGCGATAAATGTATCACTCCATTCACAAGCTGGTGCTAACAGCCTACAGCACCAGTTTGCCTGCGATAGCAGCCAAAAAACACATCACCACAGATGACCCCGGCAACTATCGCCAATGAGATGCAGAGTAGGCGTTCCCGTGCCAAAAGCCGCGACAACACCACTCTGCAACATTCTCAACCACCAGCCAGATAGGCGATACGACCACAAAACATGCTAGATTAGCATGACCTATCCATGCATGCCCAAATTAGTTCCGTTGTGTCCTCTTGTTTTTCTTCCCTTCGCCTTATCCGTAAGATCTCCCGGTTTTTTTCTGTTGACGCCCTCAAAACTATCATCACGGCCTTGATCACATCCCGCCTGGATTATGGAAACGGCTTGTACGTAGGCATCCCTGCCTACGAGACTCGCCGTCTCCAAGCGATCCAAAACCAGGCGGCCCGCCTCATCCTTCATCTTCCTAAATCTGCCCACATCTCCCCGGCCCTTAAGACCCTCCATTGGCTTCCGGTCCACCTTAGGTCCCAGTTCAAACTTGCCTGCTTGGCCTTTCGGGCGCACTCTCGCACTGCCCCGCTTTTCATTAATTCTTTAATCTCTTCCCATGCTCCTAGCCGCTCTCTTCGCTCTTCCTCCCTTTCCCTTCTTCACGTCCCACGTTTTCGTAAATCCCGCACCGGGGGCACCCGATTCTCCGTGCGGGCCCCCCAGATCTGGAATAATCTCCCTCTTTTTATACGTTCTATCCCTATTTTTTCCCACTTTCGTAAAGCCCTCAAAACTTTTCTCTTCCTTCAGGCCTTCCCTGGTTAAATTCTCTGGGATCTTCTGTTTATACTGATTTGCCCCTAGCGCCAGGAAGCCGCTTGGCCGCAGTGCGCTTTAGAAATATTTTTTTCATTTCATTTCATTTCATTAGAAAGCGCATTAGCAGCAGGAAATTAACACCTGCTCTGACCTGGTGCAAAGTCAGACCACAGCCTGCACCACAAAAGGAACCCAAGCCCAGCCCAGAGTCACACCTGAAGGGCAACAGATGCCATGGAGCCACTGATCCTGCAGCTGGGAGCACCAACAGGACCACAACACCCACAGGATCCCCCCTCCCTGGGTACCCCCCCGGCCAAAGACATGCCACATAAACTACACGGAAACATGTACCAAATGATTTGCCTGATGTAGCACAATCACATTTTGTGTGTCGTCACAAAAATGAGCATCACACATTCACCTTCGAATTAACAAATGAACATTTATTCAAATAAACACAGAACAAAAATGAAGACACATGGCGGCTCCCCTTGTGACAATCCGTAGCTCACAGCCTGCAAGACAAAAATCATGATGAGAAGGTGTGTCTTGGCACATCAAAGGACAGAGAGAGAGAGAAGGAGAGAAAGAGAGGGAGGGGGTGAGAGAAAGAAGGACAGAGAGTTTGTCTCCAACCACGTGCCGGTATGTAGTGCAGTTTACCAGTTCCCACATCTGAAACAGATCCGTCATCTGAAACAGAGTCCAGATACATGACTGGCAACGTAAATATAATTGCACATGCCATCGTCACCTGTCCGCCCCTGCGCACCCAGGCAGATGCACCCAAGCCCTTCCACCGCCCAGCGGTGCATGCCCCCCCGGGCACCCAGGCAGATGCACCACAGCCCCTCCCGCCACCCAGCGGTGCATACCCGCCCCTGTGCACCCAGGTCTCATTTCTCACCTTCCGCTCTTGGCGTGGGCTAAGCATGGGCGAATTTTGCGAATCTCGCGTTCGCGAATTTTGCGGATTTGCGAACTCGCAATCCGCAAAATCCGCGAATTCCTGCGAATTTGCGGATTTTTTTTTTTTGTGTTCGCGCGTGTTTCTGCAAGTTCGCGAGGGTTTTTACAATTTCGCAATTTGCGAACTTACCTGTCGGGTCGCAAGTTTTGCGAACTTGTTGTTTCTACGTGTCCAGCCTGTTTGGGACACTCTTCTTCATCACTGCCACTCTCTGTCACCACTGCCACTCTCTGACTACTCATGCCACCCTCTGGCCCACCCATGCCACCCTCTGTTTCATCACCACACCCTCTGGTTGTCCAGTGTACATTATTTTCGGCAAAGCAAAGCACACCTTCCCTGCCTCAAGTGACCTGAATTAATTTGGGGCTGATTAATGTGTCACAGAATATTTTTTTAGCTGGCACCTGCTTCCTTAGTGCTTCCTGATTAGTGATCTTTTGCACTTGCTAAGTGCTTTCATTGTTGCAAAATTAGTTACAACACCTGCCCTGCCCCAACTGACAATAATGAATTAGGGGCTGATTAATGGATTTTAACTTCCAGCCTGGCTCCTGCTTGTCTCCCTTAGCTGTAATTCAGGACCTTTGTGGCATATGTGTAACTATTCTGAGGTTCAGAGCAGGGTCACATAATAGTTGCAACTGGCAACTGAACTCTGGAGAGGCCCCTCAGGAAGCACTACAGGAAATGGCTACTAATGATAAGCCTGAACTTTTGAACCTGGTAAGTAGTTTCAGTTTTGCTAAGATCGTATTTCTGCAATTTAGCACTTACTCGCGGGGTGCGAAGTTGTACTGGCAAGCCGCGAACAGTGCGAGCAAGCCATAAAATCCGCTGCTCGCGGATTTGCGGATTTCACGGGAAATTTGCAAATCTCGCGGATTGCGAATTTACCGAAAATCCGCAAAATCCGCGAGCGAAACGGATTTTCCGCCCATGGTTAGCATAGGCCCTTCATGTGTCACTGCAAGCCACATGCCCGAGGCTCACAGACATGGCACCCTCCACATCATGCAACTCCGCACCGGAGGCCACCCGGTCTCACTTTTGATTCTGGGTCTTGATTTCACCATGGTAGAGGACATACCAGTGCACCCGGCATCATCACAGGCTGCACACCCGCTCAGCCTTATAGGTGCCACTAACTCTGTGATCCAGGAGGCAACGCCATGGCAGTAGGCCCTCGTTGTCCGCTGGCTCAGGCCTACACTGCGGTCCAGAGGGCACACAAAACCTGAGAAGTCCGGACATCCGGGATGGAGCATCAACGCAGGACTTAGACACCCACATATGGCATCTAGTTTGTCTGTCATGCGGTCGAAGCCCACCCGCACCTGTTCAGCCAGCTGCTCCTGCATCGCAACACACTGCGTTGAAAGGCCATGTGTTCCTCGTAGTAGCCCTGGAAGGCAGCCGTGGTGGTGGGTGCTGCCGGCTGTGTGGTCTGTGTAGGGCGTAGGGTCTCCTCGTTGCAGCTGGGCTGCTCTGCTCCTGGAGGTGGACTGCGGAGGCTGTCAATGAACTCTTGGAGGGCAACGGAGTCGATGCTGTGGTGGTCCTCTTCATCAGAGAAGAGAGGGTCGGGCTGCTCTGGAGGAGGTGTTGATTCTCCCTCTGCAATGTGAAGGTGAGATGCAGTTTAACAATGTGCTCACATGTATGTTGTCACATTGTACATGTTTACATACAGAGTGCATGACTGTGTACATCGTGGTTGTTTGGGAGGAGCTGCCTATTTGATGGGCGACAGTGGACATTTCGACAGCAGACGTGTGTGCATTTGTATTTGTACATTATCAACTCACATTTCCCTGCAATGCCAAATGAAATTGGCCAGTGTCTACACCCAGACGGCACTGGTTGTGTCCTGTGTTCTGTTGTGAACGTGTTGCGGTTTGCGCCACATTGTTGTGAATGTTGATGTGATCTGCATGTTATGTGTGTGTGCTGCATTTTGGGGGAGTCGCCCCTGCAGCTCTGATTTTGCTGCCCCTTTTCCCTTTCATGGAGTGTGCCGTTGACGTCTGTGCTTATACAGTGCTGAGATGTTGCAGACTTGGGTGCATTGGTCTCTTAGTGGGAGTTGAGGATCTGGGGGGCATGGTTTGTCTACAGATATGCTTTACTTACTTGTGCATGTGTGCCATTGTGCCCATCTCCCCCCATCCCTCCAGTCCCTGGTCATTACTCACCCTGTTGCTGTTGGGTCCGGTCATGTTGAGCAGTTTCTGGTCCCCCGTCTCCTGCCACTGTCTCCCCACTGATGACTGTGGACACCATTTCCTCCACATCGTCCAACTCCTCCTGTGGCGCTAGACTCCCACCTCCAGTCTGCATTGCTGCCTTCCGGTTGTTGGCGAGTTTCTGCTTGGTTTTGCGCTTGACATCATTACAGAGCCTCTTGACCTCTTCCATTGTCCTCTTCAGCACTCCCACTGCATTCACCTTGTCCACCATCGACTGCCACAGTCCATTTTCTGTTGCCAATGACACTGTAGATGTGATGAACAGTTGTTGATGGTGTTCTACCACCTCCGTTATCAGGATCCTGTTTTCCTGCGGACTGAACCGCTTCTTCCTACTCTTCTTCTCTTGGCCTTCCCTGACCCTGAGGTCCCAGGCAGGTCTTCCAGGGGGCTTGTAGATTTCTGGTTCTCCTCCGTACTTGCTCCAGCGACATCCATTGTGCTTCTCAGTTGTTTGGCATTTGTTTGTCTGTTTTATTTCTGCTTTTATGTTGATTTTCCCACCAGACAGTGTGACTTTCAGGCCTGTTGCTGGTTTTCGCAGATTTTTGTATCGCGATTGGCCTCCTCGCAGCTTTTTTTGCGTTCGTGTTTTGCATTTTTGCGGCATGGCATTGATTTTAACGTGGACAATTGACACGTTATCTGGTGACTATCGCATGGTACTGCCATGTTGTGAATACTTGGTTAACACGGCGTAGTTTTCCTGCGATAACTGCGATGTTGAGAGTTGTGTTAAGTTACTTTTGCGATGGTTATCACACGTTCTTGAGAATATGCACCAATGCTGCTTGGAACATTTTCCAAAGCTTGGATGAAAGCAGCATTCGCAAAAATCTGGCCTCTCTGAAATCCTCCAACCATTTCAGGTATCCATTACCATCAGACCTCTTCAAGAAAATCAGATCGTCCTTACTCCCTCTTTGGACAAGGATAATTAATGCCTCTCTGCTTCAAGGTACCATTCCAGAATGCCTTAAATCGGGGCAGCTGACCCCATTCTTAAAAACTGACTGCAGACCACACTAACCCTCACAATTTCTGCCCAATTTTCAATATTCCCACTCTGGCTAAGCACTTAGAGAAATGCGACACACCCAGCTATGTAGGTCCTCGAACAATTCCCCAAGCTTGACCAATTCCAACCGGGCTTCCGTCAGGGGCATAGGACAGAATCTGCTCTTGCTCACATTATTGACGATGCTCTGCGAATGCTAGACTCAAACGATGGATGCCTTCTGATCCTTCTTGACCTATCATCAGCTTTTGATACGCTCAAACATGATACCCCTATTGAGCTACTGGAGCACAGGATGGGGCTATCAGGGACTGTGCTAAACTGGTTCTTCTCATTCCTTCACAACAGAACACAAAGACGTAAGGTGAATCAGGCTCTGTCAAAACCCGCTCCGCACACTCTGGGGTCCCACAGGGGTCCACGCTCTCACCCACCCTTTTTAAACTGTTCATGAAGCCCCTAACGGAACTCCTGAAATTGTCCAACATTTAGTACCACATGTAGGCTGATGACACCCAAATGTGCCTGCAAGTCTCCTCCCCGGAGGACATAAGGTCTCTCAACTCAACTCTTCTGGAAACTCAAAGTTTGTTGACTCTCAATCACTTGAAACTAAATGCCCTCAAAACTGAATTTCTCCTTACTGCCCAAGCCAATCACTCCCCAGAAATTAAAGAATGGATGCATCGACTCACAGCTCTCAACTGCACTCCAAGCATCATTGATTCCGCAAGCTCTCTGGGAATGATACTCGACAAACATCTGAACATGCAAAAGCACATCAGCGCTCTCACCAAAGGTGTGAACCTCCAACTGAGAGTCTTGAGGAAAATTAAAATGTTCCTACCCCATAACGACTTCAAAAATGTATTGCAAGCCCCAGTGATTTCCAAACTGGACTATGGTAGTGCCAACCTCTGGGGCCTTCCTAGAGCGAAGATGGCACCACTCGGGGGCTCTTTCAACTCTGCTGCGATGCTCATTACAGGCTCCAAATTCTATCATCACATCACGCCTGAGTTGAAATCTCTCAAATGGGTCCCGTATGAAGCAAGGATTCATCTGAAAATTGCCTGCAAGACACATAAAGCTTTACACTTCAACAACCCAATCTATCTTGCACAGAAACTTGTGCTTTCTGGGGGACTGCTCCTCTGGAGGCTCTTGCACCTTACTGCTCAAGCCACCGAAATATTTTAAGAAAAAAAACGTACAGCCGAGCTTTTTCGGGTATTGATCCAAGAATGTGGAACACCTTGCAACCTTAAATAAGACTTAATAACTCACGGCTTCCTTCAAAAAGAAGCCAAAGAGTGAGGTTCTGTGACAATTGTAAGTGGTGTTTTCGACTCGTTCGAATATGGACGAGTTTGGTATCTATGAACCGCAAATGACGAGTTTAGTGGGTGTACGCGTTTTCGCTATGCTGACCTAAACCGCTCGTCCGTTTTGTGGGTTTCTTTATTTGAACCCACGGGTTCCATTTTAGATACGGCATCCATTTTGTTTCTTGCCCTCAAGTAGCCAGTGAACGGACACTGTCCGCTTCGTGACCCTGGGATTCCCAAACTCTTGCAGAAGACACGTGTTCCTTTGAGGGTGTCTTTATGACGAGGGAGATGACACTGCAAAGGCAGATGGCCCCGCTCGAGGCTCATCTTGCCGTGCTGGTCTATTGTTTCAGCCGTGCATTCATTAGGCATGTCTCCTTTGATCGTGCAATCGTGTTTCCGATATCACCCCCCTACACTCTTTTCAATCTGTTGTCTATCCTTGTCTTCCTTTGCACCTGTTTTCTGACTCTTCCTTAACTCGTTTACAGCCGGAATGGAATGTACTAATGGTTGGAAGATGTACTTTTACAGTTGGGAACCGGCGATGCTACTGTAATTATGTTCCGGGACCCTGAATACATGAAAGCGGCCCCTTTGAAGTTTTACTGTGGGAACTAAGTGGTAACCTTTTGTTCACCATGTTGTGTTATGACAGAAATATGTATAAAAGGAGCGATCCACAGTTGCAATTTGAAGCAGTCTCCTAGAACCTACACGTGTTGTAATTCTTGTGACTTCTGTGTTCCCTGCAGTAAATAAACCTCGATCTTTGACGCCGAAGGAAGTGTCCCGTGCCTCTGTTATTTGTACGCCGGAACAGGTAACCCACGGAGGTTTCAGGTGTTGTTCCCTGGCACCGCTGGGCCTTAGAAAAGCCCAGTCCTTCAGTTGGCGCCCAAAGTGGGGCGACATCAGCGGTACCGGTCCAAAGCCCGACGATCGTGAGGAACTTCGTGTGAAATCTCCGAGGGAAGGTGCACCCCGCTTCATTGATCCTGTTGTCGAAATAAGTGGCCCGAAGACTTTTCCGCGAAGATCCCCGCCTCCTGATGGCTGCGACGGACTGATGCCCTGACTGTCGACCTGTTTTGGCGCCTGGCGTAGTCCTTGGTATAGTGAGACGATAGACGGGCCTTCCTGGTGACGCCATTGTTCTTTCAGTTAAGTATTTGTGGGTCGCTCCCAGAGTCCTTAGTTGTTGTTGGTGCTTGGTTGTTTTGCATGGTTCCATTGCATTTGTGGTTCTTAGTATTTGGTTCTTAGTGGTTTTATTTGACGATTGCAATTGCCAAAAACCGAGGGTTTTGCATTTTTGCGAGGACATCGTACTCCAATAACCCTTGACGTTTGTGAAACTCGGTTAGTGTGCACGATGCCTGGCCGTAGTACTTTGTTTAGCTGCTTTAAAGGTTGTGGTGCGGATTCCCGATTGGAGGACTCATGTCCGATACCCCCAGTTGGAACTCCTGTCTATGAGTTATATAGTCGACATGGAGTGGGTCCTATTGCATATAATGATTGCTGGGTCCGCTACACTATAGTTGGCCACCTCATGGTAGTTTCGATACACCAATTTTGGATAATCTCGAAGCAAAATTGTTTCAAAGGAAAGCAAGGCCGGCCATGTTTGATTCCTTTTGGTTATGGCGTAAAGAGGCCAAGCAGAAGGAAATCAAACAGCTTAAACGTAATAAGAGGGAAGGTATCGTTACGACGATGAGAAATGCAGAACAGTTTCAGCGAGACAAAGAAGAGAAGGAAAAGGAAGTTTTTGATAGACTACAACGTATGGCGGTGGATAAGTGTTATCCCGTTTTACTGTCGAGTACTGATAAGAAGGGAGAGGAAGCAGTAGAGGACCCTTTGTTATCCTACCTACTGAAGTCACCACCTCCATATGCGCAGGATACTACAGCGCCTGTGGTTCCCCCTGTTCCTCAACCTGTTGCTCCGGCAGCTGCTGGACAGCCTGTCGCTGGTCCTGTCATTGTGAATCCGCTTGCCCCTATTCCTTTACCTGCTACTGTTCCTACTGCTCCACTGCCTATACCTTCTCAGTCTACTGTTTCCGCTACTTCTGCTCTTTTGGCTACTCCTACTGCTCCTGCTGCTCCTGTATTTGGTCCTCATATTGTTGCTCCTGTACTTTTCTCCTCTTCTCCGTCTGTTCAAAGACGCATTCCTAATGCTGTTGCTAATCTTTACTCTCCTTTTGGACCGATTCTTGGGTCCGAGGTTTCTGATGTTCCCCAACGACGAAGTCAGCTTCCTGGTGGTAGGGAACGTGATACGTTAATTACGATGGCGCGAAATTGGATCAGGTACCCCCTTAAAAACTCCCCGCGTGTAATTTTTGAGACTTTCTCCCAATTCAATGAGCCCACACAGAGATTTTTGTTTGAGGAAATGTGCAAATATTTACGTGAAGCGATATCAAATGATGAGGTAAACGATGTACCGCTCGACGTAACTGAACTTCAGCTTCAGTTTTCGAGTGGTATGATTGTGGGTAGTAATGTTCGACGTGCTGTGGAACATCTTCTATCCTTTCGTCCTACTGTAATACCTCGAGCATTGTTTAAAGATGAAACTGAGGAGTGGATGGCAACGCCTGGTCAGTATCCCATGCGTGAAGTTCCACCAGTGTATATGCCAGGTAACCCTGGTGCTAACCCTCCGGTCCTGCCACACTTCCAGAGAGTTTGGATACACCTCCCATGGAAGCGATCGGAAGTCTTGCAGGTGAAACAATCTTTGCCTGACCCCCGCAAAAATCCTGCAGGATACTATAAAGAGTTGTCCCAATTAGTAGATGCTACTATCATGAATCTTGCCGACATCGACATGTTGTTCGGCAACGTAGTACCTCAACCAGTTTGGGCGAAAATCCGTCAAGAAAATCACGCAGCTGAGTTAGGTGGTGATTGGGCTGCGCTTATAGCGGCTGACGTATTGCAGGTTGGTGGGGCTAAGCCTGAGCAGTTAATTGCAGGTTTGCCTCAAAGAATCATAACACTAATGAAGACACTTATGCCAGCGATGAAAGTCAATTGGGATAAACTGTCTGCGTGTAAGCAAAAGAAGGACGAGAGTGTCTCCAATTTCTTTACGAGATTTGAGGAGGCATTCATCGATCACAGTGGTCAAGATATGAGCACCGAGGGAGGTCAGAGGTTGTTCGTAGATAAATTTGTATCGAATTTGTTGCCTGACCTAAGCAACAAATTGAAAAATTCTGAGAGTTCGTGGGCTGTTTCTACCTCTGCTCAGATATTGGCCACGGCTCAATATTATGAAAATAGGGAAAAGGAGGAAAATGATCGTGCGGATAAAAAGACGAAAGATCTCAAAACAAAAGTTCTGTTACAGCAAGCGTATCCTCCGCGCTCAAATCAAAATGATTCTCAACAGCGGAATAGATCGCAATCACAATCTGCTAGGTCACAGTCGCGGAATGACTCTTCTACGCAGAGATCTATGCTCGGGTATAATCAATGTGCATACTGTAGAGGTGAGGGTCATTTGAAGTTTGATTGTCCGGTTTTGCGCGACCGGAATAGTGGTGGTTCAGCTAGAGGAGGTCGTAGTGGTCCTCAACAGGCATCACGTGGTAGAGGTCGTGGTGTTACCCAAAATCAAAATGAGCGTTCTAATAATTCGTCTGATTCCAATAATTGCTTCGATCAGCGTGGTTCATCGTCAGGTAGATCTGCGCAGTATCATGTGGACGATTACTACATCGAGCATGATATTGATGACGGTAACTACTAGGACAGCCACAGACAAAGAGAGGGAGTAGTATCAGTTCCGGTTGATCAGAGAGGGCCTTACGTCGCAGTTGCCACATCGGGCGTAGTTGAACCTTTTCTGTTGGACACTGGAGCAGCGAAAAGTTCCATCATGCATTCGAAACTCCCTGGCGCACCTTTGTCTGGCTTAACAAATGTTTCTGTTGGATTCTCTGGCGCCCCCGTTAGCATTCCGGTCTCTAGCCCTTTGCCCATTACAATTGGGCCTCGTGAGCTGGAAGCTCCTTTGATTTTGACTACTGGCTGTGGTGAAAATCTTTTGGGCCTGGATTTGCTGAAACGGTTATATGCGACTTTGTACTGTTCTCCTGCGGGAGTGGAGCTTACTTTGGGTCAGAGAGTGATCTCTCCTATGTACTTGTCATCTGATAAGCTCCCACCGGAATTGAGTTCTCTTCCTGCATCTTTGTGGGCAACAGGTCCCAATGACGTGGGCCTGCTTGACATCTCTCCTTATGTTGTTAAACTGAAGTCGAATGTACAATTGCCACGTATTCCCCAGTATCGCATCTCCCTTGATGGAGAACGAGCGTTGTTAGCGATCATCTATGATTTGATCGAGAAAGATGTTATTGAGGAGACTCGGGGAAACGTGTGTAATAGTCCTGTGTTGCCTATCTTGAAACGCACTGATCCATCCAAGCCTCCTGTTTACCGTTTTGTTATTGATTTACGGGAGGTGAACAAAATTGTGATTCCCCAATTCCCTGTGGTGCCTGACATTACGGCTTTACTGACTCTGATTCCAGCCTCTGCTTCTTGGTTCTCAGTGATGGATCTGAAGAATGCTTTCTTTAGCATTCCGATTGCCGAGGAAAGCAGGGATCTATTCGGTTTCTCATTAGGTGGTCGCAGCTTTAGGTTTAAACGTGCTCCTCAGGGCTACTGTGAGAGTCCATCGATATACAGCCAAGCCCTGAAATGTCAACTTGATGCGTTTGTGTTGCCGGCTGGTGCGGCCTTGATCCAGTATGTTGATGACTTGCTGGTGGCTGCTGACACAAAAGAGATCTGTAAAACTACTACGGTGTCGTTGTTACAGCATCTCTGTGACTTACATCATAAGGTGTCACCTTCTAAACTGCAATATTGTTGTCAAGAAGTAACCTATCGAGGCCACTTATTGTCAAAGGAGGGAAGAAGGTTGACCCCAGAGAGAATTGCAGCGATCGCTCGAATGACTGTGCCAACAACTCAGAGAGATGTGCGTGCCTTTCTGGGTATCACGTCATACTGCAGGCAATGGATTTCGAATTTTTCATTGCTAGCGAAACCATTGGTAGCCCTCACGTGCAAGGATGTTCCAACTCCTTCGCCATGGACTGAAGAGTGTCAGAAAAGTTTTTCTGAATTGCGTGATGCGTTGTGTTCGGCCCCTGTGTTAGGTACTCCTGACTACAGCAAGCCGTTTACACTATACGTTCACGAGAGAGAGGGTTGTGCGTTGAGTGTTTTGACGCAGCAATTTGGCGGTAAGCAGCGTCCATGTGCATATTTTTCCTCGACCTTGGACCCAGTAGCTAGAGCTTTGCCGAGTTGTCTAAGAGCGACAGCGGCGGCTGCGGTGTCCATTCGACAATCTGCAGGACTGGTCATGGATAATATGCTTACGGTGATGGTTCCGCATGCAGTTGACACTCTCTTAAATCGTACAAAGACTCAACACTTGACGAGCGCAAGGTTGTCTGGTTACGAGTTGACGCTTTTGGCGAGTCATATCCAAATAAAGCGCTGCAATGTTTTAAATCCGGCGACGCTGTTGCCGACTAATATGGAATCAGATGAGGTACCACCACATGATTGCTATTTGTGAACTGAGGAAGAAACGAAGGGTCGTGTTGACCTAAAAAACACTCCATTGGCAGATCCCGATGGTACCTTGTATGTTGATGGTTCGTGTTTTAAGTTGCCGAATGGTGATGTGACGACTGCGTATGCTGTGGTGAAGTTGAGTACGGTTGTGGAAACTGCGAGATTGAATCAGAATTCTGCGCAGGCGGCAGAGTTGATTGCTTTGACGAGAGCGTGTGTTTTGTCGAAGGGAAAGCGAGTGAATGTGTCTACTGATAGCCAATATGCTTTTGGCGTTGCACATAGCTTTGGTCGATTGTGGCGAGAGAGAGGCTTTATGACATCGCATGGCACAAAGATCCAACACGGACAGCTCGTGAACGATCTTTTAGACGCACTTACATTGCCTAAGCAGGTGGCGATTATTAAATGCAGCGCGCACCGAAAAGTGATGGATGATGTTGGTCGTGGTAATGCGTTTGCGGATGAGATTGCCAAAGAGACAGCCAGAAACCTTGCAACCCGAATGTACGTGACGAGTTCAGTAAGGTGGCCTGCAGAGACTGGTATGTGTGAGGACACTGTTGAGAGCGTGTAAGCGATTCAGAGTGAGGCCACCGAAACTGAAAAGACTAAGTGGAAGGAGAGCACAGGAAAGTTGGATGCGCACGGATGTTGGATTGATTTGTCGGAAAGCCAGAAGTGGATGTTACCGGATGCATATATGCTAGCTGTTGTGACTATGGCGCACGGCTTGTCACATATTAGCGCGAAAGGTATCTGTAAGTTGCTGTCCCCTGTATGGAAGAATGATGGTATCGCTAAGTGTGCTGAAAGAGTGGTTAAGAATTGTATGGTATGTATGATGTACAATCCTGGCAAGGGCACTCCTACCCCACCTGGCCACTTTGCTCCTCCTACATGTCCCTTTGAGGTTATCCAACTGGACTTCAGCCACATGGAGAGATGTAACAACCTGAAGTACGTTTTAGTTGTGGTTTGCGCATTCTCTAGATGGATCGAAGCCTATCCTCTTAAAGATAATACTGCCCTGTCCACAGCAAAAGTCCTACTGAAGGAATACTTTCCTCGGTATGGAATGCCATGGATTGTATGGTCTGATAACGGAAGTGAGTTTGTGGGGAGTGTGATGCAGAGTGTGTGTAAGGGCCTTGGAATTAGACAAAAATTCCATAGCGCCAATCATCCCCAGTCAGCAGGTTTGGTTGAAGGGTACAATGGTACTCTAAAATTGAAACTTGCTAAGATCCAAGCTACGACTGGTCTGTCATGGCCTGATGCCTTGCCTCTGGCTCTTTTGTCGACCAGGGCGACTGTACACTCTCGAGTAGGGCTTAGCCCATATGAGATTGTGTTCGGCCGTCCTGCAAACATTTGGGGGGTCCCTAGGCCTGGGTCCTTCGATAGTCTTGAGTACCCAATGTTAATTGATTATCTTCATGATCTGACTGCTAAACTGAGGTTAATTCATCAACAGGTCTTTGAAGCACTGACAGAGGGTCCTGGACATCGGCTCCAACCGGGTGACTGGGTTGTCACCAGAAATTTTGGCCGGAAGTGGAATTTGGAGCCGAGATTTGTGGGCCCTTACCAGGTTCTTCTCGCCACGAGAACTGCAGTTCGTTTGGAAGGCCGCAAAAATTGGGTGCATGCCACCCACACAAAGAAGGTGCCTATACCTTTACCAGCAGATTCATGGGTGAGAACTGGTATCGCCGCAACAGAAACAGAAACTCCGGTGAAATTTGTGCCGTTCAGTGATGCTCAGCCTGTAGGAGACACTTCAGTGGAATCAGATAACTTTGTTGAACCTTCATAATTGGAAAACTCAAGACTTGAACTATCATCTGACCGACAGGACTTTGTTCCGCAACCTGAACAATTATTCGAGGAGCAGACTCGTCCTGGAAGAAGCAGATATTTTCTTCGTTCTCATACCAAAGACTAATAAATATCTTTTTGCTTTTCCCCCTTTTTGAAATTTACGTTACTTCTTATTGTCACTTTGAATATTATGAACACTTGTAGCCTCTATTGATTGATTTTTGAGTTCTTTTCCACATGTTTTTCCACAGCTAGGAGATTTTGTATTACAATTGAATGTTTGATTAAAGAACCTCACATTCGGGTTGACCGTAGGGCCGTGCGGGTACTACCTTCTGTTTAGCAGTTTCCTGACACTAGGTTGGTACTTTTGTCGATTCCTAGGAACTCCTGGGAATTGATAATCGCTACTCAGAATGAAGTGCGTCAAGAACGTTGCAGACGGTTTTTAGAGGATGGAATTCTCAAAGTTGTCGGAAGTGGAGAAGACTCTAGCGCAAAGATCTACACTGCACAGGGTTGTACGAACTAAATGCTTTCTGTTTCAGGTGTTCCTGCTGTTCTTGACTGTTTCCATGTTATTGGTGGGTGGAGTATATTATGGAATACAATTGTTATTGCCTTCTGCTTCACCTACTTCTTCTTCTGAACCAAAATCTACTCCCACTGTTTCTCCACATTCCTTTCACCCTCTACCTCAACACGAACAGGTTAGACGTGCGGAATTCATGAACAACTCCCTTGTCCAGCTTCTTCATCAACATCAGTTGGTGATGAATACTACCAACTGTTGGGTGTGTGGTTTAATGCCACATACCATGGATAGGGGAATTCCGTACTTGGTTCTTCCGTATAGTTCCCAGGGGTCAGCTCGAGCATTCCAAACTATGTTTCGTAGCGCACTAGATTCCTACCCCCATCGAGAGCCACGCACTGCAGATCATGGTCCTGGCCCGTACCACAAGCCTTTGGCAAGAGCGATTGCTGATTTAGATAGGGATATCTTCCAGAGGAAGAGGTGCGAGCATACAGAGATCTGAGTGAGGCTGAGTATAGCATGTCAGTGGGTGATCGGCAGCTTAAAAGCTCGTCTCCGATCTGGATCGTACCCCATCTCGGTAACTTCTGTTTGAAAGGTCTTGGCCGAAGTCCGCGAGCTCAGCTTGGGAGGAGTGCCTGTACTGAAACGTATGTTTTACCAACGGCCTCTTCCCCTGTTCTTTTGACTGCCAAGGGTACATACTTTGTATGTTACGACCGCGCATATACATGGTTGCCTCGTGACTTCTCAGGCACCTGTTATATTGCGAATCTGTTGCCGCCGACCTTTACGGTTGGGTCGGATTATCACAAGACCAGAGTTGTGAGAGGCGTGATTAGCGAAGAAGACACTGCCGGTCAAGAAGCAGGAGACTTCTTTAAGGGTTTCTTGCCGTTTTGGGGACTTATGATCAATAGTAGGAACCTGAGACAGTTGACTCGAGTGGTGGAATCGACTGCTAATATCACTGCAAGTGCCCTTGGTAATCTGACAGCAGAGCTTCAGGCGGACAGGCTTATGACGTTACAAAACCGTATGGTTTTAGACGTTGTCCTTGCAGATAGAGGTGGTGTATGTAAGGTGATCCATTCGAGTTGCTGCATTTTCATCCCTGATAATGCTCCAACTGTCTATCAAGCCATCTCGAAGTTGCATAAGATCTCCGAGTCCATACACGTGGACGTAGGTGATTGGACGCTACTATGATGGTTTTGGGGCCTGATGTCGACGTGGGGTTGGAAGATTCTGATGGTCATTGGGGTTGTTGTAGCATTTCTGTTCACGTGTTGTCTTTGTGTACAGTGTGGTCCTGCCTTATGTGGCCTCTGTGCTACGACGTGTATAAGACGGCCATCTGTTACTAAGGAAGAATTGATGGATAGAATGTTGTTGCAGCAACATCTGAATGATCTGATGAATATCGAGATCGATTCTGATATCGACTAGTGCTTGCCTACATGAGGGCAAAAGGAGCGTCTGAGGTTCTGTGACAATTGTAAGTGGTGTTTTTGACTCGTTCGAATATGGACGAGTTTGGTATCTATGTACCGCAAATGACGAGTTTAGTGGGTGTACGCGTTTTCGCTATGCAAACCTAAACCGCTCGTCCGTTTTGTGGGTTTCTTTATTTGAACCCACGGGTTCCATTTTAGATACGGCATCCATTTTGTTTCTTGCCCTCAAGTAGCCAGTGAACGGACACTGTCCGCTTCGTGACCCTGGGATTCCCAAACTCTTGCAGAAGACACGTGTTCCTTTGAGGGTGTCTTTATGACGAGGGAGATGACACTGCAAAGGCAGATGGCCCCGCTCGAGGCTCATCTTGCCGTGCTGGTCTATTGTTTCAGCCGTACATTCATTAGGCATGTCTCCTTTGATCCTGCAATCGTGTTTCCGATATCACCCCCCTACACTCTTTTCAATCTGTTGTCTATCCTTGTCTTCCTTTGCACCTGTTTTCTGACTCTTCCTTAACTCGTTTACAGCCGGAATGGAATGTACTAATGGTTGGAAGATGTACTTTTACAGTTGGGAACCGGCGATGCTACTGTAATTATGTTCCGGGACCCTGAATACATGAAAGCGACCCCTTTGAGTTTTACTGTGGGAACTAAGTGGTAACCTTTTGTTCACCATGTTGTGTTATGACAGAAATATGTATAAAAGGAGCGATCCACAGTTGCAATTTGAAGCAGTCTCCTAGAACCTACACGTGTTGTACTTCTTGTGACTTCTGTGTTCCCTGCAGTAAATAAACCTCGATCTTTGACGCCGAAGGAAGTGTCCCGTGTCTCTGTTATTTGTACGCCGGAACAGGTAACCCACGAAGGTTTCAGGTGTTGTTCCCTGGCACCGCTGGGACTTAGAAAAGCCCAGTCCTTCTTTAGAGCCAAACTATGGTCGATCATGTTCAACCTGGGAATCGATTCGGATCTTATCAACATCCTGAGGGAACTCCATTGGAACACCACTGCCAAGGTCCGCTACAGCGCGGGGGGGGGTGAGTACCGATCCCTTCCTGTGCTCGGGCGGGGTTAGGCAGGGGTGTATCCTGGCACCTTTTTTGTTTTCCCTCTATATAAACGGCCTGGAGAGCGACCTAATAGCACTAGGAACTGATTGCCCAAAGGTGGGCTCACGTCACCTGCCAGTACTTTTGTATGCTGATGACGCCGTCCTCCTAGCCCGGACGGCGGTCGGACTGCAACTCCTAATCAAGGGTTTCGCAGATTTTATGCAGAAATTGGACCTATCTGTAAACATGACAAAATCCTTTATCATGATAGTGGGGAAGAAACCTCAGAAGAAATTCGTATTTAAACTGGGGGATCATGTTTTGGACAGTGTTAAAACATTCCCATATCTGGGTCTCTTATTCGATGAGAAGCTGAAGTTCGCCCCGTTGGTAGAGGAGAGGGCGAGGAGACTTGTCTCAGCAAATGGAGCCATTTCAAACTTTGCTCGTCGAATGGGAAGGTGGTCCCCTGAGCAGGTGTTGACTTTGTATAGATCAGTCAGCATCTCAAAAACCATTTACGGATCTGAAGTCTGGGGTTTCAGAGATGCTCAACTAATCCAAAGTGAGGAAGAGAAATTTTTAAAAAGACTGCTAAAACTTCCGCTGAGCACCTCCGCTGCAGTAACACACAATGAGCTGGGAATATCATATATAGCAGACTTGATTAGACTGAGACCCATACTGGCCTGGATCCAAATTTGGCTAAACCCCAACGTGGAACTATCCAGACAGATTATCCAGGATTGTTTGACGAAAGAAAAATGCCTCCAAATCCCCTGGCTGAAATATATTAAAGATACCCTAGGGGAAATAGATGAACAAAGATTATTTTTGGACCCATCCTTGGTGGACATATATACCAGTCACTCGGTACAAGGGCAATTGCTGGATAAATTTGGTGGCAGGAGGAGGGAGCTTGACTCTATTAAATCCTCCGTAGTGGCTCACTCGCTAGTCTCGAATCAAATTGGCATGGAACCTTACCTCTTTTTATTGCATAGTCAGCATGAGAGGTTTTTAATGACTCGTTTTAGGCTCAATTTGTTGCACCATAATTTAGCTCATCCATCAGGGTTTGAGCAGAAGGGTGCCTGCGGCTGCGACAATAGGTCTCCGCAGGACACCCTTCATTTTGTATTATTGTGTCCTTTTTTTAAAACACCTCGTCAAAGATTTTTAGTAGGGGTTTTAAAAGACTCAAAAATCACCCATGCCAAATCTGCTTTACTGTTTCTGCAAAGAGCCACTGAAATGCGAACCCTATGTGCTATTATAACCTTTCTTAAAATTGCTTTTAAACTGAGAAACACTATGGGCTGTTGAAATTGGTAGGCAAGGGAGATATCTATTATGTGATGCGGGGCTTTTGTATCTCATCTGCACTTTGGTCCTATTACTCACAAAAACCCTTCTTTTTAAAAGTGATGCCCCTTTTCCTTTCTTTTTTTTTAATGATATGTTGTTGAGAAAGTTTGTGATCATGTTTTTTACTGTGATGTATTTGCATGATGGTTTTTAACCTTCGAAATAAATAAACAAACTGAAACTGACAGAAATATGTATAAAAGGAGCGATCCACAGTTGCAATTTGAAGCAGTCTCCTAGAACCTACACGTGTTGTACTTCTTGTGACTTCTGTGTTCCCTGCAGTAAATAAACCTCGATCTTTGACGCCGAAGGTTTCAGGTGTTGTTCCCTGGCACCGCTGGGCCTTAGAAAAGCCCAGTCCTTCAAGAGTTACTGATGAAGACTTTTTTGGGGGCTAGTTTGCAATCACCTTAAGATGCATTGACTTTCTTTTGTTCCCTTTAGTTCTGTTTTTGATTTTCATGATCTTTTATGTTTGCTTTATTTTCTGTTTGTGTTACGATTACCACGGGTTGCGCCCGTTGAACTGCCACAATGCAAAGCGCTCTGTTATCCTTATGTGGTCTTGTATGCGCTCTCTACATAAAATTAAAATGAAAAAAGATTGTGGGGGCCTATTTATGATAGCCCTTTGTCAGTTTTGCCCCATGCAAACTGGTACACGCGTGACGCAGGGCTCCTACAAAGATTCATGAAGCCAATCAAAGCCACCTTGCGTGGCCTCATAAATCACGAGTAGGGCGACACATCGCAAATCGGATTGTTTCTGTGCAGGAAGGTGCAAGGCGCAACGGCCTTGTAAATATGCCCCTTAGATTGCAAGCACAGCTCTGGACATTTTACCTTCAAATAACCACGCTGATATTGTGTTTATTTTCCATATATGGAGCCCTCTTTTTTCGTTCCTTGTGCCTTCCGAGTTTGCCGGTTCCAGTACTTATAGCGCCAAGAAGCAGGAGCATCCTTTCATTGTGAGTAATAAACTTCAAGGCGCCTGGGGCTGATGAACTTATCCCTGCGTGTGCTCTTGTTAATACGTATTTGTATTTTTCAGCTACGTAGAACATTGTTATTAAGGTGTTAAACACGCACCGTCGTTACAGCTTCTTTGCATTCGAATCTTACGACATTTGTAAAATGATAATATTCCAATTCGCTTCTTTTTGGGCTCATTGAATGTTTTATGTAGCCAGAGGGGTCTCGATTGAATGATTGCATCGTTCAGGATGGCGCCGAACAAGCGATTGAATTTAAAATGGTGTTAACTTTGCGAGTAAATGCGCAAATGTAATTCTGATCATGTGACTCTTTTTGGCAGGAAAGGGCTTCTTCTGATTGGACAAGGTTTTTTTTATTTTTAACTTGATCCCCATTTAATGGTTGGCCTTTATTCATTGGTCTTGGCAGACAGTCAAATCCGGGTTTCTGCAGGATTTGAAGGTATGTCGTGCTGCTCTAACGGATGACTGCATTACAAGTTTTTTCACAGATTGGTCAGCAACATGTTTGTTTTATTCTTATTTTTCAGTAATTAGTTGCATTACTGGTTTGTGTTGAGTTTTTGGAGTGCATGCTAGTATACCTAGCTGTCGTATCATGTGAGAGTTGTACAGAATGCCAAGGGTCTACGACCACACTTACACACAAACACTGGACATGGCGGACGGTGATTTATAATGTCTACTCACTTTAAATCACTCGACACAAGGATGGTGGTGCCTTTGGGTTATTAAGGTACAATTCAGCAGGAGATCGTTTAAATGGGCGGTAGTTCCATGATTGCATATGTAAATACATTGTTTTGTTTTCACAGATGTGCCCCTGAGGAAGGGACATCAGTCCCGAAATGCATTGGGCTTTTGTTTCAATGATGTTTGTTTAAATGGCTTGAACATTCAGTTGTTTGTTATATAACAAGGTTGACATTTGTACAAGCGCTGTGCTAATTTGAAATAAAACAATATTTTTTGATTGAAATCACTCAAATTTTTATTAAAAATCATGTAAGAAATGTCAAATCATTGGATTAATTAATTTGTGCTAAATATTTGCATATCCTTGATGTAGTCACACCTATGTCCAGGCAGCCACTTGACTGCTGGCCCCAGTTTTTCTTGTTAATACGTCAACATTTCTCTTTCGCATTGAGTCAGATCTTACATTTGCATCTTGAAACTGGAGCTGTCCGCGGGGAGTCTGTGAGCCTGGAGCTTCCGTCTCTCAAATCTTATTTTCCTGAAGATTTATTGCTCACTTTAATGAAGAAAGATCCCACAGGATTTTAGGAATTAATGAATGCTGTTTTATCTACTTCAACTAATTTATTCGCACAAACAATAATATAAAGGTAATGAGTTTTTCCAGTGCGCTTGCGCACACCAGTGGTTCTAATACCCCTACTTCACATAGCTCATGTGAGGAAAATATATTCCATAATTTGTGACCATAAAATCCTGCTTTTTTTAACAAATGGGAGACCTCACAAGGGTCTGAGTCTCTTCTCACCTAATAATTGGCTTCTGGGCGTGAACATGCTTTAAAATAATTCCAAACATAAAGCACCCCAGGTTAATCGCCGCTCTTTAATCAATATTCTCCCCAGGAAGGTAAGCAAAAAGTGAATATTCAAATTGCAATTGTCAGCTCCAGGGTGCTGAGCGGAGATCAATCAATCATTCCGTACCTGTAGAGCGCGGCTTATCACCCGTGAGGGTACCCGGGCGCTGGGGTGACGGGCTTAGTCGAACAGCCAGGTCTTGAAGTCCATCAGCGGGTGCTGTTCGAAGGTGGAGAGGGAGGGCGTTCCAGGACTTGGCGGCGAGGTGGGAGAAGGAGCGGCCTCCGCTCTGGCTACGGCGGATACGCGGAGTCTGTGCGAGGGAGGCTGAGAGGAGGTTTCTGGATGGTTGGTGGAGGTTCAGACGGTGGTTTGATGTTTGCTGGTCCTTGGTCATGGAGGGCTTTGTTGACGTGTGTCAATAGTTTGAATTGGCGTCTTTTCTGGACAGGAGCCAGTGGAGGTTCCTCAGGTGCTGGGTGATGTGGGTCCATTGGGGTAGGGTGAGGCTCAGACTGACCACCTCATCCCATTAGTGTGCATCAGACCGCTCTAAAACCCCACAAAAGGTGAAGGGTCGAAGACTTGCAAACAGTCTATAAAGCTTCCTATAGCCATTGTTAATGGCTTAGACCGTCTGCACACATGCGTCCAATCAACTTGCGCATGTCTGATCTGAACCCCTCCTGCTGACTAACATATTATAATCCTGTGGCACCATCTTGGGAACGTTTACAAAGCACTAAGGACAGTGTTTTATTACTCCGTCCTGCGAACCCCTGGATGACACTATTGGGCCATGGTGCACAGGGACTAGTAATGAATCCTTTATCTTTGCCACCACCGCTGTATTCCCAAGTTCTCTCTCTCAGCAGTAGTTGGCTGTAATACTGGTAATTGCTTTTTCTGTCCTTGTGTTGCTCTTTAATTCTTATTCTATTTTTACAATATACAGTGCACTCTGGAGTCCTCTTGCACTGTGGCCAGATGCTGAGGGCTCTTGGACTGGCTGGGATTGCCTTCTGTCGTGGGTTGACTTCCCTGAGAATAAAAAAAGCGTTGTAGCATTGGCTGTGTTCTTGGGGACTCTATTTACCATTGGATGAACTTATGGTCAACCCTACATGCTGTGGTGCCAGCAGTGGGGTTTGGAAACATCCCAAGGAGGCACAACACAGCGACTTGTAGACGAGGCGCACATTTATTTGATATCAAACATTCAAGAAAACAACAATATAAAAATGATCTACAACATACAGAGGCATTTCTGATCTAGCGCGATACTGGTGAGCTTCAGGGTGCATGCTTGAATGAACGGACTCCTTACCTGTTCACAGCATTCATTGATTTGAGCTATCGTCACCGACGTGCAAGGCGCCGCAACTCCTGCTCCAGCCATCCCTCGCGCCTGTGTTTGCAGCTTGCGACGGCACTTGGCTACATTTCAACGCCATGCCACAAAAATATTAGAGCACGTGGCTTAAATACTGTTCCCAGGAGTCATTGCACCACATGTAGTGTGCGTGCATCTGACGTCAGATGCTGGTCGCCATCTTGAATTGGAAAATCTCAGCAAAAGTGCAGAAATAACCTTGGGAGCAACTGTCCATTTTGCCACCCAAGAAGAAAAACAAAATTGAGCTGGCTCCAGAGACAAAACGTCTTGGACAGAAGTAAACTAAGAGAATTTATGAGAGTGAGGACACTGGATACCGCCTTCACTTGCTTTCCAGACGCAGTTACGGCCTCAGGCTTACTATGGCCAATCGCTGCCTTCTGGAGTGACTCTCTCGGCTACACAGTTTTGGCCAGTAACTATTTCTACACAGACCACACGTGTTGCTTTTGACTCCCATTTCTGGAATTGACATGAGAGGCTCCACTCTTTTACCATTGGGTGACCTTCTACTCAACCCTGCCTGGGCACCCGTGATACACATCAACGGTTGGCGGTCCCCATTCCACCTGCATGCAGTAGAAACACTGGTTTTTGGCCCTTTTCCTTTCATATCATGTCTAAATTTGCAGAGTTCTGCCATTAACAATAAAGGTCGCGTATTCCAGTATCGTAAACTGGTTGGTAAATGTTTATTATTATAGTTCGAATTATAGGTCCAGTCTACAGGCAGCTCTTAGCTGTCTGATGTCGAAGGACCTATTATGGGCTCTACCAAGTGTTCAGTGGGTTTGGGCCAGCTCTTCGCTTTCCATTGGTTTTCAGTCTTGTCACTCCCATTTACTTGCTTCTTCTTCAATAGCTCTCCTTCCTCTTCCTTGTGTTAGTCCCTCCTTTAGGGCTTACCTTCTTTATCCTTTATTTCATTGCATATTTTACAGTGCTTAATTTGAGCTGGTAGTTTCCGGTACTCAGCACTGGCACTTAATTGTCAACACCAGCGCTTGTGACAGTCTGCCACAAGGTGGCACTGTCTGGCTAATTCTAAATTAGCCAGACAGTGTCACCACAACAACAGTCAGTTATTGATTACATTGATATTAAAATTACTATTGCCTGCCACCCAAGCAAATTATAGCTTAGGGGCCTGAAATAGTCTGACTTGTCACACTTGTGGGTGTGTGATGGTTAGTTGTTGTGTTGGTGCTATCATTAGCAGCCTAGGAGGAGCAATGTGTGGTGCAAGCTGCAGTGGCCTCCTGACAAGAGCCCTGGGATTTATTGTTTTATTACAAATTAAGCTCTGGTGATTTGTATCCTTCCACTGTTTCCATTCAGTGGAAGGATACATGATTTCTTGCTCTCTTTCTTGTGCTGCTTCCTTCTTGAAATAACCGCTCCCCACGCACTCCCTGGTGCTTCCTCTTCTGCCCCAGCTCGCCCATTGCTTCCCCATACCACCCTGGCTTTTCATTTTTGCTCTTTAAATTGTGTTCACCCTTCCCCCTCTACCCACAAGGGCCTCCGTTGCTCCTGTGCCCCACACACTCTTTAGTGCTCCCCCACTCCGTATTGATTATCGATTTCTCCCCCAAATGATTATGTCTTGCTTCCCAGCCCCTCCAGTCAGGTCTTTTAAAAATAAATATTTTTTAAATAAAAGTGTAAGGGCCCAGAAGCTGCCGTTTGCTCCTGGGATTTTTTTTCTTCGTAATATGCTTTTGCGCAGATTTGTTTAAAATATATATTTAGCACTCCACTATTAGTGCCCACCATTTTGGAAGGACAAAAATATAAATCAAAAGGCCACCTCATACATAATGCCTGTGAACGTCACCTACATCATCACACTGGCCTACAGTAGCCTCGTGATGCATACGTGACTGCATCATGATGCATGCATGTGAAGTCATTATGCTTTGTTTAGCTTTCTGTTTTTTTTTTGCTGATGCTGCAGCGTTGGCATAAAGCATTTCCTTTTCCAGATGTTGACCTGCGTTTCCTGATGTCCCAGGAAAAAAACATTGGCAAAGCCAACAGGTGGAAAAGCCAAGACCATGAATTGGTCTTGCCAGTGCCTGTTAAGATTGTGAGTTAAAGTGACTTAATTTTTGGCATTCTTCCTTCATCACATCCAACATATCTTACCATCTTCCAAGGTATATATTGTATTACCGCACACTGAGAGACATCGAGGGGCATATTACCAAGGGGGGCGATAGGCAATTATCGCTGGTTTAGCGGCCGTTTTTGGCCGCTAAGCAACGATAATTCTATCGCTCTATTAGCAAGCTGTCGATATTTATCGCTAATGACATGCAAAGTGGGCGTACCCAACCTGTTAGCGACTGTTCACAAGGCTGGCGTAGCGATGGAAATATTCCCGCTATCGCCAAAAACGCCTGCTCAGACCAGTTCTTAGCCATGTTATCCAATGGGAGGTGGATAACATGGCTAAAAGCATTTTGTCGCTAATGCGTGAATATCGCTGTATTCTCAGCGATATTCACGCATTTCGCCGCTATCGCTGGATATTTTAGCACAATGGAGAAAAACGTTGCTAATAGCATGTTTTCTCCGCTAACATATCCAGCGATAGGCAGCGATAAAAAAATCACCGCTAAGCCTATTTAGCGATAAATATCGCTACTTGTTGGTAATATGCCCCGGAGTTGGGTAATAGTCAACCTTGTGATGTACAGTGCTTAGCACAACGGTCTTATCGAGATTTATTGACATAAACAGGTTATTATTATCTGAGTCCTTGACCTTAGTCATTTCTGCATGTTTAAACACTACGCTTGACGTGCCCTCTGCTCACCACTGGGTGACGCTGCCGCCTCACTCATGGCCAGTTGAACACTCCACGCCCCTGTGCGCTCGCTGAGCTCTGCAAACACAGCATGAAAGTTCAGGAACTTGGGTGAAGCGTGTCCGGTGTCTGTCTGTCTGTACGGCTGTTGTAGAAGCCACAGAATTCACTCCGCTGCTTATAGTTGTTTGTTATAGCGCGGAGTGAACCCACATGGGTTTCAGAGCGCTGTACGGTCACATTATTGCACAAATAGAAAATGAAAGACCTGAAACTTGAGTTTCAAGTAGCAAAATTGCATTTCAACCACCGAAGACGTTGGTGTCCGACTCCCTTTACAGAGTGTATTGTATTTAGGGCCCGTGGAATTGTGCGGCAGGAAGGGCCAAATTATGCGGCAGGACTGATACATATGCAGCAAGAAAAGGGAAATTATATGGCATAACGCGGCACATTTTGTGATAGTATTACTACATTATTTTGTCATTTTTGCGCTGTTTTTGCGCTGTTTGAATGTTGGTTGCACCTCACTTGAAGCAGTTTAACACCCCAATAGAGCAATAAGCTACAGTAAGGCGGCCAGTCGAACTTTAAAGGGCCTTCCACTGCGCAACAACACATTTACCTGAATGTCTTAGAACCATTTGACCTTTAAAGAAAACATTCTGGAGTTAAGATCTACAGATTATGCAGCACGTGATCGATTATGTGGCAGATGCGGCAACTCTATAATTATGCAAATAATGTGCCAGCTGCACAATCACATAATTCCAGTGGCCCTGGTTGTATTGTAGCATTTGAATAGCGCCTACTAACCCTACGTAGGGTGCTGAAGCGCTTACTGCCTGGTATAGCTCGATCATTCCTGTCTGGAGCACTCAATCCTTTTGGTTGATTCTGGCAGCAGCCCATAAGCTTTATGTTAGGCACGAATACAATTTTTGGATCTCTTTGCCATCAATATGCGGTTGATCCATCAGAAAGTTTCATCGCCTAATGACCACTTTCTACTATCCAACACTGTACAGAACTCTAAAGTAGGCGGGTACCCTCCATTTAAAGCTCAACCCAACAAAACTGAATTTCCACTAATTTCACCCAAAAAATTCAGGGGCATATTACCAACATACAGTGATATTTATCGCTAAGTAAGGGTTAGGGTAATATTTTTATCGCCGCCCTTCACCTGTATTTATTGCTGAGATAACTTGCTACTAGCAAGGTTTATCTCAAAAGCTATAAAAATCATGCAAAATGCGTGAATATCGCTGTCAATACAGCGATATTCACGCATTAGCGTGACAATGCTCTTAGCCATGTTATCCACCTCCCATTGGATAACATGGCTAAGAACTGGTCAGGGCAGGCGTTAGCTTTTGGAGATATTCACGCTTAGCACGAATATTTCCAACGCTACGCCTGTGTTCATCATAGGCGATAGCGATGCTAGCGACTGTTTTCAGTCGCTAACATTTTGGCACGCCCACTTTGCATGTCATTAGCGATAAATATCACAGACATGCAAAGCGGGGCCCAAAATGCTCACTATCGCCTAAAAGCTGTTGCTAACTGGTGTTAGCGACAGCTTGGTAATTGGTGAGAAAATTATCGCCCTTTAGCGGGAAAAAGTCCCGCTAAAGTGGCGATAAGGGCCCTTGATAATATGCCCCTCAGTTTTTCCATTTAAGAACAATCGGACTCCTTTACTCTCCTGAACTACAAACCGCACATTGTGGCAAATGGCAAACATCTGGTATAAGTGCCTCAATCTTCAGAGGGAAACCTTGGCTATGACACCTGTGTAAGAAAGTTGCTCTGTATATACTGCACCAAAGTAAGGGACAGTGTGCACAGAGTCCCCAGTCTTCATAGGTTTGGCAGAGGTTACAGTTAGATAGAACCTTACTCTCTAAAGTGGTAGCTTGGTCGAGCAGTAAAGCAGTATCAGAGGACAGTGTAAAGCATTTGTTGTACACACTCAGTCAGCAAATGGTCTCACACACTCAAGGACTGAACTCTCGGCCAATTGTTTTGTATCAAAATATATTGTTGTTTTATTTTAGAACCACAAGTAGGTATAAAAATACTTTCTCAGAATCAGATGTTGCAATTGAATACTTTCAAATAGCAAGAGACTTTAGAATGCAATAGATACAGTTGTTGCAATATGCAACACAACACAAGTTAAACACAATTATAACATTGAGCTCCAGGGGAGTTTTGGGTAAAATGCAATATCAATCCCTTTACGAATGTTTTTTCTTACTCCGGGCTGGATCCTGGATTCGGCCCTGGTGCATCTCCTGTAAACAGTTGAAAGAAATCATTTTTGTTACACAGACGGTTTTTAAGGAATATTTGTATGTTTCAAAAATCGACAGAAGAATTTCTGGCAAAAACCAGGCAATGTTATCCAATGGAAGGAAATCAGGTTATCGGAAAATGAAATGAAATGAAAGTGAGTTTTATAAAGCGCATTACTACCCGGAGGCCTCGTAGCGCTAATTACTTTTTAGGGTCAGTGCTGGGCACAAAGATCCTGCACTGGGATCTCTCCTGGTAACAGGTGAGTAGTGTTGTATTCGTTGATCAGATGATTTCTAAGGAATATTTCAAAGTTGCAAAACTTGACAGAAGAATTTCCAAGTGAAACCAGCAAATGTTACCTACGGAGAAAATCAAGTTATCGGTCTTTAGGTGAGTACTCGCCTGGCAGAGTTAAGGTTCTGGGGTAAGACTCAGGGGTCTCCTAGGGTCAGGCAGGTACAGTTGTTACACCCTCAGCGGCACAGGGGCAGCCGGGTGCAGAGTGAGTGGCTCAGTGGTATCCTACGGAGGATAGGGGGCCTTCGGTTGGTGGCTGCTAGCAGGCAGACCACGCGGCGGTGGGAGCTGAGCTCCGGGTCACTTACACAGGGTAAGTGGGGAAGTAGGATAGGTCAGTTGCTGCACTTCTAGCGGCACTCGGGCGGCTGGGTGCAGGGTGCTTTTGGGCCTTCAGGCACTGAATAGATCCCAATGGGAAAGCTGCAAGATGAACAAAGGCTGCATACTCTGGGCCGGAGATTCTTCAGGTGCGACCACCACTTCGAGAGGTAAGTTGGGAAGTTGTAGGATAGGTAGGCACCCCAGAGGTGGGCACAGGGGGCCGTGGGGCACCTGGTGCAGGGGTGTCTTTTGGTGTCGGGAAATCTTACCCTCAGCTGGTCGCGGTTGGAGCGGTCCCTGGTTGTGAGGCTGCAGGCGTCATCAGGAGCGTCGAGGAGAGTCCTTGGGTGCTGGATTCGTGGGCACAGTCGCCGGGGGGCATCCTCTTGTTCTTTGTCCACTCAGGCACAGGCCAGGCTCAGCGGGAGCAGAGTGTGCTGGATTCGCGGTTCCTGGCTGGCACCAGGAGTTGTTGCTGTTTGAGCAGAACCACTGCTCGTGGGAGTCCCAGTCTTGGTAGAGTCACAAGGCAGTCAGGTCCTCCAGGGTTTTTGAGGTTGCTGACCACTGAAGGTGCCGGAGTTTAGCAGGAGCAGGTTTGAGGGTCGACAGGCCGGTAGGGCTGGGGCCAAGTCAGTTGGTGTTGTCCTCTTATTAGCAACTGCACTGTAGGTCTTCTTCTTCTTGATCTTCTTTGTAGTTTTGGAATCGGGATCTGAGGGAGGAAGGTTCAGAGTGCCCCTAAATACTACATTTAGGGGTGTGCAGGTAGAGCAAGGACAGGGAACAATGGGTCCCTTTCCTGGGGTGAGTACACCCCTATCCTGCCACTCTCTAGTGGGAGGGGAACAGTAGCCTAGCTCTGATTGGGTAAGGCTCCTCATTCTCAAAATGGTGAGATCCCGGAGTTGTGCTTTACCTCGCCTCCCCCACCTGAGGGGTGGGTTTGGCAGAGGCTGGCACACCCCCTTTCCTCACTTTGTTTTTCCCGCCTGTCTTCCTACTAGAGTGGGGGTCAAAACCGGTGGGGCCCAGTTGCTGACTACAGCAAGTGGTCCGGAGAAGCTCACAAAGGCGGCATGCCTTTGAAGCTTCCCCCTACTCATCCTTGGCGGAGGAGGCTTGGCACCTCGCCCCAGGATATGCATTGTTGCAGGCCCACGAGAGCGGATGGGACCCTACCCAGCGGTCCAGCAACATGTCTGCTGGGTGGCAGCCTAGGCAGCCTCTCAGTCAGGACTCAGGTTGTTATTTAGTTTAAAGGGGCAACTCTAAGTTGCCCTCTGTCATGCATTGTACATTAAATCCCACACTGGCATCAGTGTGGATTTAATATGCTAAGACGTTTGATACCAAACTTCCCAGTCTTCAGTGTAGCCATCATGGTGCTGTGGAGTTCGTGATGACGACCTCCCAGCACCATATACTCTTAATTGCATCAATGCACTTACAGTGCCCAGGAATGGATTTGGGGACTGTAGTGGTACAGGGCTCATGTCCTTGTATCCACACCACTGGCATAGGGCACCCAGCTAGAGGGGGGACTGAGGTATGCCAGGGCAGTGTGTTGTGGGCATGGCACACAGAAATGTAAGCCATGTCGACTCTGTGGTTTGTTTTGCACCAAGACACGCAGCCTGCAAAGGCAGTGTGTGTGTGTCAGGGCACAGGGCCCCTAAGGGTGGCACAATAAGTGCTGCAGCCCTTAGGGGCCTTCTCTGGTCACAGTGCCCTGGGTACCTTGGGTACCTCGGGTACCATTTACCAGGGGCTGACCTGTGGCCAGAGATGCCAATTGGGTTTAGGTTTCAATACAGTTTTAGGGAAGGAACACAGGCCCTGGGCACACTCAATCAAAGTACATCAGCAATTCAGCAATAAGTGGGGGCATGCCATGCAAGAAAGATGGCACTTTCTCACAACCTGCCATCAGCTTAGGCTGTTTGGGGCTTCAGGTTGGTCAATCCGGATTGAGTCCTAAAGTTCATAAACCCGTCGCTGATCCTTTCGACCTGGACTCTGGAAACTCACTCCTCTCTGGTCTCAGTTGGCACCCCAGAGAGCAAAGCTTCAAGCAGCTGCCTACATTGTCAATGGTCCCCAGCAATTCACCCACATCACCCCCATCCTTCGCACATACAATGTCTCCAATCGAAACAAGAGCTCAGTGTAAACCTGCATCCATCAGCCATAAAGTGTTGCATAACAGTGCACCCGCTCATATGTTTGAACAAGTGGGAACGGGGTTCAAGGAATGCTGACCCCCAGCATCTGGAGCTTCTGACATTCAAGCCAGAACACTGCATGAAACAGGCCTTCCCTGGCAGTGCCACAAAGATGCCCAACTTCCTCTCATTAGCTTTAGGCCCAGCATCCAATCATGTCACCTTCAAAAAGGTACACAAAAAATGCTTTTTTCAGACACTTTGGATAAAGAGATGTAGCCTCTTCATGTTCCCTTCGTCGTTTTAACCAGGGGTGGGCAGAAGCTTTTGCTCCACTGGCAGAGTCGACAGAGTTTTGCCACTCCGAGCTTCGATTAGAACGCAGATTGTGGCATAAACTCAGCCGACTCCCGGCGGTGCAGAGTTCACTGACACGCTCAGTTTCACAGCCCTATGATCCTAAGATCTAGGGTGCTAATTTATTTACGTTTCCCAATGGAAAGGGGTCATTCCCAGTCCTCCGCTATGTGTGACACCCTTGTCACTGTGTACTCTCTCAGAAGGGTCTCTGAGACAACAGGGCAAAGATGCTGGATCCATCCCCAACAAGGGGAGTAGGAGTGCTTTGGACAAGGGCATACTTATGGGGGCCATTTTAGGAAGTTAGGTTGGAAGAGAGAGGCACTCATTGTAGCAGGGTCTCCCCGACTGGGGGTTCTTCCTTGCCAGTCTCTGTAGCGCATTCGTTCGCGAGCTGCATGCCCTTTGGACTCTCTCTGCTTTGTTATTCATATAGCATCCGTCAGGTGAAGAGGAAGTTCACAGGACACGCGCCCCACTCAGGGGGCTCCTGAGTATGCCACAGATGTCCCAGTTCCTCAGGTAACCTCAGCATCGATCCCAGGGCCCTCCCCTCCGGCCGCTCCGTACCATTGCCGCGGGAAGCAGGTCTTCCGCGAAAGCAGTTTTTCCTACTCGCAGGGGGTTGAGATGCAGGGCGATGTGACAGGTTAGAGCGGGGGCGCCATAGATGTCCAGTGCAGGTTCCAACGGTTGTAGAGATACAACTGGTGACACCTTAAGGTCCGAACACAGTCATGACAAAATCAGTATCTCTGTGCAAAATAACAATCCTGATAATCATCAGTATTTCACCAAAAACAATATTTGTCTAAAACTATACATTCATTGCCGCTTCAGCAAAGGATCACCACAAGTGAGAGAAAGCGGTAGTATGGAATTGTAGCAGTTTTAGAGCCTCAGCGTAGATTGAGACTGGAGATAACATCCAGAAACCAATGTACAAAGGATCAATAGGAAAGAGGTAAGTAGCTACCAAACTAGGGGCTAGATGTAGGTAATTGCAAATTACCGATTGTAAAATACCGAATTTTACCGATTCTGTATTTTAGAATAGGTAATTGCAATGTAGATAAAAATTCTGGGAAAAATACCGAATCGGTAAGATTCTGTATTTACCGAATTGGTATTTACCGATTCGGTATTTGCCATTGATTCCTATGGGCCTGGAGGCCCATAGAAATGAATGTCAATTACCGAAACGGTAATTACCGATTCGGTATATTCCGAAAAAGTCAAGAGATGGCACATGTGTAAATGCACATATTTGCATTTACATAGGAATTTGTTATTTACCACCAACTAATAGTTGGTGGTAAATAACGAATCCTTAAAGCCCTGTAGCACTGTTTACAGTGCTACCTACATTACAAAATACAGATTCGGTAATTTTACCGAATCGGTAATGTTAGCGAATCGGTAAATTTACTGATTCAGTAAAATTACCGATTCGGTAAAATTACCGAATCTTTATTTTTTCATTCCCTACATCTCAGTATCCAAATACTGATCGGTAACGGCCGAAAATCGGTATTTCCGGCCGTTACCGACCGGTATTTGGATACCTACATCTGGCCCTAGGAAAGCTGCAAGTGAAAGCAAACATTAACAATGACCTAATAACTATAACCTTACAACACAGGTATGCATAATTTTCCATTCATAGCAAGTGTTGATGTAGATACTTATGTTCTGCATAGAATGTAAACCAAGCCCCACCCCGATTAAGCGGTGGTTAATTTCTCCGCCACTGACAGTGGTTTCGCAAAGAAGACCAGAATTTCTATGGTCTGGTTGAGATGAAAGGGAGAGATTATCTTGGGCGGAAACTGTGGGTTGGTCCGTAATACTACCCTATCCTTACGGACCTGAATGTAGGGTTCCTGCAATGTGAGTGCTTGCAGCTCAGAATTAAAAAGCCACTGAGAGTGCAACCTTCCATGAGAGGAACTGCAGGGGGCAGGGATGCATTGGCTCAAAAGGGGAACCCATGAATCTGGTCAGGACTATGTTCAAGTTTCATTGAGGGGCTGATGGCACCCTTGGAAGAATGACTCTTTTGAGGCCCTCCATGAAAGCTCTGATGACCGGTACACGGAACAAGGAAGAAGCGGCTATGGCAGATACATGACGTCTAATAGAAGTGGATGGTAGAATATGATGTCCTGGACAGCAATGGTAAATGGATCTGTATGGTTCGGATTACAGTGGCTTACAAAATCTTTCCATTTGGCCACATAGCTGCTCGAGTAGTTGCTATCCCCCCTGATGGGGAGCTTCTCATGGGGTTGATGGACATTGCAAGTCAAGTTTATCATTAGGATTGTCTGGCCCAGGTGGGAGCTACAAGGATGAGTGTCTGGGACGTTTGATTGTTTCTGGTCAAGGGAGGTCCTGGCCTAGCAGTTCAGGCTGGATTGTTTCCATAGGAAATGGCGTGGCGTGAAAAAAAGATGTATTTAACGCAGATATGTGACTGGGGTGAATGTTTGATTAGTTCAGCATTCCATCCATCATCTTTTTTGCATTTGCCGCGCTAAGTGGGAAGGGTATGCCCAGACGTGGGTTCAGTGCTCGCTACGCCACCAGATTCAAGCTATTCTAGCTGATGAGGGGGTGATACCCCAAAACTAGTCCCAGGATGCTTGTTTATGGTCCAGGTAGGATCTGACCTGGCAGTTAGTGCTGGACTGTTCCCATGGGGTACAGGGTCAAGACGGATTTACATATGACTGGGTCTAAATTGGAATGGCGTGGTGTGCAAAATAAAGATGATTTACACTCAGATGTGTGACGGGGAATGTTTGATTTGTTCAGCATTCCGTCCATCATATGTTCTTTTTGCAGTTTATCCATAGTGTGTTGCCTGTGGACTGTGGGTGAGGGAACATGGAGGTGAAGTTTGGACATTTCGCCTTCTCAGAGGGGATACCTAGTTCATCTGTGGAGTTCCTCAGCATTGCAGGTAGCTGTTTAGTACTCAGAAATTGATTTCCCATCCATGGACTTCGTGGTGTAACCTGCGGAGTAGGTTTGCTAGGTTATTGTCCACCCATGAAAGTACTCCACTATCAAGTGGATGCAGTGAGAAAGGGCCCACATCCATACTGTTTGAGCTAGAAGGGAAAGGCAGAGGGAGTGGGTGCACCTTGCTTCTGTAGGTAGTACATCACTGTCATGTTATCTGTTCCAACTAATACTAACTTGCCCTGTACCCGAGGGAGAAAGGCTCTAAGGGCTAATGGCATTGCTAGGAGTTTAAAGTAGCTGATGTGGTAGCCCTGCTGTTGCAGGGTCCGCAACACTTGCATTGCTGTGAGATGGAGAGGTGGCCCTCGTCCTGCTAGCATGCGTCCACGGTAATGATGACCTGGAGTAACTAGTCTTTGAAAGACTGTCCCTGCAACAGATTGTTGCTGTTCCACCACTGCAGACAGTGTGAACATTGGCTTATAAGAACATTAGATCCTCCACCTGACTCTCTGCTTGTGACCACTGTGCTGCAAGGCACTACTGATATGTATGACATTGTTCTGCATTCTGTCCATCAACTGTGGTTTTTGCATTTGTCACCCCGAGTGGGATGGGTATGCTCAGACGTGAGTCCCATGCACTCCACACCACTGGATTCAAGCAAGCCAGGCTGAAGACGGCTGGAATGACAGAAACCGGTCCTCCGAAGCTTGTTTCCGGTCCAGGGAAGGCATGGCTTGGCAGTTCGGGCTGGACTGTTCCCATGAGGCACAGGGTCAGACTGATTTGCATATGGCCATGTGTGGACTGGGGTGGTGTGGAGTGCAAAAAAACGATGGATTTAGGCCCAGATCTCTGTACTGGGTTGAATGTATGACATTGGTCTGCATTCTGTCCATCACCTGTGGTTTTTGCAAGGCACTACTGAAGCATATGTAAGTGTAGTCTGGCATTTGGCACTATATCGAGACAGGAGGCTATCATTTCAAGTAGTCGCATAATTGTTCTGACTGGTAGATAAGGATTTGGTTGAAAAACAGAAACAAGCAGTTTGAAAGTTGTGATTTTTAGGCCTCGCCTACGCAGCGCGCATGTGCTGCATAGGAGGGCCTTTAGTCGTCGCTCTGCTCATTTACATATCTCGGCGTGCCAACACTATTACATAGACATAGGCAGTAAGATCAAAGGGCCTCCGCACATGTGGCAGAGGCCCTGCAGTTGTAGGGAAGTCTCTGCCCTGGGGTCGGATTATCCTCATTGAGATGTATTATCGCTGAGATTCTGCCTGAGTGCGGAGACTCCCCCACAACTGCAGGGTCTACGCCATGAGCGCAGAGACTCCCCAACAACTGCAGGGCCTCGGCCACGAGCGCGGAGACTCCCCCACAACTGCAGGGCCACTAACACGAGTGTGGGGACTCCCCCACAACTGCAGGGCCTCCGCCACGAGCACAGAGATTTCCCAATGGACGGCCAATTTCTGGCCGTCCATCACCACCCCCTTTTGTACTGATTCATAAAGGGCCTCCACCCGCGTGGCGGGGGCCCCACAGTCGTGGGGGAGTGTCCACACTCGTGGCGCAGGCCCTGCAGTTGTGGGTAATCTCCACACATTTTTAAAAATCGTGATTACGTAGCAAATGCACTCAGTGTGTGGCTTTAAGCGCACTTTTCTCTTGAGGTTACATTATATCTCACAAATACTTGAGGGCCTCAATAAACAGATATGGCCTAATCAATAATAATTAAGGAAGGCCAATGTATACTGCCCCAGTCCCAGTCTGATGGCGTATCGAGCCATACCAGATAACAATCTAATCTTATCAGATGATCCATTTAAAACCAGGGGGTCTTAATCACTTTTTGTCCTGAGTCCTTCAGACGTTTCATATCATTATATTATCTACTCCGACTCTCCTCTAGCTCTACATCTGCTTATTTTTATCTTCACTCCTCATCGAACTTGAGCATTTGTATATCCCTTGAAGATCAAGAACAGGAATATCACACAAAGAGCAATTATCGAAATGGGCTTCAAAATAGCACCCAGTATCCCCCTTCCTAAATTCCCAAACCATTTTCCCACAGCTGACAATCCATTTCCAATAGCTTCCCAAGCTCCTGGCGCTTTCGAGGCATGTACAGCATTAAAGGATGACCCTTGACGATGCCTTCACATCTCTCTGGGCTGACACCCACTGCTGCCACAGATTTAACATATCCAGGCAAAGCAGGTGTTACTGGATCTAAGGTAGCTAAAAAAAATAGGCCACAGGCCTACAGGAATTCCCATGTGTTTGTGTTAGTACTGAGAGAGCAAAGTCCTCCATCTTACTGCAAAAAAGCAAAAACGCTCTGTTGTAATCAGGTATTCCTAACGCTGGGGCGTAACAAAGACTTACTGGATAACAATCAAACAGTCAATGTCCCAAGGTACTGGATCCAACACATCCTTGTGTGTTAGCCTCTGTAAAGACTTGACTTGTGCACTAGGGAAAAGTTGGATATCCATTGGTGACATTAGCCCACCATTTCCAAAAACATTCTGACCTCTTTCTGAGTTGTTGTTGGCTTTATTTGCAGAATCGCCAAAATTTTCTCTTGCGACAATGACCAAGATACTGAACCTCCTTCAGACAGTACTGCAACTTTACAAAGGACCCTTTATGTCCATTCTCAGCCAAGTGGTTCAGCAGTGCGATGGTATTAACCTTGCATGATTCATGAGTTTTTGACGCAACCAACAAATAGTCAATGTACTGGACCTGGACAGCATTTCAAGGCATGGCCAGAGACTCCAGATTCTTCTAAAGGATCTGGTTGAAGATAGAAGAACTCTCCGTATACACTTGTGGGGCTCTGCACCATGTCAAAACAGGATTACCCACAATTATGAAACAAACAAAAAAACAAAAAAACACGATTACCCAGCCAGAACGCATAGAGGAACTAGCTATCCTCCTGCAAAGGTATGGAGAAAATGCCTGACACAAATCGATAACAGAAAACCACGCAGTCTCCCTATGGAATCTGGAACAATCTTACAGCAGAATTCGGCACCGTGGGACAACAAGGGACCACAATAATATATATTTTACAAAAGTCCTGCACTGTGTGGTATTTTCTGCTAGGCTTCTGCAGGCACACACTGGATGAGTTACACAGACTCCTCATTATTTCTTTCAATATTCCTTTCTGAATTATGGACTCAGTCATTGAGGTTATTCCTGCAATTTTTTTCGGGAGTCAAACTATACTGTGGAGTTTTGAGAAATTCCGCATTTGACTTTATCTGTATGCGGACAGGCTACACTCCTTCAATGAGTCTAATATCTGTTCCCGAGAAATCCCAGACTTCAGCTTTCACTGAGTCTCTAAGGTCTAAAGGTAAACATTCACGTCGTCATGGGATACATGGCAACATCTGGAGAGTGAGTGACCACTTTAAAAACCACATCCTCATTGTGTGTCTGAAGCGCCACACCTCTCGGGGTACAGTAAATAGTGCAATTCAACTTGCACAGCAAATCACGTCCTGACAGGTTTACTGGACTTGAATCACAAACCACGAACTGGTGACTGTCTTCAGAATTACCTATTCTAACAGTCGCTGAAAAAACAGTCACTGGTGGAGGATAAAGCAGCTTTTTCAGCTAGAGCACATGCCTGGATGACTCTGAATTCTTACAAAACCTTAGCCCCCAACAATACTTCAACCTGGGCTACCCAAAAGCACAGAAACGAAAATTCTTAAAGCTAAGTCTGGGAGTGTTACCATGCACGCAGCATCTGCCACCATGGAAAAGGGTACAGACTTTTGCAGCATGCACTTTGTGCAAAAATGGCCCGGGCAGCATCATCCATACCGTATGTTCTTGCACGGAAATGCTTCAGGAAAGGAGGCAACTGCTGAAAAACCCCTTAAACCAAAGGGGAATTCGGACAAGAAGGCAAGCAGTTCTGGCTTGCTTTGATGCAGTACTACCACAATTGAACTCCAGATTAGTCCGATTTCTTGAAGCGGCCAGGGCAAAAATGCCAAAAAGTCACCAATGACTTTTTTCTGGGGCAAAGGGGCCGTTGTAAAAATCTATTTAAATTTCTTAGTGGGAGTAACAATCGCTCCATTGACTGGGTCACTTACAATGGATGCTCTTGGTATGTTCATTGGTATTTTTTAACCTGTTAGCAACTGAAGTGTTTTTATAGTTTAATTATGATGAAATGTTATCATTGCGAATTAACCTTTCATACATGGTTTTATTCTTTTGCATATATTGCAATGGTTTTAAGTAACTCTGTAAAAATAAATAAACTGAAACTGAAACTATTCTAACAGGAACTTTCTCTGTCATGGGATTTCTTATCTGTTGATTAGCAACTCCAACAACCAGCATTGTTCTTCCCGAGAGGGGTAGGTTCAGAACAATCACTATTAAACTATACTGCCTACTAGTATGGTTGTCATGATACTCCTACTCCTTGTAGTCTTTTGCCCAATGTAACATTTCCTATACAGTGATTTGCACACGTATGAGTGATTGTCTCTGTGTAATGTAAAGTGCTCTGACACCTTGCACTGGTATGAGTGATGCTGTGAATAATATTTAATGCATTCAGAGTGCGGTTATGGAGACTTGAGGGGCGCTGTTAAAGGGTGGTAGTGAGGGAATCGTGGCGGAGGTGGTCATTGAGGGGCACCAACAAACATTGGTGTACAGGGCACCACCAGCGCTAATGACAGCCCTTCCCTTAAGGCCAGTCCGCCTCACCCATATATACCGCCATTGGCCTTGTTTCAGCAGTAGTAGCTGCAACTCATCAGGGATCGAGAATGCAGGATTTGCACTCACACCAAACTAAGGGGCATATTATCTAAGAATTGCGATAAATACGTTTATCGCTCAAAATCCTATCGCAGTCTATCGCCGATTTGCATCGGCCTGTTAGCGGCGTATTATCAATGCTCAGCTAACAGGCGATGTCCAAACCGGCGATAGACGATGATAGTGAACGTTAGCACGTGAAAACAAGCAATGTTTTCACGCGCTAATGTTCACCTTGTGAATATTTGGCTGTAGATTCAGCATTGCAATCCACCCCCCCCATGTAAAGTATGGGTAAGACCCAAAAATAGGAGGCGTTGGGACACCTGCGATAAACGAGTGTATCGCAGGTTTTTGTCTCCCAACGCCTGTCACGGGCCGCCTTGAAAATAATGCGTTCCCACCTCCAACTAGATTTTACATGTAGTTGGACGTGGGAACGCCCACTTTGCATGTCATTAGCGATGTTTATCGCTGACATGCAAAGTGGGGCGGTAAGAGGCTTGAGGCAGGCGTTAGCATGCCCTTGTTGATAAGGCGCTAGAAGTATCGCCCCTTTCTCTGCACAATTAGCCGAAAAAGCAGCGATACTTCCCCTTGATAATATGGCCCTAAGTTTGCAAACTTCAAAGCCTCTCTGCTTCATGCACAAGCACTTTTAACATCTGCTGCCTGCTTTGGGGCCACTGGAATTATGCAGCAAAGGAGGACACATTTATGCTGCAGTATCGACTAAATTATAAAACAAAAAAAAGGCTGCAGCGCACTGCAATATATTTTCTCATACTTTTTTTATTTTGATATTTTACACATGCTAATAGTCTCCGCAAAGATTTTGGCTTATTAGTACCAGTGTAACATACGACCGCAGCAGTGAGAAAGGTGACCAGTCAACCTTTGCAAAGGGCCGTCCACTTTGCAGAAACACAAGTCCCTTTATTTAGTAACATTTGATCTGTTTGAGCTACAAATTACTTTTTTTGCTTAAAATTGTCAGATTATGCAGCAGATGATGTATTATGTGGCAATTATGGCAGAGTCATAATTATATAGAAAAGGTTTGCAAACTATGATATTTTGCCATTCATGTTTGAACTGCTCTTGTGGAAAAAGGGACGAAAAGTGCTGACGACGGAAACTCCATGGCTCGGAGACAAACGGTTTGTGCTTCCACAAATGAGCATATTTGGGACATTCTGTGATTGGAAACATATTCCGCTTTGTGAATGTATTTTAATATCAATAACTCATTTTAAACCTTAAATGATCACGTGTGTCTATTGTTTGAATTAAATACTATAATAAGCTGTAACTGGTCAGTGAAATGCCGAGCAAATACTAAACATTGGGATGTTCTCTCATTCTGGCCACACCTCTGACCCAATCCTCGGGATATTCCCGCCCCTCTGATTATCTGCCCACAGTTCCCCCTCTTTTTCCCCTACTTCGACCACCGGATGTGAGGGACAAGAGAACCCCTCCCCCCACCAAGTGCACTAGAGCTCCAGAGAACATCACTTCTGTTATGATCCTTCTGTCTTGAGTGTTTGCTGATGCGCCTGGAAGCCTCTAGCTAAGCGCTGTGAGCAGCAGCATTGAATCAACATTACTCTGCAGGATTGACAGCCTACAGCCCCGTATTATATATACTATGCGGAGAGGCTTACAGCCTTCAACCCCCCCCCCCCCCTTCCCCCCCCCCCACCCCCCGCCCCCTACCATCCGGGGATGTACCACGTTTCAGGCTCTCTTTACTCGCCGCCCTGATTCATTTAACTCACTTGTGAATACTGCAGAGCTGTTGCCTAGCAACCGCTGTAAATACCCATCAGTGAGATGAAAATATGCTAATGGCTGAAATGTATCGCTCAGTGCAATGAATACCAAGTGGGGTAATGAGGCTGGAGGCACAGACCAGTGACTCCAGCAGGAACTGGATCCGAGGCAGGAGTGTGTAAACAGAGGGATGTAGTGTCGCTCCAGTGACGTAACTGGGGCGCTGGACTCACATGAGTTGGTGAGCAGGGGCGTTTGTGTTGACGCCCCTACACTGTATGCTAACATATTAAGATCATGTGGGCCAAGATAATAAATGCTGGGAGTGGCAGGGCGTGGTCAGGGTAGGGTGACCAGAATTTTAAAGCAAAAAATCGGGACATTCACAAAAATAGAAGAAGGACTATACTTTTACTTCAAGCGAGCGCACAGAATGACAGCGCTCCTCAGCAGAGAATCACAAAACAGGCAGTAAGAACATACATAAGATGCCATTTTTAAACCCAGTAGCTTGTGTGTCAATTAAATTGCTTTCTTGGAACAACTGCTAACTATCCCCGCATTGTAAAACATAAAAAAACACCTCCCCTCTTTTTTAGTTGACCCTCTCCAAAAACGGGGACATGAGCTAAATTTCTCGAAATCTGCCCGGACAGCTGGTGAAAATTGGGGACCGTCCTGGCAATCCGGGACGCCTGGTCACCCTAGGTCATGAAGACCCTGGAGTCGACGATCATCATTGGCCACACACCGCCGACAGAACAATGGCGACAAGCGTGTTGCCTTCCTCGTCCCCGTTTGAGGCTACGTGCCCTGTCTGGGTGTGCGGTGTTCGTGCTGTGTGCAACCTGCGGGTGCCTTCCCTACGCGGGGTCCGCTCGCAGTGCTCGGAGCCCACCCGGCCTGCGTGTGCAGTGGAGTGTGTTTAGGACACCCCCGCGCCGCACGGCCACCAGCTGCTGCGTGCGTTCCCCGTCTGCCTGCCTCGCTGCCCGGCTGCCTCCGTGTGACCACGCCCCCTTCCACCGAGCGGCGTGGCCTCGCTGTGATCGCCGATCCTGCTGCCGTTGTTTTCTGTGTCCCCCCTGCCTGAAGTGCTTTTTTGCCCTTTGGTATTGTTTTTGCACTGTGTAATTGTCTTTTTAGGTCTCGCCTTTACCATTCCGCAGGAATGGGAAATGGGGAGAATTCAAGTCGGCTATTTTCTCGTCAAACCAAAGGCCTTTCAGCCGCGGTTTTCTTGCAGTGCCCGTGAACCACGTGATCAAACATGCACGAGCATTCACGTCCAGGGCTTCTCCTCCCCTAGCAGCACTCCTCCCACACCAGCAACTCTCCCCTCCCACACCAGCACCTCCCCTCTCTCTCTCCGCAAACACAGCCTTGCCCGAGCAGCACTCCTCCCACACCAGCAACTCTCCCATTCACGTCCAGGGCTTCTCCTCCCCTAGCAGCACTCCTCCCACACCAGCAACTCTCCCCTCCCACACCAGCACCTCCCCTCTCTCTCTCCGCGACTTCCCCCTCACACATCAGCACCTCCTCTCTTTCTCCCCGCCAACACAGCCTTGCCGTATCAGCACTCCTGCCACACAGACTTTCTGTTTTGCATTCACGCACAGAAACACGTACACCACAGCCATCACACTCTATCTCTTTTCCTTTCATCCACGGAAACATGCACACGTTCACAACATTTACACGTGCATCTTGCAAGCATACAATCCATACTATCAAATTGTTTTACAATATTTAAATGGCTGGGACACATACACGAATAATACATCTCTGTTCCTGTCTCTTTGTTATCCTATCCCAATCACGGACCACAACATGCACAAACAGACAACAGACTTTCTCTTTTGCATTCACGCACAGAAACACGTACACCACAGCCATCACACTCTATCTTTTTTCCTTTCATCCACGGAAACATGCACACGTTCACAACAATTACACGTGCATCTTGCAAGCATAACCACCCTTCCTTAGCTTATCCCTCCCTGTCTTAACTTCAGTCTTTTCATTCATCTGGCCCTTTCGTCCTTTTACTCGCGCAAATACGCACTAAAACAAACAGGCTACACTCTCTCTTTCATGCACGACAACTTTTTTTTTTTATCTTCTTTCTTTTCACCTCTGTAAGGTGGGGAGGGGGCCAGAGTCAAACGCCTGTGGCCTAACCACCCCAGGAGACTGAATTGCTTTCAGCAGAGTCGTAAAGATTGTAATCTGTTGTCGTCCATCCGCGGGGAAATGCAAATGTTAACTAAAGAGACCGAAAGGCGCCTTTTTTTTCACACAAACCATAAAGCAAGGGAAGCAACTTTAGAAACAAGATGTCAAGCGGCACGTTCTTTTACACATTCGATGACATGCACGTACAATGGTCTTATTGTTTTATACTTACGTTTCATAGTGAAAAGTTACACACAAAACATGCATAGCAACATCCCGAAGGGCCTGCTTAGGGCATTCACCCACAACAAATCGACCATCATAACACGATATTTTACGTGTGCGGATCAGGGCCGTCCACACGCACCACAGTAACTAACACACAGCCCTCAGACTCTGTCTTTTCCCATTCATCCACGGAAACACGCACACGTTCACAACATTTACACGTGCATCTTGCAAGCATATCCACCCTTACTTACCCTACATGTTACTTTTGAGTAAACACCAAGCACAACTCACCATGCCTCTCTCCTCTCCCTTGCACACACTCTTTCAGAGACACGCTTTCCGTTCGTGCAGCAGGTGCAGTGACAACGGACTCAGCAATCCATACTATCAAATTGTTTGACTATATTTACATGGCTGGGACACATACACGAATAATACATCTCTGTTCCTGTCTCTTTGTTATCCTATCTCAATCACGGACCACAACATGCACAAACAGACAACAGACTTTCTCTTTTGCATTCACGCACAGAAACACGTACACCACAGCCATCACACTCTATCTCTTTTCCTTTCATCCACGGAAACATGCACACGTTCACAACATTTACACGTGCATCTTGCAAGCATACCCAATCTTCCTTACCTTATCCCTCCCTGTCACGGTTTCCGTTCGTGCAGCAGGTGCAGTGACACCGGACTCAGCAATCCATACTATCACATTATTTCTTACATCTCTGCCACATGCGTTCTTAAATAGCATACCCTTCGTCACTACCTTTTATCTACACAGTATACTGCTACTGTGTCTTCCGAAGCACACCTCTACCTGCAGCACATTTCTGACACATCTTTGTATTTATTTTCACAGTAAATAATGCTGGACGCGCATTTCTTTGGAATATATATCTTATGCTGACTTGGCCTGTCACTTACAACGCCCTACATGTTACTTTTGAGTAAACACCAAGCACAACTCACCATGCCTCTCCCCTCTCCCTTGCACACACTCTTTCAGAGACACGCTTTCCGTTCGTGCAGCAGGTGCAGTGACACCGGACTCTGCAATCCATACTATCAAATTGTTTTTCAATATTTAAATGCCTGGGACACATACACGAATAATACATCTCTGTTCCTGTCTCTTTGTTATCCTATCCCAATCACGGACCACAACATGCACAAACAGACAACAGACTTTCTCTTTTGCATTCACGCACAGAAACACGTACACCACAGCCATCACACTCTATCTCTTTTCCTTTCATCCACGGAAACATGCACACGTTCACAACATTTACACGTGCATCTTGCAAGCATACCCAATCTTCCTTCGCTTATCCCTCCCTGTCTTAACTTCAGTCTTTTCATTCATCTGGCCCTTTCGTCCTTTTACTCGCGCAAATACGCACTAAAACAAACAGGCTAGACTCTCTCTTTCATGCACGACAACTTCTTTTTTTTTTTTTTTCTTCTTTCTTTTCACCTCTGTAAGGTGGGGAGGGGGCCAGAGTCAAACGTCTGTGGCCTAACCACCCCAGGAGACTGAATTGCTTTCAGCAGAGTCGTAAAGATTGTAATCTGTTGTCGGCCATCCGCGGGGAAATGCAAATGTTAACTAAAGAGACCGAAAGGCGCCTTTTTTTCACACAAACCATAAAGCAAGGGAAGCAACTTTAGAAACAATGTGTCAAGCGGCACGTTCTTTTACACATTCGATGACATGCACGTACAATGGTCTTATTGTTTTATACTTACGTTTCATAGTGAAAAGTTACACACAAAACATGCATAGCAACATCCCGAAGGGCCTGCTTAGGGCATTCACCCACAACAAATCGACCATCATAACACGATATTTAACGTGTGCGGATCAGGGCCGTCCACACGCACCACAGTAACTAACACACAGCCCTCAGACTCTGTCTTTTCCCATTCATCCACGGAAACACGCACACGTTCACAACATTTACACGTGCATCTTGCAAGCATATCCACTCTTACTTACCTTATCCCACCTTGTCTTAACCTCAGTCTCTTTCACAACACACATTCGTCACATAAATGCACACCCTCGAAACTCAACCCTGCTGCTCATTCACTTTGCACAGGGAGATCACACCACTTCGCCACATCTTGTTACATAGAACGCACAACACTTTAATAAGTAACGCATTTGACGAAAAACACATTATTTAGAACATGCATCTTCAATACTATATACTAAATACAGCTGTACGTGCTCTTAAATAGCACACCCTTCGTCACTACCTTTGATCCACACAGTATATTGAGCCAATTCTGCTGCTCCCTCCTAATGCACGCACAGATCACAACACTGCGACACATATATAAAAGTCTGTGTCATCGGAATTGACAATGTTTGCCAAACTATACACAACTTGGACATACACACTAAATGTACACTACTTCTCAACACACATTAGTGACATGCATCTACACAATCGTCATCCGATTCGGCTAATCACTCATTAGGCACAGGGAGCTCATACCACTTTGCCACATCTCTTGAAGGATTTGACCTGCAAATACAAAACGAAAGTGCCTATGCTTTGTACATATAATAATTCCATGCCTGCACACAATACCTTTCAGACTACGCTGCTCACTCCTTTCGCAAACACACATGCCACACTAATTCTAAACATATCACTAACGCATTACCATCAAAAGAAAAATGTAAGCAAGAGCGTTACTCAGTGCAAGCACCTATCAGTCACTGCTCACAGCACTTACTCACACTGCACACAGGCCTCACTCAAAGTGCACACAGCCCTTTATAACACTTTACACAGACTTCTAACACAATGCATACAGTACGCTATCAGTGCGTACTGCACATACTTACTGCACACAGACAGAACTTACAGTGCACCCAGCACTCACTCAGTGCACGCAACAGGAAAAAACTTGCACACAAGCGTCATTCACACTACAGACAGCCCTCACTAACAATGCACACATCCTTCAAACACACTGCATACAGTACGCTATCAGTGCGTACTGCAATCAATATCTGCACACAGACATAACGTACAGTGCACACAACCATCAATCAGTCCACACAGACCTCACTGTCAGTGCACACAGAACTCATTCTCAGACTTTTATCAACTCTAAATCCACCTGCACACAGGCGTCACTCGCACTGCACACAGGCCTCACTAACAATGCACACATCCTTCAAACACACTGCATACAGTACGATATCCGTTCCTACTGCAGACACTATCTGCACACAAACATAACTCACAGTGCACACAACAATCATTCAGTCCAAACAGCCCTCCCTGTCAGTGCACACAGGCCTCAGTCAGGAAGTTTTTGTGCAGTTCTTAACAATCTACATAGAACATTAGCCCTCAGTATATGCTTAGCACATGCATACACACAAACACTATACATCCTTTTCTATCACACACAACTGATGCATAGATTACACAGTTACAAAATGTTTGACACCTTAGTGTGCCAAGTGCTCTTTTACTTCACTAGCATTTACTGTGAAAGAATGAGCACAAATTCTTAACGTCACATTTAGGACTACAACGCCGCTAGATTTTTATCTTTATACCCACGTACCTTTTACACCCTTCATTGCTTTATACTTTGTTTAGTTTTAAAAATATATGGATAAATATAAGCTTTCCTAGGATTTACGTTACTTTTTTTTCGGAATGCTTCTTCCTTGCTGCGTGCGTGAAGACACGTACATTAGAGCCTATCTCTACAACACCCTCTCTCTACAACACCGTCTCTCTACAACACCCTCTCTCTACAACACCCTCTCACTACAACACGCTCTCTCTACAACACCCTCTCTCTACAACACCCTCTCTCTACAACACCCTCTCTCTACAACACCCTCTCTCTACAACACCCTCTCTCTACAACACCCTCTCTCTACAACACCCTCTCTCTACAACACCCTCTCTCTACAACACCCTCTCTCTACAACACCCTCTCTCTACAACACCCTCTCTCTACAACACCCTCTCTCTACAACACCCTCTCTCTACAACACGCTCTCTCTACAACACGCTCTCTCTACAACACGCTCTCTCTACAACACGCTCTCTCTACAACACGCTCTCTATACAACACGCTCTCTCTACAACAATTTCTCTCTACAACACCCTCTCTCTACAACACCCTCTCTCTACAACACCCTCTCTCTACAACACGCTCTCTCTACAACACGCTCTCTCTACAACACGCTCTCTCTACAACACCCTCTCTCTACAACACCCTCTCTCTACAACACCCTCTCTCTACAACACCCTCTCTCATCAACACGCTCTCTCTACAACACGCTCTCTCTACAACACGCTCTCTCTACAACACGCTCTCTCTACAACACGCTCTCTCTACAACACACTCTCTCGACAACATGCTCTCTCTACAACACGCTCTCTCTACAACACGCTCTCTCTACAACACGCTCTCTCTACAACACCCTCTCTCTACAACACACTCTCACTACAACACCCTCTCTCTACAACACCCTCTCTCTACAACACGCTCTCTCTACAACACGCTCTCTCATCAACACTCTATCTCTACAACACCCTCTCTACAACACGCTCTCTCTACAACACGCTCTCTCTACAACACGCTCTCTCTACAACACCCTCTCTCTACAACACACTCTCACTACAACACCCTCTCTCTACAACACGCTCTCTCTACAACACGCTCTCTCATCAACACTCTATCTCTACAACACCCTCTCTACAACACGCTCTCTCTACAACACGCTCTCTCTACAACACGCTCTCTCTACAACACGCTCTCTCTACAACACGCTCACTCTACAACACGCTCGCTCTACAACACGCTCGCTCTACAACACGCTCGCTCTACAACACGCTCGCTCTACAACTGCCTCGCTCTACAACTGCCTCGCTCTACAACTGCCTCGCTCTACAACTGCCTCGCTCTACAACTGCCTCGCTCTACAACTGCCTCTCTCTACAACTGCCTCTCTCTACAACTGCCTCTCTCTACAACTGCCTCTCTCTACAACTGCCTCTCTCTACAGCATCCTCTCTGTACATCAGACTCCCTGTACAGCAGCCTCTCTGTACAGCAGCCTCTCTGTACATAAGCCTCTCTCTACAGCAGCCTCTCTCTACAGCAGCCTCTCTCTACAGCAGCCTCTCTCTAAAGCAGGTTCTCTCTACAGCAGCCTCTGTCTACAGCAGCTTCTCTCTACATCTGCCTCTCTCTACATCTGCCTCTCTCTAAAACTGCCTCTCTACAGCAGCCTCTCTCTCCAACTGCCTCTCTCTACAACTGCCTCTCTCTACAACTGCCTCTCTCTACAACTGCCTCCCTCTACAACTGCCTCTGTCTACAACTGCCTCTGTACAACTGCCTCTGTACAACACTCTCTCTGAAACACACTGTAACCTTTTTGGGGAAAAAAAATAACTATGTTTTGATTTACTACAACAGGTAACAACACCACCACAAGATAATATTGACGTCGAAATATATGGCGTGGAAAGCACAAACGGAGATTGGAGCACCTTAACAACAAAAATAACCAACACAGATATTTTTCAATCGATGGATGTACAAAATCAAACACTTATACAATGGTTTATGTTGGACGAAGAGGTGGATGACATTGGTGAAGCACTACTTCATTATTTGCCTCAAACATGTGAGGTTATATTTTGCAATGGCAAAATTACTAAAATTCTTAAAGAAAAGTCGGAGGAAGATTTAAGTGATTAAGTTAAAACGCTCACAATTACAATTTTTTGACAATGTAAAATAAATAATTATTGATTTGTGTTTAGTGAAAATAAAGATAATATTTTGAACATATCCTGTAGCATGGTCTTTTTCGTTCTGGCTGGGAAAATTTTAAACAATGTTCAATGTGCCAATACTACATACAGAACAATAGCTGTTGCTGATACATTTTTAAAAAGACAATAACTATACAAGACTAATGCTGTGTGGTTGCTCAATAGTACTGTGGGGGGGGCAGAGTGATAATGTGCTGTTGCTGCGTGTTGCATTGCTGGTGCTCAGTGATGTTGTTGTCAGAAGTGCTACTGTTGTAGGCCGGATTCATGCTGTGGTGGTAATAAGTTAACACCAACACAGCACCACTCATCAACAACGCAGCACCACTCATCATCACAAATGCTTTAATCAGCACCACACTAACATCACTCACCAACACACCAGCATCACTCTCCACCACCACAACAGCATAATTCACCATCAACAAACTATCACTCTACAACGACACTGCACCACTCATAACAACAACACCATTATTCAGCAGACAAACGTCACACAAACAGAGCATGTACCCTTTCAACAAGAACACACACCAACAACTATCAAGGCACGCTTTCAATAGCCATACACCCACACTGCACACTCAACACATCACCCTCACTCATCCTCACTCACTATCACTACCTCACCCTCAACACCTCACCCTCACTCACCGTCAACACACTATCACACTACAGCCACAAAAAAACACTTACCACCACAGCAACACTTCACTCACCCTCAACACCTCACCATTAACACCTCACTCACCCTCACTCTCACTCATCCTCAATCACCCTCAACACCTCACCATCACTCACCCTCAACGCCTCACCCACACTCACCCTCAGCCCCTCACCCTCAGCCTCAAACCCTCACCCTCACTCACCCTCAACACCTCACCCTCACTCACCCTCAACACCTCACCATCACTCACCCTCAACGCCTCACCCACACTCACCCTCACCCCCTCACCCTCAGCCTCAACCCCTCACCCTCACTCACCCTCAACACCTCACCCTCACTCACCCTCAACACCTCACCCTCAACACATCACTCACCCTCAGCCCCTCACCTTCACTCACCTTCAATTCCTCAACATCACTCACCCTCAACACCTCACCCTCACTCATCCTCACTCACTCTCACTCACCCTCAACACCTAAACTTAAACACCTCACCCTCACTCTCACTCATCCTCAATCACCCTCAACACCTCACCATCACTCTGCCTCAACGCCTCACCCACACTCAGCCTCAGCCCCTCACCCTCAACCCCTCACCCTCACTCACCCTCAATCACCCTCAACACCTCACCATCACTCACCCTCAACGCCTCAACCACACTCACCCTCAGCCCCTCACCCTCAGCCTCAACACCTCACCCTCACTCACCCTCAACACCTCACCCTCACTCACCCTAAACACCTCACCTTCACTCACCCTAAACACCTCACCTTCACTCACCTTCAATTCCTCAACATCACTCACCCTCAACACCTCACCCTCAGTCATCCTCACTCACCCTCACTCACCCTCAACACCTAAACTTCAACACCTCACCCTCACTCTGCCTCATACTCACTCACCCTCAACACACTATCACACTACAACAACACACAAACACTTAACACCACAGCAACACTTCACTCACCCTCAACACCTCACCCTTAACACCTCACTCACCCTCACTCTCACTCATCCTCAATCACACTCAACACCTCACCCTAACTCATCCTCAACGCCTCACCCACACTCACCCTCAGCCCCTCACCCTCAGCCTCAACACCTCACCCTCACTCACCCTCACTCAACATCATGACCTCTATCACACACTCACATGCCCACACGCTCACACACACCCACCCTCACACACATCCACACAAAACACTCTCACACATCCTCGCACACCCACTCATGTTCTCAATAAGACTCATAGCCTCACCCTCACCAACAATCACTCACCGTCACCCTCACACCGTCACCCTCACACCATCAGCCACTCACCCTCAACACCTCACCCTCACTCACAATCAACACACTATCACACTACAACGACACACAAACACTTACCACCACAACACCACTCATCACCACTACAGCATAACTCAACAGACAAAGGTCATACAATAAAAACATGAACGCTTTTAACAGTCACACACACAACAACAGCTATCAATAGGCACTTTCACCAGGCATACACACATAACAGTCATCAGTACTGCAGTACTATGTATCAATGAGACTGTTGGTGTCCGAAATACAGATGTGGTAGTGCAGGGTGATGCTGTGTTGTTGCTCAATGTTACTGTGGGGGGGCAGAAAGATAAAGTGGTATTGCTGCGTGTTGCATTCGTGGACATCAGTGATGGCCTTGTTGGGAGAATTGCTACTGTTGTGGTGCTGAGTTATGCTGTGCTGGTAATTATTAAACACCAACACAGCACCACTCATCACTAGCACAGAACAACACATCACAACAACACCATTACTAAGCAGCACACTAACATCACTCAGCAACACACAAACATCACTCTACACCACCGAAACAGCATCATTCAACAAGAACACACTATCACACTACAACCACACACAAACATTTACCACCACAGCACCACTCATTACCACTACTGCATTACTCAGCAGGCAAATGTCATACAATCAAAAAATGTGCGCTTTTAACAGCCACACACACTAATAGATAGCAATGGGCACTTTCACCAGGCGTACACACACATCAGTCATCAGTGCATGCATTCACCATGCATACACGCACACAAACAGGCATTAGTCCACGCTTTCAACAGTCACACACAACACCAGCCGGAAGTCCACGCTTTAGGCCAACTTTATTTACGTTGCACACACAATTACAGCAAAACAAGCATGCTTTGCTGCTGTACAGTACTGCACTACTATATCTAAATGACACTGGGGGTGTGCTAAATACCGCTCTAGTGGGCAAGAGTGATGATCTGATATTGCTCAATCGTACTGTGGGGGTGCCGAATGTTAATAATGTGCGATTGCTGCGTGCTGCTGTTATGGACTTCAGGGATACCGTGGAAAAGAACATTAATAAACACAAGGCAAGTGCGACCGAAAAACACGTACGGCAAAACGGAACTCAATCCATGGCAACAATTAAACTGAAATAGCAGCCATTGATAAAATCCAAAACACGCTCTACTGAAAGGAGACAGACAGAAGGTAAATGCGAGCAAAAAAAGACCTAAAACAATAATGACATTACCTTCACAATAAGCAAATTCATAAACAAAAGTATAAGAAATCACAAATACACTCTTTAAGAAGATGAAAATAAATTTGTCATTACCTGTCGATCGTAGCAGCTAATTCACTGAAATTTAGAAAAAAGAAAAACGAAAAGCACAAAGAGAACAGAAACAGTGCATACATAAAAATTTTAAGTACAACAATCAACAAACAAAAAAAAGGGCATAGCAGCAAAACAAGTCACATACGGGTACAAAAAAAAAAAGCAAAAGCCAAGTCTGAGAAAAAATAAAAAGCAGAGTGCGACCTCACTACCTCACCCTCACTCACCCTCAACACCTCACCCTCATTCATCCTCATATCCTCACCCACAACAACTCACCCTCACTAACTTCACCCTCAACACCTCAACCACAATTACACACCCTCACTCACCCTCACTCAACATCAAGGCCTCAACCTCAGTCAGACACACTCACCCTCAACATCTCACCCGCAATCACCCTCAACATCAATCACCCTCAACACATCACGCTCACTCGACCACAACACCTCACCCTCACTCACCCACAACACCTTACCCTCACCCTCACTCACCCTCAACACTTCACACTCACCTACACTCACTATCACCCTCAACTTCACTCACGCTCACTCTCACTGAACACCTCACCCACATTCACCCTCACCCACCCTCACCCACACTCACCTTCATGACCACAAAAAAACACCCTCACATGCTCCCACACTCACACACCCCCACCCTCACACACACCCGCCCTCACAAACAATAACACATCCTCACACACATTCTCAATAAGTCTCACACACTCACACTCGCACACCATCATTCACCTTCACCCTCACACCATCATCCCTTAACACTAACTCACCCTCAACATGACTCACCCTCAACACCTCACCCTCAAAAAATAATTCACCCCTCACCCTCACTCACACTCAACACCTTACCTTCACCCACCCTCAACACCTTACCCTCACTCATCCACAACACCTTACCCCACCCCTCACTCACACTCAACACATCACCCTCATCTACACTCAACATCACCCTCACTCACCCTCAACACCTCATCCTTAACACCTCACTCACCCTCACTCATCATCACTCACCCTCAACACTTCACACTCACTCACCCTTAACATCTCACCCTCAGTCACTCTCAACACATCCCCCACTCACCCTCAACACCTCACCCTCAATGACCCTCCCTCACTCACCCTCACAATAACTCATCCTCACTCACCCTCAACACCTCACCCTCACCCTCAATCACCTTCAACACCTCACCCTCACCTTCACTCAACATCACACTCACTCACCCTCAACGACTCACCCTCAGTTACCCACACTTACCATCAAAAACGCAACATCACTCTGCCTCTCCATCATTCACCCACTATCCATCATTCACCCACTATCCATCACTCACAAAGTCGCCATCATTCACCGACTCTTTATCATTCACCAACTCCCCATCATTCATCCACTCTCCATCATTCACCCACTCTCCATCATTCACCCACTCTCCATCATTCACCCACTCTCCATCATTCATCCAATCTGCTTCATTCACCCACTATGCATCATTCACCCAATCTCCATCATTCACACAATATGCATCATTCACCAACTCTGCAATTTTAGGAATGTTAGGCCTTTTTCATACACATCCAAAAATTTCACAACGGAAAACAAGGGGGGCGACGGAGTACTGCATCAGATACGTTAGACACAAAAATCATTCAAAAAAATTGACCTAAAACGATGCAAGGATGGTAATCAGGCTTCGGACCTAAAATAAAATCTAATTCGTACAATATTACAACAATATTACACAAAGGAAACAAATACAAATATGTGCCAGAAAGCGAGGACGAGGATGTACAAAGACAAAAGTGAAACAGCCTACTTTTTCGTGGGGCAATAAACAATCACTATTCATCCGGAGAATGGGACGGATTAAAGACAATAGTCAAGTCTTACACTACAAAACGGTACGCATACAACTATAGCAATTCTTCACACAGAATTGCATCTAATATTAAACTCTTTCTCAAAAATACAACTATTCTGAAACAGTCAACTTTTTCTGAGGGCAATAAACAAGAACGATTCATCCGGAAAATGGGACGGATTAAAAAAAATAGTCGACACTTACACAAAAAGCCATACGCATAGACAATAGAAGTTATTCACACTTAATTTTTTATAATATAATAAACATCTTACGGAAATACAACTATACTTTCACAAAAAGCAAACACAAAATACATTACATCACTGTACATGTAATTCATACATTGATACCAATACTAAAGTCAGCAAAGACACAAAATTTCATTTCATACATCAAGTACGTCAATAACATATTATCCGACTAGTTCAGCATCACACTAAAAGATAATGCAGACACAACTTACATCAATATATTACAACAAATTTAGCACTTCAAATTTCAAAAAAATTCTTTTGTACGTCGAATTACCAAAACAACAAAACAAAACATTACATTACAGTTTAACAAAACATATACATCACATATCGCAAAAAAAAGATATACTTTACGTTACATTACAAACAATTACAAATATTACGATCGAAATAAAAACATTTCTAAAGTCTTTAACTTTAACATACTATATATACTACATTACATTACATTAAAACACACTTAAGATTACATTCTTACCTGTCAAACGACGCAGCAACACCACAGGAACAAGAACACGCCTTCCGCCCACCAACATTCTCGAGTTCTGGGGAATTCCACCGTTAACGTATGCAAATCGGAACGCTACGTCAAAAACGTCGCGCTCCGATTGGCTAAAAAAAAACGTAAACAAAAAACACACACAACTCAAAAAAAAACTAGAGCGCTAAACATCGCCGACGTCGACGTGACGCAAAAGGTCGGCCATTTTGAAAAAAAAAAACAAAAAAAGGACTCCACAAACACGTTACAAACACAACACACTGTTATTACAAAACATACACACTTACATGAAATACAAATTTACACATAAGACCAAACGAATATAAAGGGAACATCTGACACCTTTTGTTAAAGAAAAAAAATAAAATATTTACTATTAAAATACACACACTCATAACATCACCCTCACACACCAATACTATCACACTCCTTCACACACGCTCAATAACGCTAACACAACATCTCTCTCATAGACCATCAAACAACTTCAACTTCACACACACTTACTCATCCTCACACTCACAAACTCACAACCCCTCACCCTCACACACCATCACCCTCACACCACCACTCAATACAAATGACTCAAAATCACCCTCACACACCCTCACCCTCACACACCGTCAAACACCTTCAGACACACTATGAATAACAACAACAAACACACCTTCAATCACCCTCACACACACACACACACCCTCATCCTCAAACAACTTACCCTCACACAAACACGCTCCCCTAAAAATCATCACAACACTCTCACACTCACGACACTTCACACACTCTCAGACGCAAACAACATCACTCATCCTCACACCCTAACACCCCCTAACAATCCCCCCCTCACCCTCACCCCCTCAACATCACCCCTCACACACTCACACTCACTCCCTCAACACCCCACCCACACCCACCCTCACTCACCCTCACTCACCCTCAACACCTCACTCACCCTCTACAACTCTCCCTCAACACCTCACCCACCCTCACCCTCACTCACCCTGACAATCACTCACCCTCAACTCCTCAATCACCCTCAACACCTGACTCACGCTCAACACCTGACTCACCATCACTCTCACTCATCCTCACTCACCCTCAACAATTCACCCTCACTGACACTCACTCACCCTCACTCATCCTCACTCTCACTCACCCTCAACGCCTCACCCTCAACTCCTCACTCACCCTCACTCACACTCATCCTCACTCACCCTCAACACCACACACTCACTCACTCACCCTCACTCACCCTCAACTCATTCACCCTCAACACCTCACCCTCAAATCCTCACTGTCAAAACATCACCCTCACTCACACTCAAATCCTCAACCTCACTCACCCTCAACACCTCACCCTCACTCACTCACCCTCACTCACCCTCAACTACTCACCCTCAACACCTCACCCTCAACACCTCACACAAAAAAAACACCCTCAACACCTCACCCTCAACACCTCACTCACCCTCACTCACCCTCACTCACACTCACTCTCACTCACTCTCACCCTCACTCACCATCACTCACCCTCACCCTCACACACCCTCACTCACACTCACTCACCCTCAACTCCTCACTCACCCTCACTCATCCTCACTCACCCTCAACGCCTCACCCTCACCCTCACCCACCCTCAACACCTCACCCCAACTCACATTCACCCTCACTCACCCTCACGCTCACTCACTCTCACTCACCCTCATCACCTCAATCACCCTCAACACCTCACTCACCCTCAACACCTCACTCACCCTCAACACCTCACTCACCCTCAACTCCACAGTCACCCTCACTCACCCTCACACGCACTCACCCTCAATTCATGAATGCTCACACTCACACACTCACACCCCCTCACGCTCACACCCCATCAGCCTCACACCCACACACTCACACTCACTCACTCACACTCAATGACAATAACTCACAGTCAGACTCACACACCCTCACGCTCACACACCCTCACCCTCACACCCCATCACCCTCACACCCCCTCACTCACACTTACTCACACTCAATGACAATACCTCACACTCACCCTCACTCACCCTCAACGCCTCCACCTCAACTCCTCACCCGCACTCACCCTCACTCACCCTCAACACCTCAATAACGCTCAACACCTCACCCTCAACACCTCACCATCACTCACCCTCAACACCTCACTCACCCTCAACTCCTCACTCACCCTAAACACCTCACTCACCCTCACACTCACTCATCCTTACTCACACTCAAAAACCTCACCCTCATCTACGCAACGCCACTCATCTACTAAAATACACTCAACTACGCAACGCCACTCAACTACCCAATGCCACTCAACTACGCAATGCCACTCAACTACGCAAAGCCACTCAACCACGCAATGACACTCAACTACGCAACGACACTCACACATGCAACGCCACTCACACATGCAACACCACTCACACATGCAACGCCACTAAACAACGCCACACCACTCAACTACGCAACGCCACTCAACTACGCACACATGCAACGCCACTGCCACATGCAACGCCACTCACACATGCAACGCCACTCACACTGCCAACAACACTCACACAGCCAACGCCACTCACAAAGGCAACACCACTCACACAGGCAACACAAATTACACAGCCAACGCCTCACACACAGGCAACACCTCTCACACAAGCAACGCCACTCACACACGCAACACCACTCACACAGGCAACGCCACTCACACAGGCAACGCCACTCACACACGCAACGCCACTCACACACGCAACGCCACTCACACACACAACGCCACTCACACACGAACAACACTCACGTTGCCAATAGATCACGCAGTACGACAGGTGGAACTATTACAATGACAAATAACAATGCCTTTCACTGTTGTTATCATTTGAAATACATAAAGGGCATTGTCATTTACACAACCAATAGCTCAAACTTTCCTACTGCGAGACCTATTGGCAACGCCAGTGCTTGTTTCTTTCTGTATTGCCGCCTGACTCTCGCTCCCCGCTTACCGCCTCCACCGCTGACCACGCCCCTTTTTCTTCTGTACCCTCCCCGCTCCCGCCTCCCAGCTGCTCCGCCCTCCCTCGCACTTGGCCATATATGGCGACTGTGCGACACAGGTGAGTGTGTCCTAGTTTAGGACACCCCTGCGCCGCACGGCCACCAGCTGCTGCGTGCGTTCCCCGCCTGCCTGCCTCGCTGCCCGGCTGCCTCCGTGTGACCACGCCCCCTTCCACCGAGCGGCGTGGCCTCGCTGTGATCGCCGATCCTGCTGCCGTTGTTCTCTGTGTCCCCCCTGCCTGAAGTGCTTTTTTGCCCTTTGGTATTGTTTTTGCACTGTGTAATTGTCTTTTTTCTTTCTGTATTGCCGCCTGACTCTCGCTCCCCGCTTCCCGCCTCCACCGCTGACCACGCCCCTTTTTCTTCTGTACCCTCCCCGCTCCCGCCTCCCAGCTGCTCCGCCGTCACTCGCACTTGGCCATATATGGCGACCGTGCGAACGCGCAGCGGTCACGCGCAGCGGGCGCGCCGATTGTGCGCCGAAGGCGCGCCAAAGGTAAGCCCGTTTGCGCCCGGACCGCGCCCAGTGCCAGGACCCCTGGCCCTCGAGGACCCCTGCCCACCCGCCTGACGTACACCGCCGCCACCCTCAACGCGCTCAACACCGGCCGAATCCCAGGATGCTACCGAGCAACCCCGAGACGCACCCACGGACCCTTCAGCTGCCACGCCTGCAAGTTCACCTGCATCCGGACCTGCCTCGCACCAGCACCCGCCAAGCCAAACACCAGCAGCAACCACCTCAAGTGCATCCTGCTCAACACCCGCTCCGTCCACAGACACGCCATCGAACTCTGGAACCTCCTCGACACCACAGCCCCTGACGTTGCCTTCCTCACGGAAACCTGGATGAACGACTCTTCAGCGCCCGACATCGCCATCACCATCCCAGAGGGCTACAAGATCACCCGGAGGGACCGCACCGCCAACCAGATGGGAGGAGGCATCGCCATCATCCACCGGGACACCATCCGCATCACGAACAACACCGACGACACCCTGACCACCGCCGAACACCTGCACTTCCAGATCCACACCGACACGAAAACTACCCTCAGAGGCACCCTGATCTACCGACCCCCGGGACCACGCACACAATTCAGCAAGGACATCGCCGACTTCGTCAGCCCGCATGCCCTCCCCTCCGCTGACTACATCCTACTGGGGGACCTCAACTTCCACCTGGAGAACATCAGCGACCGCAACACCATCAACCTGCTCGACAACCTCGCCAACCTCGGACTCAGGCAGCTGGTGTCCACCCCCACCACCTCGCCGGACACACACTCAACGCCGTCTTCTCATCCAGCAAAGACATCACCTTCAGCCACGCCACAGGACTCCACTGGACGGACCACAGCTGCGTCCACTTCACCTTCAGAAGAACGACGATCCACCACCACCACCAGCAACAGGTTGCCCGAAGAAGCTGGAACAAGATCACAGCCGACCAGCTCGCCACTTCCCTGAGCCAGCACCCTCCTGCCAGCTCAGCGAACCCCAGCCAGGCCGCCGACAACCTCACGAAGTGGATCAGCAACTGCGTGGACGAACTCGCCCCTCTGAGGACCCCGCCTAGCAGACCCAGCAGCAAGAAAGCCCCATGGTTCACCGATGAACTCAAGAGCTCCAAGAAGAACTGCCGAGCCCTCGAGAAAGTCTGGAGAAGGGAACCAACACCGGACAACATGACCACCCTCAAGCTTGCCACCCGGAAGCACCACCAACTGATCCGCGCCACCAAGAAAACTGTTCAAGGACCGGCTGGACAACAGCGCACACAACTGCAAGGAACTCTTCAACATCGTGAAAGAGCTCTCCAACCCCAACGCCGGAAACAAGGACATCACTCCATCGCAAGACCTCTGCAACTCCCTCGCCTCCTACTTCCACAACAAGATCGCGGACATACACAACAGCTTCAGCATTCAACCGACGCACGCCACGACCGCAGCAACGCCGCCCACCACCACCCTCCGCGCCTGGACTCCGATCAGCACCGAAGACACCGTCCGCATGATGAACTCCATCCACTCCGGATCTCCGACCGACCCCTGCCCCCACCACGTCTTCAACAAGGCCGACGCTGTCATCGCACCCCACCTGCGGGACATCATCAACACCTCCTTCGACACCGCCACCTTCCCGGAGAGCTGGAAACACGCCGAACTCAGCGCTCTACTCAAGAAACCAACAGCGGACCCCACCGAACTCAAGAATTACCGCCCCATCTCGCTCCTCCCGTATCTAGCCAAAGTCATCGAGAAGACTGTAAACAAACAGCTGGCCGCCTTCCTCAAGACGAATGGATCCCTCGACCCCTCACAGTCTGGCTTCCGAGCCAACCACAGCACCGAGACCGCCCTCATCGCTGCCACCGATGACATCCGAGCCCTGATGGACAACGGAGAAACAGCGGCCCTCATCCTCCTAGACCTCTCCGCGGCATTCGACACTGTCTGCCACCGCACCCTAGTGCAGCGCCTCAGCAACGTCGGAATCCAGGAGAAGGCACTGGAATGGATCATCTCCTTCCTCGACGGAAGAACACAGAGAGTCCGCCTACCACCGTACAAGTCAGAGGCCACCGAAGTCATCTGCGGCGTCCCTCAAGGATCCTCGCTGAGCCCCACCCTCTTCAACGTCTACATGAGCCCCCTCGCGGCCATCGCACGCCAACACAACCTCAACATCATCTCCTACGCCGACGATACCCAGCTGATCCTCTCCCTGACCAACGACCCTGCCGCCGCCAGAGCCAACCTTCACGAAGGGATGAAAGATGTAGCCGAGTGGATGACGACCAGCCGCCTGAAACTGAACTCAGACAAGACGGAGGTCCTCATCCTAGGCTCCTCGCCCTCCGCCTGGGATGACTCCTGGTGGCCCCCCGCCCTGGGCACCGCACCCAAACCGACGGACCACGCACGCAACCTGGGCTTCATCCTGGACTCCTCCCTCTCCATGACCAGACAAGTCAACGCCATCTCCTCGTCGTGCTTCAACATCCTGCGCATGCTACGGAAGATCTTCCGGTGGATCCCCACCGAGACCAGGAAGACTGTCACCCAGGCCCTCGTCACCAGCCGACTGGACTACGGCAATGCCCTCTATGCCGGAACCACCGCCAAGCTCCAGAAGAGACTCCAGCGGATCCAGAACGCCTCAGCCAGACTCATCCTCGACATCCCACGAAACAGCCATATCTCCGGACATCTGAGAGACCTGCATTGGCTCCCCGTCAACAAAAGAATCACCTTCCGTCTCCTCACCCACGCACACAAAGCCCTACACGATCATGGCCCGAGCTACCTCAACAACCGCATCAACTTCTACGCTCCCAAACGCCACCTCCGATCAGCCAGCCACGCCCTCGCCGCCGTCCCCCGCATCCGAAGAGCAACAACAGGAGGAAGGTCCTTCTCCTACCTGGCCGCCAAGACCTGGAACTCCCGACCGACCGACCTGCGCCTGACCCAAGACCACCTCTCCTTCAGGAAGAAGCTCAAGACCTGGCTGTTCGAGCAGTAACGGCACCCACCCCCCCAAGCGCCTTGAGACCCTACGGGTAAGTAGTGCGCTCTACTAATGTCTTTGATTGATTGATTGATTGAGTGTGCGTGGCCTTGGTCTCGCCGCTCTCCCACGTGTTTGCGGTGCACCTCTCCCTGGCAGCCGACAGCAGGAGCGCCCAGTGGAGTGCTGACGTGTGATGTTAGAGCGCCCTCTGCTGGCCAGATCTTGCACAGTGCGCTGTGGGCTGTCTCTGTGATTGAAGGGTGCCTCCACATGGAGGATCTGTTGGGATCCATTGAAATAGGAACGCACTGATCCCTAACAATCAGAACATTCCCGCTGTGTACGCCTGGTTATCTGACAGAACATGCTTCATCATCGGGGTCCCTCCTCACCCGGGCTGCCTTTCCCATCGCTCATCTTTGAAATCTCAGCTCCTCCCCTTGGGGAGTCGTAGCCCACTCCATGGACCTTGCAGCACGGGTTGAGGAGGCAACCCAATGAAGAAGCTTGTCATCCTTGGGTGAGTGAGGGTTCTTGTCCTAAAAGTATTTCTTTCCCGGCAGCTCCATGACATACACATACTCATGAGTATACAGGACACAACCTAGACACATGCCATCTGTCTGTCTTGTTCCATCGCATAAGCAGATGAACACAGTGTGAATTTACTGTGATTGAAGGGCCAGATGCATTCAGGCAGTGTTCTCGTTGCAGGCGAGCCTCTGCCTCATCTAAGCCCTCAAAAAAAAAATCTAAAAGAAAAGGGGAGGAGGAAAACACTAAATAAAACAGAAATAAAACACGGAGAAGCAGGCCTCCACCCCCTGCTCTGACTGCTGCTGAAATACAGACAGCCTCCTCAGACCCCCTTACGTCCTAGAGAGGCGCAGCAGGCCATTGGTCACAGCATCTGGACGCAAGAGGGGCCACCTACCGAAAAGACACTTTTTCTGGGTTTTCAAGTCATTGAGCCATGGGCAAGATAACGCCCGTTGAGCCGTTCATAATTGAAGGTGGCCCGTCGGCCCAAGCGCCCAGATGGAAGGATTGGGTCGAGAGTGCTGCTGATGTTCGAGGCCACCAAGGTAGAAAATGCGCAGAAAAGGGCCCTGATCCTACATGGAGGTGGCACGGATATTCACAGGATCTCCCAGACCATCACAGAGGCCACTGCCAAGACACACCTCACCCTCATCGCGGCTCTCGAGGCCTGTATCGAGCCGATGGCAAATGAAGACCGTGAAGGGTATGTATTTCGCAAGGCCGACAGCAGGCGGAAGAATCTACCGACACTTTCGACACAGGTTTAAAAGAGGCAGGCAGTACGTGTGGCATCGCTGATAAAAGAGATACAGGGCCACATAATTAAAGGGTGCGCGTCAGTGAAGCTCCGTGAACGCATTCTAGAAGAGTCTGGAAGACCTCTGGCAGACATCTTAATGAACGGCAGAACAAAGACCTCTCTAAGGCCCGCGCTGCTCACATGGAATCCCTTTTGAACAAACCAATGAAAGTAGAACCTGTCCACACGGTCACAACGACACCCAGCGCAAGCAGGCCCAGAAAGAGTGGTGCAACCCCCAGAACATGCAGCTAGTGTGGAGGAACATTCACCGTCCTGCAGATCGCCCAGCGAGAGGGAAGAAATGTGCTGGATGTGGGAAACTCAACCACTTCATGAAGGTGTGTCTTTCATGAAAAGGGCGCGCACCGCGCACTCCTGTGAATGCCGTCCCAGAGGTATAAGAGAGAAGCAGTGACATGGATGACGATGACAGTGAAGAACACACCATTCACTCCGTCTTCACCATCAGGGTAGCCTCCCAGGCCGCACGCCGGCTGCTTCAGTGAAAAATCCTTGAGAGACTCTCCTCTTTAACCCCTTCGCCACGGGGGTAATTCCCCCACTGTGCTGGGGGGCGCGCACAGCGCCCCGGTGCTGCGTGACAAGCTGAGCTCGTCACGAGCACCGGGGCGCTCGTCATGACCACACCCGTTTCCTCAGAACGCTCAGCACAGCGGGGGAATTATCCCAGCGTGTGAGCGCCACGGCCCTTATGATAGCTCGTCATGAGCGCAGCACAACCATGCCTCATGGCGAGCTGAGCTCGTCATAAGCATGCATGAGGTTAAGCGCAAGTGAAGTAGTAACCAAAATTGAGAACATCATGGCCACAGATGACCTGATAAAAGAATTAAGGTCAGACACCGGCCCACCATTCTCCATGTGCGTGATACCAAGGTCACTGCTCATCGCGGGACAGAAGAGGTCACACGGAACGTATCATCATTCAAGGGGTTTCAACCCAGTGCCAGGTCTTCCAAGGATGCGACACAATGATCTTCTGATGGACGAACACGACACACCGCCAGAGTCCGGAAGCCTGGCTCCCATTCCGGCGGACTCAGCTGATGGAGCTCCTGACCTGGGTTCCCCTGTGGGTAGGGGGCAGCAATGTGAGTTATGAAGCTAAGTCACCCGAACAACACGGCAGTCGCATCACCCGCTCCACGTATGAACTCAGGTGAAACCCAGCGCTATCCAGGACCCTGAAGGATCGCCTGGTGCAATTGTCAGTTGTCATCTCCAGGCAACAGAATCTCTGATCAACAGTATGGTCAGTGGGTGCAGTTTGTTCTTCGCTTCATCTTGTCCAGTAGGTGCATGTTTGAGACTGTAGTAAGATCAGTATGTCGCCCAAAATCTGGGAGACCAGTCGGCGTCCACTACCAGATAGCATCAGTGCTGCCTCTGCGTGTTGTTTCGAAGCCTCCTCAGTATTACTGTCTACACAGCGGGGAGTCGGCGCTCATCACTGGCCCCACAGCACCCACACAACAAGTGTGGTGCCGGCTGTTGGCCTCCGAGCTGCACACATCACACCTCCCACCATCCAGCATGTCCAGGTATGCGCCCTCCTCCCGGGAGCTGGTGTGCTGCCCCCTGCTCTGCCCTAGTGGTCACTCACTCTCCTGCATGCCTCCCTTGTGCCAATGTTCATACTTAGTCTGCGCTCTGGAGGTCTCCCATGGGTGTTGCGGTGGGTTTTCCCCGCAACACTCATTGATTTTGACACTGCCCCAGATTTACGGGAGCATGTCAATTTGTGGCAGTGTCAATAACTTACACCTCCAGAGCTGAGGCGTAACGAGGATAAATAACATAATTTCTTCTTGTTTTTCTCCTCTTTCTATGTGCACCTCCTTCTGCAGCACACATTGGCATTGGCTTACAAAGAGAACATAGAGTGGCATGGAGCCCGCCCATTGCTTACCATTGGTTGGCTTTCCGGTCACTCTCATTTGCCTGCTTCCTATTTGTATCTTGTGTCTGTCCCTCCCTTGGAGCATTGACTCTTTACAATATGCTTCTTTGGTATCATTGCTGCTTCCATTGCGTGCTTGGTAAGTACTGTATTTTTCTTTTGTGAAAATCACGTAAATGATGCGGGCAGCCCCATCTGAAGCGTTCCATGTTTTATTTTACTTTCACCACACTTAAAACCATTGGAGGATGGTGTGCAGTATGTCTAGAAACCATTGGCAAAGCCAATAAGACACAAAGGCGAGAACTCTTGGCTTTGCCAATGCTTGTTTCCTCTAGGTACATAAGCAAAACAGGCAGAAGCAGAGAGTAATTCTGCACATGGGTACTTTCCGTTCAGGGGAGGGGGTGGGTATTCTAGGGTTGGAGTTCTTGAGCTTCTGACTATTCACAAACATTCCTACAAACTTTTTAACTGCTGGAAGTGGGTAGAAATGTCTTCCAGGTAAAGGTAAACCTATTTCCAGGGTGAAGGGAAGGTTAAGGTGAGGCTACAGTATAAGGGAGAGAAAAAATAATTCAAATGTAATAGCTCGGATACACGGATATACGCCCAACTGCGCACTATGTGAAGTGTACAGGTGCCAATAAATGTGCTTTTGTTTGTTTGTTTGTATTTCTCTTGTTATAACTTGCTACCTAATTGTTCTATTGCAAAGCACTCCTGCGCTCTTAAGTCATGTTTGTGTTATATAAAACATAAATGAATCAGTAAATACATAAATGCACACCATACTGTGAAGTACAAAACAATTTCACAATACAAGGTGAAGTGCAAACCTGACGGCTGTCTGTTAGTATCCTTTCAGGCTGTCAGCAATTAGCATCGTGTTAGAACTGGCTATTTCTGGTAGGCTAAGGCTGACGCCAAAGCCAGGCAGAAACCACCATTCTAGTCAGGGCAAGGAAGTCACACGCCATACATACACAGAGAGCTCCAGCACTTTACACTGTACCACAGTGAAAAAGTGTGCAGAGGCCTAAAATCACCAACACCAGGTTCTAGAAACAGGCTAGGAAAAAGCAAAAAGTCTAGGGGTGAACCTGCCTAAAGGGCCGGGTCCAACACAACCCCCTTCCAGCCAAAACGCAGGGTAGACCAATCACTCCACTGATGGGCTTCCTTGCTTTGGGCGACAAAACACGGACACGGACCTGCACAGCAGGGACACCCTCCGGTTTTACGCCACTCTGAACCCACCTGGTTACCTCCAAACAATAACTCTCTGACACAACTAGGATACCACACTGGGACTCCCTAGTCATCCACAGCCAAGACCAGGCCATAGGCCATCCAAATATCACAGGTCCTAACCGATCCACAGAGCAGGGGGTAGTAACCCTTGGCACACAATAGGCATTCTCCACTCTCTCTCAGTGTAGCTACAACTACCACTGATCCAACAACCTAGGGACCATACCCTCAGGCTGACCAGAGGTCACGGGCAAGAATGCCCCACCCTACCTCTACTTCTGGGTTTCCGCACCCTCACAGAGAGGCACTCACCAGAACACAATTCTCCTACCAGATCAGGACCTCGCTCCATCACTGGTCTACCACCTGGAAACTATTTCGCTTCTGAGGTACAAAGCACACAGCACAGTTCCTCTTCAAGCAGGTGGGGGGACACAGCACACAGCAAAGTCCCCTTTCCTCTACCTTAGTGGAAACAACAAACTGCAGGTGAGCCCCAGAACACACAGCAAGGGCAGCCCCCTCAGTCTCTTCAGCTGATCCACTTTGGCAGAGATTCCTCTTGACCTAGAAGTTTCCTAATCTCTCAACCTAAGATCTAAACCCTCAGGTTGCACCGGAGTCAGAAGTAAGGACACCGTCCCTCTGCACCCCCTTCCAGTTCCATGACTACAGGCCCAGTATGTCTCAGGCTAGACAGAGCACACGCCAGCGGCGTATCAGCGACACACTCTCCTCCAGTACTCCCTATCACAGGGTAATTCTCAGTATGTCCCAGGCTAGACAGAGCACACGCCAGCGGCGTATCACCGACACACTCTCCTCCAGTACTCCCTATCACAGGGTAATCCTCAGTATGTCCCAGGCTAGACAGAGCACACGCCAGCCGTGTATCAGTGACACACTTTCCTTCAGTACTCCTTCCAGGTCAGGCCACAACCCCAACCTGGTTTTCCCCCCTCCTCGGGGAATGACCTCCAGAGGCCCCACAAAGGGTCAAGCACTCTAGACGGTCAAATGCTCAGCGAGCCAGGACTTCTGCACCCTCCACTTAGGAGCGGTACTGCCCAACACTAGGACCGCCGGAGTTCTGATTACAGACAATCCCCGTCCTCTAGACACAGGAAGATCCTCCTCAAATGACCTGTATGTACAGCCTAGGCCCCTGACCTGGCGCTCCCTTAGGGAACCCTCCGGGCCCTGAGATAGGGTTTCGGGCCAACGTGGGACACACCGTCCCACACTCACTACGCCTCCACTGAGACAGGGCGTGAGCCCCTACACCCCTACCATGCTACTGGGATCTAGCTGGGCTACACAGTAACCTCTTCTCCTCCACAGGATCATCAGGTACACAAGCCACTCCTTTTAAAATCACTTCCTAATGCCTCCGCAAGACATCTAGCACACCGCCAGACATCCACCTTCCTGTCCAGTTCCTCTGCAGGACCTCCTGCACACCACCAGAGGTACACCTCACGTGCAAGCTCCTAAAAAAGACTCACACCAACTCCTCCAGTTCAAGACACCACTCATCCACACACTCCCCCTCCAGACTGGTGAGACAGTTCCTCACTGCCTCTGACTCACAACCTGTACCCTTCTTACTGAGCACCAGGCACCATACTCTGGGAACTGGGAATGGGACTTCACACGCACTGGACACATTTAAGCTGCCACCACTGGATCCTACCATACGGGGGAATCCAGACACACACACACACTACACTCAGGCGATAACCACCCTCCTGAGCTAGTCATTTTTCCTCACACTCCCTCCTTTCCATCTACCCACACAGGAACAGGATTTGGGATTGGACACTGGACCCAGCAAGGGATTCCTAATCTATGGGAACCTCCCCCTCTACTGGCGTCCCGACCTGTCACTTTCTCTCATCTGCCACTAAACATAAAGCGCAGGAACACATTTGAAAATGACACTCTTGAGGAAAAAAATCAAAAACAATAATCCCAAACATGTGACTATCTGAAAAAAAAATTGCAGAGTTTTGTAATGTAGCCAGTTGTCGCTATGGCACTGCGCAAACACAAGTCCAAATCCCACCGCTGCCACCAATGTTAGAACTGGCTATTTCTGGTAGACTAAGGCTGACGCCAAAGCCAGGCAGAAACCACCATTCTAGTCAGGGCAAGGAAGTCACACGCCATACATACACAGAGAGCTCCAGCACTTTACACTGTACCACAGTGAAAAAGTGCGCAGAGGCCGAAAATCACCAACACCAGGTTCCAGAAACAGGCTAGGAAAAAGCAAAAAGTCTAGGGGTGAACCTGCCTAAAGGGCCGGGTCCAACACATCGGTTCAGGCTGTCTGTTATTTGCATCGCTTCAGGCGGTCTGTTATTAGCATCGCTTCAGGCTGTCTGTTATTAGCATTGCTTCAGGCTGTCTGGTATTAGCATCGCTTCAGGCTGTCTGTTATTAGCATCGCTTCAGGCTGTCTGTTATTAGCATCGTTTCAGGCTGTCTGTTATTAGTATCGCTTCAGGCTGTCTGTTATTAGTATCGCTTAAGGCTGTCTGTTATTAGCATCGGTTCAGGCTGTCTGTTATTAGCATCAGTTCAGGCTGTCTGTTATTACAATCCCTTCAGGCTGTCTGTTATTAGCGGATCTATGACAAAATACCGAAACCAAAAAAATCGACCTACTAAATAATCAAGTTCTAAATATCGATAACAAATAAATCGACCTCCTATATTTAACTAACAAACAACATAAATATCGAGTTAACACTATTGTTAAACACTAATATCGATCACAAAAAAATCGTCAGCACACATTTCGATATCAATTATATCGACAGTCTTAAATAAATATATCACATATCAAAAATATCGTTAACAAAATATAGACATCAATATTATCGACAATACATAAATATCGACAGCTATAAAATACAAATAAATCCGTCGTTTACACACTATAATTGTAAATAATTAAATATACACTCATAAAAAATTTAAATAAACATAAGAAACACAAATAAAATAAAACATTCACCATAAAAATAAATAACCATACTAAATAAACTAAAACATTTTAAATAAACACACTTAATTTAGAAAACAATTATAAAAATATAATACCTTTTCAAAAATAACATAGCTTAAATAAACCTTTCATAAAATGACAAAACACAGCAAATTGCGACGTTACAAATTCACATACAATTAATATAATTAACAAACTTTAAAAAATTCAAACTAACCAATAGAAACACCTTTAAATATAACTAACCCAAACAATCAACAACTAATTAAATACTCACTAAATAAAGAACCAAACTGAAAACTCTCACACCTTCAACGAAAGAAACAAGGAGAAACTCTACCACATCTGCTACAACTTTAAGGACTAATGTGAAAACGAGAAAACTACAAATATCAAAAAGTAAGTAAATAAAGCTTTATAAATAAACTAACAATTTACTTGTAACCTGCCTTTCATCATCAAAAAATAAATAAAAATTTATATTTCTATCTCTCTATATAGCCACAACAAACCCAACTGCAAACAACAGATGAACATTTTCTACCTACAAAAACAGGAAACTTAAAAAGTAAGTATACTATTCTAATGTCTTAAACACTAAATAAAAGACAAGTAAACAGCTAAAATGTTCCAACTTTAAAACAAATGCCATTGTAACTTTTAATATTTTCTAAAAATGTTAACACATTTTTTAAACACAAATAAAATAAATCTAGTCTTTAAAAAATGCTAACAGTTACTAAAAATAAAATTCAACTAATAAAATACAGATTACTTTCTTTCCACAGCCAACTGAAGAAATACAGCAGATAAATATTACAAGAACATCAAAATTGAAGTGCAAAAAACAACAATTGGTAAGTATATAATAAAAAACACATGTACTTCTAATAATGCTTAATGTTTAAACATTTCTAAAGTTAACTTACTGAAACAACTTTTCCATGTTTTTGAATACTTTTATTAAATGCTTATAAAATAAAAATAATATGCTAGTCATAAAACATAGAATCCTACAAAATGCTACCACCAAAAAAACATTTAAGCATGAACTAGAATGTAATTCATTTTATTTCCACAGATCAATAACATACAAAACAGCATAAACCAAAGAAAACCAAAACTACATTCAAAATCTACACAAATATAAGTGGTAAGTATATATTAAAAATGCATATATTATTACTAATACCTACAATATAAAAACATAAATAACAAATCCACAATGACTGAAGATGCAAAATTTATCACATCTCAAAAAGGCAAATTTCTGTTATGCTATATGGTGTATATTTATACTCAAGAGAAACAAAAAGACCTTAAAGTAAATTGGAAATGTACAAAGTATTACTCTAATAAATGTTAGGGTCGTGCAACAACTAGTGAAACAAGTGTGATAAATACAACTTAACACAATCATCCCCCTAATCTATCAGAAATAGAAATTAGATCTACTATGGAAAATATTAAAGAATTAAGTAGCACCTCAGAACTACCAACAAGTGTAATACTTAAAGAAGTGCTTCCTAAAGTATCTAGAGAAGCTAGAGGTCAACTACCAACTATATCTTCTATAAAAAGAACTATAACTAGAGCTAAAAAATCTACTAGACCAACAATACCAACAGCTAAAACTTTTGAAGAAATAATCATTCCCCCTGACCTTACCGTAACTCATAATGACGAACCTTTTATCTTTTATCTTTTTAACAACAATAAAGATAAAAGAATTATTATGTTTTCTACAATAAACAACATAAACAAATTAAAACAAAGCCAAACATGGCTGATGGATGGCACTTTTAGTATTTGTCCCAAGCCATTCTACCAATTATATACAATACATGACAATACCATAATACCTGCATTCCATTTATCTATTGTTTGTTACCAAACAAACACATTTCAACATACACAGAAATCTTGACCAAAATAAAAGAGGAAACAGCAGACTTCTTTCCCCTAAAAATATTAATTGACTTTGAACAAGCCATGATAAATACCATCCCTAAAATATTCCCTCACACATCCATAAAGGGATGTTACTTCCACTTCAATCAATGTCTATGGAGACATTTACAAAAATCAACAATAAGGTGTCGATTCCGATCGGGTAAAAAGCGCTCCGAATCTTCGAACGGAGCGTTTTTCCCCGTACGATTCGTACTCGTAAACAATCCCAACCCAAAGCGTCACTCCGTATGACTCGTAACAAACTCCGTACAAATCGCAAGTCCATACGATTTGCATTCGGCTGACGCTTCACGCTATGTCCGAACGTAAATAGACCGCGTCATCCGTACCAGGAAGTACGATCCGTGTGGAAGACACTCTGTACGGCTCTTTTGCTACGAGAGCTAAAAACTGCCGTAAAAGCAGTGTCCGGCCCGAACCGCACCCCGGTACGCGACAAACAAGACATGAACCCCTTCGTCCGTGTCATCCCAGTCCTGTATGCCCACCACCTCGTACATAGAAACCGACGACGGCGCAGACGGTGAGTACAATGAACCCCAACAACTGAAGTATACCTGTACGTGGCGCCACACGCGCACATCACCATTGCACGCCTGTAATGTCGGGGTACGTTGCGCCACACGCTACTGCATATCACCAGTGTAATAGTGAGACGTGCCGCACCTACGTCATCAACCTCGGGGTACGGTACGCTACCGCATATCACCAGTGTAATAGTGAGACGTGCCGCACCTACGTCATCAACCTCGGGGTACGGTACGCTACCGCATATCACCAGTGCAACAGTGAGACGTGCCGCACCTACGTCATCAACCTCGGGGTACGGTACGCTACCGCATATCACCAGTGTAATAGTGAGACGTGCTGCACCTACATCATAAACCTCGGGGTATGGTACGCTACAGCATATCACCAGTGTAATAGTGATATGTGCCGCACCTATGTCATCAACCTCGGGGTACGGTACGCTACCGCATATCACCAGTGTAATAGTGAGACGTGCCGCACCTACGCCATCAACCTCGGGCACGGTACGCTACCGCATATCACCAGTGTAATAGTGTAATAGTGAGACGTGCCGCACCTACGCCATCAACCTCGGGGTACAGTACGCTACCGCATATCACCAGTGTAATAGTGAGACATGCCACACCTACGCCATCAACCTCGGGGTACGGTACGCTACCGCATATCACCAGTGTACTAGTGAAACGTGCCGCACCTACGTCATCAACCTCGGGGTACGGTACGCTACTGCATATTACCAGTGGAATGGTGAGACGTGTGGGACATACGTCAGAAATGTATGTGTATGTTGCGTCACATCTAAGTGATGTGTGAAAAACACACCCAGCAGTGCCCAGCAGTGCCCAGCTGTAGAGGGTGTGTGTGGCTAAGACCCCCAGCAGTGCCCAGCAGTGCCCAGCAGCATAGGGTGTGTGTGGCTAAGACCCCCAGCAGTGCCCAGCATTAGAGGGTGTGTGTGGCTAAGACCCCCAGCAGTGCCCAGCTGTGCCCAGCATTAGATGTGTGTGTGGCTAAGACCCCCAGCAGTGCCCAGCAGTGCCCAGCAGTAGAGGGTGTGTGTGGCTAAGACCCCCAGCAGTGCCCAGCAGTGCCCAGCATTTGAGAGTGTGTGTGGCTAAGACCTCCAGCAGTGCCCAGCAGTGCCCAGCAGTGCCCAGCAGTAGAGGGTGTGTGTGGCTAAGACCCCCAGCAGTGCCCAGCATTAGTGTGTGTGTGTGACTAAGACCTCCAGCAGTGCCCAGCAGTAGAGTGTGTGTGTGGCTAAGACCCCCAGCAGTGCCCAGCAGTAGAGGGTGTGTGTTGCTAAGACCCCCAGCAGTGCCCAGCATTAGAGTGTGTGTGTGGCTAAGACCTCCAGCAGTGCCCAGCAGTAGAGTGTGTGTGTGGCTAAGACCCCCAGCAGTGCCCAGCATTAGAGGGTGTGTGTGGCTAAGACCCCCGGCAGTGCCCAGCAGTGCCCACCAGCATATGGTGTGTAAGGCTATGAGTCCCAGCAGTGCCCAGCATTAGAGGGTGTGTGTGGCTAAGACCCCCAGCAGTGCCCAGCAGCATACGGTGTGTGTGGCTATGAGTCCCAGCAATGCCCAGCAGTTAAAGCAGAAACATACCATGGTGAACCTCATTACCATCAGGAAATAGACACATGTTACAATACCCAAATCTGAACATCACACCAGCTCCCAGGCACACAGCAGTCAAAGCCATTATCAGAAAACCAAAAGTACAGAACCAAAAATCAAAAGCTTTATTCAGCCGCATCACAATATAAAACGTAAATATGAGTCCATGCTCACAGAAGGCCAATGGGCAGTCCAAATAACGTTGAAAAAAGGTTGTGGCATCCTGGATGTTGTCACACCCAATCTTGCCTGCACATAGAGTTCAATCGTCTGTGGAAACAGTGTGGGCATCATCTGGGGAATCCTCCGGCACGGCAGGGACAGGAGAGGTAAGGACAGGTGTAGTGGGTGCAGGTGGTGTGGATTCCTCCACACTGGCCGGTGCCTCGCAGAATGTGGCTAGATATACTCGGCTGCACACTTCAGCCAGTTCTGAAAAACTACCACCTGAACCCGAGGACACATTGGGGGTGGAGGTAGAGGGCTGTGAGTCTGTTGTCGTGGGTCTGTGGATGCGTGTGTGACGTCTGTCCCCTCTCCCTGTGGGTGTGCCTACATTCCCTTGAGATTGGGTGCGTGGAGATTTGCGCTTTGTCTATCGTGTGGGTGTGCTGGGTGTGTCTGTTGTGGTGTCTGACCTGTGGCGTCTGCGTGTACGTTGGGCAGGTATGGCAGAGGCTGAGGGGAATGGTCTGAAGGAGGGGGGCAGATGCTGCAGGGTGGACAGTTCTCATGGAGCATATAATCCTCGACCCTTAGGCATAGGATATGACTACAGAGGTATTTAAACCTTCTTTTCTTGCATTCCACACATGACATTAGCATGCTGCTGAATGATTGCAATTTTTATCATTTCTACACCTTAATGGTCCTGATGAATCGCGGATAAATTCCTTATGCGAGAAACATGTTGACCAATTCCCCATCCATCCTCATCTAGTACCACAATACCTAACTAGGTGGTACCAAGTGAGTTGGATTCACGTTTTTAACCGTAGCAGGAGACCCCCAGAATAAAGTAATACTTTTTGGTACTCCCTTCTACATTTTATCATTTTCCTGACTATTTGCTCCAATCTTCCACATACCCGCACTTCACCATAAGGCAGTTGGATCAAAAGATCTCCGATAAAGAGCCCCTCTTTGAGGTGAGCCCGTCGGGGATTGCACCTCCTCCCCGACGAGGAGCAAACGCCAATGATGAAGCATGACACCCATTCGGGTGTGTGAGGCAAATATATCCAACACAATGGATGCCCTAGGGTGCCACATGTACACCCCCCGTCACGCCAAACACACATAATTCTTCGTTCAGGAACGGTTCAGCTACCCACTTTGTTTTCATGGACAGTGCTGCCGTCAGTGATGACTCTATGGCAGCCACACTCTGACGTAGATCAGACATGGCAGATGACATGCCCTCCATGAACGACAACAACTGTGTCATGATTTGTGTATGTCCATGGAGGACAGTCAACATGGATGTCTGACCTACTAGAATCTGCCGGAGTAGGTCCACAGACTCAGCACTAAGGGCAGCAGGTGAGACAGGGGCAGGGGCTGTGGTGCCGGGAACAAAGGACACGGGGGCTAGCACGGACCCTAGGGACCCTAACAACTGGGAGGGTGGAGATGGTACTGGAGGAGGAGGGGACAGCCAAAGATGTAGAAGATGGCATAGCTGCATATTCCCCCTCCTCTGGAGAATCTGATTCCGAGCCATCCGCATGGTAGGAGGTGTCGTGCTCATGAGGTCCGGCCCTCTGACTCTCCTCACCCTCCGTGCCACTGCCTCCCTCTGACTCCTCAAAGCAGGTGGCACTGTCCCTGGGTCCCTCTGTCTGGTCCGCGCCTCTGTCTCCTCCAGATTGTGGTGATGATGCTGTTGGCAAGGAGAATAAGAAAAACATATCAGTCACCTGTACACATCAGACATATCAGCTACAAATCATTTGGGCACATTTCTAATCATGGCATGCATCATGAGTCACATGCCACTGAACTCTGCACAATGCTAAGCCTAGTCTTGGGCAATTGGAAGAGACACAACGCTCAATGTCTGGTAGGATACAAGTAACAGGCAAGGCAACAACTTGTATGAGAGACACAATGATGAGCCACTGCCTGACAACAGGACAGATGATGATGAATCACTGTTCATTTGCCCACCCTGCCACCCAAATCCAGACCTGGTCATGTTTGAATCACTTTGACCCAGTGCCACATGGGAAAAGTCCTGCCCCAACTGCCATGTGATGCCATCCTGGGACCTGAGCCAAGTGTTCCATCACCTCACACTGGCATCAGAGTTGTCTACACCCAAACTCGCATTGTGTGGCTGACCATCAATATTATTTACAAAGAACATGCAACACATTTTGAGAATATGCACACACGCACTGCCCAGTGTGAGTATGGACAAGCCAAAATTAGGTTACATGTACAGTGTGCACCTGTAGCTAACACATGACAATTAGAAAGTTTACCATGGACAAAGGCCACTGAGGCTGACTCGTGCAGAAAACACATGCTGAGACTCCTGATCAGTGCCAAAATATGAATAAGGGCAGACACAGTGCACATGTGGTGCTACATGTAAGGTACCAACAGGTGTCACAGACCTCCCTCCAACATGATGATGTGCAAAGGAATGTGCATAGTAAGACATTGCACCTTAGGAGTACATGTGAAAAACAATTAATAGCCAAAGCGATGGTCAAATGTGGAGCAGGGCAAGGCATGTAAACAAGCATCTGCTGAAAATGGGCCATTCTTATGCCAATGCATAACGTGCCTGTCTGACCACACCACTCCAACTGTGGGAGTGCTACCATGCCTCGGAGCACTGCAGGTAGCATGTGACACACATGACAACAAACAGACATGTACCTACCCCCTTCTTGCTGCTGTCCCTCTTGCAACTGCCTATGGAGGTCTGGAGACACCACTTCCAGGATCCGGAGCATGTGGGGGTGAGGTGGCGGGTGCCGCCATGCCGGCGTGGAGCTTCGAGCTTGAGCTGTACCCTGGCGATGCGGCGGGTCCAGCACCGGATGTCCTGCCACCTCTTCCTGATGTTACTGAGCCTCCTGCGAGGCCCCCCTCACTCCTGACAGCCCTGGCGATGTCCAGCCAGATGTCACCCTTCTCACAGGCAGATACCTGTCATGAATATAAAGTGAGACAACATCAGTAGACCTGGTCCATGTCCCAAAGACACACACTTGCACCAAATAGACGATGACAACAGGGCATTGGATGCTGACCACACTTGCATCATTGTCCATGTGTATGTGGCCTGTGAGCAAATAACAATGCACTACATGCCATTGAAAGTCTACAGATGCCATAAGGGGTGCAAACCACTCTTTGAGCATGGCACACACTGAGCAATATATGCTAAATCAGGGTGCACTGCAGCACGTGACATGCTGTCACACACCCCACTACACCAAATAACCCTCTTCAGACCACACATGCACACCCTGGCACAGCTCATCTGCTTGTCATTGTCAACAGTGTATACAACATCACTTAGCACATGTCACACCTGCAAAAGATGTGACACAGGCCTCAAGCTAACTGTCCAAGTCATGCACACGGTGCAGCATACTTGTCTCATCACATGGGTATAGCTGTGGCATACGTCATGCTCTTCAATGTACATCACTTCAAAGCATGCTTTTGTCCAACAAGCACACAGGTCATGCACAAATCCATCTACAGTGAGTAGATTCATCTGTCATTCATGGGGGAACACTGCAACAGCTCAGGAAAACATCCAAAAATGAACATGCAAGGTGTGGCACAGCAGAAAGTGTGATTCACATTGCAGTTAATGTCACAGTTAGCACAATGCTGAGGAGCAGTAAACACTATTACACCACATCATTAACTGCATGTGAGAGACCACACTGTACACACCGGCACTCACTCCAAACAACAAAGCACCTCTTAACAATACATACACAATGACTGTAGTCTCACGCACACAACAGGGGCACAGTCCAAGGTAGTGCAGTCATCACTCACCTGCTCCTCTGGTCTCCCATACAGCTTGCTGTAGTTAGGCAGGAGGGCATCCAGCAGGGCCTTGTTCTCCCCCTCACTGAATGCAGGTGCCCTCTCCATGCTCAGCTAATCAGGGTCCAGAGGATACAGAGACAGCAGCTGTGTTGTCCACTCCAATGTTGTGCAGGCAAGTGCCCTCTCACAGCCACATGCTGCCTTATATCTGTGCTGCAGAGGGTATGTGAGTCCAAGGAGTACTGTGTGATAGGCCAGAATAGTTTGCATCCTATGTTTCATCCAATCCCATGACACATAAGGCCATGACACACATTTGCATGGTTTGAAAACTGATCCTGAGCTCAACAACATCTTTTGCAACATTGTATAGTTTTGCCCAACTGCATTTTCCAGAACACCTGTAGAACACTCGAAAATCTCTGTTTCCTTGACAACCTGGCTGCATTCTGACCATTCCACTGTTCCCCTAGATGTTCCCTATGTATTTTCTGGAATCCCCACACAAGTACGGTGCGATTGCCGTCGCAAATGCAACTCATTCAATGGTGAAACGAGCCGTACACAGGCACGTTCACTTGGGGTACGCTATTCTCGCGTATGGCTACAATGCAATAGGGAAACGAGCCGTACACACGCACGTTCACTTGGGGTACTTTCTGCTCGCGTATGGCTACAATGCAATAGGGAAACGAGACGTACACAAGCACGTACAATTGGGGTACGCTCTGCTCGCGTATGGCTACAATGCAATAGGGAAACGAGCCGTACACACGCACGTACAATTGGGGTACGCTCTGCTCGCGTATGGCTACAATGCAATAGGGAAACGAGACGTACACACGCACGTACAATTGGGCTACGCTCTGCTCATGTATGGCTACAATGCAATAGGGAAACAAGCCATACACACGCACGTTCACTTGGGGTACGCTCTGCTCGCGTATGGCTACAATGCAATAGGGAAACAAGCCGTACGCACGCACATACAATTGGGGTACAGTGCGTTTGACATGCTCAAGTGAATGCATGTGTAGGCTGCGTTCATAAACTCATTCATGGCACCATTGGGAGAGTGACACCAGGAAATCACATGGCAGGGATGTAGGTGTAGGCTCATGTTGAGGATGTGGATGTATACATTTGCATGGCATCCTTCCATCAGCAGGCCCTAGGTGTGGCAGACAGCGAAATAGCACAGGACATGTTATCTTGTGGCACAGTTGATGTGTGAAGAGCTGTTGAGACATGTCATTAATCATGGTGCACTTGTGTTTGACATATATTCAACACTTCTCACCTGAGTTAAGTCATGAACATTTTGTGATGCACATCAACACTGGTATGGCACACTGGTATGGCACACCATTCAGTACAGGCAACTGTCACATGATGACAGCAACATGCCCACTGTCACAGATGTCAAATGTATGCCCAGCATGACCCTGTGTGACCACGTCATGTGTGTGCCATGTGTGAGATTGTGCATGCTGTTTGTATACTGTCAAGTTTATCTGCTGTAGGAGCAGCTATGATGGGTCTTTGACCTGATGACAGGGTTTCACATGTATGCACACCATGCCACTTGTGCATAAGAACCGCTCATATGTGTGATGGTATCATTGACCATTTTTCCCCAAACATACATTTCTGCAGTCTGATGATGTCCATGAAGTAGTTTTAGAAAATGTACACCTCAATCACAATATGTCTGATATGTGCAAATGAAGGCACATGTGATGTGGTGTGTGCATTGCTGTCAGCTGTCTGGATGTGCAGACAACCTTCTCATGCAGTTCACGTGACGTGTGTCACAGACGTGATACATTGTCCTGCTCACTCAGACCAGCCCAGCAGATCGTTTGTATGCATGTCATATCCATTCCACAGACAACAGGTCTATCGGTTATCATGGAGGAGTGCCAGCCAGCTGGCACATGTGTCCTCAATGTGTAGCCCACGCCACACTCAAAATGTATTATATTTGTTGAAGCAGTGTTGCTTGTGCCATGTACATTGTGATTGTCTTTGTCTGACAGTTGTACACATTTTCTCCAAAATATGTTGTGCAGGGCACCCCCTCTGCCAAGGCCATTGCCAGACTTGGATGCCATGAGGGAACGTGATTGCATACGGCGTTACCGCTTCACACAACAGTTGATTCAGGACCTGACGGACAGGCTGGAACCACATCTCCAACCACGACACAGGTATCCAACTGCGCTGACACCCAAGGTAAAGGTGATGGCAGCCCTACATTTCTTTGCCATAGGTACGTTCGAATTTACCATAGGTGATGTTGGGGGGATGTCCCAAACCATGTTCAGCCGGGTTTTACGTGATGTTTTGGCCGCTATGTTGCTGCACATAGATGAATTCATAACATTCCCTACTCCTGAACAGTTGACAGATGTCAAGGGGGAATTCTATGCCCTGGGACGCATGCCACATGTAATTGGTGCGATTGATGGAACACATGTTCTCTGGTGCCACCACAGGCTCAGGAGCAAGCGTACCGCAACAGGAAACATTACCACTCAATAAATGCCCTGGTGGCGTGTCTTACCAACATGCTGATCTCCCATGTTTGTGCACGTTTTCTAGGATCGTGCCATGATGCATTCAACATGAGGCGTAGCGGGGTACCACAGATGATGCTGCAGCTGCACAACCATCGGGCATGTCTTGTCGGTGGGTAAACTCTGTTACTCATGTGTGTGTGTATGGCATTATTTCCTTAACTGCATCATATTACACACTCATTTCCATGATGTCAATTTGCAGGAGACGCAGGATATCCAAACATGCCATGGCTCATGACTCCGCTACGCAACCCCAGGACAGCTGCAGACCAGCGGTACAACAATGCTCATGGGCAGACCAGGCGGGTGATAGAACGAGCATTTGGACTCCTGAAGAGCCGGTTCAGGTGCCTCGACAAGACAGGCGGAGCCCTCCAACACACCCCACTCAAGGTGTGCAACATCTTCATGGTGTGCTGCATGCTACACAACATGGCAGTGGAGAAGGCCGTGCCACTCATCTTAGATCCTGATGACCTGGAACATCCGCCCGTTGAGGATGAAGGCCTTGGCCAGGATGCCAGTGACGAGGAGATTGAAGATGATATCCGGAGTCACCTCATCCGCAAATTATTTTCATAATGGTGAGTCCTAGGTGCATTTTGTTGAAGCATGTACCATAGAGTTGCATGGGTAGCATGCTGTGTGTCCAGCTGACTGTATGCTCTGTCACTTTGATCTTTGTTGTGCAGTGTCACACAGGTGCAGATGTAATGCCACTCACATACATGCTATGTGTGAACTTGGAATGTACAAGTGTAGTACAACCTCAGTCTATTCAACATGACCATGTCTGAATGACATTTTTCTGAACTTGACCCCTTGTGTGCCTCTCATTCCCAGGTCGCCCTGCCTGTTGTCCATTGGTGTCATCTTGGTCAGCCTGCTATTGCTCATGATGATAGCAACGTCAGCCGAATCAACAGAGCGTGCATGGACATGTGGAAATGTCAGTTTGGGGAAGGACTCATATAAGGCTGTTTTGTGTTGGTATGGTTTCAATTGTGTGGTACATGTTCATGCGCATGTTGTTGGACCATGCATGCATGCAACAACATCCTGTTTCCGATTCCATGTAGCCCCACTCCCATGACAGGATAGTCACGCCATCTGACCGTCATCTGTCTTTGGTTTTGACTCTGGTGAATGCATCAATGTGTGTAAACATTGACACTGAAACATTGCATATACCATGGTTTGGCTTTGTGTGGGAGGTCACAACCACGGCCTCTGTGGGGGATTGCAGCCTCACTGTGTGCAGCAGGATGTGTCTGGATCATCCTTTCAACCTTGTGGGCCAGTGCAGTTTGGTTTCCCAAAAACCATGTCGTGTAGGTGTGGCCCAGTGTATGTTCCACATGTTAAGACAACTGTCCTGTGATTCTGTTTGCACGGATGCCTTGCGCCTTGTGGCAGTATGTCATGTCACTGTCATGTCGTTACCTCAGCGCAGGTTGAGAATACTCCTACGCCAGCCTTCACAGTGAGTTGAAGTTCTGTTTCCATTCACATGATGCCAGGTATATTGCGCTGATGACTTCACAATGGTGTGCTGAAGCACATGTAAATTATTCCGTGGCACCAGTGGAGTGAGGTTATTCACATGATTCTCTTGTCCCGTGCAGCATTTCATGGTGACGGTAGGGTTCTTTATGTGGCTTGGCTCCTCATTGCTTGCTGTTGACTTAATTTCCACCTGCTTGTCATGTTTAGCATAGTGATGCTCAGTTGCTAGAGCAAAAGACTGGCTACAGAGGGGCTTCATTGCATTTAGGTCATTAGCTTCCTCATCATATGTGATGCTTACAGCTGTTGTGGGTGATGTCAAGTTTGCTTCATGGCCCTTACGGATACACAGGGCCAAATACAGATATTACAGTTTGCGTAAGTAGCACTGCCATACATTTTGATTTCTTGGTTTGGGACACATCGTCATACACTGTGAATTAGTTTTTGTCCACATGGATCTCTTTGCATAGTAGCAGAATTGTGAGCGTTACACAAGGATCAAATAGGTAACAGACTGTCCTAGGTTTTATGTGTCCGTGTTCAAGCATCTGATCTCATGTCATTGCATTATCTGTTATCTCAAATTGGGTACAGTGGTTACACTTCACAGGTGTGACTGGTACAGTGTATCTCATGAGGTATTTGTTGAATCGGTGACATAGGAATGTAATCCTAATGCTTGTTTGCCTCTGTTTCTCCCTCCCTGCAGTTCCCATCCTCTCTTTCCCTCACCTGATCACCCTTTTGTGTCTGTCATTTGTACTCGGACCAAGGGGCTATTTGGAGGTGGAACCCTTTGAGCATCGCACCACTCTGATGATAAAAGGTACAGCCAGTCCCTGGCAGTCGTGTGGAGGATCTTTCTGCTGCATTACAGGTGACATCCTTGCATGACTGTTTTTGTCTTCAGGGCAATGCCACTGACCATGTACATTGGATAATGCTGCATGGCCTCCCAAGGTAATTCATCATGTTGTGTATGACGTGTGATTCCTACAGAACATTGTGCCTCCTTGATGTCAATGCACATGTCCTTCTAATGAGCATGTATTCCATATGGCCTAATGTAAGTTCATGGTTGATAGGTGTTTACGTGTACAGTGACAACATGCATGGTGTTGGTAAAGGCAAAAGTACTATATTGTGTGTAAGGTAGATGACTGTGTAGCTGCTGTTTAGCTTGGAACACACTACGTGCAGACTACACCTGCTGACGCTGTGTGTCCTGTGCCCCACTTGTCCCTAAGGGGCCTGATCATGTGACTGTGATCTTTGGTGATTACTCTGCCATTTTGCTTGCAGTGACCCTGAGTCAACCAGACACTCCTGTATTCACATACACATGTCACTTTGTGGCTTGCCAATGCCCTTGTGGTATGTGCTTGTTTTGCATGTTGTCTCACCCCTTCTGCCGTCATGTGTTCACTCATTCCTGCTGCTGCATCCATAGCCACAATGCAGAGCAGAGTGGCCAGATCCTGGACCACACACGCCTACAGGATACTCCTCCTTCCATCCATTTGTAGAGCATGCTCCAGCCACCCTACAGACAGAGAACACTAGACAATCATTCACCTGGTATCACGATACCTCAAACTCACCCATTACAGCTTCCCTGCCTGTGTGTGCAACACATACTGGCAAGACTATGCTTCCCCACATGACAGAGTGACTACGTACCACCAGGTCATGTGCCTCGTACAGCACACACACACCTTCCAGCAGCACAATATTGTACTGTGTTACCTTGTCAACACCACAGCAGCACACCTCGCCTTCCTTACAGTAACGTGGCAGTACGTAACCTCGGCACACCACTTCGACATAGCTGTCACAGACAGTCAAAAAGTCACCGGGAACACACACCAAAATCACGTCTCTTGGGTGTGGTGTGATGTGGCCGTTATGGTGAAGAGAATTATCAGACGTGGCAAGGTGTTCTGGATGCGTTTCACCCGTCACAGGAGTTATGTTGTTATGGCTGCATAGGGGGCGGTCACGTAATCAGGTGAGCTTGTAGAGAGTCCTACAGCCCATTGCCCACAGTCTGTCCTGCCACCCTTGGCCTGTGTGCCTTTCATCACATCCACAGTCCAGCAGCATGCTGATGATAGCTCTCATACCTCAGGACACAGATGTAGGTACTCCCTACGTGGACAACTACCTTTTTGAACCCTGATCCATACACCTCCTAGTGACTCTCCTGTGCCTGTCTGTAAGTGCAGTATTGTGATCCAAACCCCCCTCCAGCATTTAGTAACCATCACAGGTGTGTATTTCCATCCAGGTATCTAGTTCTTTGAATATTGTTACCTATGTATGTCCTCACCCGGACTCAGATCCAAGTGTGTGGATGGCTGCAGTTTGTTACATACTCTGGCATTTCATACATTTACACACACATATGTTTTAGACTCTGGTTACAAGATTACTACACCAATGCGTATGATGTTTCTTATATTTATTTGGTGATCTTGTGCAGGAAACGTGAGTAGGTGCTTTACAGAAAGGGGGGAATCCAAAGTTCACTGCTGGAGATGAGATGCCTTACAGTTTGAGTCAAAGGAGTGGAGCCCACAGTGCTTGGCATCATTTGGCAGACTGTGACCAGCAAGTCCATGTGGGAGGGTGTAATAGGTGACGCTGTTGCACCCAAGGGCAATATGCCAGGTCAGGTGTCCTGGGAGTTGTGCATGCCCCACTGGCTCTCAACGTCTTAGCCGTGGACAACCCTTCTTCCTTTGGGGACCCTCACGTGCAGGCCTGGAAGATGCATGGGACGCTCCGTCAGACAATTCCTCCTCCTCCTCCTCCCTCCCTATGGCTGGTGTTGAACTTTGCCTTGACGTTTGTGGCCTGGTGACACAGGGAGGGTGCTGCATGTTGCCAGCAATCTGACAGAGTGATTGGCTCATATCCCAATGCACCGTCAAGAGCTCAGCCAGTGTTGCCTCCACCCGTCCATGATGTCGTACTTGCCTGGCATGTTGCTCAGCCTGCTGTTGTTTCAGTTCATTGAGGGCCTCCACTACCTGGCTTACCTCCCTGGTGTCCCGCCGGTATGCATCCAGGACGGTACTGAGTTCAGTCATACCGGGATCTGCAGCTGACTGGCCAGAATCCCGCCTCCGCCTTGTGCCACTCCCACCACTCTAACCCACACGAGCACGGCCTGTGCTTGTTGGCACATCGGATCGACGGGACCCCTGAGTGTTGGCAGGGTGGATGTTGTCTGCCACCTCCAGGGTGCCCACCAAAGGGTGTCCCTCATTTTCAGACTGGCTCTCTGGTGGATCATGGGCAGGGCTCTGACCTGTCTGCTGGGATGTGGTGGGAATGGGTCTGGTGGTTGGCACAGATGTATCTGATCCACTTGCTGCAGGGGTTTGGGATCCAGAGGTGCCAGGTTCGTTGGGGTCATCCACGGTGTGTTGAGTTGTAAAATCTGACGAAACTGATGTACATAGACAGCACTCATTTCCCTTCCTTTCCCACTCCTCTCCCTGTGGGCACCACGGATACTGTAAATTATTGACCGTATCACCCTGCCAGTAAGAACCCGTACCCCTATGCATATGTGCAGCCATTCTAGGCACCATGGCCTTTTTACCCATTGGAATCCCCAGCTTCCCTCCTGCGCGTATCTTGCACCCCCTCTCTCATGTGTAGACCATGAAACCCTTTCCCTTTGCGCGATCCTGATGTGAAAAGGTAACCCTCCTGCTTGACCCAGGCCTTCCCCATTTCCCTCTCGAAGAAGCATCCTTCGCCTCAGCTGACATAGCCCCCCCCCCCAGTTGTATCTGACTGCCCCTGTTCTCACATGTACAGGTCATAAGATCTCTCTCTCTCTCTCTCTGCGCGACTCTGGCCCTGCACGCACCCTGACCCCCTCCTTCTCCTCATATGAGCAAGTCATAAACCCTCTTCTTCCGCAAAGCCCTGTCCTTGAGAGTCACGGCCGCGCCTGACCAGCACCTCCTTCCCTTCCCTGAATGCCCCTCTATTGACAAGCCCTCCCTCCACGCTCGATTGTCCACGCAGGCATGAATACCACTCCTTTGATGACCCCTTCCCCCGAGTTCGGCTGACCACACATGTCCGAGGCCATCGCCTAAGCCAGGAGATACCATTTACTGCCCTTATTGTATGCCTAGCCACCCCACCCCCTGGGCCATGATCAGGCGCACACATCCTACGAAACACTCAGCTGCAAGATTACCCCCCCCCCCTCTTATCAGCAGGTCAAGGGTCCCCATTGTGAACGTATGTGGAGTAGGATCATCACGAGGATTATAGGGATGTTTTCCTTTTGCGACATACTGACCTGATTGTATCATCAAATGTTCTGCAATGTATAAAAGCAATAGTCTCAAGCTCACTTGTTAGAGCACCTCCCGAAAGACACTGTGTTTCGTGTCCGAAATGACTGGCTCTCCTCATGAGAAATAAACTCTGTTCTTGATTCCTGCTTCCAGCGCCCGTCTCTTTATTTGGTAACTATTCAGAATGGGAACTAAGAGGCGGTTTGCGCCAGCAGCCTGGGCATCGATAGAATTATGGGCTCACTTTCCACAATTGGCGTCCCAACGCGGGGTCCATCAGTGACATAGGGTTCGGTAAGAGAGATCCAGACGAAGAAGTGAACGTCTAAAATGATCGGAGTATACCTGCCTTGAGAGGGCCCTAGCCCGGCTGCCGATCGACAGAACTTCACCAATTCTGAACGGACCTCTCTTGAGTGACCTATTGTCCTGACTGGAATCCCACAGGAATGCTACATGGAGTAAGAGAACGATCGGGCGCTGGAGGAGGGAGTCGAAGAACTGTCCGTATGGTCTGGTCCGGGTAAGATTAAGTAGGGTGTTTTTACGCCTGATTGGTAGGGTGGTTCTATCCACCTGATTGATTGATTGATTGTATTGAAATCGGTATTTGTATACTGATATTGTATTGGTTGGTATTGGTTCATTTAGCTTTGAAGGCTACTTGACATATTGGTTCTCTTTTGAGAACGAGACATTCTCTGTTTGCAAACAGCGGCGAATAGGAACGTCGTCCCTCTTTGCAGATAGAGAAGGGTAGGTAATGCAGACTTTTGTCCCCGTTGTAATCCGTCATGCCTACTTTTCTCCCCACTGAATTGTTTGAAGTCGATTAATAATCGATTGTTGCTCTTTGAGATCTTCCCTGTCCACAAACAGAGACGAATAGGAATATTCTGTTCCCTTTATGGATAGCGAAGGGCAGGTAATGCAGACATTTGTCCCCGTTGTAATCCGTCATGCCTGTTTTTCTCCCCATTGATTGGTTGGTTGCCTGGACATTGTTGTCTCAGGAATTGTTTCGTTTGAGGTATTTTCTATTTGCAAACAACGTGAAATAGAAACACTCTGTCTAGTCTTTGCAAGTAGAAAAGGGTAGGTTATGCCCCTTTGTGAATTCGTCAGTCCTACCCACTCCCCACTGGTTGGTAATTGTGGGGTAGCTCGCATGGTCCGCCCAGGAGACTACCCTTATGGAGGACATATGCTCTCTACTCATGGGCCATTTAGTAGAAAATAGACCGACTGGTCCGTCCAGGAGGCTACCCTAGTAAGTGGAAGTACATCGCTCGGTCTGTCCAGGATGATACCCTAATGAAGGAATATATGTTCCCCTTTTGATCGATAATCTCGTTCCACCCCGGACCATTTATTGGAGGGGACTCGTCTGGTCCGTCCAGATGTACCCCCCTAGTGAAGAGGACACATAAAAATATGAAGTGATCACCGTTCCCTACTAACAGAAAGCTTTAGCTCGGAACACGCTAAGGAAGAGAAAGAAAAATAAAAAGAAATCAGGCTAAGTCAGTAACCCCCTGATGAGCTTTTGACTTCACCAAAAATAAGAAACATTAGAAATAGTTCGTAATAAGAAATGTAAAATGGCGAAAAGATTTGATAGCAGAACATAGCCACGTGGTAGCTAGGCTTCACTGCCAGTTCCTGCTCCCAACATGTCTGCCTCATTGCCCGCCCCGCCCAAATAACGGTCACATGAAATAGAAACAACTCAATAGGTACCTACCCCCATTCCGGAAGCTCCCGAAGTGCAACAGGTCCGCGGTTACGCCCATCCGGAAGGCGAGGCCTGGAGGCACGAGGGAGTCACCTGGCCACGGTCAGGAGGAGATGATGTTGGGCAGGCGGTCCAAAGGATGACAAGGACCTCTCCATCTTCTCTCTTCTGCCGCCCTGCAGGCCGCGGGGAGAGAGGGGGCTGTCTTGCCTCGGCCACCGACCACCCCTCTCTCTCACCCGATCCGGCTTTTTGTCGAAGGCCGAAGCCAAGGCGAGGACGGCGGCGAATCAAGTAGTCCCGCCACATTTCAAATTCGCCGCATGCCATCGCCTGCTTGCCAAAAGCCGAAGCCAAGGCAAGAACGGCGGCAAATCAAGTAGTCCCGCCAGATGCCAAATTCATCGCATGCCGTCGCCTGCATAGGTACAAGCAGTCCCGCCACGTGTCGAAAAGGAAGGAAGGGGGGGGATGTCTTGCCTCAGCCGCCGACCACCCCCCCCCCCCCCCATCATCAATGGCTGGCACGGCCAATGTCGAAAACGATGGAGCCGAAGAACGGCGCGGGGTCGCTGGAAGGGGGAGGTGGCGCGAACGACCCTCCCCCACCTCCCTCCAGGTGGAGGCTTCCAGCGACACCCCAACACTCTTTGCTTAAAGAGGGTCAACATCAAAAAGAGGTCTTCTGCCCAGGACGGGCACTCGCTCCATATCGCCTCTCCTCGACCTTGAAGATTCTATAAGAGCCGGGGGGCCCCCGACCCTCTGCATGGGTGCCCCCGCCCCCTTCGCTGGGAACCACGACATCGGTGCAACTCCTGCCGGCACCAGACTCGGATCGGAAATGGCTAAAATGCCGCCACGGCACAGGCTTGTTCAGTTCCGGAGGAACACCAGAATGACCCGGTAGGAAAATTGTTGCCGCCCTTCCCATTCTTTGACTCGTGGTCCATATTGTTAGACTGTTAACCTCATTGCACGAGACTTTCTGAACTGCCAATGGAAAGTTCTGGGCCAACCATGCGAGACTAGAGATACTCTGACTATGCTGGAACTTGCCTGACCCCACCCAAAATGGCGCCGACACAAAATGAGACGTTTTTAATGAACTTTGTTGTACCCTGATTGCGCAAGCTTTTTACCCCGAGATATATATAACGTTTGGATAATGAAAGTAGATATGAAGGATATTGAGTATGTGCTTGGACGATGAATTGACTTAAGGGTGGGTACCGATTATGAGTTGGAAAATGAATTTGTGTAATTTAAGGTAATGAATGAACATTGGATAAGGTATTTATGAATTTATTGAAGATGAATTACTGACATACATCATGCTTGCTCTGTAGGGGAGTTTTCATATGATTTTATTGCACTGCCGCACTTTATGCAATGAACTGCCACCAGCTTTTGTTCTCCTTATGTACAGTTCCAATCTGCTCCGTGGCTAGTCCACTGGGTTGTAGGCCTGTATTTATGTGTCAACACTTTTTATTAAAAGTATTTTGAAAACGAAAGCATAGTTGTAGCGGTTGCAATTAATGAGTCTTGAATGTATTACTACTGTGAACAACGAGAAAGTATGATGAAGGTTAAAGGTTAAAAAAAAAAAAAAGGGGATCCGATATTCAGCAGCCACACTATGTGTCACAGGCAGCCGGAAAAGTGCTTTAGAAGACCTAAAACGACACCACAGAAATGCCACTTGATCGCCACCCTTGTACCCGATCGAAAGGGGTTACGACCAAGTAACTCATGTAGATACACAGATCATCAATGACTATCTGTCTGACCTTCCTGGTCCATTAGGGCTTAAACGCCGTAATGGTAGGGAAATGCACTACGTGGAAATAGGTCGAGTATGTGGTAGGTAAAAACATTTCCGGATTACTGCATGCTGATGAGGTTTGAATATTGCCTCCCCCACCCCTTCTTTCTCCTCCCTTCTGCAGGTCACGTCGGGACACTGGCTGGTGTATAGATGGACGACGACCGAACCGCCGATGAGAAGGGGAAGAAAGGAATATGAGCATGGTCCTTATGACAAATAAAAGTTTTTTAAAGACGTAGACTTAAACACGACTGTTCCTCCTTAGAACATAGCAACTGGGAGGATGGACTGACATAGAAACTGGACAGGTACTGAATGACGGGAAAAAGAAAAAAAAAATTGACTAGAAACGACGCGTTGAATAATATAACTGGACGTTTTTTACTAAGTAGGGAGAGGACAAAGAAAAATATACGGGTAAGGGTTGCCACGGTACCGCCCGCCTAGGAAGTTAGAAATGTTGCCGATGTTCAAAATGCACTGCCCCCTTTCTCACACTCTTACAGATATAGCCAAGCTGTCCGACTGTTTTTCCGATCAATATTTGCCGTTGCCCCAGCCTGGAGAACTTCCCACCACTGGAGGGAACAGAAAAATGGTTTAAGATCCAACCATGGGTAACTAGCGCAACAAGGTTAATTTCTGATCGACCGACCGAGGTGTGAGTATTGGTAATTGGGAACGCTCGCAGGCATGACAAGCGAGAAGGGAAAGGGGGGAAGGGCAGAAAGAGCTAAGCACGTAGATAAATAGGATAGTAACGATATGTAGAAAATATAAAAACAGATCTTGTAGACTAACAATTGTTTCCTGTCTTGTCGTGAATGTCTTGTACATGCGTAATATATGTGCCGTCTTCCCTGTCTGAGTTTGTGTGTGTGTGTGTAACGTACAAATTTATGTCTCCCCTCTGTCTGTATCTGTGGGTCGCCTGACCTTTGCCGTTCTGTGTTGTGAGCGCACTAAATGACCTATTTTTCGTACACGTCTCTCTCTCTCTTCACTCCTTTTTATCTCTCTTTCTCTCTCTCTCTCTCTCTCTCTCTCCCTCTCCTTACATGTCATACGTGTACCGAATGGCTCGTTTAGATTGCGGACGACTCTCACTCTCTATGAGAGTCTCCCTATTTTTCCCCCTCTTTTGGTAAAATTGTGCCCCACCGGCACCAGTCTGATTTGATACATATTTGAACGCGAAGGTGTTCAGCGAAATTGTCCGAAACTAAAATGATTGTATCTCGCCATGTTACTGCCTCTCCTTTCTGCAAAATGAATGAACTTGAATTGGCTGAGAAGGAAAGGACAGGTAAGACGACTAAAGTCCCCCAAATCAGGCCATTTATAGGGGAACTGTATGTCAATGGCATCCTATGTCTGTTCTTCAGAGACGAACGCCAACGTCTAGATTGACACCCAATACCCAGATTGCCTCACCCCTTTGCACCCAAGCGCAAGCGCCCGAAGCATCCCCGCCCCATTTCTGATAGAACCACTTCTGCTGTCCCGGGTATAAACGCAATGACCATGGGTAGCTGTTGACCCTTGAGGAAATCTTGTTTTGCCCGACTCTCGACGATAGCACCCCCGCCCTGTCTGAAAATATGATTGTTCCTGAAGGGAAATGCTCTGTAATATTGAATATGATGTAACGCACAGTTGATGGAAATGTCATTTATCCTCGTGTGAGTTATAAATAGAACAATGAATAAACCTGCCATAGATTCAGTAGGAATGCTGACACATGCACTGCTTGGTAATAGACCTCTGACTGTGACCGATGAGCATAAAATCTCAAATGCGAAGAATTGAGGGAGGAATTCATATGCGTAGATGTCTTCTTCTGCCATTTCTCTAAAACGTTGTCTTGTACCTATTCAAAGATTCACGATCACCGGAGGAGATGGGTCAGATGTGACGTTCAGCCTGACTGCAGACCTTGGGACACGTATGACATCGACCAGAGGTGGAGCTGCAGAGCAACAAGGCACGGGACGAGACCGCAATTTCAACGTGGAAAATGAAAAAAATGACGGGCCGCCTCGAAGCCCTCCGACTGCTAACCCACGTGTGCCTGGAGTCTCCGTCTGCCTTCTTAGGGCCCGATTGATGGGCCTGCCTGCTTGTTATCCTTTGCTCCCTTGGTCCCTTTTTGTGTGTCCCAGGAACTCTGACCCAACTCCGATCACTCTTTCTCCTATCGACTATTTGAACTACATCCACCCACCTTCCCACGTGACTTTCTGCCAAAGGAAAGAGCTGCAACTATATGGGAAGCGGGTGTTGCCACAGAACTATAGGTGTCGAGCATAAGGCGCCGCCAAACGGACTGTTTAGGGAACAGGACTGTGGTCTAACAGCAGAGGACTGACCGCACCCTGCAACGCGTAAGGATCGAACCGAGCTGGACCTATAGCTCCACCGCCGGTGCTCAACAGTGCCAACGAAAGTACCCGGATTAGAGCCTACCAGTGATGGCTCGCTGATAAAAGACACTGTGACGAAGAGATCTTGTGTATTGAACTGAATTCCGCTCTCAACTATCTGGTCAAAACTGTTCATTGGTCACATTTTTTAAGTCAGAAAGATTTATGCTATGTGGTGCGTTTAATTGCCCGGAATACAACGAAAAAGTAATTTCCTATGTACTGTGTTCTTCCCATCACCTTGACTGTCTATGATTGTACGCCACATGTTAGTATCGACAAAGTGCTAATTCGTCAACGATGCTTGTCTACTTGTAATGCCATCAGCTGCAAAAATGATTGCTGCTATGTAAAAGGGGCGACTGTAAAATCTGACGAAACTGATGTACATAGACAGCACTCATTTCCCTTCCTTTCCCACTCCTCTCCCTGTGGGCACCACGGATACTGTAAATTATTGACTGTATCACCCTGCCAGTAAGAACCCGTACCCCTATGCATATGTGCAGCCATTCTAGGCACCATGGCCTTTTTACCCATTGGAATCCCCAGCTTCCCTCCTGCGCGTATCTTGCACCCCCTCTCTCATGTGTAGACCATGAAACCCTTTCCCTTTGCGCGATCCTGATGTGAAAAGGTAACCCTCCTGCTTGACCCAGGCCTTCCCCATTTCCCTCTCGAAGAAGCATCCTTCGCCTCAGCTGACATAGCCCCCCCCCCCAGTTGTATCTGACTGCCCCTGTTCTCACATGTACAGGTCATAAGATCTCTCTCTCTCTCTCTCTCTGCGCGACTCTGGCCCTGCACGCACCCTGACCCCCTCCTTCTCCTCATATGAGCAAGTCATAAACCCTCTTCTTCCGCAAAGCCCTGTCCTTGAGAGTCACGGCCGCGCCTGACCAGCACCTCCTTCCCTTCCCTGAATGCCCCTCTATTGACAAGCCCTCCCTCCACGCTCGATTGTCCACGCAGGCATGAATACCACTCCTTTGATGACCCCTTCCCCCGAGTTCGGCTGACCACACATGTCCGAGGCCATCGCCTAAGCCAGGAGATACCATTTACTGCCCTTATTGTATGCCTAGCCACCCCACCCCCTGGGCCATGATCAGGCGCACACATCCTACGAAACACTCAGCTGCAAGATTACCCCCCCCCCCCTCTTATCAGCAGGTCAAGGGTCCCCATTGTGAACGTATGTGGAGTAGGATCATCACGAGGATTATAGGGATGTTTTCCTTTTGCGACATACTGACCTGATTGTATCATCAAATGTTCTGCAATGTATAAAAGCAAGAGTCTCAAGCTCACTTGTTAGAGCACCTCCCGAAAGACACTGTGTTTCGTGTCCGAAATGACTGGCTCTCCTCATGAGAAATAAACTCTGTTCTTGATTCCTGCTCCCAGCGCCCGTCTCTTTATTTGGTAACTATTCAGAATGGGAACTAAGAGGCGGTTTGCGCCAGCAGCCTGGGCATCGATAGAATTATGGGATCACTTTCCACAGAGTGGTGTCACTGTCGTTGGGGTCAGGGTCCTGCTGAGCCTGGGACTGGGATCCTTCTCCCCCCTGGTTGGGGGTGGTTTCTACACGTTGGCCTGTGGGTGTGAGAGACAGACACTGTTAATGCACTATCATGAAACATCTTTATTTGTTATCCATTGTCAGCATCACAGTTCCACCAGCTTTACATTGTTGTCATTGTTCACTTGTGTATGTGTATGTGTATGTAGTGGAAGCAAATTAACATGTACTCAGGGGTATTTTCCATGTTCCATTCTCTTGACAATGACTGACAGAGCCATTGCTGTGTCTTGTGTTGCCTGCACAACACATATACAGCAGTGCTCTGTTTGACGCAATATTCAGGATACAGTGTCAATCCTTCTGCCTGCGTCAAGCATGCACAGGGTTTAGATGCAGCATGTTCATGTAAGAGACAGAGCGGGATTTTTAAGATTCAATTCAGCTACTTTTGATAGGTGTTGCTGTTCCATGATGGCCAACCGATGCCAACCCCCCTGGACCTGTACACCCACTTCTAGCTCATGACTTTAGAACGTGGCACTTCTCCAAGATGCCTCACCTTGTCAATACCCATGTCCCTGGTGCTACTTAAGTGCATCCCCAACGTTCATAAGATGGGTCAAGTGCATTGTGTGAGAGGCACAATGGACCTGAGAATCTGCACTGTGCATGTTAAAGTTGGATGCGTAATCACATGAGTGATTGTTTTGTTGTGCTACATGACAAGTGTGACAGTGTTGCACTCCATTGCCTGTCCCCAGGGGATAAGTGTATGTAAGGGGTGTGTGTGACAGGCCATGTTAATAGTTTGAGTGTGATTTGCAAGCGTCCATCCTTCGTGGTTTGGCTGTGCCCCCATGTAGCATGCTGCCATGACCGTGGTTGTGGGTTCCTGCACAGGATGTCTCACCTTGTCCTGGTGTTTGTGTTTGCAATGATCAAAGGAGGGCCTTGTGCTGCCTACACCAGGGCCCATTGTCTACTATCTTGTCTGTAATTTCACACTCCCTGTGCATTGTGCATGGTGCTTGGGTGTGTACCTGGGACAAATGGGGTGTGAGCAGCCTCCTACCCTATACCTTCCACCCTTTCAGCCTCCCTCTTGCAACTACCCCCATACTGTTGGGCACTGCTGGGACTCATGGCCACCCACACCCATACTGTTGGGCACTGCTGGGACTCATGGCCACCCACACCCATACTGTTGGGCACTGCTGGGACTCATGGCCACCCACACCCATACTGTTGGGCACTGCTGGGACTCATGGCCACCCACCCCCATACTGTTGGGCACTGTTGGGAGTCCCCCATATTACATGAGTTGTTTGTATACTCACCAGGCTCAACGGCTCCTTGTATTCCGTGAACTCCCACCGGTGGTAGCAGGGTCATGACTTTCTCCTCCCAGGGCTGGTATTGTGGAGGTCTGCGGGGACCACCACCTCCAGTGTGACCATCCTCCGCAGATCATACCACCTGGCCTGGCATTCCTGCCTGGTGCGCTTTATGGGTGCAACAGCATTGACCCTGTCTACGATCCTCTCCCACAGGCGTGTTCTTTCTGCTATGCTGGTCTGTCTGACCAATGCGCCAAACAGCTGTGGCTCGACTCTGATGACTTCATCTGTAAGGGTCTCCATCTCTGAGTTAGTGAACTTTGGATACTTTTGTGTGGTCATGGTGTGGGGTGTATGTGATTGAGGGGGTGATGGTGTGTATGGATGAGGGTGTGTGGGTCTGATTGTGAAAGGGGTGGTGTGGGTGTAGATGTGATAGAGTGTATGTGTGAAGGTTAATGGGTGCAGTTGTTGGTGTGCTGGCAGGGTCTTCTTTTTGCAAATAGGTATGTTGCAAAGGATGTTGGGTTGTATGTGTGGTCCCTTTTATTGGTCCATTTGTGGCTTATTTTGAATTAGTGGTGTGTGTGTGTGTTATATGGGGTGGGTGTTACTTTGGCCCTCTGTTTGCCTCTTTGTATGTAGCCAGGTCATTGTTTACCAATGGTGTGTACACAGGAGACATGTTTTGTGGTGTTGTGCGACTCGTTTGCAACCTCCTTGTGCTGGTTTAGGGGTTTGCGTTATGTGTGAGTGTCGTACTTGTAGGTGCCAGTGACTTATACGTGCCGTTGGGGGATGGGGGGAGTTCGCGGTTGCTTGATCGGGGTGTGTGCGTGTCGTACTTGTAGGTGCGGGTGACTTATACGGGCCTTTGGGGGGTGGGGTAGTTCGCAGTCGCTAGATCGGGGTGTGTGTGTGTCGTACTTGTACGTGCGGCGGACTTATACGTGCCGTTGGGGGGTGGGGGGGTTCGCGGTCGCTTGATCAGGGTGTGTGCGTGTCGTACTTGTAGGTGCGGGTGACTTATACGGGCCGTTGGGGGATGGGGGGTTCGCGTAGGCTTGATCGGGGTGTGTGCGTGTCGTACTTGTAGGTGCGGGTGACTTATATGTGCCGTTTGGGGGTGGGGGGTTCGCGCTCGCTTGATCGGGGTGTGTGCGTGTCCTACTTGTAGGTGCGGGTGACTTATATGTGCCGTTGGGGGGTGGGGGATTCGCGGTCGCTTGATTGGGATGTGCATGTCCTACTTGTACATGCGGCTGACTTATACGTGCCGTTGGGGGGTGGAGGGGTTCGCGGTCGCTTGATCGGGGTGTGTGCGTGTCGTACTTGTAGGTGCGGGTGACTTATATGTGCCGTTGGGGGGTGGGGGATTCGCGGTCGCTTGATCGGGGTGTGCGTGTCCTACTTGTACGTGCGGGTGACTTATACGGGCCGTTGGGGGGTGGAGGGGTTCGCGTACGCTTGATCGAGGGATGAACGGTTCGCATGTGTTGATGCGGCTTGCTGAGAGGCGATATTTTCCATACGATTCATTCTTCATGCGCGACTACTTTGGGCCGTACAAATCGCGTACTGGGTTCCCGAACTGGATCATACTTGTATGGTTGTACGGCATGTTTACAATTCGTACGGTTTGATTTCCGACGCCAATTTGTACGGGTCTTCGACTGTGGTTCGTACGGTTCGCTGATAATCGTACGGGAATAGGCGGAAATGGATCATACTACACAGGTCGGACAGAATTTTTCCATTCGTATGGATTCGGCTACGAATATGAATCGTACGGCTGATTTTTTTCCAGGATCGGAATCGACCCCTAAGTGTTGAATATGCAACCAACATGACATTCGCATACCAAATAAAACACCTAATAGCCCTAGCATACGTGCCAGTCACAGATGTAGCTGAGCACTACAACATGCTAATAGAAAGTCCATTCTACACCAAAAATGAACAAAAACTAGCTCCCCTTTTAGACTATTTCGAGGACACCTGGGTGGGGAGACTACACAGATCAGGCCATAGACGACAGCCAAAGTTCCAAATACCTTGGTGGAATGTATATCTATCAACCCTAAACCAAGAAGCAAAAACAAACAACGCAGTTGAGGGTTGGCATAATGCCTTCCTATCTTCAACAGGCCGAACTACTCCTACCCTACACAAACTCCTAATAGCAATCCAAAAAGAACAAAGCTTTCAAGAACTAAGAATGGAGCAATCTGTCTTACAATTAAAACCCAAACTATCACGACAAACTGCTCAAATGTACCAATATTTACAACAAGTCCAACTTTATCCAACAACTAAAGGACTAGGTCCCCGATGTAGGTCGGTCGGTAACGGCCGAAAATCGGTATTTTCGGCCGTTACCAATCGGTCAATAGGCGAATGGTATGTAGGGGGCATTATTTTACTGAATCGGTAAAATTACCGAATCGGAGCCACCCATATGTAGCTGGGACTCTTCAGAGTCACAGGAGCCTTAACGAATCGGTATTTTACCATCAAATCCAATTTGATGGTAAAATACCGAATCCGGTGTGCATGCACATGTGTGCATGCACACCTATGCCATGTGACAGGCAGACCTGCCCTTAGGGCAGGTATGCCTGCCACATGGCACCCGTGCCTTTTTTGGGGGTGCCAGAGGGTGTCAAAGTGACACCCCCTGCACCCTTGTGTGAATCGGTATTTACCGATTCGGTAAATACCGAATCGGTAATGCCCATTCATTCCTATGGCCACCCATATGTAGCTGGGACTCTTCAGAGTCACAGGAGCCTTAACGAATCGGTATTTTACCATCAAATCCAATTTGATGGTAAAATACCGAATCCGGTGTGCATGCACATGTGTGCATGCACACCTATGCCATGTGACAGGCAGACCTGCCCTTAGGGCAGGTATGCCTGCCACATGGCACCCGTGCCTTTTTTGGGGGTGCCAGAGGGTGTCAAAGTGACACCCCCTGCACCCTTGTGTGAATCGGTATTTACCGATTCAGTATTTACCGAATCGGTAAATACCGAATTCATCCGATTCGGTATTCCAGCACATCTGGAATACCTACATGTCGGACCCATAGATTTACCGATTTTAAATTACCGAATCGGTAAAATTCGGTAATTTAAAATCGGTAAATCTTTCCTACCTACATCTAGCCCTAGAATACTTAAGAATGATTGCCAAAACCCTAATCTAATATGTAAATCTAAATAAACTAAAAACAAACAAAACTATCTCTAAAATATAAACAAACTCTTTTCATTACAAAAATACATAATTATTTTGTCTAAAATATATATAATTTTTATTAAATATATAGACAAAATAATTATATAACACAACACCAACAATGAAAAATAACACTTTTTTCCAACCACAATGAAATATATTTAAAATAACTTACCTTTACCAGAGATGTAAATCGACAATCCAACTTCTCCAAAATAATCCAGATAGTTATAAATCCATCAAAAACAAAAATAAACCCCAACAAAATGGAAAAATACAACTGTGCCAAATCCATCGAATATCCATAAAAAATCGATAATCTACAATCCATGAAAATCCCGAAAACGTAAAAAAAGAAGAAAAAACGCTCCATGAACCCGATTAATAAAGGAAGTGTTAAAAAAACATTAGTTGAAACCACCACAATACACTTCCTTTTTAAAAAAACGCAAAACTTCCGAAAACGAAAACGCTTTCTCCAAAAACCTAAAATACAAAAACAAACATTCCCACCCACATAAAACGTAAAATTTTACATTTTAAAACACATAACATGCATCATATACACAAGAGCTAACTAAATACAGACAAACACAATAATACTAAGTACGCGGAAATCCCAAAAATGCCACTAAAATTTAACACCTAAATAAACGACTACAAACATCACAACTTCAAAAACATAACTCCACAAACCCTAAATATGAAACTACTACCTTCCAAACACACTTAAAATAGTTAAAAAAAAAGAAAATATCTCTTACCTTCTCAAGCGTGAAGCAGCTTCCAACCGCGAGCTTGAATCTTCCCAAATGACCCAAAAAGACAAAGAGCGGTTACAAAATAAAACACCCAAATAATATTATCAATGCAATAATAGTTAAATAAATGACTAAATAATTTATTTCACCCAAAAAAATGTTAGAAAAATTATAGAAACATTGTTCCAATTTTCAAAAATTGTATATAATGTATTACAAAATGTTTTATTATTTTCATATATTGTAAAATTATAAAATTAAATATTATCACATTATATACTGTTATCATGAAAAAATATGTATGTTAAAAAAATGTAAAAATTACATATACTTTTTTAAAATAATAATTTACCTAACATTTGAAAATTATTAATATTAACAGAAAATTATTAATATTAATCACATTTGAAAATGTAATTCATACAAAAATGCAGAAATGTTAATATATAAAATTGACAATATATGATTTAATCCATTTACTTTACATTTATATTGACTTCTACATCATAATTGTTTGGGAAAAATATTATGCAAAATGTATTAAAAATATATATTTTGTAATAAAAAAATAAAAATGCATCCAACTATATGTACAAAATGTATTCAAATGTATAATGTATTTACGTTGACTATACTGTTTCTATATCCCTATAATGTACTAGTCTCAAAAACGATACAAATGAAAATTAATTTGTATTAAATTAAAAAATACAAATACTTATATATTTGTTAAAAATGCATACTATTATTTATAATAAATGTTTGCTTTAATTTATGTACTCTTTCATTAATCTAACTAAAAAAATTGTAAAAAATGTGTAATTTATTTTAATACCAAAAAATAACTAACACTAGCATTGAACAAAAATGTGTATTTTTTAAAATTTTTAAATATATGTACTCCAGGCTACATGTAATTGGGATAGGTGGTGGACACTGAACCTAATTATTTTACTATTCCCACTCCAGTCTACATTTAATTGGGGTAAGTGCTGGATTGTAAACCTAATTAATTTACTATTCCCACTCCAGTCTACATTTAACAGGAGTAAGTGCTGGATTGTAAACCTAATTAATTTACTATTCCCACTCCAGTCTACATTTAATTGAGGTAGGTGGTGGATACTGAACCTAATTAATTTACTATTCCCACTCCAATCTACATTTAGGGCCCGATTCCGATCCTGGAAAAAGCGCTCCGAATCGTCGTACGGAGCGTTTTTTTCCATACGAATCGTACCCGTAACCGTCCCTGTACGAACGACGTAGTACGATCCACACCCAATGCAGCTATCCGTACGAATCGTACCAGGGACCGTACGAATAGAATTTCAGTACGAATCGCCCTCGGAACCCGCTGAACGTGACGTTTGTAAGGTTCGCGGCTGATTTTTACGACCCGGCAAGTACGATCCGTGTTGGGTACGCTCCGTATGACTCTTTTTCTACGGGAGCTGGAAACTGCCGTAAAAGCTGAGTTCGCCCCAAAATAGGTACGGAACGGCCCCCTCTGGGTACGGCGTGTACCCCGCATGATCACAGGTGTACGGCGCCGTACCCCGCGATCTCGGGGTGTACGCACCGTACCCCATGTTCGCTGGGTGTACAGTGCGTACCCCTGCGATCATGGGGGTAGGCGTCGTGCGGGGTGTATGTGATTGTGCGCTTTTCCGTATGAATCGCCCTTTCCTGACGTGGACCGTACGAATCGTGTCCTTATTCCCGAGTCCGGATCGTACTCGTCGGGTCGTACGCCGTGTGAACGAATCATACGGTTCACGGTTTCAGCCTTGCAATACGTACGGATCGCGACGATTCGGATGGATTCACAGTTCGGACGGTAGTTTCCCATTCGTACGGATTCGGCTACGAATACGAATCATGCGGCAGATTTTTTTTCCGGATCGGAATCGAGCCCTTAATAGTGGTAAGTGCTGGATTGTAAACCTAATGAATTTACTATTCCCACTCCAGTCTACATTTAATTGAGGTAGGTGGTGGACACTGAACCTAATTAATTTACTATTCTCACTCCAGTCTACATTTAATTGGTGTAAGTGCTGGATTGTAAACCTAATTAATTTACTATTCCCACTCCAATCTACAATTAATAGGGGTAAGTGCTGGATTGTAAACCTAATTAATTTACTATTCCCACTCCAATCTACATTTAATTGAGGTAGGTGGGGACACTGAACCTAATTAATTTCCTATTACCACTCCAATCTACATTTAATAGGGGTAAGTGCTGGATTGTAAACCTAATTAATGTACTATTCCCACTCCAGTCTACATTTAATTGAGGTAGGTGCTGGACACTGATCCTAATTAATTTACTATTCCCACTCCAGTCTAAATTGAATAGGGGTAAGTGCTGGATTGTAAACCTAATTAATTTACTATTCCCACTCCAATCTACATTTAACAGGGGTAAGTGCTGGATTGTAAACCTAATGAATTTACTGTTCCTACTCCAATCTACATTTAATTGAGGTGGGTGGTGGACACTGAACCTAATTAATTTACTATTCCCACTCCAATCTACATTTAATAGGGGTAAGTGCTGGATTGTAAACCTAATTAATTTACTATTCCCACTCCAATCTACATTTAATAGGGGTAGGTGCTGGATTGTAAACCTAATTAATTTACTATTCCCACTCCAGTCTACATTTAATTGAGGTAGGTGCTGGACACTGAACCTAATTAATTTACTATTCCTACTCCAATATACATAAACCTGATATTCACACTCAAATATAATATATAATAATAAATTCTTAAATTATAAAAATCTAATTTGCTATTCCAATAAAAAAACATTATTTACATTACTTTTTTCTTAAAAAACAAACACTTACCCACTATAAACTCAACAACCCACTATGAAAAAATTCTAATATTTATGTAAATATATTTCAGAATTTCATATTTCTTTTAAATTACACTTAAAAACTAACTTGCTATTTTTAAAACAATCCCCACCTTCATACCCTATAAACCAACATCCCACTCCTAAAAATTATAAATAATTTATAATTCCTAAATTTTACATTCATATTTCAATTACATTTATAAAACAAATATATATTTTGAAATACTCCCCACCCTTATCCCCTATAAACCCAACATCACGCTCCTAAATTTTACAATTATTTTCTAAATTCTAATTTTTAAATTCCTAATTCTAATAATGTTTAATTTAAATATTTATATATTTTTAAAACACTCCCCACCCTTACCCCTATAAACCCAACATCCCGCTCCTAAATGTTTAAAATAATTTCTAAATTCTAAATATTAATTCCCTATTTCAATTATTTATTTTTTTATTATATATTTTTAAAACACTCACCACCATTATCCCCTATAAACCCAACATCCTGCTCCTACAATTTTTAAATTACTTTCTAAATTCAAAATTTTAATTTCCTATTTCAAATTTTTTTTTTAAGTTATATATTTGTAAAACACTCCCCACCCTTATCCCCTATAAACCCAACATCCCACTCCTAAAATTTTTAAAATAATTTCTAAATTCTAGATTTTAATTTCGTATTTCAAATAAAAAATTTTTTAATTATATCTTTTTCAAACACTCCCCACCCTTATCCCTTATAAACCCAACATCCGGCTCCTATATTTTAAAAAATATTTTCTAAATTCAAACTTTTAATTTACTATTTCAAATAAGTTTTTTTTAAATAATATACATTTTTAAAACACTACCCCACCCTTATCCCCTATAAACCCAACATCCCGCTCCTAAATTTTATTAGATAATTTCTATATTCTAAATTTTAATTTACTATTTCAAATAATTTTTTTAAAATAATATATATATTTTTAAAACATTCCCCACCCTTATCCCTTATAAACCCAACATCCCGCTCCTAAAATTTTAAAAATAATTTCTAAATTCTACATTTTAATTTCCTATTTCAAATATTTTAAAAAAAATAACATATATTTGTAAAACCCAACACCCTGCTCCTAAAACATTTATGAAATTTAAAATTACTTAAATATTTCTTTTTAAAAAATTACATAAAAAATAAATTATTACAATTAACAAAATATATTACAACGATATTTTTACTTTTCGATATTGTGTATATCAACATTACCTACATCGATATTACATACACTAATCAAAAAACGATATTTCATACATCGATATTAATTAAATCAATATTTCTTACCTGCGATATTTCAGGATTGATATTAATGAATGTCGACATCATTGACTCGATATTTTGACTGTGCACCGTTATTAGCATCGGTTCAGGCTGTCTGTTATTAGCATTGCTTCAGTTTGTCTGTTATTAGCATCACTTCAGGCTGTCTGTTATTAGCATCACTTCAGGCTGTCTGTTATTAGTATCGCTTCAGGCTGTCTGTTATTGGCATCGCTTCAGGCTGTCTGTTATTAGCATCACTTCAGGCTGTCTGTTATTAGCATCACTTCAGGCTGTCTGTTATTAGTATCGCTTCAGGCTGTCTGTTATTAGCATCACTTCAGGCTGTCTGTTATTAGTATCGCTTCAGGCTGTCTGTTATTGGCATCGCTTCAGGCTGTCTGTTATTAGCACCGGTTCAGGCTGTCTGTTATTAGCATCGCTTCAGGCTGTCTGTTATTAGCATGGCTTCAGTCTGTCAGTTATTAGCATCGCTTCAGGCTGTCTGTTATTAGCATCACTTCAGGCTGTCTGTTATTAGTATCGCTTCAGGCTGTCTGTTATTGGCATCGCTTCAGGCTGTCTGTTATTAGCATCGCTTCAGTCTGTCTGTTATTAGAATCGCTTCAGGCTGTCTGTTATTAGCATCGCTTCAGGCTGTCTGTTATTGGCATCGCCTCAGGCTGTCTGTTATTGGCAACGCTTCAGGCTGTCTGTTATTAGCATCCCTTCAGGCTGTCTGTTATTAGCATCGCCGCTTCAGGCTGTCTGTTATTGGCATCGCCTCAGGCTGTCTGTTATTAGCATCGCTTCAGGCTGTCTGTTATAAGCATCCCTTCAGGCTGTTTGTTATTAGCATCGCTTCAGGCTGTCTGTTATTACAATCCTTTCAGGCTGTCTGTTATTGGCATCGCTTCAAGCTGTCTGTTATTAGTATCGCTTCAGGCTGTCCATTATTAGTATCGCTTCAGGCTGTCTGTTATTAGCATCGCTTCAGAATGTCTGTTATTAGCATCGCTTCAGGCTATCTGTTATTAGCATTGCTTCAGGCTGTCTGTTATTGGCATCACTTTAGGCTGTCTGTTAGCATCGCTTCGGGCTGTCTGTTATTAGCATCGGTTCAGGCTGTCTGTTTTTGGCATTGCTTTAGGCTGTCTGTTAGCATCGCTTCAGGCTGTCTGTTATTAGCATCCCTTCAGGCTGTCTGTTATTAGCATTGCTTCAGGCTGTCTGTTATTAGCATCGCTTCAGGCTGTCTGTTATTAGCATCGCTTCAGGTTGTCTGTCATTAGCGTCGCTTCAGGCTGTCTGTTATTAGCATCGCTTCAGGCTGTCTGTTATTAGCATCACTTTAGGCTGTCTGTTAGCATCGGTTCAGGCTGTCTGTTATTAGCATCGGTTCAGGCTGTCTGTTATTGGCATCACTTCAGGCTGTCTGTTATTGGCATCGCTTTAGGCTGGCTGTTAGCATCGCTTCAGGCTGTCTGTTATTAGCGTCCCTTCAGGCTGTCTGTTATTAGCATCCCTTCAGGCTGTCTGGTATTAGCATCGCTTCAGGCTGTCTGTTATGAGCATACTTTCAGGCTGTCTGGTATTAGCATCGCTTCAGGCTGTCTGTTATTGGCATCACTTCAGGCTGTCTGTTATTGGCATCGCTTTAGGCTGGCTGTTAGCATCGCTTCAGGCTGTCTGTTATTAGCGTCCCTTCAGGCTGTCTGTTATTAGCATCCCTTCAGGCTGTCTGGTATTAGCATCGCTTCAGGCTGTCTGTTATGAGCATACTTTCAGGCTGTCTGGTATTAGCATCGCTTCAGGCTGTCTGTTATTAGCATCGCTTCAGGCTGTCTGTTATTAGCATCGCATCAGGCTGTCTCTTATAAGCATCGCTTCAGGCTGTCTGTTATTAGCGTCGCTTCAGGCTGTCTGTTATTAGCATCGCTTCGGGCTGTCTGTTATTAGCATCCCTTCAGGCTGTCTGTTATTAGCATCCCTTCAGGCTGTCTGTTATTAGCATCCCTTCAGGCTGTCTGGTATTAGCATCGCTTTAGGTTGTCTGTTATTAGCATCGCTTCAGGCTGTCTGTTATTAGCATCGCTTCAGGTTGTCTGTTATTAGCATCCCTTCGGGCTGTCTGTTATTAGCATCCCTTCAGGCTGTCTGTTATTAGCATCCCTTCAGGCTGTCTGTTATTAGCATCTCTCCAGGCTGTCTGGTATTAGCATCGCTTCAGGCTGTCTGTTATTGGCATCCCTTCAGGCTGTCTGGTATTAGCATCGCTTCAGGCTGTCTGTTATTAGCATCCCTTCAGGCTGTCTGGTATTAGCATCGTTTCAGGTGGTCTGTTATTAGCATCCCTTCGGGCTGTCTGGTATTAGCATCGCTTCAGGCTGTCTGTTATTAGCATTCCTTCAGGCTGTCTTGTATTAGCATTGCTTCAGGCTGTCTGTTATTAGCATCCCTTCAGGCTGTCTGGTATTAGCATCGCTTCAGGCTGTCTGTTATTAGCATCGCTTCAGGCTGTCTGTTATTAGCATCCCTTCAGGCTGTTTGGTATTAGTATCGCTTCAGACTGTCTGTTATTAGCATTGCTTCAGACTGTCTGTTATTAGCATCGCTTCAGGCTGTCTGTTATTAGCATCGCTTCAGACTGTCTGTTATTAGCATCGCTTCAGGCTATCTGTTATTAGCATCGCTTCAGGCTGTCTGTTATTGGCATCACTTTAGGCTGTCTGTTAGCATCGCTTCGGGCTGTCTGTTATTAGCATCGGTTCAGGCTGTCTGTTATTGGCATTGCTTCAGGCTGTCTGTTATTAGCATCGCATCAGGCTGTCTCTTATAAGCATCGCTTCAGGCTGTCTGTTATTAGCGTCGCTTCAGGCTGTCTGTTATTAGCATCGCTTCAGGCTGTCTGTTATTAGCATCGCTTCAGGCTGTCTGTTATTAGCAGCGCTTCAGGCTGTTTGTTATTAGCACTGCTTCCGACTGTCTCTTATAAGCATCGCTTCAGGCTGTCTGTTAGTAGCATCGCTTCAGGCTGTCTGTTATTAGCATCGCTTCGGGCTGTCTGTTAATAGCATCCCTTCAGGCTGTCTGTTATTAGCATCCCTTCAGGCTGTCTGTTATTAGCATCCCTTCAGGCTGTCTGGTATTAGCATCGCTTCAGGTTGTCTGTTATTAGCATCGCTTCAGGCTGTCTGTTATTAGCATCGCTTCAGGTTGTCTGTTATTAGCATCCCTTCGGGCTGTCTGTTATTAGCATCCCTTCAGGCTGTCTGTTATTAGCATCCCTTCAGGCTGTCTGTTATTAGCATCTCTCCAGGCTGTCTGGTATTAGCATCGCTTCAGGCTGTCTGTTATTGGCATCCCTTCAGGCTGTCTGGTATTAGCATCGCTTCAGGCTGTCTGTTATTAGCATCCCTTCAGGCTGTCTGGTATTAGCATCGTTTCAGGTGGTCTGTTATTAGCATCCCTTCGGGCTGTCTGGTATTAGCATCGCTTCAGGCTGTCTGTTATTAGCATCGCTTCAGGCTGTCTGTTATTAGCATCCCTTCAGGCTGTGTGGTATTAGTATCGCTTCAGACTGTCTGTTATTAGCATTGCTTCAGACTGTCTGTTATTAGCATCGCTTCAGGCTGTCTGTTATTAGCATCGCTTCAGACTGTCTGTTATTAGCATCGCTTCAGGCTATCTGTTATTAGCATCGCTTCAGGCTGTCTGTTATTGGCATCACTTTAGGCTGTCTGTTAGCATCGCTTCGGGCTGTCTGTTATTAGCATCGGTTCAGGCTGTCTGTTATTGGCATTGCTTTAGGCTGTCTGTTAGCATCGCTTCAGGCTGTCTGTTATTAGCATCCCTTCAGGCTGTCTGTTATTAGCATCGCTTCAGGCTGTCTGTTATTAGCATGGCTTCAGGCTGTCTGTTATTAGCATCGCTTCAGGCTGTCTGGTATTAGCATCGCTTCAGGTTGTCTGTCATTAGCGTCGCTTCAGGCTGTCTGTTATTAGCATCGCTTCAGGCTGTCTGTTATTAGCATCACTTTAGGCTGTCTGTTAGCATCGGTTCAGGCTGTCTGTTATTAGCATCGGTTCAGGCTGTCTGTTATTGGCATCACTTCAGGCTGTCTGTTATTGGCATCGCTTTAGGCTGGCTGTTAGCATCGCTTCAGGCTGTCTGTTATTAGCGTCCCTTCAGGCTGTCTGTTATTAGCATCCCTTCAGGCTGTCTGGTATTAGCATCGCTTCAGGCTGTCTGTTATGAGCATACTTTCAGGCTGTCTGGTATTAGCATCGCTTCAGGCTGTCTGTTATTAGCGTCGCTTCAGGCTGTCTGTTATTAGCATCGCTTCAGGCTGTCTGTTATTAGCATCGCATCAGGCTGTCTCTTATAAGCATCGCTTCAGGCTGTCTGTTATTAGCGTCGCTTCAGGCTGTCTGTTATTAGCATCGCTTCAGGCTGTCTGTTATTAGCATCGCTTCAGGCTGTCTGTTATTAGCAGCGCTTCAGGCTGTTTGTTATTAGCATTGCTTCCGACTGTCTCTTATAAGCATCGCTTCAGGCTGTCTGTTAGTAGCATCGCTTCAGGCTGTCTGTTATTAGCATCGCTTCGGGCTGTCTGTTATTAGCATCCCTTCAGGCTGTCTGTTATTAGCATCCCTTCAGGCTGTCTGTTATTAGCATCCCTTCAGGCTGTCTGGTATTAGCATCGCTTCAGGTTGTCTGTTATTAGCATCGCTTCAGGCTGTCTGTTATTAGCATCGCTTCAGGTTGTCTGTTATTAGCATCCCTTCGGGCTGTCTGTTATTAGCATCCCTTCAGGCTGTCTGTTATTAGCATCCCTTCAGGCTGTCTGTTATTAGCATCTCTCCAGGCTGTCTGGTATTAGCATCGCTTCAGGCTGTCTGTTATTGGCATCCCTTCAGGCTGTCTGGTATTAGCATCGCTTCAGGCTGTCTGTTATTAGCATCCCTTCGGGCTGTCTGGTATTAGCATCGCTTCAGGCGGTCTGTTATTAGCATCCCTTCGGGCTGTCTGGTATTAGCATCGCTTCAGGCTGTCTGTTATTAGCATTCCTTCAGGCTGTCTTGTATTAGCATCGCTTCAGGCTGTCTGTTATTAGCATCCCTTCAGGCTGTCTGGTATTAGCATCGCTTCAGGCTGTCTGTTATTAGCATCGCTTCAGGCTGTCTGTTATTAGCATCCCTTCAGGCTGTGTGGTATTAGCATCGCTTCAGGCTGTCTGTTATTAGCTTCGCTTCAGGCTGTCTGTTATTGGCATCGCTTCAGGCTGTCTGTTATTAGCACCGGTTCAGGCTGTCTGTTATTAGTATCACTTCAGGCTGTCTGTTATTAGCATGGCTTCAGTCTGTCAGTTATTAGCATCGCTTCAGGCTGTCTGTTATTAGCATCACTTCAGGCTGTCTGTTATTAGTATCGCTTCAGGCTGTCTGTTATTGGCATCGCTTCAGGCTGTCTGTTATTAGCATCGCTTCAGTCTGTCTGTTATTAGAATCGCTTCAGGCTGTCTGTTATTAGCATCGCTTCAGGCTGTCTGTTATTGGCATCGCCTCAGGCTGTCTGTTATTGGCAACGCTTCAGGCTGTCTGTTATTAGCATCCCTTCAGGCTGTCTGTTATTAGCATCGCCGCTTCAGGCTGTCTGTTATTGGCATCGCCTCAGGCTGTCTGTTATTAGCATCGCTTCAGGCTGTCTGTTATAAGCATCCCTTCAGGCTGTTTGTTATTAGCATCGCTTCAGGCTATCTGTTATTAGCATCGCTTCAGGCTGTCTGTTATTGGCATCACTTTAGGCTGTCTGTTATTAGTATCGCTTCAGGCTGTCCATTATTAGTATCGCTTCAGACTGTCTGTTATTAGCATTGCTTCAGACTGTCTGTTATTAGCATCGCTTCAGGCTGTCTGTTATTAGCATCGCTTCAGACTGTCTGTTATTAGCATCGCTTCAGGCTATCTGTTATTAGCATCGCTTCAGGCTGTCTGTTATTGGCATCACTTTAGGCTGTCTGTTAGCATCGCTTCGGGCTGTCTGTTATTAGCATCGGTTCAGGCTGTCTGTTATTGGCATTGCTTTAGGCTGTCTGTTAGCATCGCTTCAGGCTGTCTGTTATTAGCATCCCTTCAGGCTGTCTGTTATTAGCATCGCTTCAGGCTGTCTGTTATTAGCATCGCTTCAGGCTGTCTGTTATTAGCATCGCTTCAGGCTGTCTGGTATTAGCATCGCTTCAGGTTGTTTGTCATTAGCGTCGCTTCAGGCTGTCTGTTATTAGCATCGCTTCAGGCTGTCTGTTATTAGCATCACTTTAGGCTGTCTGTTAGCATCGGTTCAGGCTGTCTGTTATTAGCATCGGTTCAGGCTGTCTGTTATTGGCATCACTTCAGGCTGTCTGTTATTGGCATCGCTTTAGGCTGGCTGTTAGCATCGCTTTAGGCTGTCTGTTATTAGCGTCCCTTCAGGCTGTCTGTTATTAGCATCCCTTCAGGCTGTCTGGTATTAGCATCGCTTCAGGCTGTCTGTTATGAGCATACTTTCAGGCTGTCTGGTATTAGCATCGCTTCAGGCTGTCTGTCATTAGCGTCGCTTCAGGCTGTCTGTTATTAGCATCGCTTCAGGCTGTCTGTTATTAGCATCGCATCAGGCTGTCTCTTATAAGCATCGCTTCAGGCTGTCTGTTATTAGCGTCGCTTCAGGCTGTCTGTTATTAGCATCGCTTCAGGCTGTCTGTTATTAGCATCGCTTCAGGCTGTCTGTTATTAGCAGCGCTTCAGGCTATTTGTTATTAGCATTGCTTCCGACTGTCTCTTATAAGCATCGCTTCAGGCTGTCTGTTAGTAGCATCGCTTCAGGCTGTCTGTTATTAGCATCGCTTCGGGCTGTCTGTTATTAGCATCCCTTCAGGCCGTCTGTTATTAGCATCCCTTCAGGCTGTCTGGTATTAGCATCGCTTCAGGTTGTCTGTTATTAGCATCGCTTCAGGCTGTCTGTTATTAGCATCGCTTCAGGTTGTCTGTTATTAGCATCCCTTCGGGCTGTCTGTTATTAGCATCCCTTCGGGCTGTCTGTTATTAGCATCCCTTCAGGCTGTCTGTTATTAGCATCCCTTCAGGCTGTCTGTTATTAGCATCTCTCCAGGCTGTCTGGTATTAGCATCGCTTCAGGCTGTCTGTTATTGGCATCCCTTCAGGCTGTCTGTTATTAGCATCCCTTCAGGCTGTCTGGTATTAGCATCGCTTCAGGCGGTCTGTTATTAGCATCCCTTCGGGCTGTCTGGTATTAGCATCGCTTCAGGCTGTCTGTTATTAGCATCCCTTCAGGCTGTCTTGTATTAGCATCGCTTCAGGCTGTCTGTTATTAGCATCCCTTCAGGCTGTCTGGTATTAGCATCCCTTCAGGCTGTCTGTTATTAGCATCGCTTCAGGCTGTCTGTTATTAGCATCCCTTCAGGCTGTCTGGTATTAGCGTCGCTTCAGGCTGTCTGTTATTAGCTTCGCTTCAGGCTGTCTGTTATTAGCACCTCCTCAGGCTGTCTGTTATTGGTATCGCTTCAGGCTGTCTGTTATTAGCATTGCTTCAGTTTGTCTGTTATTAGCATCACTTTAGGCTGTCTGTTAGCATCGCTTCAGACTGTCTGTTATTAGCGTTCCTTCAGGCTGTCTGTTATTAGCATCCCTTCAGGCTGTCTGGTATTAGCATCGCTTCAGGCTGTCTGTTATTATCATCGCTTCAGGCTGTCTGGTATTAGAATCGCTTCAGGCTGTCTGTTATTAGCATCCCTTCAGGCTGTCTGGTATTAGCATCGCTTCAGGCTGTCTGTTATTAGCATCCCTTCGGGCTGTCTGGTATTGGCATCGCTTCAGGCTGTCTGTTATTAGCGTCGCTTCAGGCTGTCTGTTATTAGCATCGCTTCAGGCTGTCTGTTATTAGCAGCGCTTCAGGCTGTTTGTTATTAGCACTGCTTCCGACTGTCTCTTATAAGCATCGCTTCAGGCTGTCTGTTAGTAGCATCGCTTCAGGCTGTCTGTTATTAGCATCGCTTCGGGCTGTCTGTTATTAGCATCCCTTCAGGCTGTCTGTTATTAGCATCCCTTCAGGCTGTCTGTTATTAGCATCCCTTCAGGCTGTCTGGTATTAGCATCGCTTCAGGTTGTCTGTTATTAGCATCGCTTCAGGCTGTCTGTTATTAGCATCGCTTCAGGTTGTCTGTTATTAGCATCCCTTCGGGCTGTCTGTTATTAGCATCCCTTCAGGCTGTCTGTTATTAGCATCCCTTCAGGCTGTCTGTTATTAGCATCTCTCCAGGCTGTTTGGTATTAGCATCGCTTCAGGCTGTCTGTTATTAGCGTCCCTTCAGGCTGTCTGTTATTAGCATCCCTTCAGGCTGTCTGGTATTAGCATCGCTTCAGGCTGTCTGTTATGAGCATACTTTCAGGCTGTCTGGTATTAGCATCGCTTCAGGCTGTCTGTTATTAGCATCGCTTCAGGCTGTCTGTTATTAGGATCGCATCAGGCTGTCTCTTATAAGCATCGCTTCAGGCTGTCTGTTATTAGCGTCGCTTCAGGCTGTCTGTTATTAGCATCGCTTCGGGCTGTCTGTTATTAGCATCCCTTCAGGCTGTCTGTTATTAGCATCCCTTCAGGCTGTCTGTTATTAGCATCCCTTCAGGCTGTCTGGTATTAGCATCGCTTCAGGTTGTCTGTTATTAGCATCGCTTCAGGCTGTCTGTTATTAGCATCGCTTCAGGTTGTCTGTTATTAGCATCCCTTCGGGCTGTCTGTTATTAGCATCCCTTCAGGCTGTCTGTTATTAGCATCCCTTCAGGCTGTCTGTTATTAGCATCTCTCCAGGCTGTCTGGTATTAGCATCGCTTCAGGCTGTCTGTTATTGGCATCCCTTCAGGCTGTCTGGTATTAGCATCGCTTCAGGCTGTCTGTTATTAGCATCCCTTCAGGCTGTCTGGTATTAGCATCGTTTCAGGTGGTCTGTTATTAGCATCCCTTCGGGCTGTCTGGTATTAGCATCGCTTCAGGCTGTCTGTTATTAGCATTCCTTCAGGCTGTCTTGTATTAGCATTGCTTCAGGCTGTCTGTTATTAGCATCCCTTCAGGCTGTCTGGTATTAGCATCGCTTCAGGCTGTCTGTTATTAGCATCGCTTCAGGCTGTCTGTTATTAGCATCCCTTCAGGCTGTGTGGTATTAGTATCGCTTCAGACTGTCTGTTATTAGCATTGCTTCAGACTGTCTGTTATTAGCATCGCTTCAGGCTGTCTGTTATTAGCATCGCTTCAGACTGTCTGTTATTAGCATCGCTTCAGGCTATCTGTTATTAGCATCGCTTCAGGCTGTCTGTTATTGGCATCACTTTAGGCTGTCTGTTAGCATCGCTTCGGGCTGTCTGTTATTAGCATCGGTTCAGGCTGTCTGTTATTGGCATTGCTTCAGGCTGTCTGTTATTAGCATCGCATCAGGCTGTCTCTTATAAGCATCGCTTCAGGCTGTCTGTTATTAGCGTCGCTTCAGGCTGTCTGTTATTAGCATCGCTTCAGGCTGTCTGTTATTAGCATCGCTTCAGGCTGTCTGTTATTTGCAGCGCTTCAGGCTGTTTGTTATTAGCACTGCTTCCGACTGTCTCTTATAAGCATCGCTTCAGGCTGTCTGTTAGTAGCATCGCTTCAGGCTGTCTGTTATTAGCATCGCTTCGGGCTGTCTGTTATTAGCATCCCTTCAGGCTGTCTGTTATTAGCATCCCTTCAGGCTGTCTGTTATTAGCATCCCTTCAGGCTGTCTGGTATTAGCATCGCTTCAGGTTGTCTGTTATTAGCATCGCTTCAGGCTGTCTGTTATTAGCATCGCTTCAGGTTGTCTGTTATTAGCATCCCTTCGGGCTGTCTGTTATTAGCATCCCTTCAGGCTGTCTGTTATTAGCATCCCTTCAGGCTGTCTGTTATTAGCATCTCTCCAGGCTGTCTGGTATTAGCATCGCTTCAGGCTGTCTGTTATTGGCATCCCTTCAGGCTGTCTGGTATTAGCATCGCTTCAGGCTGTCTGTTATTAGCATCCCTTCAGGCTGTCTGGTATTAGCATCGTTTCAGGTGGTCTGTTATTAGCATCCCTTCGGGCTGTCTGGTATTAGCATCGCTTCAGGCTGTCTGTTATTAGCATCGCTTCAGGCTGTCTGTTATTAGCATCCCTTCAGGCTGTGTGGTATTAGTATCGCTTCAGACTGTCTGTTATTAGCATTGCTTCAGACTGTCTGTTATTAGTCGCTTCAGGCTGTCTGTTATTAGCATCGCTTCAGACTGTCTGTTATTAGCATCGCTTCAGGCTATCTGTTATTAGCATCGCTTCAGGCTGTCTGTTATTGGCATCACTTTAGGCTGTCTGTTAGCATCGCTTCGGGCTGTCTGTTATTAGCATCGGTTCAGGCTGTCTGTTATTGGCATTGCTTTAGGCTGTCTGTTAGCATCGCTTCAGGCTGTCTGTTATTAGCATCCCTTCAGGCTGTCTGTTATTAGCATCGCTTCAGGCTGTCTGTTATTAGCATGGCTTCAGGCTGTCTGTTATTAGCATCGCTTCAGGCTGTCTGGTATTAGCATCGCTTCAGGTTGTCTGTCATTAGCGTCGCTTCAGGCTGTCTGTTATTAGCATCGCTTCAGGCTGTCTGTTATTAGCATCACTTTAGGCTGTCTGTTAGCATCGGTTCAGGCTGTCTGTTATTAGCATCGGTTCAGGCTGTCTGTTATTGGCATCACTTCAGGCTGTCTGTTATTGGCATCGCTTTAGGCTGGCTGTTAGCATCGCTTCAGGCTGTCTGTTATTAGCGTCCCTTCAGGCTGTCTGTTATTAGCATCCCTTCAGGCTGTCTGGTATTAGCATCGCTTCAGGCTGTCTGTTATGAGCATACTTTCAGGCTGTCTGGTATTAGCATCGCTTCAGGCTGTCTGTTATTAGCGTCGCTTCAGGCTGTCTGTTATTAGCATCGCTTCAGGCTGTCTGTTATTAGCATCGCATCAGGCTGTCTCTTATAAGCATCGCTTCAGGCTGTCTGTTATTAGCGTCGCTTCAGGCTGTCTGTTATTAGCATCGCTTCAGGCTGTCTGTTATTAGCATCGCTTCAGGCTGTCTGTTATTAGCAGCGCTTCAGGCTGTTTGTTATTAGCATTGCTTCCGACTGTCTCTTATAAGCATCGCTTCAGGCTGTCTGTTAGTAGCATCGCTTCAGGCTGTCTGGTATTAGCATCGCTTCGGGCTGTCTGTTATTAGCATCCCTTCAGGCTGTCTGTTATTAGCATCCCTTCAGGCTGTCTGTTATTAGCATCCCTTCAGGCGGTCTGGTATTAGCATCGCTTCAGGTTGTCTGTTATTAGCATCGCTTCAGGCTGTCTGTTATTAGCATCGCTTCAGGTTGTCTGTTATTAGCATCCCTTCGGGCTGTCTGTTATTAGCATCCCTTCAGGCTGTCTGTTATTAGCATCCCTTCAGGCTGTCTGTTATTAGCATCTCTCCAGGCTGTCTGGTATTAGCATCGCTTCAGGCTGTCTGTTATTGGCATCCCTTCAGGCTGTCTTGTATTAGCATCGCTTCAGGCTGTCTGTTATTAGCATCCCTTCAGGCTGTCTGGTATTAGCATCGCTTCAGGCTGTCTGTTATTAGCATCGCTTCAGGCTGTCTGTTATTAGCATCCCTTCAGGCTGTGTGGTATTAGCATCGCTTCAGGCTGTCTGTCATTAGCTTCGCTTCAGGCTGTCTGTTATTGGCATCGCTTCAGGCTGTCTGTTATTAGCACCGGTTCAGGCTGTCTGTTATTAGTATCACTTCAGGCTGTCTGTTATTAGCATGGCTTCAGTCTGTCAGTTATTAGCATCGCTTCAGGCTGTCTGTTATTAGCATCACTTCAGGCTGTCTGTTATTAGTATCGCTTCAGGCTGTCTGTTATTGGCATCGCTTCAGGCTGTCTGTTATTAGCATCGCTTCAGTCTGTCTGTTATTAGAATCGCTTCAGGCTGTCTGTTATTAGCATCGCTTCAGGCTCTCTGTTATTGGCATCGCCTCAGGCTGTCTGTTATTGGCAACGCTTCAGGCTGTCTGTTATTAGCATCCCTTCAGGCTGTCTGTTATTAGCATCGCCGCTTCAGGCTGTCTGTTATTGGCATCGCCTCAGGCTGTCTGTTATTAGCATCGCTTCAGGCTGTCTGTTATAAGCATCCCTTCAGGCTGTTTGTTATTAGCATCGCTTCAGGCTATCTGTTATTAGCATCGCTTCAGGCTGTCTGTTATTGGCATCACTTTAGGCTGTCTGTTATTAGTATCGCTTCAGGCTGTCCATTATTAGTATCGCTTCAGACTGTCTGTTATTAGCATTGCTTCAGACTGTCTGTTATTAGCATCGCTTCAGGCTGTCTGTTATTAGCATCGCTTCAGACTGTCTGTTATTAGCATCGCTTCAGGCTATCTGTTATTAGCATCGCTTCAGGCTGTCTGTTATTGGCATCACTTTAGGCTGTCTGTTAGCATCGCTTCGGGCTGTCTGTTATTAGCATCGGTTCAGGCTGTCTGTTATTGGCATTGCTTTAGGCTGTCTGTTAGCATCGCTTCAGGCTGTCTGTTATTAGCATCCCTTCAGGCTGTCTGTTATTAGCATCGCTTCAGGCTGTCTGTTATTAGCATCGCTTCAGGCTGTCTGTTATTAGCATCGCTTCAGGCTGTCTGGTATTAGCATCGCTTCAGGTTGTTTGTCATTAGCGTCGCTTCAGGCTGTCTGTTATTAGCATCGCTTCAGGCTGTCTGTTATTAGCATCACTTTAGGCTGTCTGTTAGCATCGGTTCAGGCTGTCTGTTATTAGCATCGGTTCAGGCTGTCTGTTATTGGCATCACTTCAGGCTGTCTGTTATTGGCATCGCTTTAGGCTGGCTGTTAGCATCGCTTTAGGCTGTCTGTTATTAGCGTCCCTTCAGGCTGTCTGTTATTAGCATCCCTTCAGGCTGTCTGGTATTAGCATCGCTTCAGGCTGTCTGTTATGAGCATACTTTCAGGCTGTCTGGTATTAGCATCGCTTCAGGCTGTCTGTCATTAGCGTCGCTTCAGGCTGTCTGTTATTAGCATCGCTTCAGGCTGTCTGTTATTAGCATCGCATCAGGCTGTCTCTTATAAGCATCGCTTCAGGCTGTCTGTTATTAGCGTCGCTTCAGGCTGTCTGTTATTAGCATCGCTTCAGGCTGTCTGTTATTAGCATCGCTTCAGGCTGTCTGTTATTAGCAGCGCTTCAGGCTATTTGTTATTAGCATTGCTTCCGACTGTCTCTTATAAGCATCGCTTCAGGCTGTCTGTTAGTAGCATCGCTTCAGGCTGTCTGTTATTAGCATCGCTTCGGGCTGTCTGTTATTAGCATCCCTTCAGGCTGTCTGTTATTAGCATCCCTTCAGGCTGTCTGGTATTAGCATCGCTTCAGGTTGTCTGTTATTAGCATCGCTTCAGGCTGTCTGTTATTAGCATCGCTTCAGGTTGTCTGTTATTAGCATCCCTTCGGGCTGTCTGTTATTAGCATCCCTTCGGGCTGTCTGTTATTAGCATCCCTTCAGGCTGTCTGTTATTAGCATCCCTTCAGGCTGTCTGTTATTAGCATCTCTCCAGGCTGTCTGGTATTAGCATCGCTTCAGGCTGTCTGTTATTGGCATCCCTTCAGGCTGTCTGTTATTAGCATCCCTTCAGGCTGTCTGGTATTAGCATCGCTTCAGGCGGTCTGTTATTAGCATCCCTTCGGGCTGTCTGGTATTAGCATCGCTTCAGGCTGTCTGTTATTAGCATCCCTTCAGGCTGTCTTGTATTAGCATCGCTTCAGGCTGTCTGTTATTAGCATCCCTTCAGGCTGTCTGGTATTAGCATCGCTTCAGGCTGTCTGTTATTAGCATCGCTTCAGGCTGTCTGTTATTAGCATCCCTTCAGGCTGTCTGGTATTAGCGTCGCTTCAGGCTGTCTGTTATTAGCTTCGCTTCAGGCTGTCTGTTATTAGCACCTCCTCAGGCTGTCTGTTATTGGTATCGCTTCAGGCTGTCTGTTATTAGCATTGCTTCAGTTTGTCTATTATTAGCATCACTTTAGGCTGTCTGTTAGCATCGCTTCAGACTGTCTGTTATTAGCGTTCCTTCAGGCTGTCTGTTATTAGCATCCCTTCAGGCTGTCTGGTATTAGCATCGCTTCAGGCTGTCTGTTATTATCATCGCTTCAGGCTGTCTGGTATTAGAATCGCTTCAGGCTGTCTGTTATTAGCATCCCTTCAGGCTGTCTGGTATTAGCATCGCTTCAGGCTGTCTGTTATTAGCATCCCTTCGGGCTGTCTGGTATTAGCATCGCTTCAGGCTGTCTGTTATTAGCGTCGCTTCAGGCTGTCTGTTATTAGCATCGCTTCAGGCTGTCTGTTATTAGCATCGCTTCAGGCTGTCTGTTATTAGCAGCGCTTCAGGCTGTTTGTTATTAGCACTGCTTCCGACTGTCTCTTATAAGCATCGCTTCAGGCTGTCTGTTAGTAGCATCGCTTCAGGCTGTCTGTTATTAGCATCGCTTCGGGCTGTCTGTTATTAGCATCCCTTCAGGCTGTCTGTTATTAGCATCCCTTCAGGCTGTCTGTTATTAGCATCCCTTCAGGCTGTCTGGTATTAGCATCGCTTCAGGTTGTCTGTTATTAGCATCGCTTCAGGCTGTCTGTTATTAGCATCGCTTCAGGTTGTCTGTTATTAGCATCCCTTCGGGCTGTCTGTTATTAGCATCCCTTCAGGCTGTCTGTTATTAGCATCCCTTCAGGCTGTCTGTTATTAGCATCGCATCAGGCTGTCTCTTATAAGCATCGCTTCAGGCTGTCTGTTATTAGCGTCGCTTCAGGCTGTCTGTTATTAGCATCGCTTCAGGCTGTCTGTTATTAGCATCGCTTCAGGCTGTCTGTTATTAGCAGCGCTTCAGGCTATTTGTTATTAGCATTGCTTCCGACTGTCTCTTATAAGCATCGCTTCAGGCTGTCTGTTAGTAGCATCGCTTCAGGCTGTCTGTTATTAGCATCGCTTCGGGCTGTCTGTTATTAGCATCCCTTCAGGCTGTCTGTTATTAGCATCCCTTCAGGCTGTCTGGTATTAGCATCGCTTCAGGTTGTCTGTTATTAGCATCGCTTCAGGCTGTCTGTTATTAGCATCGCTTCAGGTTGTCTGTTATTAGCATCCCTTCGGGCTGTCTGTTATTAGCATCCCTTCGGGCTGTCTGTTATTAGCATCCCTTCAGGCTGTCTGTTATTAGCATCCCTTCAGGCTGTCTGTTATTAGCATCTCTCCAGGCTGTCTGGTATTAGCATCGCTTCAGGCTGTCTGTTATTGGCATCCCTTCAGGCTGTCTGTTATTAGCATCCCTTCAGGCTGTCTGGTATTAGCATCGCTTCAGGCGGTCTGTTATTAGCATCCCTTCGGGCTGTCTGGTATTAGCATCGCTTCAGGCTGTCTGTTATTAGCATCCCTTCAGGCTGTCTTGTATTAGCATCGCTTCAGGCTGTCTGTTATTAGCATCCCTTCAGGCTGTCTGGTATTAGCATCGCTTCAGGCTGTCTGTTATTAGCATCGCTTCAGGCTGTCTGTTATTAGCATCCCTTCAGGCTGTCTGGTATTAGCGTCGCTTCAGGCTGTCTGTTATTAGCTTCGCTTCAGGCTGTCTGTTATTAGCACCTCCTCAGGCTGTCTGTTATTGGTATCGCTTCAGGCTGTCTGTTATTAGCATTGCTTCAGTTTGTCTGTTATTAGCATCACTTTAGGCTGTCTGTTAGCATCGCTTCAGACTGTCTGTTATTAGCGTTCCTTCAGGCTGTCTGTTATTAGCATCCCTTCAGGCTGTCTGGTATTAGCATCGCTTCAGGCTGTCTGTTATTATCATCGCTTCAGGCTGTCTGGTATTAGAATCGCTTCAGGCTGTCTGTTATTAGCATCCCTTCAGGCTGTCTGGTATTAGCATCGCTTCAGGCTGTCTGTTATTAGCATCCCTTCGGGCTGTCTGGTATTAGCATCGCTTCAGGCTGTCTGTTATTAGCGTCGCTTCAGGCTGTCTGTTATTAGCATCGCTTCAGGCTGTCTGTTATTAGCAGCGCTTCAGGCTGTTTGTTATTAGCACTGCTTCCGACTGTCTCTTATAAGCATCGCTTCAGGCTGTCTGTTAGTAGCATCGCTTCAGGCTGTCTGTTATTAGCATCGCTTCGGGCTGTCTGTTATTAGCATCCCTTCAGGCTGTCTGTTATTAGCGTCGCTTCAGGCTGTCTGTTATTAGCATCGCTTCAGGCTGTCTGTTATTAGCATCGCTTCAGGCTGTCTGTTATTAGCAGCGCTTCAGGCTGTTTGTTATTAGCACTGCTTCCGACTGTCTCTTATAAGCATCGCTTCAGGCTGTCTGTTAGTAGCATCGCTTCAGGCTGTCTGTTATTAGCATCGCTTCGGGCTGTCTGTTATTAGCATCCCTTCAGGCTGTCTGGTATTAGCATCGCTTCAGGTTGTCTGTTATTAGCATCGCTTCAGGCTGTCTGTTATTAGCATCGCTTCAGGTTGTCTGTTATTAGCATCCCTTCGGGCTGTCTGTTATTAGCATCCCTTCAGGCTGTCTGTTATTAGCATCCCTTCAGGCTGTCTGTTATTAGCATCTCTCCAGGCTGTTTGGTATTAGCATCGCTTCAGGCTGTCTGTTATTGGCATCCCTTCAGGCTGTCTGGTATTAGCATCGCTTCAGGCTGTCTGTTATTAGCATCCCTTCAGGCTGTCTGGTATTAGCATCGTTTCAGGCGGTCTGTTATTAGCATCCCTTCGGGCTGTCTGGTATCAGCATCGCTTCAGGCTGTCTGTTATTAGCATTCCTTCAGGCTGTCTTGTATTAGCATTGCTTCAGGCTGTCTGTTATTAGCATCCCTTCAGGCTGTCTGGTATTAGCATCGCTTCAGGCTGTCTGTTATTAGCATCGCTTCAGGCTGTCTGTTATTAGCATCCCTTCAGGCTGTGTGGTATTAGTATCGCTTCAGACTGTCTGTTATTAGCATTGCTTCAGACTGTCTGTTATTAGCATCCCTTCAGGCTGTGTGGTATTAGTATCGCTTCAGACTGTCTGTTATTAGCATTGCTTCAGACTGTCTGTTATTAGCATCGCTTCAGGCTGTCTGTTATTAGCATCGCTTCAGACTGTCTGTTATTAGCATCTCTCCAGGCTGTCTGGTATTAGCATCGCTTCAGGCTGTCTGTTATTGGCATCCCTTCAGGCTGTCTGGTATTAGCATCGCTTCAGGCTGTCTGTTATTAGCATCCCTTCAGGCTGTCTGGTATTAGCATCGTTTCAGGTGGTCTGTTATTAGCATCCCTTCGGGCTGTCTGGTATTAGCATCGCTTCAGGCTGTCTGTTATTAGCATCGCTTCAGGCTGTCTGTTATTAGCATCCCTTCAGGCTGTGTGGTATTAGTATCGCTTCAGACTGTCTGTTATTAGCATTGCTTCAGACTGTCTGTTATTAGCATCGCTTCAGGCTGTCTGTTATTAGCATCGCTTCAGACTGTCTGTTATTAGCATCGCTTCAGGCTATCTGTTATTAGCATCGCTTCAGGCTGTCTCTTATTGGCATCACTTTAAGCTGTCTGTTAGCATCGCTTCGGGCTGTCTGTTATTAGCATCGGTTCAGGCTGTCTGTTATTGGCATTGCTTTAGGCTGTCTGTTAGCATCGCTTCAGGCTGTCTGTTATTAGCATCCCTTCAGGCTGTCTGTTATTAGCATCGCTTCAGGCTGTCTGTTATTAGCATGGCTTCAGGCTGTCTGTTATTAGCATCGCTTCAGGCTGTCTGGTATTAGCATCGCTTCAGGTTGTCTGTCATTAGCGTCGCTTCAGGCTGTCTGTTATTAGCATCGCTTCAGGCTGTCTGTTATTAGCATCACTTTAGGCTGTCTGTTAGCATCGGTTCAGGCTGTCTGTTATTAGCATCGGTTCAGGCTGTCTGTTATTGGCATCACTTCAGGCTGTCTGTTATTGGCATCGCTTTAGGCTGGCTGTTAGCATCGCTTCAGGCTGTCTGTTATTAGCGTCCCTTCAGGCTGTCTGTTATTAGCATCCCTTCAGGCTGTCTGGTATTAGCATCGCTTCAGGCTGTCTGTTATGAGCATACTTTCAGGCTGTCTGGTATTAGCATCGCTTCAGGCTGTCTGTTATTAGCGTCGCTTCAGGCTGTCTGTTATTAGCATCGCTTCAGGCTGTCTGTTATTAGCATCGCATCAGGCTGTCTCTTATAAGCATCGCTTCAGGCTGTCTGTTATTAGCGTCGCTTCAGGCTGTCTGTTATTAGCATCGCTTCAGGCTGTCTGTTATTAGCATCGCTTCAGGCTGTCTGTTATTAGCAGCGCTTCAGGCTGTTTGTTATTAGCATTGCTTCCGACTGTCTCTTATAAGCATCGCTTCAGGCTGTCTGTTAGTAGCATCGCTTCAGGCTGTCTGTTATTAGCATCGCTTCGGGCTGTCTGTTATTAGCATCCCTTCAGGCTGTCTGTTATTAGCATCCCTTCAGGCTGTCTGTTATTAGCATCCCTTCAGGCTGTCTGGTATTAGCATCGCTTCAGGTTGTCTGTTATTAGCATCGCTTCAGGCTGTCTGTTATTAGCATCGCTTCAGGTTGTCTGTTATTAGCATCCCTTCGGGCTGTCTGTTATTAGCATCCCTTCAGGCTGTCTGTTATTAGCATCCCTTCAGGCTGTCTGTTATTAGCATCTCTCCAGGCTGTCTGGTATTAGCATCGCTTCAGGCTGTCTGTTATTGGCATCCCTTCAGGCTGTCTGGTATTAGCATCGCTTCAGGCTGTCTGTTATTAGCATCCCTTCAGGCTGTCTGGTATTAGCATCGCTTCAGGCTGTCTGTTATTATCATCGCTTCAGGCTGTCTGGTATTAGAATCGCTTCAGGCTGTCTGTTATTAGCATCCCTTCAGGCTGTCTGGTATTAGCATCGCTTCAGGCTGTCTGTTATTAGCATCCCTTCGGGCTGTCTGGTATTAGCATCGCTTCAGGCTGTCTGTTATTAGCGTCACTTCAGGCTGTCTGTTATTAGCATCGCTTCAGGCTGTCTGTTATTAGCATCGCTTCAGGCTGTCTGTTATTAGCAGCGCTTCAGGCTGTTTGTTATTAGCACTGCTTCCGACTGTCTCTTATAAGCATCGCTTCAGGCTGTCTGTTAGTAGCATCGCTTCAGGCTGTCTGTTATTAGCATCGCTTCGGGCTGTCTGTTATTAGCATCCCTTCAGGCTGTCTGTTATTAGCATCCCTTCAGGCTGTCTGTTATTAGCATCCCTTCAGGCTGTCTGGTATTAGCATCGCTTCAGGTTGTCTGTTATTAGCATCGCTTCAGGCTGTCTGTTATTAGCATCGCTTCAGGTTGTCTGTTATTAGCATCCCTTCGGGCTGTCTGTTATTAGCATCCCTTCAGGCTGTCTGTTATTAGCATCCCTTCAGGCTGTCTGTTATTAGCATCTCTCCAGGCTGTTTGGTATTAGCATCGCTTCAGGCTGTCTGTTATTAGCGTCCCTTCAGGCTGTCTGTTATTAGCATCCCTTCAGGCTGTCTGGTATTAGCATCGCTTCAGGCTGTCTGTTATGAGCATACTTTCAGGCTGTCTGGTATTAGCATCGCTTCAGGCTGTCTGTTATTAGCATCGCTTCAGGCTGTCTGTTATTAGGATCGCATCAGGCTGTCTCTTATAAGCATCGCTTCAGGCTGTCTGTTATTAGCGTCGCTTCAGGCTGTCTGTTATTAGCATCGCTTCGGGCTGTCTGTTATTAGCATCCCTTCAGGCTGTCTGTTATTAGCATCCCTTCAGGCTGTCTGTTATTAGCATCCCTTCAGGCTGTCTGGTATTAGCATCGCTTCAGGTTGTCTGTTATTAGCATCGCTTCAGGCTGTCTGTTATTAGCATCGCTTCAGGTTGTCTGTTATTAGCATCCCTTCGGGCTGTCTGTTATTAGCATCCCTTCAGGCTGTCTGTTATTAGCATCCCTTCAGGCTGTCTGTTATTAGCATCTCTCCAGGCTGTCTGGTATTAGCATCGCTTCAGGCTGTCTGTTATTGGCATCCCTTCAGGCTGTCTGGTATTAGCATCGCTTCAGGCTGTCTGTTATTAGCATCCCTTCAGGCTGTCTGGTATTAGCATCGTTTCAGGTGGTCTGTTATTAGCATCCCTTCGGGCTGTCTGGTATTAGCATCGCTTCAGGCTGTCTGTTATTAGCATTCCTTCAGGCTGTCTTGTATTAGCATTGCTTCAGGCTGTCTGTTATTAGCATCCCTTCAGGCTGTCTGGTATTAGCATCGCTTCAGGCTGTCTGTTATTAGCATCGCTTCAGGCTGTCTGTTATTAGCATCCCTTCAGGCTGTGTGGTATTAGTATCGCTTCAGACTGTCTGTTATTAGCATTGCTTCAGACTGTCTGTTATTAGCATCGCTTCAGGCTGTCTGTTATTAGCATCGCTTCAGACTGTCTGTTATTAGCATCGCTTCAGGCTATCTGTTATTAGCATCGCTTCAGGCTGTCTGTTATTGGCATCACTTTAGGCTGTCTGTTAGCATCGCTTCGGGCTGTCTGTTATTAGCATCGGTTCAGGCTGTCTGTTATTGGCATTGCTTCAGGCTGTCTGTTATTAGCATCGCATCAGGCTGTCTCTTATAAGCATCGCTTCAGGCTGTCTGTTATTAGCGTCGCTTCAGGCTGTCTGTTATTAGCATCGCTTCAGGCTGTCTGTTATTAGCATCGCTTCAGGCTGTTTGTTATTAGCACTGCTTCCGACTGTCTCTTATAAGCATCGCTTCAGGCTGTCTGTTAGTAGCATCGCTTCAGGCTGTCTGTTATTAGCATCGCTTCGGGCTGTCTGTTATTAGCATCCCTTCAGGCTGTCTGTTATTAGCATCCCTTCAGGCTGTCTGTTATTAGCATCGCTTCAGGCTGTTTGTTATTAGCACTGCTTCCGACTGTCTCTTATAAGCATCGCTTCAGGCTGTCTGTTAGTAGCATCGCTTCAGGCTGTCTGTTATTAGCATCGCTTCGGGCTGTCTGTTATTAGCATCCCTTCAGGCTGTCTGTTATTAGCATCCCTTCAGGCTGTCTGTTATTAGCATCCCTTCAGGCTGTCTGGTATTAGCATCGCTTCAGGTTGTCTGTTATTAGCATCGCTTCAGGTTGTCTGTTATTAGCATCCCTTCGGGCTGTCTGTTATTAGCATCCCTTCAGGCTGTCTGTTATTAGCATCCCTTCAGGCTGTCTGTTATTAGCATCTCTCCAGGCTGTCTGGTATTAGCATCGCTTCAGGCTGTCTGTTATTGGCATCCCTTCAGGCTGTCTGGTATTAGCATCGCTTCAGGCTGTCTGTTATTAGCATCCCTTCAGGCTGTCTGGTATTAGCATCGTTTCAGGTGGTCTGTTATTAGCATCCCTTCGGGCTGTCTGGTATTAGCATCGCTTCAGGCTGTCTGTTATTAGCATCGCTTCAGGCTGTCTGTTATTAGCATCCCTTCAGGCTGTGTGGTATTAGTATCGCTTCAGACTGTCTGTTATTAGCATTGCTTCAGACTGTCTGTTATTAGCATCGCTTCAGGCTGTCTGTTATTAGCATCGCTTCAGACTGTCTGTTATTAGCATCGCTTCAGGCTATCTGTTATTAGCATCGCTTCAGGCTGTCTGTTATTGGCATCACTTTAGGCTGTCTGTTAGCATCGCTTCGGGCTGTCTGTTATTAGCATCGGTTCAGGCTGTCTGTTATTGGCATTGCTTTAGGCTGTCTGTTAGCATCGCTTCAGGCTGTCTGTTATTAGCATCCCTTCAGGCTGTCTGTTATTAGCATCGCTTCAGGCTGTCTGTTATTAGCATGGCTTCAGGCTGTCTGTTATTAGCATCGCTTCAGGCTGTCTGGTATTAGCATCGCTTCAGGTTGTCTGTCATTAGCGTCGCTTCAGGCTGTCTGTTATTAGCATCGCTTCAGGCTGTCTGTTATTAGCATCACTTTAGGCTGTCTGTTAGCATCGGTTCAGGCTGTCTGTTATTAGCATCGGTTCAGGCTGTCTGTTATTGGCATCACTTCAGGCTGTCTGTTATTGGCATCGCTTTAGGCTGGCTGTTAGCATCGCTTCAGGCTGTCTGTTATTAGCGTCCCTTCAGGCTGTCTGTTATTAGCATCCCTTCAGGCTGTCTGGTATTAGCATCGCTTCAGGCTGTCTGTTATGAGCATACTTTCAGGCTGTCTGGTATTAGCATCGCTTCAGGCTGTCTGTTATTAGCGTCGCTTCAGGCTGTCTGTTATTAGCATCGCTTCAGGCTGTCTGTTATTAGCATCGCATCAGGCTGTCTCTTATAAGCATCGCTTCAGGCTGTCTGTTATTAGCGTCGCTTCAGGCTGTCTGTTATTAGCATCGCTTCAGGCTGTCTGTTATTAGCATCGCTTCAGGCTGTCTGTTATTAGCAGCGCTTCAGGCTGTTTGTTATTAGCATTGCTTCCGACTGTCTCTTATAAGCATCGCTTCAGGCTGTCTGTTAGTAGCATCGCTTCAGGCTGTCTGTTATTAGCATCGCTTCGGGCTGTCTGTTATTAGCATCCCTTCAGGCTGTCTGTTATTAGCATCCCTTCAGGCTGTCTGTTATTAGCATCCCTTCAGGCTGTCTGGTATTAGCATCGCTTCAGGTTGTCTGTTATTAGCATCGCTTCAGGCTGTCTGTTATTAGCATCGCTTCAGGTTGTCTGTTATTAGCATCCCTTCGGGCTGTCTGTTATTAGCATCCCTTCAGGCTGTCTGTTATTAGCATCCCTTCAGGCTGTCTGTTATTAGCATCTCTCCAGGCTGTCTGGTATTAGCATCGCTTCAGGCTGTCTGTTATTGGCATCCCTTCAGGCTGTCTGGTATTAGCATCGCTTCAGGCTGTCTGTTATTAGCATCCCTTCAGGCTGTCTGGTATTAGCATCGCTTCAGGCGGTCTGTTATTAGCATCCCTTCGGGCTGTCTGGTATTAGCATCGCTTCAGGCTGTCTGTTATTAGCATTCCTTCAGGCTGTCTTGTATTAGCATCGCTTCAGGCTGTCTGTTATTAGCATCCCTTCAGGCTGTCTGGTATTAGCATCGCTTCAGGCTGTCTGTTATTAGCATCGCTTCAGGCTGTCTGTTATTAGCATCCCTTCAGGCTGTGTGGTATTAGCATCGCTTCAGGCTGTCTGTTATTAGCTTCGCTTCAGGCTGTCTGTTATTGGCATCGCTTCAGGCTGTCTGTTATTAGCACCGGTTCAGGCTGTCTGTTATTAGTATCACTTCAGGCTGTCTGTTATTAGCATGGCTTCAGTCTGTCAGTTATTAGCATCGCTTCAGGCTGTCTGTTATTAGCATCACTTCAGGCTGTCTGTTATTAGTATCGCTTCAGGCTGTCTGTTATTGGCATCGCTTCAGACTGTCTGTTATTAGCATCGCTTCAGTCTGTCTGTTATTAGAATCGCTTCAGGCTGTCTGTTATTAGCATCGCTTCAGGCTGTCTGTTATTGGCATCGCCTCAGGCTGTCTGTTATTGGCAACGCTTCAGGCTGTCTGTTATTAGCATCCCTTCAGGCTGTCTGTTATTAGCATCGCCGCTTCAGGCTGTCTGTTATTGGCATCGCCTCAGGCTGTCTGTTATTAGCATCGCTTCAGGCTGTCTGTTATAAGCATCCCTTCAGGCTGTTTGTTATTAGCATCGCTTCAGGCTATCTGTTATTAGCATCGCTTCAGGCTGTCTGTTATTGGCATCACTTTAGGCTGTCTGTTATTAGTATCGCTTCAGGCTGTCCATTATTAGTATCGCTTCAGACTGTCTGTTATTAGCATTGCTTCAGACTGTCTGTTATTAGCATCGCTTCAGGCTGTCTGTTATTAGCATCGCTTCAGACTGTCTGTTATTAGCATCGCTTCAGGCTATCTGTTATTAGCATCGCTTCAGGCTGTCTGTTATTGGCATCACTTTAGGCTGTCTGTTAGCATCGCTTCGGGCTGTCTGTTATTAGCATCGGTTCAGGCTGTCTGTTATTGGCATTGCTTTAGGCTGTCTGTTAGCATCGCTTCAGGCTGTCTGTTATTAGCATCCCTTCAGGCTGTCTGTTATTAGCATCGCTTCAGGCTGTCTGTTATTAGCATCGCTTCAGGCTGTCTGTTATTAGCATCGCTTCAGGCTGTCTGGTATTAGCATCGCTTCAGGTTGTTTGTCATTAGCGTCGCTTCAGGCTGTCTGTTATTAGCATCGCTTCAGGCTGTCTGTTATTAGCATCACTTTAGGCTGTCTGTTAGCATCGGTTCAGGCTGTCTGTTATTAGCATCGGTTCAGGCTGTCTGTTATTGGCATCACTTCAGGCTGTCTGTTATTGGCATCGCTTTAGGCTGGCTGTTAGCATCGCTTTAGGCTGTCTGTTATTAGCGTCCCTTCAGGCTGTCTGTTATTAGCATCCCTTCAGGCTGTCTGGTATTAGCATCGCTTCAGGCTGTCTGTTATGAGCATACTTTCAGGCTGTCTGGTATTAGCATCGCTTCAGGCTGTCTGTCATTAGCGTCGCTTCAGGCTGTCTGTTATTAGCATCGCTTCAGGCTGTCTGTTATTAGCATCGCATCAGGCTGTCTCTTATAAGCATCGCTTCAGGCTGTCTGTTATTAGCGTCGCTTCAGGCTGTCTGTTATTAGCATCGCTTCAGGCTGTCTGTTATTAGCATCGCTTCAGGCTGTCTGTTATTAGCAGCGCTTCAGGCTATTTGTTATTAGCATTGCTTCCGACTGTCTCTTATAAGCATCGCTTCAGGCTGTCTGTTAGTAGCATCGCTTCAGGCTGTCTGTTATTAGCATCCCTTCAGGCTGTCTGTTATTAGCATCCCTTCAGGCTGTCTGGTATTAGCATCGCTTCAGGTTGTCTGTTATTAGCATCGCTTCAGGCTGTCTGTTATTAGCATCGCTTCAGGTTGTCTGTTATTAGCATCCCTTCGGGCTGTCTGTTATTAGCATCCCTTCGGGCTGTCTGTTATTAGCATCCCTTCAGGCTGTCTGTTATTAGCATCCCTTCAGGCTGTCTGTTATTAGCATCTCTCCAGGCTGTCTGGTATTAGCATCGCTTCAGGCTGTCTGTTATTGGCATCCCTTCAGGCTGTCTGTTATTAGCATCCCTTCAGGCTGTCTGGTATTAGCATCGCTTCAGGAGGTCTGTTATTAGCATCCCTTCGGGCTGTCTGGTATTAGCATCGCTTCAGGCTGTCTGTTATTAGCATCCCTTCAGGCTGTCTTGTATTAGCATCGCTTCAGGCTGTCTGTTATTAGCATCCCTTCAGGCTGTCTGGTATTAGCATCGCTTCAGGCTGTCTGTTATTAGCATCGCTTCAGGCTGTCTGTTATTAGCATCCCTTCAGGCTGTCTGGTATTAGCGTCGCTTCAGGCTGTCTGTTATTAGCTTCGCTTCAGGCTGTCTGTTATTAGCACCTCCTCAGGCTGTCTGTTATTGGTATCGCTTCAGGCTGTCTGTTATTAGCATTGCTTCAGTTTGTCTGTTATTAGCATCACTTTAGGCTGTCTGTTAGCATCGCTTCAGACTGTCTGTTATTAGCGTTCCTTCAGGCTGTCTGTTATTAGCATCCCTTCAGGCTGTCTGGTATTAGCATCGCTTCAGGCTGTCTGTTATTATCATTGCTTCAGGCTGTCTGGTATTAGAATCGCTTCAGGCTGTCTGTTATTAGCATCCCTTCAGGCTGTCTGGTATTAGCATCGCTTCAGGCTGTCTGTTATTAGCATCCCTTCGGGCTGTCTGGTATTAGCATCGCATCAGGCTGTCTGTTATTAGCGTCGCTTCAGGCTGTCTGTTATTAGCATCGCTTCAGGCTGTCTGTTATTAGCATCGCTTCAGGCTGTCTGTTATTAGCAGCGCTTCAGGCTGTTTGTTATTAGCACTGCTTCCGCCTGTCTCTTATAAGCATCGCTTCAGGCTGTCTGTTAGTAGCATCGCTTCAGGCTGTCTGTTATTAGCATCGCTTCGGGCTGTCTGTTATTAGCATCCCTTCAGGCTGTCTGTTATTAGCATCCCTTCAGGCTGTCTGTTATTAGCATCCCTTCAGGCTGTCTGGTATTAGCATCGCTTCAGGTTGTCTGTTATTAGCATCGCTTCAGGCTGTCTGTTATTAGCATTGCTTCAGGTTGTCTGTTATTAGCATCCCTTCGGGCTGTCTGTTATTAGCATCCCTTCAGGCTGTCTGTTATTAGCATCCCTTCAGGCTGTCTGTTATTAGCATCGCATCAGGCTGTCTCTTATAAGCATCGCTTCAGGCTGTCTGTTATTAGCGTCGCTTCAGGCTGTCTGTTATTAGCATCGCTTCAGGCTGTCTGTTATTAGCATCGCTTCAGGCTGTCTGTTATTAGCAGCGCTTCAGGCTATTTGTTATTAGCATTGCTTCCGACTGTCTCTTATAAGCATCGCTTCAGGCTGTCTGTTAGTAGCATCGCTTCAGGCTGTCTGTTATTAGCATCGCTTCGGGCTGTCTGTTATTAGCATCCCTTCAGGCTGTCTGTTATTAGCATCCCTTCAGGCTGTCTGGTATTAGCATCGCTTCAGGTTGTCTGTTATTAGCATCGCTTCAGGCTGTCTGTTATTAGCATCGCTTCAGGTTGTCTGTTATTAGCATCCCTTCGGGCTGTCTGTTATTAGCATCCCTTCGGGCTGTCTGTTATTAGCATCCCTTCAGGCTGTCTGTTATTAGCATCCCTTCAGGCTGTCTGTTATTAGCATCTCTCCAGGCTGTCTGGTATTAGCATCGCTTCAGGCTGTCTGTTATTGGCATCCCTTCAGGCTGTCTGTTATTAGCATCCCTTCAGGCTGTCTGGTATTAGCATCGCTTCAGGCGGTCTGTTATTAGCATCCCTTCGGGCTGTCTGGTATTAGCATCGCTTCAGGCTGTCTGTTATTAGCATCCCTTCAGGCTGTCTTGTATTAGCATCGCTTCAGGCTGTCTGTTATTAGCATCCCTTCAGGCTGTCTGGTATTAGCATCGCTTCAGGCTGTCTGTTATTAGCATCGCTTCAGGCTGTCTGTTATTAGCATCCCTTCAGGCTGTCTGGTATTAGCGTCGCTTCAGGCTGTCTGTTATTAGCTTCGCTTCAGGCTGTCTGTTATTAGCACCTCCTCAGGCTGTCTGTTATTGGTATCGCTTCAGGCTGTCTGTTATTAGCATTGCTTCAGTTTGTCTGTTATTAGCATCACTTTAGGCTGTCTGTTAGCATCGCTTCAGACTGTCTGTTATTAGTGTTCCTTCAGGCTGTCTGTTATTAGCATCCCTTCAGGCTGTCTGGTATTAGCATCGCTTCAGGCTGTCTGTTATTATCATCGCTTCAGGCTGTCTGGTATTAGAATCGCTTCAGGCTGTCTGTTATTAGCATCCCTTCAGGCTGTCTGGTATTAGCATCGCTTCAGGCTGTCTGTTATTAGCATCCCTTCGGGCTGTCTGGTATTAGCATCGCTTCAGGCTGTCTGTTATTAGCGTCGCTTCAGGCTGTCTGTTATTAGCATCGCTTCAGGCTGTCTGTTATTAGCATCGCTTCAGGCTGTCTGTTATTAGCAGCGCTTCAGGCTGTTTGTTATTAGCACTGCTTCCGACTGTCTCTTATAAGCATCGCTTCAGGCTGTCTGTTAGTAGCATCGCTTCAGGCTGTCTGTTATTAGCATCGCTTCGGGCTGTCTGTTATTAGCATCCCTTCAGGCTGTCTGTTATTAGCATCCCTTCAGGCTGTCTGTTATTAGCATCCCTTCAGGCTGTCTGGTATTAGCATCGCTTCAGGTTGTCTGTTATTAGCATCGCTTCAGGCTGTCTGTTATTAGCATCGCTTCAGGTTGTCTGTTATTAGCATCCCTTCGGGCTGTCTGTTATTAGCATCCCTTCAGGCTGTCTGTTATTAGCATCCCTTCAGGCTGTCTGTTATTAGCATCTCTCCAGGCTGTTTGGTATTAGCATCGCTTCAGGCTGTCTGTTATTGGCATCCCTTCAGGCTGTCTGGTATTAGCATCGCTTCAGGCTGTCTGTTATTAGCATCCCTTCAGGCTGTCTGGTATTAGCATCGTTTCAGGCGGTCTGTTATTAGCATCCCTTCGGGCTGTCTGGTATTAGCATCGCTTCAGGCTGTCTGTTATTAGCATTCCTTCAGGCTGTCTTGTATTAGCATTGCTTCAGGCTGTCTGTTATTAGCATCCCTTCAGGCTGTCTGGTATTAGCATCGCTTCAGGCTGTCTGTTATTAGCATCGCTTCAGGCTGTCTGTTATTAGCATCCCTTCAGGCTGTGTGGTATTAGTATCGCTTCAGACTGTCTGTTATTAGCATTGCTTCAGACTGTCTGTTATTAGCATCCCTTCAGGCTGTGTGGTATTAGTATCGCTTCAGACTGTCTGTTATTAGCATTGCTTCAGACTGTCTGTTATTAGCATCGCTTCAGGCTGTCTGTTATTAGCATCGCTTCAGACTGTCTGTTATTAGCATCTCTCCAGGCTGTCTGGTATTAGCATCGCTTCAGGCTGTCTGTTATTGGCATCCCTTCAGGCTGTCTGGTATTAGCATCGCTTCAGGCTGTCTGTTATTAGCATCCCTTCAGGCTGTCTGGTATTAGCATCGTTTCAGGTGGTCTGTTATTAGCATCCCTTCGGGCTGTCTGGTATTAGCATCGCTTCAGGCTGTCTGTTATTAGCATCGCTTCAGGCTGTCTGTTATTAGCATCCCTTCAGGCTGTGTGGTATTAGTATCGCTTCAGACTGTCTGTTATTAGCATTGCTTCAGACTGTCTGTTATTAGCATCGCTTCAGGCTGTCTGTTATTAGCATCGCTTCAGACTGTCTGTTATTAGCATCGCTTCAGGCTATCTGTTATTAGCATCGCTTCAGGCTGTCTGTTATTGGCATCACTTTAGGCTGTCTGTTAGCATCGCTTCGGGCTGTCTGTTATTAGCATCGGTTCAGGCTGTCTGTTATTGGCATTGCTTTAGGCTGTCTGTTAGCATCGCTTCAGGCTGTCTGTTATTAGCATCCCTTCAGGCTGTCTGTTATTAGCATCGCTTCAGGCTGTCTGTTATTAGCATGGCTTCAGGCTGTCTGTTATTAGCATCGCTTCAGGCTGTCTGGTATTAGCATCGCTTCAGGTTGTCTGTCATTAGCGTCGCTTCAGGCTGTCTGTTATTAGCATCGCTTCAGGCTGTCTGTTATTAGCATCACTTTAGGCTGTCTGTTAGCATCGGTTCAGGCTGTCTGTTATTAGCATCGGTTCAGGCTGTCTGTTATTGGCATCACTTCAGGCTGTCTGTTATTGGCATCGCTTTAGGCTGGCTGTTAGCATCGCTTCAGGCTGTCTGTTATTAGCGTCCCTTCAGGCTGTCTGTTATTAGCATCCCTTCAGGCTGTCTGGTATTAGCATCGCTTCAGGCTGTCTGTTATGAGCATACTTTCAGGCTGTCTGGTATTAGCATCGCTTCAGGCTGTCTGTTATTAGCGTCGCTTCAGGCTGTCTGTTATTAGCATCGCTTCAGGCTGTCTGTTATTAGCATCGCATCAGGCTGTCTCTTATAAGCATCGCTTCAGGCTGTCTGTTATTAGCGTCGCTTCAGGCTGTCTGTTATTAGCATCGCTTCAGGCTGTCTGTTATTAGCATCGCTTCAGGCTGTCTGTTATTAGCAGCGCTTCAGGCTGTTTGTTATTAGCATTGCTTCCGACTGTCTCTTATAAGCATCGCTTCAGGCTGTCTGTTAGTAGCATCGCTTCAGGCTGTCTGTTATTAGCATCGCTTCGGGCTGTCTGTTATTAGCATCCCTTCAGGCTGTCTGTTATTAGCATCCCTTCAGGCTGTCTGTTATTAGCATCCCTTCAGGCTGTCTGGTATTAGCATCGCTTCAGGTTGTCTGTTATTAGCATCGCTTCAGGCTGTCTGTTATTAGCATCGCTTCAGGTTGTCTGTTATTAGCATCCCTTCGGGCTGTCTGTTATTAGCATCCCTTCAGGCTGTCTGTTATAAGCATCCCTTCAGGCTGTCTGTTATTAGCATCTCTCCAGGCTGTCTGGTATTAGCATCGCTTCAGGCTGTCTGTTATTGGCATCCCTTCAGGCTGTCTGGTATTAGCATCGCTTCAGGCTGTCTGTTATTAGCATCCCTTCAGGCTGTCTGGTATTAGCATCGCTTCAGGCGGTCTGTTATTAGCATCCCTTCGGGCTGTCTGGTATTAGCATCGCTTCAGGCTGTCTGTTATTAGCATTCCTTCAGGCTGTCTTGTATTAGCATCGCTTCAGGCTGTCTGTTATTAGCATCCCTTCAGGCTGTCTGGTATTAGCATCGCTTCAGGCTGTCTGTTATTAGCATCGCTTCAGGCTGTCTGTTATTAGCATCCCTTCAGGCTGTGTGGTATTAGCATCGCTTCAGGCTGTCTGTTATTAGCTTCGCTTCAGGCTGTCTGTTATTGGCATCGCTTCAGGCTGTCTGTTATTAGCACCGGTTCAGGCTGTCTGTTATTAGTATCACTTCAGGCTGTCTGTTATTAGCATGGCTTCAGTCTGTCAGTTATTAGCATCGCTTCAGGCTGTCTGTTATTAGCATCACTTCAGGCTGTCTGTTATTAGTATCGCTTCAGGCTGTCTGTTATTGGCATCGCTTCAGGCTGTCTGTTATTAGCATCGCTTCAGTCTGTCTGTTATTAGAATCGCTTCAGGCTGTCTGTTATTAGCATCGCTTCAGGCTGTCTGTTATTGGCATCGCCTCAGGCTGTCTGTTATTGGCAACGCTTCAGGCTGTCTGTTATTAGCATCCCTTCAGGCTGTCTGTTATTAGCATCGCCGCTTCAGGCTGTCTGTTATTGGCATCGCCTCAGGCTGTCTGTTATTAGCATCGCTTCAGGCTGTCTGTTATAAGCATCCCTTCAGGCTGCTTGTTATTAGCATCGCTTCAGGCTATCTGTTATTAGCATCGCTTCAGGCTGTCTGTTATTGGCATCACTTTAGGCTGTCTGTTATTAGTATCGCTTCAGGCTGTCCATTATTAGTATCGCTTCAGACTGTCTGTTATTAGCATTGCTTCAGACTGTCTGTTATTAGCATCGCTTCAGGCTGTCTGTTATTAGCATCGCTTCAGACTGTCTGTTATTAGCATCGCTTCAGGCTATCTGTTATTAGCATCGCTTCAGGCTGTCTGTTATTGGCATCACTTTAGGCTGTCTGTTAGCATCGCTTCGGGCTGTCTGTTATTAGCATCGGTTCAGGCTGTCTGTTATTGGCATTGCTTTAGGCTGTCTGTTAGCATCGCTTCAGGCTGTCTGTTATTAGCATCCCTTCAGGCTGTCTGTTATTAGCATCGCTTCAGGCTGTCTGTTATTAGCATCGCTTCAGGCTGTCTGTTATTAGCATCGCTTCAGGCTGTCTGGTATTAGCATCGCTTCAGGTTGTTTGTCATTAGCGTCGCTTCAGGCTGTCTGTTATTAGCATCGCTTCAGGCTGTCTGTTATTAGCATCACTTTAGGCTGTCTGTTAGCATCGGTTCAGGCTGTCTGTTATTAGCATCGGTTCAGGCTGTCTGTTATTGGCATCACTTCAGGCTGTCTGTTATTGGCATCGCTTTAGGCTGGCTGTTAGCATCGCTTTAGGCTGTCTGTTATTAGCGTCCCTTCAGGCTGTCTGTTATTAGCATCCCTTCAGGCTGTCTGGTATTAGCATCGCTTCAGGCTGTCTGTTATGAGCATACTTTCAGGCTGTCTGGTATTAGCATCGCTTCAGGCTGTCTGTCATTAGCGTCGCTTCAGGCTGTCTGTTATTAGCATCGCTTCAGGCTGTCTGTTATTAGCATCGCATCAGGCTGTCTCTTATAAGCATCGCTTCAGGCTGTCTGTTATTAGCGTCGCTTCAGGCTGTCTGTTATTAGCATCGCTTCAGGCTGTCTGTTATTAGCATCGCTTCAGGCTGTCTGTTATTAGCATCGTTTTAGGCTGTCTGTTATTAGCATCGCTTCAGGCTGTCTGTTATTAGCTTTGCTTCAGGCTGTCTGTTATTAGCACCTCCTCAGGCTGTCTGTTATTAGCATCGCTTCAGGCTGTCTGTTATTAGCATCTCTTCAGGCTGTCTGTTATTAGCATCGCTTCAGGCTGTCTGTTATTAGCATCGCTTCAGGCTGTCTGTTATTAGCAGCGCTTCAGGCTATTTGTTATTAGCATTGCTTCCGACTGTCTCTTATAAGCATCGCTTCAGGCTGTCTGTTAGTAGCATCGCTTCAGGCTGTCTGTTATTAGCATCGCTTCGGGCTGTCTGTTATTAGCAACCCTTCAGGCTGTCTGTTATTAGCATCCCTTCAGGCTGTCTGGTATTAGCATCGCTTCAGGTTGTCTGTTATTAGCATCGCTTCAGGCTGTCTGTTATTAGCATCGCTTCAGGTTGTCTGTTATTAGCATCCCTTCGGGCTGTCTGTTATTAGCATCCCTTCGGGCTGTCTGTTATTAGCATCCCTTCAGGCTGTCTGTTATTAGCATCCCTTCAGGCTGTCTGTTATTAGCATCTCTCCAGGCTGTCTGGTATTAGCATCGCTTCAGGCTGTCTGTTATTGGCATCCCTTCAGGCTGTCTGTTATTAGCATCCCTTCAGGCTGTCTGGTATTAGCATCGCTTCAGGCGGTCTGTTATTAGCATCCCTTCGGGCTGTCTGGTATTAGCATCGCTTCAGGCTGTCTGTTATTAGCATCCCTTCAGGCTGTCTTGTATTAGCATCGCTTCAGGCTGTCTGTTATTAGCATCCCTTCAGGCTGTCTGGTATTAGCATCGCTTCAGGCTGTCTGTTATTAGCATCGCTTCAGGCTGTCTGTTATTAGCATCCCTTCAGGCTGTCTGGTATTAGCGTCGCTTCAGGCTGTCTGTTATTAGCGTCGCTTCAGGCTGTCTGTTATTAGCATCGCTTCAGGCTGTCTGTTATTAGCATCGCTTCAGGCTGTCTGTTATTAGCAGCGCTTCAGGCTGTTTGTTATTAGCATTGCTTCCGACTGTCTCTTATAAGCATCGCTTCAGGCTGTCTGTTAGTAGCATCGCTTCAGGCTGTCTGTTATTAGCATCGCTTCGGGCTGTCTGTTATTAGCATCCCTTCAGGCTGTCTGTTATTAGCATCCCTTCAGGCTGTCTGTTATTAGCATCCCTTCAGGCTGTCTGGTATTAGCATCGCTTCAGGTTGTCTGTTATTAGCATCGCTTCAGGCTGTCTGTTATTAGCATCGCTTCAGGTTGTCTGTTATTAGCATCCCTTCGGGCTGTCTGTTATTAGCATCCCTTCAGGCTGTCTGTTATTAGCATCCCTTCAGGCTGTCTGTTATTAGCATCTCTCCAGGCTGTCTGGTATTAGCATCGCTTCAGGCTGTCTGTTATTGGCATCCCTTCAGGCTGTCTGGTATTAGCATCGCTTCAGGCTGTCTGTTATTAGCATCCCTTCAGGCTGTCTGGTATTAGCATCGCTTCAGGCGGTCTGTTATTAGCATCCCTTCGGGCTGTCTGGTATTAGCATCGCTTCAGGCTGTCTGTTATTAGCATTCCTTCAGGCTGTCTTGTATTAGCATCGCTTCAGGCTGTCTGTTATTAGCATCCCTTCAGGCTGTCTGGTATTAGCATCGCTTCAGGCTGTCTGTTATTAGCATCGCTTCAGGCTGTCTGTTATTAGCATCCCTTCAGGCTGTGTGGTATTAGCATCGCTTCAGGCTGTCTGTTATTAGCTTCGCTTCAGGCTGTCTGTTATTGGCATCGCTTCAGGCTGTCTGTTATTAGCACCGGTTCAGGCTGTCTGTTATTAGTATCACTTCAGGCTGTCTGTTATTAGCATCCCTTCAGGCTGTCTGTTATTAGCATCGCATCAGGCTGTCTCTTATAAGCATCGCTTCAGGCTGTCTGTTATTAGCGTCGCTTCAGGCTGTCTGTTATTAGCATCGCTTCAGGCTGTCTGTTATTAGCATCGCTTCAGGCTGTCTGTTATTAGCAGCGCTTCAGGCTATTTGTTATTAGCATTGCTTCCGACTGTCTCTTATAAGCATCGCTTCAGGCTGTCTGTTAGTAGCATCGCTTCAGGCTGTCTGTTATTAGCATCGCTTCGGGCTGTCTGTTATTAGCATCCCTTCAGGCTGTCTGTTATTAGCATCCCTTCAGGCTGTCTGGTATTAGCATCGCTTCAGGTTGTCTGTTATTAGCATCGCTTCAGGCTGTCTGTTATTAGCATCGCTTCAGGTTGTCTGTTATTAGCATCCCTTCGGGCTGTCTGTTATTAGCATCCCTTCGGGCTGTCTGTTATTAGCATCCCTTCAGGCTGTCTGTTATTAGCATCCCTTCAGGCTGTCTGTTATTAGCATCTCTCCAGGCTGTCTGGTATTAGCATCGCTTCAGGCTGTCTGTTATTGGCATCCCTTCAGGCTGTCTGTTATTAGCATCCCTTCAGGCTGTCTGGTATTAGCATCGCTTCAGGCGGTCTGTTATTAGCATCCCTTCGGGCTGTCTGGTATTAGCATCGCTTCAGGCTGTCTGTTATTAGCATCCCTTCAGGCTGTCTTGTATTAGCATCGCTTCAGGCTGTCTGTTATTAGCATCCCTTCAGGCTGTCTGGTATTAGCATCGCTTCAGGCTGTCTGTTATTAGCATCGCTTCAGGCTGTCTGTTATTAGCATCCCTTCAGGCTGTCTGGTATTAGCGTCGCTTCAGGCTGTCTGTTATTAGCTTCGCTTCAGGCTGTCTGTTATTAGCACCTCCTCAGGCTGTCTGTTATTGGTATCGCTTCAGGCTGTCTGTTATTAGCATTGCTTCAGTTTGTCTGTTATTAGCATCACTTTAGGCTGTCTGTTAGCATCGCTTCAGACTGTCTGTTATTAGTGTTCCTTCAGGCTGTCTGTTATTAGCATCCCTTCAGGCTGTCTGGTATTAGCATCGCTTCAGGCTGTCTGTTATTATCATCGCTTCAGGCTGTCTGGTATTAGAATCGCTTCAGGCTGTCTGTTATTAGCATCCCTTCAGGCTGTCTGGTATTAGCATCGCTTCAGGCTGTCTGTTATTAGCATCCCTTCGGGCTGTCTGGTATTAGCATCGCTTCAGGCTGTCTGTTATTAGCGTCGCTTCAGGCTGTCTGTTATTAGCATCGCTTCAGGCTGTCTGTTATTAGCATCGCTTCAGGCTGTCTGTTATTAGCAGCGCTTCAGGCTGTTTGTTATTAGCACTGCTTCCGACTGTCTCTTATAAGCATCGCTTCAGGCTGTCTGTTAGTAGCATCGCTTCAGGCTGTCTGTTATTAGCATCGCTTCGGGCTGTCTGTTATTAGCATCCCTTCAGGCTGTCTGTTATTAGCATCCCTTCAGGCTGTCTGTTATTAGCATCCCTTCAGGCTGTCTGGTATTAGCATCGCTTCAGGTTGTCTGTTATTAGCATCGCTTCAGGCTGTCTGTTATTAGCATCGCTTCAGGTTGTCTGTTATTAGCATCCCTTCGGGCTGTCTGTTATTAGCATCCCTTCAGGCTGTCTGTTATTAGCATCCCTTCAGGCTGTCTGTTATTAGCATCTCTCCAGGCTGTTTGGTATTAGCATCGCTTCAGGCTGTCTGTTATTGGCATCCCTTCAGGCTGTCTGGTATTAGCATCGCTTCAGGCTGTCTGTTATTAGCATCCCTTCAGGCTGTCTGGTATTAGCATCGTTTCAGGCGGTCTGTTATTAGCATCCCTTCGGGCTGTCTGGTATTAGCATCGCTTCAGGCTGTCTGTTATTAGCATTCCTTCAGGCTGTCTTGTATTAGCATTGCTTCAGGCTGTCTGTTATTAGCATCCCTTCAGGCTGTCTGGTATTAGCATCGCTTCAGGCTGTCTGTTATTAGCATCGCTTCAGGCTGTCTGTTATTAGCATCCCTTCAGGCTGTGTGGTATTAGTATCGCTTCAGACTGTCTGTTATTAGCATTGCTTCAGACTGTCTGTTATTAGCATCCCTTCAGGCTGTGTGGTATTAGTATCGCTTCAGACTGTCTGTTATTAGCATTGCTTCAGACTGTCTGTTATTAGCATCGCTTCAGGCTGTCTGTTATTAGCATCGCTTCAGACTGTCTGTTATTAGCATCTCTCCAGGCTGTCTGGTATTAGCATCGCTTCAGGCTGTCTGTTATTGGCATCCCTTCAGGCTGTCTGGTATTAGCATCGCTTCAGGCTGTCTGTTATTAGCATCCCTTCAGGCTGTCTGGTATTAGCATCGTTTCAGGTGGTCTGTTATTAGCATCCCTTCGGGCTGTCTGGTATTAGCATCGCTTCAGGCTGTCTGTTATTAGCATCGCTTCAGGCTGTCTGTTATTAGCATCCCTTCAGGCTGTGTGGTATTAGTATCGCTTCAGACTGTCTGTTATTAGCATTGCTTCAGACTGTCTGTTATTAGCATCGCTTCAGGCTGTCTGTTATTAGCATCGCTTCAGACTGTCTGTTATTAGCATCGCTTCAGGCTATCTGTTATTAGCATCGCTTCAGGCTGTCTGTTATTGGCATCACTTTAGGCTGTCTGTTAGCATCGCTTCGGGCTGTCTGTTATTAGCATCTGTTCAGGCTGTCTGTTATTGGCATTGCTTTAGGCTGTCTGTTAGCATCGCTTCAGGCTGTCTGTTATTAGCATCCCTTCAGGCTGTCTGTTATTAGCATCGCTTCAGGCTGTCTGTTATTAGCATGGCTTCAGGCTGTCTGTTATTAGCATCGCTTCAGGCTGTCTGGTATTAGCATCGCTTCAGGTTGTCTGTCATTAGCGTCGCTTCAGGCTGTCTGTTATTAGCATCGCTTCAGGCTGTCTGTTATTAGCATCACTTTAGGCTGTCTGTTAGCATCGGTTCAGGCTGTCTGTTATTAGCATCGGTTCAGGCTGTCTGTTATTGGCATCACTTCAGGCTGTCTGTTATTGGCATCGCTTTAGGCTGGCTGTTAGCATCGCTTCAGGCTGTCTGTTATTAGCGTCCCTTCAGGCTGTCTGTTATTAGCATCCCTTCAGGCTGTCTGGTATTAGCATCGCTTCAGGCTGTCTGTTATGAGCATACTTTCAGGCTGTCTGGTATTAGCATAGCTTCAGGCTGTCTGTTATTAGCGTCGCTTCAGGCTGTCTGTTATTAGCATCGCTTCAGGCTGTCTGTTATTAGCATCGCATCAGGCTGTCTCTTATAAGCATCGCTTCAGGCTGTCTGTTATTAGCGTCGCTTCAGGCTGTCTGTTATTAGCATCGCTTCAGGCTGTCTGTTATTAGCATCGCTTCAGGCTGTCTGTTATTAGCAGCGCTTCAGGCTGTTTGTTATTAGCATTGCTTCCGACTGTCTCTTATAAGCATCGCTTCAGGCTGTCTGTTAGTAGCATCGCTTCAGGCTGTCTGTTATTAGCATCGCTTCGGGCTGTCTGTTATTAGCATCCCTTCAGGCTGTCTGTTATTAGCATCCCTTCAGGCTGTCTGTTATTAGCATCCCTTCAGGCTGTCTGGTATTAGCATCGCTTCAGGTTGTCTGTTATTAGCATCGCTTCAGGCTGTCTGTTATTAGCATCGCTTCAGGTTGTCTGTTATTAGCATCCCTTCGGGCTGTCTGTTATTAGCATCCCTTCAGGCTGTCTGTTATAAGCATCCCTTCAGGCTGTCTGTTATTAGCATCTCTCCAGGCTGTCTGGTATTAGCATCGCTTCAGGCTGTCTGTTATTGGCATCCCTTCAGGCTGTCTGGTATTAGCATCGCTTCAGGCTGTCTGTTATTAGCATCCCTTCAGGCTGTCTGGTATTAGCATCGCTTCAGGCGGTCTGTTATTAGCATCCCTTCGGGCTGTCTGGTATTAGCATCGCTTCAGGCTGTCTGTTATTAGCATTCCTTCAGGCTGTCTTGTATTAGCATCGCTTCAGGCTGTCTGTTATTAGCATCCCTTCAGGCTGTCTGGTATTAGCATCGCTTCAGGCTGTCTGTTATTAGCATCGCTTCAGGCTGTCTGTTATTAGCATCCCTTCAGGCTGTGTGGTATTAGCATCGCTTCAGGCTGTCTGTTATTAGCTTCGCTTCAGGCTGTCTGTTATTGGCATCGCTTCAGGCTGTCTGTTATTAGCACCGGTTCAGGCTGTCTGTTATTAGTATCACTTCAGGCTGTCTGTTATTAGCATGGCTTCAGTCTGTCAGTTATTAGCATCGCTTCAGGCTGTCTGTTATTAGCATCACTTCAGGCTGTCTGTTATTAGTATCGCTTCAGGCTGTCTGTTATTGGCATCGCTTCAGGCTGTCTGTTATTAGCATCGCTTCAGTCTGTCTGTTATTAGAATCGCTTCAGGCTGTCTGTTATTAGCATCGCTTCAGGCTGTCTGTTATTGGCATCGCCTCAGGCTGTCTGTTATTGGCAACGCTTCAGGCTGTCTGTTATTAGCATCCCTTCAGGCTGTCTGTTATTAGCATCGCCGCTTCAGGCTGTCTGTTATTGGCATCGCCTCAGGCTGTCTGTTATTAGCATCGCTTCAGGCTGTCTGTTATAAGCATCCCTTCAGGCTGCTTGTTATTAGCATCGCTTCAGGCTATCTGTTATTAGCATCGCTTCAGGCTGTCTGTTATTGGCATCACTTTAGGCTGTCTGTTATTAGTATCGCTTCAGGCTGTCCATTATTAGTATCGCTTCAGACTGTCTGTTATTAGCATTGCTTCAGACTGTCTGTTATTAGCATCGCTTCAGGCTGTCTGTTATTAGCATCGCTTCAGACTGTCTGTTATTAGCATCGCTTCAGGCTATCTGTTATTAGCATCGCTTCAGGCTGTCTGTTATTGGCATCACTTTAGGCTGTCTGTTAGCATCGCTTCGGGCTGTCTGTTATTAGCATCGGTTCAGGCTGTCTGTTATTGGCATTGCTTTAGGCTGTCTGTTAGCATCGCTTCAGGCTGTCTGTTATTAGCATCCCTTCAGGCTGTCTGTTATTAGCATCGCTTCAGGCTGTCTGTTATTAGCATCGCTTCAGGCTGTCTGTTATTAGCATCGCTTCAGGCTGTCTGGTATTAGCATCGCTTCAGGTTGTTTGTCATTAGCGTCGCTTCAGGCTGTCTGTTATTAGCATCGCTTCAGGCTGTCTGTTATTAGCATCACTTTAGGCTGTCTGTTAGCATCGGTTCAGGCTATCTGTTATTAGCATCGGTTCAGGCTGTCTGTTATTGGCATCACTTCAGGCTGTCTGTTATTGGCATCGCTTTAGGCTGGCTGTTAGCATCGCTTTAGGCTGTCTGTTATTAGCGTCCCTTCAGGCTGTCTGTTATTAGCATCCCTTCAGGCTGTCTGGTATTAGCATCGCTTCAGGCTGTCTGTTATGAGCATACTTTCAGGCTGTCTGGTATTAGCATCGCTTCAGGCTGTCTGTCATTAGCGTCGCTTCAGGCTGTCTGTTATTAGCATCGCTTCAGGCTGTCTGTTATTAGCATCGCATCAGGCTGTCTCTTATAAGCATCGCTTCAGGCTGTCTGTTATTAGCGTCGCTTCAGGCTGTCTGTTATTAGCATCGCTTCAGGCTGTCTGTTATTAGCATCGCTTCAGGCTGTCTGTTATTAGCATCGTTTTAGGCTGTCTGTTATTAGCATCGCTTCAGGCTGTCTGTTATTAGCTTTGCTTCAGGCTGTCTGTTATTAGCACCTCCTCAGGCTGTCTGTTATTAGCATCGCTTCAGGCTGTCTGTTATTAGCATCTCTTCAGGCTGTCTGTTATTAGCATCGCTTCAGGCTGTCTGTTATTAGCATCGCTTCAGGCTGTCTGTTATTAGCAGCGCTTCAGGCTATTTGTTATTAGCATTGCTTCCGACTGTCTCTTATAAGCATCGCTTCAGGCTGTCTGTTAGTAGCATCGCTTCAGGCTGTCTGTTATTAGCATCGCTTCGGGCTGTCTGTTATTAGCAACCCTTCAGGCTGTCTGTTATTAGCATCCCTTCAGGCTGTCTGGTATTAGCATCGCTTCAGGTTGTCTGTTATTAGCATCGCTTCAGGCTGTCTGTTATTAGCATCGCTTCAGGTTGTCTGTTATTAGCATCCCTTCGGGCTGTCTGTTATTAGCATCCCTTCGGGCTGTCTGTTATTAGCATCCCTTCAGGCTGTCTGTTATTAGCATCCCTTCAGGCTGTCTGTTATTAGCATCTCTCCAGGCTGTCTGGTATTAGCATCGCTTCAGGCTGTCTGTTATTGGCATCCCTTCAGGCTGTCTGTTATTAGCATCCCTTCAGGCTGTCTGGTATTAGCATCGCTTCAGGCGGTCTGTTATTAGCATCCCTTCGGGCTGTCTGGTATTAGCATCGCTTCAGGCTGTCTGTTATTAGCATCCCTTCAGGCTGTCTTGTATTAGCATCGCTTCAGGCTGTCTGTTATTAGCATCCCTTCAGGCTGTCTGGTATTAGCATCGCTTCAGGCTGTCTGTTATTAGCATCGCTTCAGGCTGTCTGTTATTAGCATCCCTTCAGGCTGTCTGGTATTAGCGTCGCTTCAGGCTGTCTGTTATTAGCGTCGCTTCAGGCTGTCTGTTATTAGCATCGCTTCAGGCTGTCTGTTATTAGCATCGCTTCAGGCTGTCTGTTATTAGCAGCGCTTCAGGCTGTTTGTTATTAGCATTGCTTCCGACTGTCTCTTATAAGCATCGCTTCAGGCTGTCTGTTAGTAGCATCGCTTCAGGCTGTCTGTTATTAGCATCGCTTCGGGCTGTCTGTTATTAGCATCCCTTCAGGCTGTCTGTTATTAGCATCCCTTCAGGCTGTCTGTTATTAGCATCCCTTCAGGCTGTCTGGTATTAGCATCGCTTCAGGTTGTCTGTTATTAGCATCGCTTCAGGCTGTCTGTTATTAGCATCGCTTCAGGTTGTCTGTTATTAGCATCCCTTCGGGCTGTCTGTTATTAGCATCCCTTCAGGCTGTCTGTTATTAGCATCCCTTCAGGCTGTCTGTTATTAGCATCTCTCCAGGCTGTCTGGTATTAGCATCGCTTCAGGCTGTCTGTTATTGGCATCCCTTCAGGCTGTCTGGTATTAGCATCGCTTCAGGCTGTCTGTTATTAGCATCCCTTCAGGCTGTCTGGTATTAGCATCGCTTCAGGCGGTCTGTTATTAGCATCCCTTCGGGCTGTCTGGTATTAGCATCGCTTCAGGCTGTCTGTTATTAGCATTCCTTCAGGCTGTCTTGTATTAGCATCGCTTCAGGCTGTCTGTTATTAGCATCCCTTCAGGCTGTCTGGTATTAGCATCGCTTCAGGCTGTCTGTTATTAGCATCGCTTCAGGCTGTCTGTTATTAGCATCCCTTCAGGCTGTGTGGTATTAGCATCGCTTCAGGCTGTCTGTTATTAGCTTCGCTTCAGGCTGTCTGTTATTGGCATCGCTTCAGGCTGTCTGTTATTAGCACCGGTTCAGGCTGTCTGTTATTAGTATCACTTCAGGCTGTCTGTTATTAGCATGGCTTCAGTCTGTCAGTTATTAGCATCGCTTCAGGCTGTCTGTTATTAGCATCACTTCAGGCTGTCTGTTATTAGTATCGCTTCAGGCTGTCTGTTATTGGCATCGCTTCAGGCTGTCTGTTATTAGCATCGCTTCAGTCTGTCTGTTATTAGAATCGCTTCAGGCTGTCTGTTATTAGCATCGCTTCAGGCTGTCTGTTATTGGCATCGCCTCAGGCTGTCTGTTATTGGCAACGCTTCAGGCTGTCTGTTATTAGCATCCCTTCAGGCTGTCTGTTATTAGCATCGCCGCTTCAGGCTGTCTGTTATTGGCATCGCCTCAGGCTGTCTGTTATTAGCATCGCTTCAGGCTGTCTGTTATAAGCATCCCTTCAGGCTGCTTGTTATTAGCATCGCTTCAGGCTATCTGTTATTAGCATCGCTTCAGGCTGTCTGTTATTGGCATCACTTTAGGCTGTCTGTTATTAGTATCGCTTCAGGCTGTCCATTATTAGTATTGCTTCAGACTGTCTGTTATTAGCATTGCTTCAGACTGTCTGTTATTAGCATCGCTTCAGGCTGTCTGTTATTAGCATCGCTTCAGACTGTCTGTTATTAGCATCGCTTCAGGCTATCTGTTATTAGCATCGCTTCAGGCTGTCTGTTATTGGCATCACTTTAGGCTGTCTGTTAGCATCGCTTCGGGCTGTCTGTTATTAGCATCGGTTCAGGCTGTCTGTTATTGGCATTGCTTTAGGCTGTCTGTTAGCATCGCTTCAGGCTGTCTGTTATTAGCATCCCTTCAGGCTGTCTGTTATTAGCATCGCTTCAGGCTGTCTGTTATTAGCATCGCTTCAGGCTGTCTGTTATTAGCATCGCTTCAGGCTGTCTGGTATTAGCATCGCTTCAGGTTGTTTGTCATTAGCGTCGCTTCAGGCTGTCTGTTATTAGCATCGCTTCAGGCTGTCTGTTATTAGCATCACTTTAGGCTGTCTGTTAGCATCGGTTCAGGCTGTCTGTTATTAGCATCGGTTCAGGCTGTCTGTTATTGGCATCACTTCAGGCTGTCTGTTATTGGCATCGCTTTAGGCTGGCTGTTAGCATCGCTTTAGGCTGTCTGTTATTAGCGTCCCTTCAGGCTGTCTGTTATTAGCATCCCTTCAGGCTGTCTGGTATTAGCATCGCTTCAGGCTGTCTGTTATGAGCATACTTTCAGGCTGTCTGGTATTAGCATCGCTTCAGGCTGTCTGTCATTAGCGTCGCTTCAGGCTGTCTGTTATTAGCATCGCTTCAGGCTGTCTGTTATTAGCATCGCATCAGGCTGTCTCTTATAAGCATCGCTTCAGGCTGTCTGTTATTAGCGTCGCTTCAGGCTGTCTGTTATTAGCATCGCTTCAGGCTGTCTGTTATTAGCATCGCTTCAGGCTGTCTGTTATTAGCAGCGCTTCAGGCTATTTGTTATTAGCATTGCTTCCGACTGTCTCTTATAAGCATCGCTTCAGGCTGTCTGTTAGTAGCATCGCTTCAGGCTGTCTGTTATTAGCATCGCTTCGGGCTGTCTGTTATTAGCAACCCTTCAGGCTGTCTGTTATTAGCATCCCTTCAGGCTGTCTGGTATTAGCATCGCTTCAGGTTGTCTGTTATTAGCATCGCTTCAGGCTGTCTGTTATTAGCATCGCTTCAGGTTGTCTGTTATTAGCATCCCTTCGGGCTGTCTGTTATTAGCATCTCTTCGGGCTGTCTGTTATTAGCATCCCTTCAGGCTGTCTGTTATTAGCATCCCTTCAGGCTGTCTGTTATTAGCATCTCTCCAGGCTGTCTGGTATTAGCATCGCTTCAGGCTGTCTGTTATTGGCATCCCTTCAGGCTGTCTGTTATTAGCATCCCTTCAGGCTGTCTGGTATTAGCATCGCTTCAGGCGGTCTGTTATTAGCATCCCTTCGGGCTGTCTGGTATTAGCATCGCTTCAGGCTGTCTGTTATTAGCATCCCTTCAGGCTGTCTTGTATTAGCATCGCTTCAGGCTGTCTGTTATTAGCATCCCTTCAGGCTGTCTGGTATTAGCATCGCTTCAGGCTGTCTGTTATTAGCATCGCTTCAGGCTGTCTGTTATTAGCATCCCTTCAGGCTGTCTGGTATTAGCGTCGCTTCAGGCTGTCTGTTATTAGCTTCGCTTCAGGCTGTCTGTTATTAGCACCTCCTCAGGCTGTCTGTTATTGGTATCGCTTCAGGCTGTCTGTTATTAGCATTGCTTCAGTTTGTCTGTTATTAGCATCACTTTAGGCTGTCTGTTAGCATCGCTTCAGACTGTCTGTTATTAGCGTTCCTTCAGGCTGTCTGTTATTAGCATCCCTTCAGGCTGTCTGGTATTAGCATCGCTTCAGGCTGTCTGTTATTATCATCGCTTCAGGCTGTCTGGTATTAGAATCGCTTCAGGCTGTCTGTTATTAGCATCCCTTCAGGCTGTCTGGTATTAGCATCGCTTCAGGCTGTCTGTTATTAGCATCCCTTCGGGCTGTCTGGTATTAGCATCGCTTCAGGCTGTCTGTTATTAGCGTCGCTTCAGGCTGTCTGTTATTAGCATCGCTTCAGGCTGTCTGTTATTAGCATCGCTTCAGGCTGTCTGTTATTAGCAGCGCTTCAGGCTGTTTGTTATTAGCACTGCTTCCGACTGTCTCTTATAAGCATCGCTTCAGGCTGTCTGTTAGTAGCATCGCTTCAGGCTGTCTGTTATTAGCATCGCTTCGGGCTGTCTGTTATTAGCATCCCTTCAGGCTGTCTGTTATTAGCATCCCTTCAGGCTGTCTGTTATTAGCATCCCTTCAGGCTGTCTGGTATTAGCATCGCTTCAGGTTGTCTGTTAGCATCCCTTCAGGCTGTCTGGTATTAGCATTGCTTCAGGTTGTCTGTTATTAGCATCGCTTCAGGTTGTCTGTTATTAGCATCCCTTCGGGCTGTCTGTTATTAGCATCCCTTCAGGCTGTCTGTTATTAGCATCCCTTCAGGCTGTCTGTTATTAGCATCTCTCCAGGCTGTTTGGTATTAGCATCGCTTCAGGCTGTCTGTTATTGGCATCCCTTCAGGCTGTCTGGTATTAGCATCGCTTCAGGCTGTCTGTTATTAGCATCCCTTCAGGCTGTCTGGTATTAGCATCGTTTCAGGCGGTCTGTTATTAGCATCCCTTCGGGCTGTCTGGTATTAGCATCGCTTCAGGCTGTCTGTTATTAGCATTCCTTCAGGCTGTCTTGTATTAGCATTGCTTCAGGCTGTCTGTTATTAGCATCCCTTCAGGCTGTCTGGTATTAGCATCGCTTCAGGCTGTCTGTTATTAGCATCGCTTCAGGCTGTCTGTTATTAGCATCCCTTCAGGCTGTGTGGTATTAGTATCGCTTCAGACTGTCTGTTATTAGCATTGCTTCAGACTGTCTGTTATTAGCATCGCTTCAGGCTGTCTGTTATTAGCATCGCTTCAGACTGTCTGTTATTAGCATCGCTTCAGGCTATCTGTTATTAGCATCGCTTCAGGCTGTCTGTTATTGGCATCACTTTAGGCTGTCTGTTAGCATCGCTTCGGGCTGTCTGTTATTAGCATCGGTTCAGGCTGTCTGTTATTGGCATTGCTTTAGGCTGTCTGTTAGCATCGCTTCAGGCTGTCTGTTATTAGCATCCCTTCAGGCTGTCTGTTATTAGCATCGCTTCAGGCTGTCTGTTATTAGCATCGCTTCAGGCTGTCTGTTATTAGCATCGCTTCAGGCTGTCTGGTATTAGCATCGCTTCAGGTTGTCTGTCATTAGCGTCGCTTCAGGCTGTCTGTTATTAGCATCGCTTCAGGCTGTCTGTTATTAGCATCACTTTAGGCTGTCTGTTAGCATCGGTTCAGGCTGTCTGTTATTAGCATCGGTTCAGGCTGTCTGTTATTGGCATCACTTCAGGCTGTCTGTTATTGGCATCGCTTTAGGCTGGCTGTTAGCATCGCTTCAGGCTGTCTGTTATTAGCGTCCCTTCAGGCTGTCTGTTATTAGCATCCCTTCAGGCTGTCTGGTATTAGCATCGCTTCAGGCTGTCTGTTATGAGCATACTTTCAGGCTGTCTGGTATTAGCATCGCTTCAGGCTGTCTGTTATTAGCGTCGCTTCAGGCTGTCTGTTATTAGCATCGCTTCAGGCTGTCTGTTATTAGCATCGCATCAGGCTGTCTCTTATAAGCATCGCTTCAGGCTGTCTGTTATTAGCGTCGCTTCAGGCTGTCTGTTATTAGCATCGCTTCAGGCTGTCTGTTATTAGCATCGCTTCAGGCTGTCTGTTATTAGCAGCGCTTCAGGCTGTTTGTTATTAGCATTGCTTCCGACTGTCTCTTATAAGCATCGCTTCAGGCTGTCTGTTAGTAGCATCGCTTCAGGCTGTCTGTTATTAGCATCGCTTCGGGCTGTCTGTTATTAGCATCCCTTCGGGCTGTCTGTTATTAGCATCCCTTCAGGCTGTCTGTTATTAGCATCCCTTCAGGCTGTCTGGTATTAGCATCGCTTCAGGTTGTCTGTTATTAGCATCGCTTCAGGCTGTCTGTTATTAGCATCGCTTCAGGTTGTCTGTTATTAGCATCCCTTCGGGCTGTCTGTTATTAGCATCCCTTCAGGCTGTCTGTTATTAGCATCCCTTCAGGCTGTCTGTTATTAGCATCTCTCCCGGCTGTCTGGTATTAGCATCGCTTCAGGCTGTCTGTTATTGGCATCCCTTCAGGCTGTCTGGTATTAGCATCGCTTCAGGCTGTCTGTTATTAGCATCCCTTCAGGCTGTCTGGTATTAGCATCGCTTCAGGCGGTCTGTTATTAGCATCCCTTCGGGCTGTCTGGTATTAGCATCGCTTCAGGCTGTCTGTTATTAGCATTCCTTCAGGCTGTCTTGTATTAGCATCGCTTCAGGCTGTCTGTTATTAGCATCCCTTCAGGCTGTCTGGTATTAGCATCGCTTCAGGCTGTCTGTTATTAGCATCGCTTCAGGCTGTCTGTTATTAGCATCCCTTCAGGCTGTGTGGTATTAGCATCGCTTCAGGCTGTCTGTTATTAGCTTCGCTTCAGGCTGTCTGTTATTGGCATCGCTTCAGGCTGTCTGTTATTAGCACCGGTTCAGGCTGTCTGTTATTAGCATCACTTCAGGCTGTCTGTTATTAGCATGGCTTCAGTCTGTCAGTTATTAGCATCGCTTCAGGCTGTCTGTTATTAGCATCACTTCAGGCTGTCTGTTATTAGTATCGCTTCAGGCTGTCTGTTATTGGCATCGCTTCAGGCTGTCTGTTATTAGCATCGCTTCAGTCTGTCTGTTATTAGAATCGCTTCAGGCTGTCTGTTATTAGCATCGCTTCAGGCTGTCTGTTATTGGCATCGCCTCAGGCTGTCTGTTATTGGCAACGCTTCAGGCTGTCTGTTATTAGCATCCCTTCAGGCTGTCTGTTATTAGCATCGCCGCTTCAGGCTGTCTGTTATTGGCATCGCCTCAGGCTGTCTGTTATTAGCATCGCTTCAGGCTGTCTGTTATAAGCATCCCTTCAGGCTGTTTGTTATTAGCATCGCTTCAGGCTGTCTGTTATTGGCATCACTTTAGGCTGTCTGTTATTAGTATCGCTTCAGGCTGTCCATTATTAGTATCGCTTCAGACTGTCTGTTATTAGCATTGCTTCAGACTGTCTGTTATTAGCATCGCTTCAGGCTGTCTGTTATTAGCATCGCTTCAGACTGTCTGTTATTAGCATCGCTTCAGGCTATCTGTTATTAGCATCGCTTCAGGCTGTCTGTTATTGGCATCACTTTAGGCTGTCTGTTAGCATCGGTTCGGGCTGTCTGTTATTAGCATCGGTTCAGGCTGTCTGTTATTGGCATTGCTTTAGGCTGTCTGTTAGCATCGCTTCAGGCTGTCTGTTATTAGCATCCCTTCAGGCTGTCTGTTATTAGCATCGCTTCAGGCTGTCTGTTATTAGCATCGCTTCAGGCTGTCTGTTATTAGCATCGCTTCAGGCTGTCTGGTATTAGCATCGCTTCAGGTTGTCTGTCATTAGCGTCGCTTCAGGCTGTCTGTTATTAGCATCGCTTCAGGCTGTCTGTTATTAGCATCACTTTAGGCTGTCTGTTAGCATCGGTTCAGGCTGTCTGTTAATAGCATCGGTTCAGGCTGTCTGTTATTGGCATCACTTCAGGCTGTCTGTTATTGGCATCGCTTTAGGCTGGCTGTTAGCATCGTTTCAGGCTGTCTGTTATTAGCGTCCCTTCAGGCTGTCTGTTATTAGCATCCCTTCAGGCTGTCTGGTATTAGCATCGCTTCAGGCTGTCTGTTATGAGCATACTTTCAGGCTGTCTGGTATTAGCATCGCTTCAGGCTGTCTGTTATTAGCGTCGCTACAGGCTGTCTGTTATTAGCATCGCTTCAGGCTGTCTGTTATTAGCATCGCATCAGGCTGTCTCTTATAAGCATCGCTTCAGGCTGTCTGTTATTAGCGTCGCTTCAGGCTGTCTGTTATTAGCATCGCTTCAGGCTGTCTGTTATTAGCATCGCTTCAGGCTGTCTGTTATTAGCAGCGCTTCAGGCTATTTGTTATTAGCATTGCTTCCGACTGTCTCTTATAAGCATCGCTTCAGGCTGTCTGTTAGTAGCATCGCTTCAGGCTGTCTGTTATTAGCATCGCTTCGGGCTGTCTGTTATTAGCATCCCTTCAGGCTGTCTGTTATTAGCATCCCTTCAGGCTGTCTGGTATTAGCATCGCTTCAGGTTGTCTGTTATTAGCATCGCTTCAGGCTGTCTGTTATTAGCATCGCTTCAGGTTGTCTGTTATTAGCATCCCTTCGGGCTGTCTGTTATTAGCATCCCTTCAGGCTGTCTGGTATTAGCATCGCTTCAGGCGGTCTGTTATTAGCATCCCTTCGGGCTGTCTGGTATTAGCATCGCTTCAGGCGGTCTGTTATTAGCATCCCTTCAGGCTGTCTGTTATTAGCATCTCTCCAGGCTGTCTGGTATTAGCATCGCTTCAGGCTGTCTGTTATTGGCATCCCTTCAGGCTGTCTGTTATTAGCATCCCTTCAGGCTGTCTGGTATTAGCATCGCTTCAGGCGGTCTGTTATTAGCATCCCTTCGGGCTGTCTGGTATTAGCATCGCTTCAGGCTGTCTGTTATTAGCATCCCTTCAGGCTGTCTTGTATTAGCATCGCTTCAGGCTGTCTGTTATTAGCATCCCTTCAGGCTGTCTGGTATTAGCATCGCTTCAGGCTGTCTGTTATTAGCATTGCTTCAGGCTGTCTGTTATTAGCATCCCTTCAGGCTGTCTGGTATTAGCGTCGCTTCAGGCTGTCTGTTATTAGCTTCGCTTCAGGCTGTCTGTTATTAGCACCTCCTCAGGCTGTCTGTTATTGGTATCGCTTCAGGCTGTCTGTTATTAGCATTGCTTCAGTTTGTCTGTTATTAGCATCACTTTAGGCTGTCTGTTAGCATCGCTTCAGACTGTCTGTTATTAGCGTTCCTTCAGGCTGTCTGTTATTAGCATCCCTTCAGGCTGTCTGGTATTAGCATCGCTTCAGGCTGTCTGTTATTATCATCGCTTCAGGCTGTCTGGTATTAGAATCGCTTCAGGCTGTCTGTTATTAGCATCCCTTCAGGCTGTCTGGTATTAGCATCGCTTCAGGCTGTCTGTTATTAGCATCCCTTCGGGCTGTCTGGTGTTAGCATCGCTTCAGGCTGTCTGTTATTAGCATCCCTTCAGGCTGTCTTGTATTAGCATCGCTTCAGGCTGTCTGTTATTAGCATCCCTTCAGGCTGTCTGTTATTAGCATCGCTTCAGGCTGTCTGTTATTAGCATCCCTTCAGGCTGTCTGTTATTAGCATCCCTTCAGGCTGTCTGGTATTAGCATCACTTCAGGCTGTCTGTTATTAGCTTTGCTTCAGGCTGTCTGTTATTAGCACCTCCTCAGGCTGTCTGTTATTGGTATTGCTTCAGGCTGTCTGTTATTAGCATTGCTTCAGTTTGTCTGTTATTAGCATCACTTTAGGCTGTCTGTTAGCATCGCTTCAGACTGTCTGTTATTAGCGTTCCTTCAGGCTGTCTGTTATTAGCATCCCTTCAGGCTGTCTGGTATTAGCATCGCTTCAGGCTGTCTGTTATTATCATCGCTTCAGGCTGTCTGGTATTAGCATCGCTTCAGGCTGTCTGTTATTAGCGTCGCTTCAGTCTGTCTGTTATTAGCATCGCTTCAGGCTGTGTGTTATTAGCGTCGCTTCAGGCTGTCTGTTATTGGCGTCGCTTCAGGCTGTTTGTTATTAGCATTGCTTCAGGCTGTCTGTTATTAGCGTCGCTTCAGGCTGTCTGCGATCAGCATCGCTTCAGGCTGTCTGTTATTAGCATCGCTTCAGGCTGTCTGTTATTAGCATCGCTTCAGGCTGTCTGTTATTAGCATCCCTTCAGGCTGTCTGTTATTAGCATCACTTCAGGCTGTCTGTTATTAGCATCGCTTCAGGCTGTCTGTTATTAGCATCGCTTCAGGCTGTCTGTTATTGGCATCGCCTCAGGCTGTCTGTTATTAGCATCGCTTCAGGCTGTCTGTTATAAGCATCCCTTCAGGCTGTTTGTTATTAGCATCGCTTCAGGCTATCTGTTATTAGCATCGCTTCAGGCTGTCTGTTATTGGCATCACTTTAGGCTGTCTGTTATTAGTATCGCTTCAGGCTGTCCATTATTAGTATCGCTTCAGACTGTCTGTTATTAGCATTGCTTCAGACTGTCTGTTATTAGCATCGCTTCAGGCTGTCTGTTATTAGCATCGCTTCAGACTGTCTGTTATTAGCATCGCTTCAGGCTATCTGTTATTAGCATCGCTTCAGGCTGTCTGTTATTGGCATCACTTTAGGCTGTCTGTTAGCATCGCTTCGGGCTGTCTGTTATTAGCATCGGTTCAGGCTGTCTGTTATTGGCATTGCTTTAGGCTGTCTGTTAGCATTGCTTCAGGCTGTCTGTTATTTAGCATCCCTTCAGGCTGTCTGTTATTAGCATCGCTTCAGGCTGTCTGTTATTAGCATCGCTTCAGGCTGTCTGTTATTAGCATCGCTTCAGGCTGTCTGGTATTAGCATCGCTTCAGGTTGTTTGTCATTAGCGTCGCTTCAGGCTGTCTGTTATTAGCATCGCTTCAGGCTGTCTGTTATTAGCATCACTTTAGGCTGTCTGTTAGCATCGGTTCAGGCTGTCTGTTATTAGCATCGGTTCAGGCTGTCTGTTATTGGCATCACTTCAGGCTGTCTGTTATTGGCATCGCTTTAGGCTGGCTGTTAGCATCGCTTTAGGCTGTCTGTTATTAGCGTCCCTTCAGGCTGTCTGTTATTAGCATCCCTTCAGGCTGTCTGGTATTAGCATCGCTTCAGGCTGTCTGTTATGAGCATACTTTCAGGCTGTCTGGTATTAGCATCGCTTCAGGCTGTCTGTCATTAGCGTCGCTTCAGGCTGTCTGTTATTAGCATCGCTTCAGGCTGTCTGTTATTAGCATCGCATCAGGCTGTCTCTTATAAGCATCGCTTCAGGCTGTCTGTTATTAGCGTCGCTTCAGGCTGTCTGTTATTAGCATCGCTTCAGGCTGTCTGTTATTAGCATCGCTTCAGGCTGTCTGTTATTAGCAGCGCTTCAGGCTATTTGTTATTAGCATTGCTTCCGACTGTCTCTTATAAGCATCGCTTCAGGCTGTCTGTTAGTAGCATCGCTTCAGGCTGTCTGTTATTAGCATCGCTTCGGGCTGTCTGTTATTAGCATCCCTTCAGGCTGTCTGTTATTAGCATCCCTTCAGGCTGTCTGGTATTAGCATCGCTTCAGGTTGTCTGTTATTAGCATCGCTTCAGGCTGTCTGTTATTAGCATCGCTTCAGGTTGTCTGTTATTAGCATCCCTTCGGGCTGTCTGTTATTAGCATCCCTTCAGGCTGTCTGTTATTAGCATCCCTTCAGGCTGTCTGTTATTAGCATCTCTCCAGGCTGTCTGGTATTAGCATCGCTTCAGGCTGTCTGTTATTGGCATCCCTTCAGGCTGTCTGTTATTAGCATCCCTTCAGGCTGTCTGGTATTAGCATCGCTTCAGGCGGTCTGTTATTAGCATCCCTTCGGGCTGTCTGGTATTAGCATCGCTTCAGGCTGTCTGTTATTAGCATCCCTTCAGGCTGTCTTGTATTAGCATCGCTTCAGGCTGTCTGTTATTAGCATCCCTTCAGGCTGTCTGGTATTAGCATCGCTTCAGGCTGTCTGTTATTAGCATCGCTTCAGGCTGTCTGTTATTAGCATCCCTTCAGGCTGTCTGGTATTAGCGTCGCTTCAGGTTGTCTGTTATTAGCTTCGCTTCAGGCTGTCTGTTATTAGCACCTCCTCAGCCTGTCTGTTATTGGTATCGCTTCAGGCTGTCTGTTATTAGCATTGCTTCAGTTTGTCTGTTATTAGCATCACTTTAGGCTGTCTGTTAGCATCGCTTCAGACTGTCTGTTATTAGCGTTCCTTCAGGCTGTCTGTTATTAGCATCCCTTCAGGCTGTCTGGTATTAGCATCGCTTCAGGCTGTCTGTTATTATCATCGCTTCAGGCTGTCTGGTATTAGAATCGCTTCAGGCTGTCTGTTATTAGCATCCCTTCAGGCTGTCTGGTATTAGCATCGCTTCAGGCTGTCTGTTATTAGCATCCCTTCGGGCTGTCTGGTATTAGCATCGCTTCAGGCTGTCTGTTATTAGCGTCGCTTCAGGCTGTCTGTTATTAGCATCGCTTCAGGCTGTCTGTTATTAGCATCGCTTCAGGCTGTCTGTTATTAGCAGCGCTTCAGGCTGTTTGTTATTAGCACTGCTTCCGACTGTCTCTTATAAGCATCGCTTCAGGCTGTCTGTTAGTAGCATCGCTTCAGGCTGTCTGTTATTAGCATCGCTTCGGGCTGTCTGTTATTAGCATCCCTTCAGGCTGTCTGTTATTAGCATCCCTTCAGGCTGTCTGTTATTAGCATCCCTTCAGGCTGTCTGGTATTAGCATCGCTTCAGGTTGTCTGTTATTAGCATCGCTTCAGGCTGTCTGTTATTAGCATCGCTTCAGGTTGTCTGTTATTAGCATCCCTTCGGGCTGTCTGTTATTAGCATCCCTTCAGGCTGTCTGTTATTAGCATCCCTTCAGGCTGTCTGTTATTAGCATCTCTCCAGGCTGTTTGGTATTAGCATCGCTTCAGGCTGTCTGTTATTGGCATCCCTTCAGGCTGTCTGGTATTAGCATCGCTTCAGGCTGTCTGTTATTAGCATCCCTTCAGGCTGTCTGGTATTAGCATCGTTTCAGGCGGTCTGTTATTAGCATCCCTTCAGGCTGTCTGGTATTAGCATCGCTTCAGGCTGTCTGTTATTAGCATTCCTTCAGGCTGTCTTGTATTAGCATTGCTTCAGGCTGTCTGTTATTAGCATCCCTTCAGGCTGTCTGGTATTAGCATCGCTTCAGGCTGTCTGTTATTAGCATCGCTTCAGGCTGTCTGTTATTAGCATCCCTTCAGGCTGTGTGGTATTAGTATCGCTTCAGACTGTCTGTTATTAGCATTGCTTCAGACTGTCTGTTATTAGCATCGCTTCAGGCTGTCTGTTATTAGCATCGCTTCAGACTGTCTGTTATTAGCATCGCTTCAGGCTATCTGTTATTAGCATCGCTTCAGGCTGTCTGTTATTGGCATCACTTTAGGCTGTCTGTTAGCATCGCTTCGGGCTGTCTGTTATTAGCATCGGTTCAGGCTGTCTGTTATTGGCATTGCTTTAGGCTGTCTGTTAGCATCGCTTCAGGCTGTCTGTTATTAGCATCCCTTCAGGCTGTCTGTTATTAGCATCGCTTCAGGCTGTCTGTTATTAGCATCGCTTCAGGCTGTCTGTTATTAGCATCGCTTCAGGCTGTCTGGTATTAGCATCGCTTCAGGTTGTCTGTCATTAGCGTCGCTTCAGGCTGTCTGTTATTAGCATCGCTTCAGGCTGTCTGTTATTAGCATCACTTTAGGCTGTCTGTTAGCATCGGTTCAGGCTGTCTGTTATTAGCATCGGTTCAGGCTGTCTGTTATTGGCATCACTTCAGGCTGTCTGTTATTGGCATCGCTTTAGGCTGGCTGTTAGCATCGCTTCAGGCTGTCTGTTATTAGCATCCCTTCAGGCTGTCTGTTATTAGCATCCCTTCAGGCTGTCTGGTATTAGCATCGCTTCAGGCTGTCTGTTATGAGCATACTTTCAGGCTGTCTGGTATTAGCATCGCTTCAGGCTGTCTGTTATTAGCGTCGCTTCAGGCTGTCTGTTATTAGCATCGCTTCAGGCTGTCTGTTATTAGCATCGCATCAGGCTGTCTCTTATAAGCATCGCTTCAGGCTGTCTGTTATTAGCGTCGCTTCAGGCTGTCTGTTATTAGCATCGCTTCAGGCTGTCTGTTATTAGCAGCGCTTCAGGCTGTTTGTTATTAGCATTGCTTCCGACTGTCTCTTATAAGCATCGCTTCAGGCTGTCTGTTAGTAGCATCGCTTCAGGCTGTCTGTTATTAGCATCGCTTCGGGCTGTCTGTTATTAGCATCCCTTCAGGCTGTCTGTTATTAGCATCCCTTCAGGCTGTCTGTTATTAGCATCCCTTCAGGCTGTCTGGTATTAGCATCGCTTCAGGTTGTCTGTTATTAGCATCGCTTCAGGCTGTCTGTTATTAGCATCGCTTCAGGTTGTCTGTTATTAGCATCCCTTCGGGCTGTCTGTTATTAGCATCCCTTCAGGCTGTCTGTTATTAGCATCCCTTCAGGCTGTCTGTTATTAGCATCTCTCCAGGCTGTCTGGTATTAGCATCGCTTCAGGCTGTCTGTTATTGGCATCCCTTCAGGCTGTCTGGTATTAGCATCGCTTCAGGCTGTCTGTTATTAGCATCCCTTCAGGCTGTCTGGTATTAGCATCGCTTCAGGCGGTCTGTTATTAGCATCCCTTCGGGCTGTCTGGTATTAGCATCGCTTCAGGCTGTCTGTTATTAGCATTCCTTCAGGCTGTCTTGTATTAGCATCGCTTCAGGCTGTCTGTTATTAGCATCCCTTCAGGCTGTCTGGTATTAGCATCGCTTCAGGCTGTCTGTTATTAGCATCGCTTCAGGCTGTCTGTTATTAGCATCCCTTCAGGCTGTGTGGTATTAGCATCGCTTCAGGCTGTCTGTTATTAGCTTCGCTTCAGGCTGTCTGTTATTGGCATCGCTTCAGGCTGTCTGTTATTAGCACCGGTTCAGGCTGTCTGTTATTAGCATCACTTCAGGCTGTCTGTTATTAGCATGGCTTCAGTCTGTCAGTTATTAGCATCGCTTCAGGCTGTCTGTTATTAGCATCACTTCAGGCTGTCGGTTATTAGTATCGCTTCAGGCTGTCTGTTATTGGCATCGCTTCAGGCTGTCTGTTATTAGCATCGCTTCAGTCTGTCTGTTATTAGAATCGCTTCAGGCTGTCTGTTATTAGCATCGCTTCAGGCTGTCTGTTATTGGCATCGCCTCAGGCTGTCTGTTATTGGCAACGCTTCAGGCTGTCTGTTATTAGCATCCCTTCAGGCTGTCTGTTATTAGCATCGCCGCTTCAGGCTGTCTGTTATTGGCATCGCCTCAGGCTGTCTGTTATTAGCATCGCTTCAGGCTGTCTGTTATAAGCATCCCTTCAGGCTGTTTGTTATTAGCATCGCTTCAGGCTATCTGTTATTAGCATCGCTTCAGGCTGTCTGTTATTGGCATCACTTTAGGCTGTCTGTTATTAGTATCGCTTCAGGCTGTCCATTATTAGTATCGCTTCAGACTGTCTGTTATTAGCATTGCTTCAGACTGTCTGTTATTAGCATCGCCTCAGGCTGTCTGTTATTGGCAACGCTTCAGGCTGTCTGTTATTAGCATCCCTTCAGGCTGTCTGTTATTAGCATCGCCGCTTCAGGCTGTCTGTTATTGGCATCGCCTCAGGCTGTCTGTTATTAGCATCGCTTCAGGCTGTCTGTTATAAGCATCCCTTCAGGCTGTTTGTTATTAGCATCGCTTCAGGCTATCTGTTATTAGCATCGCTTCAGGCTGTCTGTTATTGGCATCACTTTAGGCTGTCTGTTATTAGTATCGCTTCAGGCTGTCCATTATTAGTATCGCTTCAGACTGTCTGTTATTAGCATTGCTTCAGACTGTCTGTTATTAGCATCGCTTCAGGCTGTCTGTTATTGGCATCACTTTAGGCTGTCTGTTAGCATCGGTTCGGGCTGTCTGTTATTAGCATCGGTTCAGGCTGTCTGTTATTGGCATTGCTTTAGGCTGTCTGTTAGCATCGCTTCAGGCTGTCTGTTATTAGCATCCCTTCAGGCTGTCTGTTATTAGCATCGCTTCAGGCTGTCTGTTATTAGCATCGCTTCAGGATGTCTGTTATTAGCATCGCTTCAGGCTGTCTGGTATTAGCATCGCTTCAGGTTGTCTGTCATTAGCGTCGCTTCAGGCTGTCTGTTATTAGCATCGCTTCAGGCTGTCTGTTATTAGCATCACTTTAGGCTGTCTGTTAGCATCGGTTCAGGCTGTCTGTTAATAGCATCGGTTCAGGCTGTCTGTTATTGGCATCACTTCAGGCTGTCTGTTATTGGCATCGCTTTAGGCTGGCTGTTAGCATCGCTTCAGGCTGTCTGTTATTAGCGTCCCTTCAGGCTGTCTGTTATTAGCATCCCTTCAGGCTGTCTGGTATTAGCATCGCTTCAGGCTGTCTGTTATGAGCATACTTTCAGGCTGTCTGGTATTAGCATCGCTTCAGGCTGTCTGTTATTAGCGTCGCTACAGGCTGTCTGTTATTAGCATCGCTTCAGGCTGTCTGTTATTAGCATCGCATCAGGCTGTCTCTTATAAGCATCGCTTCAGGCTGTCTGTTATTAGCATCGCTTCAGGCTGTCTGTTATTAGCATCGCTTCAGGCTGTCTGTTATTAGCAGCGCTTCAGGCTATTTGTTATTAGCATTGCTTCCGACTGTCTCTTATAAGCATCGCTTCAGGCTGTCTGTTAGTAGCATCGCTTCAGGCTGTCTGTTATTAGCATCGCTTCGGGCTGTCTGTTATTAGCATCCCTTCAGGCTGTCTGTTATTAGCATCCCTTCAGGCTGTCTGGTATTAGCATCGCTTCAGGTTGTCTGTTATTAGCATCGCTTCAGGCTGTCTGTTATTAGCATCGCTTCAGGTTGTCTGTTATTAGCATCCCTTCGGGCTGTCTGTTATTAGCATCCCTTCAGGCTGTCTGGTATTAGCATCGCTTCAGGCGGTCTGTTATTAGCATCCCTTCAGGCTGTCTGGTATTAGCATCGCTTCACGCTGTCTGTTATTAGCATCCCTTCAGGCTGTCTGTTATTAGCATCTCTCCAGGCTGTCTGGTATTAGCATCGCTTCAGGCTGTCTGTTATTGGCATCCCTTCAGGCTGTCTGTTATTAGCATCCCTTCAGGCTGTCTGGTATTAGCATCGCTTCAGGCGGTCTGTTATTAGCATCCCTTCGGGCTGTCTGGTATTAGCATCGCTTCAGGCTGTCTGTTATTAGCATCCCTTCAGGCTGTCTTGTATTAGCATCGCTTCAGGCTGTCTGTTATTAGCATCCCTTCAGGCTGTCTGGTATTAGCATCGCTTCAGGCTGTCTGTTATTAGCATCGCTTCAGGCTGTCTGTTATTAGCATCCCTTCAGGCTGTCTGGTATTAGCGTCGCTTCAGGCTGTCTGTTATTAGCTTCGCTTCAGGCTGTCTGTTATTAGCACCTCCTCAGGCTGTCTGTTATTGGTATCGCTTCAGGCTGTCTGTTATTAGCATTGCTTCAGTTTGTCTGTTATTAGCATCACTTTAGGCTGTCTGTTAGCATCGCTTCAGACTGTCTGTTATTAGCGTTCCTTCAGGCTGTCTGTTATTAGCATCCCTTCAGGCTGTCTGGTATTAGCATCGCTTCAGGCTGTCTGTTATTATCATCGCTTCAGGCTGTCTGGTATTAGAATCGCTTCAGGCTGTCTGTTATTAGCATCCCTTCAGGCTGTCTGGTATTAGCATCGCTTCAGGCTGTCTGTTATTAGCATCCCTTCGGGCTGTCTGGTATTAGCATCGCTTCAGGCTGTCTGTTATTAGCATCCCTTCAGGCTGTCTTGTATTAGCATCGCTTCAGGCTGTCTGTTATTAGCATCCCTTCAGGCTGTCTGTTATTAGCATCGCTTCAGGCTGTCTGTTATTAGCATCCCTTCAGGCTGTCTGTTATTAGCATCCCTTCAGGCTGTCTGGTATTAGCATCACTTCAGGCTGTCTGTTATTAGCTTTGCTTCAGGCTGTCTGTTATTAGCACCTCCTCAGGCTGTCTGTTATTGGTATTGCTTCAGGCTGTCTGTTATTAGCATTGCTTCAGTTTGTCTGTTATTAGCATCACTTTAGGCTGTCTGTTAGCATCGCTTCAGACTGTCTGTTATTAGCGTTCCTTCAGGCTGTCTGTTATTAGCATCCCTTCAGGCTGTCTGGTATTAGCATCGCTTCAGGCTGTCTGTTATTATCATCGCTTCAGGCTGTCTGGTATTAGCATCGCTTCAGGCTGTCTGTTATTAGCGTCGCTTCAGTCTGTCTGTTATTAGCATCGCTTCAGGCTGTGTGTTATTAGCGTCGCTTCAGGCTGTCTGTTATTGGCGTCGCTTCAGGCTGTTTGTTATTAGCATTGCTTCAGGCTGTCTGTTATTAGCGTCGCTTCAGGCTGTCTGCGATCAGCATCGCTTCAGGCTGTCTGTTATTAGCATCGCTTCAGGCTGTCTGTTATTAGCATCGCTTCAGGCTGTCTGTTATTAGCATCCCTTCAGGCTGTCTGGTATTAGCATCGCTTGAGGCTGTCTGTTATTAGCGTCGCTTAAGTCTGTCTGTTATTAGCATCGCTTCAGGCTGTCTGTTATCAGCATCCCTTCAGGCTGTCTGGTATTAGCATCGCTTCAGGCTGTGTGTTATTAGCGTCGCTTCAGGCTGTCTGTTATTAGCTTTGCTTCAGGCTGTCTGTTATTAGCATCCCTTCAGGCTGTCTGTTATTAGCATCCCTTCAGGCTGTCTGGTATTAGCATCACTTTAGGCTGTCTGTTAGCATCGCTTCAGACTGTCTGTTATTAGCGTTCCTTCAGGCTGTCTGTTATTAGCATCCCTTCAGGCTGTCTGGTATTAGCATCGCTTCAGGCTGTCTGTTATTATCATCGCTTCAGGCTGTCTGGTATTAGCATCGCTTCAGGCTGTCTGTTATTAGCGTTGCTTCAGTCTGTCTGTTATTAGCATCGCTTCAGGCTGTGTGTTATTAGCGTCGCTTCAGGCTGTCTGTTATTGGCGTCGCTTCAGGCTGTTTGTTATTAGCATTGCTTCAGGCTGTCTGTTATTAGCGTCGCTTCAGGCTGTCTGCGATCAGCATCGCTTCAGGCTGTCTGTTATTAGCATCGCTTCAGGCTGTCTGTTATTAGCATCGCTTCAGGCTGTCTGTTATTAGCATCCCTTCAGGCTGTCTGGTATTAGCATCGCTTGAGGCTGTCTGTTATTAGCGTCGCTTAAGTCTGTCTGTTATTAGCATCGCTTCAGGCTGTCTGTTATCAGCATCCCTTCAGGCTGTCTGGTATTAGCATCGCTTCAGGCTGTGTGTTATTAGCGTCGCTTCAGGCTGTCTGTTATTGGCGTCGCTTCAGGCTGTCTGTTATTAGCATCGCTTAAGGCTGTCTGTTATTAGCGTCGCTTCAGGCTGTCTGCGATCAGCATCGCATCAGGCTGTCTGTTATTAGCATTGCTTCAGGCTGTCTGTTATTAGCATCCCTTCAGGCTGTCTGGTATTAGCATCGCTTCAGGCTGTCTGTTATTAGCATTGCTTCAGGCTGTCTGTTATTAGCGTTGCTTCAGGCTGTCTGCGATCAGCATCGCTTCAGGCTGTCTGTTATTAGCATCGCTTCAGGCTGTCTGTTATTAGCGACGCTTCAGGCTGTCTGCGATCAGCATCGCTTCAGGCTGTCTGGTATTAGCATCGCTTCAGGCTGTCTGTTATTAGCATCCCTTCAGGCTGTCTGGTATTAGCATCGCTTCAGGCTGTCTGCTGTTAGCATCGCTTCAGGCTGTCTGGTATTAGCATCCCTTCAGGCTGTCTGGTATTAGCATCGCTTCAGGCTGTCTGTTATTAGCGTCGCTTCAGGCTGTCTGTTATTAGCATCGCTTCAGGCTGTCTGTTATTAGCATCGCTTCAGGCTGTCTGTTATTAGAATCGCTTCAGGCTGGTCTGTTATTAGCATCGCTTCAGGAGTGTCTGTTATTAGCATCCCTTCGGGCTGTCTGTTATTAGCATCCCTTCAGGCTGTCTGTTATTAGCATCCCTTCAGGCTGTCTGGTATTAGCATCGCTTCAGGCTGTCTGTTATTAGCATAGCTTCAGGCTGTCTGGTATTAGCATTGCTTCAGGTTGTCCGTTATTAGCATCGCTTCAGGCTGTCTGTTATTAGCATTGCTTCAGGCTGTCTGTTATTAACATTGCTTCCGACTGTCTCTTATAAGCCTCCCTTCAGGCTGTCTGTTATTAGCATCGCTTCAGGCTGTCTGTTATTAGCATCGCTTCAGGCTGTCTGGTATTAGCATTGCTTCAGGTTGTCCGTTATTAGCATCGCTTCAGGCTGTCTGTTATTAGCATCGCTTCAGGCTGTCTGTTATTAGCATCGTTTTAGGCTGTCTGTTATTAGCATCGCTTCAGGCTGTCTGTTATTAGCTTTGCTTCAGGCTGTCTGTTATTAGCACCTCCTCAGGCTGTCTGTTATTAGCATCGCTTCAGGCTGTCTGTTATTAGCATCTCTTCAGGCTGTCTGTTATTAGCATCGCTTCAGGCTGTCTGTTATTAGCATCGCTTCAGGCTGTCTGTTATTAGCATCGCTTCAGGCTGTCCGTTATTAGCATCGCTTCAGGCTGTCTGTTATTAGCATTGCTTCAGGTTGTCCGTTATTAGCATCGCTTCAGGCTGTCTGTTATTAGCTGTCTGGTATTAGCATCGCTTCAGGCTGTCTGTTATTAGCTTCGCTTCAGGCTGTCTGTTATTAGCTCCTCCTCAGGCTGTCTGTTATTGGTATCGCTTCAGGCTGTCTGTTATTAGCATTGCTTCAGTTTGTCTGTTATTAGCATCACTTTAGGCTGTCTGTTAGCTTCGCTTCAGACTGTCTGTTATTAGCGTTCCTTCAGGCTGTCTGTTATTAGCATCCCTTCAGGCTGTCTGGTATTAGCATTGCTTCAGGCTGTCTGTTATTATCATCGCTTCAGGCTGTCTGTTATTAGCATCGCTTCAGGCTGTCTGTTATTAGCATCGCTTCAGGCTCTCTGTTATTAGCATCCCTTCAGGCTGTCTGTTATTAGCATCCCTTCAGGCTGTCTGATATTAGCATCGCTTCAGGCTGTCTGTTATTAGCGTCGCTTCAGTCTGTCTGTTATTAGCATCGCTTCAGGCTGTGTGTTATTAGCGTCGCTTCAGGCTGTCTGTTATTGGCGTCGCTTCAGGCTGTCTGTTATTAGCATCGCTTCAGGCTGTCTGTTATTAGCGTCGCTTCAGGCAGTCTGCGATCAGCATCGCTACAGGCTGTCTGTTATTAGCATCGCTTCAGGCTGTCTGTTATTAGCATCGCTTCAGGCTGTCTGTTATTAGCATCCCTTCAGGCTGTCTGGTATTAGCATCGCTTCAGGCTGTCTGTTATTAGCGTCGCTTCAGGCTGTCTGTTATTAGCATCGCTTCAGGCTGTCTGTTATTAGCATCGCTTCAGGCTGTCTGTTATTAGCGTCGCTTCAGGCTGTCTGTTATTGGCGTCGCTTCAGGCTGTCTGTTATTAGCGTTCCTTCAGGCTGTCTGTTATTAGCATCCCTTCAGGCTGTCTGGTATTAGCATTGCTTCAGGCTGTCTGTTATTATCATCGCTTCAGGCTGTCTGTTATTAGCATCGCTTCAGGCTCTCTGTTATTAGCATCGCTTCAGACAGTCTGTTATTAGCATCGCTTCAGTCTGTCTGTTATTAGCATCGCTTCAGGCTGTCTGTTATCAGCATCCCTTCAGGCTGTCTGGTATTAGCATCGCTTCAGGCTGTCTGTTATTAGCGTCGCTTCAGGCTGTCTGTTATTAGCATCGCTTCAGGCTGTCTGTTATTAGCATCGCTTCAGGCTGTCTGTTATTAGAATCGCTTCAGGCTGGTCTGTTATTAGCATCGCTTCAGGAGTGTCTGTTATTAGCATCCCTTCGGGCTGTCTGTTATTAGCATCCCTTCAGGCTGTCTGTTATTAGCATCCCTTCAGGCTGTCTGGTATTAGCATCGCTTCAGGCTGTCTGTTATTAGCATAGCTTCAGGCTGTCTGGTATTAGCATTGCTTCAGGTTGTCCGTTATTAGCATCGCTTCAGGCTGTCTGTTATTAGCATTGCTTCAGGCTGTCTGTTATTAACATTGCTTCCGACTGTCTCTTATAAGCATCCCTTCAGGCTGTCTGTTATTAGCATCGCTTCAGGCTGTCTGTTATTAGCATCGCTTCAGGCTGTCTGGTATTAGCATTGCTTCAGGTTGTCCGTTATTAGCATCGCTTCAGGCTGTCTGTTATTAGCATCGCTTCAGGCTGTCTGTTATTAGCATCGTTTTAGGCTGTCTGTTATTAGCATCGCTTCAGGCTGTCTGTTATTAGCTTTGCTTCAGGCTGTCTGTTATTAGCACCTCCTCAGGCTGTCTGTTATTAGCATCGCTTCAGGCTGTCTGTTATTAGCATCTCTTCAGGCTGTCTGTTATTAGCATCGCTTCAGGCTGTCTGTTATTAGCATCGCTTCAGGCTGTCTGTTATTAGCATCGCTTCAGGCTGTCCGTTATTAGCATCGCTTCAGGCTGTCTGTTATTAGCATTGCTTCAGGTTGTCCGTTATTAGCATCGCTTCAGGCTGTCTGTTATTAGCTGTCTGGTATTAGCATCGCTTCAGGCTGTCTGTTATTAGCTTCGCTTCAGGCTGTCTGTTATTAGCTCCTCCTCAGGCTGTCTGTTATTGGTATCGCTTCAGGCTGTCTGTTATTAGCATTGCTTCAGTTTGTCTGTTATTAGCATCACTTTAGGCTGTCTGTTAGCTTCGCTTCAGACTGTCTGTTATTAGCGTTCCTTCAGGCTGTCTGTTATTAGCATCCCTTCAGGCTGTCTGGTATTAGCATTGCTTCAGGCTGTCTGTTATTATCATCGCTTCAGGCTGTCTGTTATTAGCATCGCTTCAGGCTGTCTGTTATTAGCATCGCTTCAGGCTGTCTGTTATTAGCATCCCTTCAGGCTGTCTGTTATTAGCATCCCTTCAGGCTGTCTGGTATTAGCATCGCTTCAGGCTGTCTGTTATTAGCGTCGCTTCAGTCTGTCTGTTATTAGCATCGCTTCAGGCTGTGTGTTATTAGCGTCGCTTCAGGCTGTCTGTTATTGGCGTCGCTTCAGGCTGTCTGTTATTAGCATCGCTTCAGGCTGTCTGTTATTAGCGTCGCTTCAGGCAGTCTGCGATCAGCATCGCTTCAGGCTGTCTGTTATTAGCATCGCTTCAGGCTGTCTGTTATTAGCATCGCTTCAGGCTGTCTGTTATTAGCATCCCTTCAGGCTGTCTGGTATTAGCATCGCTTCAGGCTGTCTGTTATTAGCGTCGCTTCAGTCTGTCTGTTATTAGCATCGCTTCAGGCTGTCTGTTATTAGCGTCGCTTCAGGCTGTCTGTTATTGGCGTCGCTTCAGGCTGTCTGTTATTAGCTTCGCTTCAGACTGTCTGTTATTAGCGTTCCTTCAGGCTGTCTGTTATTAGCATCCCTTCAGGCTGTCTGGTATTAGCATTGCTTCAGGCTGTCTGTTATTATCATCGCTTCAGGCTGTCTGTTATTAGCATCGCTTCAGGCTCTCTGTTATTAGCATCGCTTCAGACAGTCTGTTATTAGCATCGCTTCAGTCTGTCTGTTATTAGCATCGCTTCAGGCTGTCTGTTATTAGCATCCCTTCAGGCTGTCTGGTATTAGCATCGCTTCAGGCTGTCTGTTATTAGCGTCGCTTGAGTCTGTCTGTTATCAGCATCGCTTCAGGCTGTCTGTTATCAGCATCCCTTCAGGCTGTCTGGTATTAGCATCGCTTCAGGCTGTGTGTTATTAGAGTCGCTTCAGGCTGTCTGTTATTGGCGTCGCTTCAGGCTGTCTGGTATTAGCATCGCTTCAGGCTGTCTGTTATTAGCGTTGCTTCAGGCTGTCTGCGATCAGCATCGCTTCAGGCTGTCTGTTATTAGCATTGCTTCAGGCTGTCTGTTATTAGCATCCCTTCAGGCTGTCTGGTATTAGCATCGCTTCAGGCTGTCTGTTATTAGCATCGCTTCTGGCTGTCTGTTATTAGCGTTGCTTCAGGCTGTCTGCGATCAGCATCGCTTCAGGCTGTCTGTTATTAGCATCGCTTCAGGCTGTCCGTTATTAGCGTCGCTTCAGGCTGTCTGCGATCAGCATTGCTTCAGGCTGTCTGTTATTAGCATTGCTTCAGGCTGTCTGTTATTAGCATCCCTTCAGGCTGTCTGGTATTAGCATCGCTTCAGGCTGTCTGTTATTAGCATCGCTTCAGGCTGTCTGGTATTAGCATCCCTTCAGGCTGTCTGGTATTAGCATCGCTTCAGGCTGTCTGTTATTAGCGTCGCTTCAGGCTGTCTGTTATTAGCATCGCTTCAGGCTGTCTGTTATTAGCATCGCTTCAGGCTGTCTGTTATTAGAATCGCTTCAGGCTGGTCTGTTATTAGCATCGCTTCAGGTTGTCAGTTATTAGCATCCCTTCGGGCTGTCTGTTATTAGCATCCCTTCAGGCTGTCTGTTATTAGCATCCTTTCAGGCTGTCTGGTATTAGCATCGCTTCAGGCTGTCTGTTATTAGCATCGCTTCAGGCTGTCTGGTATTAGCATTGCTTCAGGTTGTCCGTTATTAGCATCACTTCAGGCTGTCTGTTATTAGCATCGCTTCAGGCTGTCTGTTATTAACATTGCTTCCGACTGTCTCTTATAAGCATCGCTTCAGGCTGTCTGTTATTAGCATCGCTTCAGGCTGTCTGTTATTAGCATCGCTTCAGGCTGTCTGGTATTAGCATTGCTTCAGGTTGTCCGTTATTAGCATCGCTTCAGGCTGTCTGTTATTAGCATCGCTTCAGGCTGTCTGTTATTAGCATCGCTTTAGGCTGTCTGTTATTAGCATCGCTTCAGGCTGTCTGTTATTAGCTTCGCTTCAGGCTGTCTGTTATTAGCACCTCCTCAGGCTGTCTGTTATTAGCACCGCTTCAGGCTGTCTGTTATTAGCATCGCTTCAGGCTGTCTGTTATTAGCATCGCTTCAGGCTGTCCGTTATTAGCATCGCTTCAGGCTGTCTGTTATTAGCATTGCTTCAGGTTGTCCGTTATTAGCATCGCTTCAGGCTGTCTGTTATTAGCATCGCTTCAGGCTGTCTGGTATTAGCATCGCTTCAGGCTGTCTGTTATTAGCATCGCTTCAGGCTGTCTGGTATTAGCATTGCTTCAGGTTGTCCGTTATTAGCATCGCTTCAGGCTGTCTGTTATTAGCATCGCTTCAGGCTGTCTGTTATTAGCATTGCTTCCGACTGTCTCTTATCAGCATCGCTTCAGGCTGTCTGTTATTAGCATCGCTTCAGGCTGTCTGTTATTAGCATCGCTTCAGACTGTCTGTTATTAGCATTGCTTCCGACTGTCTCTTATAAGGATCGCTTCAGGCGTTCTGGTATTAGCATTGCTTCAGGTTGTCCGTTATAAGCATCGCTTCAGGCTGTCTGTTATTAGCATCGCTTCAGGCTGTCTTGTATGAGCATCGCTTCAGGCTGTCTGTTATTAGCATCGCTTCAGGCTGTCTGGTATTAGCATTGCTTCAGGTTGTCCGTTATTAGCATCGCTTCAGGCTGTCTGTTATTAGCATCACTTCAGGCTGTCTGTTATTAGCATTGCTTCCGACTGTCTCTTATAAGCATTGCTTCAGGCTGTCTGGTATTAGCATCGCTTCAGGCTGTCTGGTATTAGCATCGCTTCAGGCTTTCTGTTATTAGCATCGCTTCAGGCTGTCTGTTATTAGCATTGCTTCAGGCTGTCTGTTATTAGCATCCCTTCAGGCTGTCTGTTATTAGCATCCCTTCAGGCTGTCTGGTATTAGCATCGCTTCAGGCTGTCTGTTATTAGTATCGCTTCAGGCTTTCTGTTATTAGCATCGCTTCAGGCTGTCTGTTATTAGCATCGCTTCAGGCTGTCTGTTATTAGCACCTCCTCAGGCTGTCTGTTATTAGCACCTCCTCAGGCTGTCTGTTATTAGCATCGCTTCAGGCTGTCTGTTATTAGCATCGCTTCAGGCTGTCTGTTATTAGTATCGCTTCAGGCTTTCTGTTATTAGCATCGCTTCAGGCTGTCTGTTATTAGCATCGCTTCAGGCTGTCTGTTATTAGCATCCCTTCAGGCTGTCTGTTATTAGTATCGCTTCAGGCTTTCTGTTATTAGCATTGCTTCAGGTTGTCTGTTATTAGCATCGCTTCAGGCTGTCTGTTATTAGCATCCCTTGAGGCTGTCTGTTATTAGTATCGCTTCAGGCTTTCTGTTATTAGCATCGCTTCAGGCTGTCTGTTATTAGCATCGCTTCAGGCTGTCTGTTATTAGCATCCCTTCAGGCTGTCTGTTATTAGTATCGCTTCAGGCTGTGTGTTATTAGCGTCGCTTCAGGCTGTCTGCGATCAGCATCGCTTCAGGCTGTCTGTTATTAGCATCCCTTCAGGCTGTCTGTTATTAGCATTGCTTCAGGCTGTCTGTTATTAGCATCGCTTCAGGCTGTCTGTTATTAGCATCCCTTCAGGCTGTCTGTTATTAGCATCGCTTCAGGCTGTCTGTTATTAGCATCCCTTCAGGCTGTCTGGTATTAGCATCGCTTCAGGCTGTCTGTTATTAGCATCGCTTCAGGCTGTCTGTTATTAGCATCGTTTTAGGCTGTCTGTTATTAGCATCGCTTCAGGCTGTCTGTTATTAGCTTTGCTTCAGGCTGTCTGTTATTAGCACCTCCTCAGGCTGTCTGTTATTAGCATCTCTTCAGGCTGTCTGTTATTAGCATCGCTTCAGGCTGTCTGTTATTAGCATCGCTTCAGGCTGTCTGTTATTAGCATCGCTTCAGGCTGTCCGTTATTAGCATCGCTTCAGGCTGTCTGTTATTAGCATTGCTTCAGGTTGTCCGTTATTAGCATCGCTTCAGGCTGTCTGTTATTAGCTGTCTGGTATTAGCATCGCTTCAGGCTGTCTGTTATTAGCTTCGCTTCAGGCTGTCTGTTATTAGCTCCTCCTCAGGCTGTCTGTTATTGGTATCGCTTCAGTTTGTCTGTTATTAGCATCACTTTAGGCTGTCTGTTAGCTTCGCTTCAGACTGTCTGTTATTAGCGTTCCTTCAGGCTGTCTGTTATTAGCATCCCTTCAGGCTGTCTGGTATTAGCATTGCTTCAGGCTGTCTGTTATTATCATCGCTTCAGGCTGTCTGTTATTAGCATCGCTTCAGGCTGTCTGTTATTAGCATCGCTTCAGGCTGTCTGTTATTAGCATCCCTTCAGGCTGTCTGTTATTAGCATCCCTTCAGGCTGTCTGGTATTAGCATCGCTTCAGGCTGTCTGTTATTAGCGTCGCTTCAGTCTGTCTGTTATTAGCATCGCTTCAGGCTGTGTGTTATTAGCGTCGCTTTAGGCTGTCTGTTATTGGCGTCGCTTCAGGCTGTCTGTTATTAGCATCGCTTCAGGCTGTCTGTTATTAGCGACGCTTCAGGCAGTCTGCGATCAGCATCGCTACAGGCTGTCTGTTATTAGCATCGCTTCAGGCTGTCTGTTATTAGCATCGCTTCAGGCTGTCTGTTATTAGCATCCCTTCAGGCTGTCTGGTATTAGCATCGCTTCAGGCTGTCTGTTATTAGCGTCGCTTCAGTCTGTCTGTTATTAGCATCGCTTCAGGCTGTCTGTTATTAGCGTCGCTTCAGGCTGTCTGTTATTGGCGTCGCTTCAGGCTGTCTGTTATTAGCTTCGCTTCAGACTGTCTGTTATTAGCGTTCCTTCAGGCTGTCTGTTATTAGCATCCCTTCAGGCTGTCTGGTATTAGCATTGCTTCAGGCTGTCTGTTATTATCATCGCTTCAGGCTGTCTGTTATTAGCATCGCTTCAGGCTCTCTGTTATTAGCATCGCTTCAGACAGTCTGTTATTAGCATCGCTTCAGTCTGTCTGTTATTAGCATCGCTTCAGGCTGTCTGTTATCAGCATCCCTTCAGGCTGTCTGGTATTAGCATCGCTTCAGGCTGTCTGTTATTAGCGTCGCTTCAGGCTGTCTGTTATTAGCATCGCTTCAGGCTGTCTGTTATTAGCATCGCTTCAGGCTGTCTGTTATTAGAATCGCTTCAGGCTGGTCTGTTATTAGCATCGCTTCAGGAGTGTCTGTTATTAGCATCCCTTCGGGCTGTCTGTTATTAGCATCCCTTCAGGCTGTCTGTTATTAGCATCCCTTCAGGCTGTCTGGTATTAGCATCGCTTCAGGCTGTCTGTTATTAGCATAGCTTCAGGCTGTCTGGTATTAGCATTGCTTCAGGTTGTCCGTTATTAGCATCGCTTCAGGCTGTCTGTTATTAGCATTGCTTCAGGCTGTCTGTTATTAACATTGCTTCCGACTGTCTCTTATAAGCATCCCTTCAGGCTGTCTGTTATTAGCATCGCTTCAGGCTGTCTGTTATTAGCATCGCTTCAGGCTGTCTGGTATTAGCATTGCTTCAGGTTGTCCGTTATTAGCATCGCTTCAGGCTGTCTGTTATTAGCATCGCTTCAGGCTGTCTGTTATTAGCATCGTTTTAGGCTGTCTGTTATTAGCATCGCTTCAGGCTGTCTGTTATTAGCTTTGCTTCAGGCTGTCTGTTATTAGCACCTCCTCAGGCTGTCTGTTATTAGCATCGCTTCAGGCTGTCTGTTATTAGCATCGCTTCAGGCTGTCTGTTATTAGCATCGCTTCAGGCTGTCCGTTATTAGCATCGCTTCAGGCTGTCTGTTATTAGCATTGCTTCAGGTTGTCCGTTATTAGCATCGCTTCAGGCTGTCTGTTATTAGCTGTCTGGTATTAGCATCGCTTCAGGCTGTCTGTTATTAGCTTCGCTTCAGGCTGTCTGTTATTAGCTCCTCCTCAGGCTGTCTGTTATTGGTATCGCTTCAGGCTGTCTGTTATTAGCATTGCTTCAGTTTGTCTGTTATTAGCATCACTTTAGGCTGTCTGTTAGCTTCGCTTCAGACTGTCTGTTATTAGCGTTCCTTCAGGCTGTCTGTTATTAGCATCCCTTCAGGCTGTCTGGTATTAGCATTGCTTCAGGCTGTCTGTTATTATCATCGCTTCAGGCTGTCTGTTATTAGCATCGCTTCAGGCTGTCTGTTATTAGCATCGCTTCAGGCTGTCTGTTATTAGCATCCCTTCAGGCTGTCTGTTATTAGCATCCCTTCAGGCTGTCTGGTATTAGCATCGCTTCAGGCTGTCTGTTATTAGCGTCGCTTCAGTCTGTCTGTTATTAGCATCGCTTCAGGCTGTGTGTTATTAGCGTCGCTTCAGGCTGTCTGTTATTGGCGTCGCTTCAGGCTGTCTGTTATTAGCATCGCTTCAGGCTGTCTGTTATTAGCATCCCTTCAGGCTGTCTGGTATTAGCATCGCTTCAGGCTGTCTGTTATTAGCGTCGCTTCAGTCTGTCTGTTATTAGCATCGCTTCAGGCTGTCTGTTATTAGCGTCGCTTCAGGCTGTCTGTTATTGGCGTCGCTTCAGGCTGTCTGTTATTAGCTTCGCTTCAGACTGTCTGTTATTAGCGTTCCTTCAGGCTGTCTGTTATTAGCATCCCTTCAGGCTGTCTGGTATTAGCATTGCTTCAGGCTGTCTGTTATTATCATCGCTTCAGGCTGTCTGTTATTAGCATCGCTTCAGGCTCTCTGTTATTAGCATCGCTTCAGACAGTCTGTTATTAGCATCGCTTCAGTCTGTCTGTTATTAGCATCGCTTCAGGCTGTCTGTTATTAGCATCCCTTCAGGCTGTCTGGTATTAGCATCGCTTCAGGCTGTCTGTTATTAGCGTCGCTTGAGTCTGTCTGTTATCAGCATCGCTTCAGGCTGTCTGTTATCAGCATCCCTTCAGGCTGTCTGGTATTAGCATCGCTTCAGGCTGTGTGTTATTAGGGTCGCTTCAGGCTGTCTGTTATTGGCGTCGCTTCAGGCTGTCTGGTATTAGCATCGCTTCAGGCTGTCTGTTATTAGCGTCGCTTCAGGCTGTCTGCGATCAGCATCGCTTCAGGCTGTCTGTTATTAGCATTGCTTCAGGCTGTCTGTTATTAGCATCCCTTCAGGCTGTCTGGTATTAGCATCGCTTCAGGCTGTCTGTTATTAGCATCGCTTCTGGCTGTCTGTTATTAGCGTTGCTTCAGGCTGTCTGCGATCAGCATCGCTTCAGGCTGTCTGTTATTAGCATCGCTTCAGGCTGTCCGTTATTAGCGTCGCTTCAGGCTGTCTGCGATCAGCATTGCTTCAGGCTGTCTGTTATTAGCATTGCTTCAGGCTGTCTGTTATTAGCATCCCTTCAGGCTGTCTGGTATTAGCATCGCTTCAGGCTGTCTGTTATTAGCATCGCTTCAGGCTGTCTGGTATTAGCATCCCTTCAGGCTGTCTGGTATTAGCATCGCTTCAGGCTGTCTGTTATTAGCGTCGCTTCAGGCTGTCTGTTATTAGCATCGCTTCAGGCTGTCTGTTATTAGCATCGCTTCAGGCTGTCTGTTATTAGAATCGCTTCAGGCTGGTCTGTTATTAGCATCGCTTCAGGTTGTCAGTTATTAGCATCCCTTCGGGCTGTCTGTTATTAGCATCCCTTCAGGCTGTCTGTTATTAGCATCGCTTCAGGCTGTCTGTTATTAGCATCGCTTCAGGCTGTCTGTTATTAGCATCGCTTCAGGCTGTCTGTTATTAGCATCGCTTCAGGCTGTCTGGTATTAGCATTGCTTCAGGTTGTCCGTTATTAGCATCGCTTCAGGCTGTCTGTTATTAGCATCGCTTCAGGCTGTCTGTTATTAGCATCGCTTTAGGCTGTCTGTTATTAGCATCGCTTCAGGCTGTCTGTTATTAGCTTCGCTTCAGGCTGTCTGTTATTAGCACCTCCTCAGGCTGTCTGTTATTAGCATCGCTTCAGGCTGTCTGTTATTAGCATCGCTTCAGGCTGTCTGTTATTAGCATCGCTTCAGGCTGTCCGTTATTAGCATCGCTTCAGGCTGTCTGTTATTAGCATTGCTTCAGGTTGTCCGTTATTAGCATCGCTTCAGGCTGTCTGTTATTAGCATCGCTTCAGGCTGTCTGGTATTAGCATCGCTTCAGGCTGTCTGTTATTAGCATCGCTTCAGGCTGTCTGGTATTAGCATTGCTTCAGGTTGTCCGTTATTAGCATCGCTTCAGGCTGTCTGTTATTAGCATCGCTTCAGGCTGTCTGTTATTAGCATTGCTTCCGACTGTCTCTTATCAGCATCGCTTCAGGCTGTCTGTTATTAGCATCGCTTCAGGCTGTCTGTTATTAGCATCGCTTCAGACTGTCTGTTATTAGCATTGCTTCCGACTGTCTCTTATAAGGATCGCTTCAGGCTGTCTGGTATTAGCATTGCTTCAGGTTGTCCGTTATAAGCATCGCTTCAGGCTGTCTGTTATTAGCATCGCTTCAGGCTGTCTTGTATGAGCATCGCTTCAGGCTGTCTGTTATTAGCATCGCTTCAGGCTGTCTGGTATTAGCATTGCTTCAGGTTGTCCGTTATTAGCATCGCTTCAGGCTGTCTGTTATTAGCATCGCTTCAGGCTGTCTGTTATTAGCATTGCTTCCGACTGTCTCTTATAAGCATCGCTTCAGGCTGTCTGTTATTAGCATCGCTTCAGGCTGTCTGGTATTAGCATCGCTTCAGGCTTTCTGTTATTAGCATCGCTTCAGGCTGTCTGTTATTAGCATTGCTTCAGGCTGTCTGTTATTAGCATCCCTTCAGGCTGTCTGTTATTAGCATCCCTTCAGGCTGTCTGGTATTAGCATCGCTTCAGGCTGTCTGTTATTAGTATCGCTTCAGGCTTTCTGTTATTAGCATCGCTTCAGGCTGTCTGTTATTAGCATCGCTTCAGGCTGTCTGTTATTAGCACCTCCTCAGGCTGTCTGTTATTAGCACCTCCTCAGGCTGTCTGTTATTAGCATCGCTTCAGGCTGTCTGTTATTAGCATCGCTTCAGGCTGTCTGTTATTAGTATCGCTTCAGGCTTTCTGTTATTAGCATCGCTTCAGGCTGTCTGTTATTAGCATCGCTTCAGGCTGTCTGTTATTAGCATCCCTTCAGGCTGTCTGTTATTAGTATCGCTTCAGGCTTTCTGTTATTAGCATTGCTTCAGGTTGTCTGTTATTAGCATCGCTTCAGGCTGTCTGTTATTAGCATCCCTTGAGGCTGTCTGTTATTAGTATCGCTTCAGGCTTTCTGTTATTAGCATCGCTTCAGGCTGTCTGTTATTAGCATCGCTTCAGGCTGTCTGTTATTAGCATCCCTTCAGGCTGTCTGTTATTAGTATCGCTTCAGGCTGTGTGTTATTAGCGTCGCTTCAGGCTGTCTGCGATCAGCATCGCTTCAGGCTGTCTGTTATTAGCATCCCTTCAGGCTGTCTGTTATTAGCATTGCTTCAGGCTGTCTGTTATTAGCATCGCTTCAGGCTGTCTGTTATTAGCATCCCTTCAGGCTGTCTGTTATTAGCATCGCTTCAGGCTGTCTGTTATTAGCATCCCTTCAGGCTGTCTGGTATTAGCATCGCTTCAGGCTGTCTGGTATGTTATTAGCATCGCTTCAGGCTGTCTGTTATTAGCATCGCTTCAGGCTGTCTGTTATTAGCATCCCTTCAGGCTGTCTGTTATTAGCATCGCATCAGGCTGTCTGTTATTAGTATCGCTTCAGGCTGTCTGTTATTAGCATCTCTTCAGGCTGTCTGTTATTAGCATCCCTTCAGGCTGTCTGTTATTAGCATCGCTTCAGGCTGTCTGGTATTAGCATCGCTTCAGGCTGTCTGTTATTAGCATCCCTTCAGGCTGTCTGTTATTAGCATCGCTTCAGGCTGTCTGTTATTAGCATCGCTTCAGGCTGTCTGTTATTAGCATCCCTTTAGGCTGTCTGTTATTAGCATCGCATCAGGCTGTCTGTTATTAGTATCGCTTCAGGCTGCCTGTAAATGGCATCGCTTCAGGCTGTCTTTTATTAGCATCCGAACGTTCACGAACAGGAAAACAGATCGCGAATGGGCGGAACAAGTAATTCCGCATGCTCACTGAACTTTTGCTTGGTCGCAGAGATTTTTTACTGTTTCGCGAAGCTTTGTGTTACACGACTACGCAAATTCCGCCCATCCCTAGCCTACTTGAGACCCTCACGGGTGAGTAGTAGCGCTTAACAAACGCGTGATTGATTGATTATTGACTTTTGTGACACAAACATGGAGTAAAATCTTAGCAAATATACCTTGTTACCTATTCACAAATACCTTCCCACCGCTCTTTAGAAACAATCGCACACCAACATGCAAAAACTCAAGGTTGAAAATAACATTTGGCTCAGAAAATCACTTCTGATGTCATTAGTGTCAGGGGTCACACCTCAGCATTTCACGTGATTTCATTGGTGCGTCACATGCAACTTGAAAACGCATTTCCCTCTCCCCACTTCCTCTCCATCCCCCCCCCCCCCCCCCCCCCCAACCCTGATTACTTCTGGAGCTGTCTGAACTTGGAGCGCGCTCACCTCCTCCCCTGAAGCCGCAGCTCAGGTTTCCTCTCTGAAAGTCTCCAGTCTAAACATTCAATTACTGCAGAGAACAGGAAATGAAAGGTGCTTTTAAGAGGCATTCCAGCCGCACTAGTGCCCCCTCGTCTCCCCCCTCTCTCCCTTTCCACTGCTTCTGCCAAACTTCTGAAGCCGCATTCCTGCAGAGGCCGCAGGAGGCACTTTAATCCAACCGAGGCGTGCGCGCCTCCGAGAGTGTCTCAGCACTCAAGGCTGAGACACTCAGGACCCCCCTCCCCCCTGCCCCCCCACCCCGACATGCAGACACACAACTTCAGGGTCCTGTCCCCCCACTCATGGCTGACACAGTCAGGAGCGCCCCTGACAGCACCCCCTGACATCCGTGCGAGCCCACAACTTCTGGGGTCCACGTCGCTAAAGAGGCCGCAGGACGCTTGAACCTCCCACTTTCAAGAAGAAAGGACGATGGCCCAATCCTTTTCAAGCAACACAGTGAGAATCTGGAACTCCCTTCCGCCGCAGCTCCGGACCACCACCTCCTCCCAGGCCTTCAAAACAGACCTCAAAGTTCTCCTCCTCCAGAGACACCTCCAAAGTTAATTCACGTCCTCTTGCTATTTGGAGGAAGACTTCCCACTACTGATAAATTCTACTTTCCATGACCATGGGAGTGCCTTCCCAGTGTTTTCCTGTGGTGGGAGTGTCTGCCTTTTTGCAGTATTCTCCATGTACTTGTGTTTGGTGCCCTTTTGTAACATGCACACACCACTTTGCCCTTGTAACACACGGTTGCTACCTCTCACATGTTTTTACCTTTGATACTTGCACAAGTGCCACCTTTGCCTACGTAACGCTTGTTCCTGTGCCCGAGTATCTAGCACCTTTTGCAGTATTATACCTCAAATTATACTCTATTTTCTCTTGTAGCCTGCACACTTATCACTTTTCCTCCTGTGCACTTTTGACTACCTCATGTATTTTTGGTTGCTCTCAATTGTCACTATTACCTCTACTACCTCATGTATTTTTGGTTGCTCTCAATTTTTGCTACCTCATGTATTTTGTTTGCTCACAATTGTCACTATTACCTTATGTAATGTAACGTATGCTTTTGTAATCTGTTCTTTTGTAATGTTTCTCATTATGTTTCATTTCTGTTCCTAATGTGAA